>NC_084465.1:27021863-27646863 GCF_027409185.1 Cynocephalus volans
TAACACTTTGTGTTGGAAGACATCTAAGCTACGCCATTTCCACAAAGCCCACAAGTCTACCAGACTCAAGAGCTTCTTAAGCTTTCTCTTCACATTCTGGCTTTCAGAATTTCCTTCCTGTTATAAAGAACTAGTCCAGAGCTTCATCCTCCAGCTGTCTGGCAGAGATTAGTAACTCTATAACTGATTTCTTTCTTCCCCCTAATGCACAAGGGAGCTGCAGTACAGCCACCTGGCATGTGTTGGAGCTCATAGACAGCAGCTGCCTATCTGGGCTGCCCATCGACTTGATTACTGAGGTGATGTATTAATTCTTCAGTGGAATGTGGTTATAAAACATAAGGAGTTAGAGCCCCGGAAGGAAACATATTTATCCTTTATTTATCCGGGCACCACTGCTGATTGCCAACCATTGGAGCACACTCTTCACTCATTCTCAGCTCCTTCCCTGTACAACCACTGCTTTTGCCTTCTTTGTTGCTGAAGGACACCAGACACAGTTGAAGATGAAATTACTGTATTGTGAACATGGTGGTTAAGCACAAGTTAATGAACTATTTAATGAAATATTTAGACTGCAGGTCTTCTTCCTTCACCTGGCTCAGTCAGCTTCCAGAACCCTGACAGGCAGGAATGTATCTTCCATGCAGGAGATTGGAAGAACTTCTCTGAGGTATATGACCAGTCCAAGAGAGAAAACGAAGATACTAACATTGAAAGTTCCCTCGAGGAAGTGGGCTGGCCCATGGCTCACTCGGGAGAGTGCGGTGCTGAAAACACCAAGGCCATGGGTTCGGATCCTTTGAAAAAAAAAAAAAAGAAAGAAAGTTCCCCCAAGGAAATAGACCAGCTGTATCATCTGAAGTGAAGACCACACTCATGTCTGAAGAGCTTTCATGAACCATTTAGTGCCACACTCTTAAATGTGAGCAGACAGCCAAAATCACCAGATGTATGAAGAAAACCTCTAATGTGACACAGAGACCAACATAGGCAAGCAGGAAAAATAAATAAATAACTGGGAGGAAACAGAAGCTATAGATCAAGAAGAAAGCAAGACCGAAAACAGTGTTAATATCCTTGGAAACTTAAGATATTGTATTTGTGAAAGAACATGCTGTTTCAAGAAGTAAACATTCAGAAGAAAAAAACATAAGACCTTCAAAATGAAAGCATGCTAGCAGATTTTTTTTAATTCAATAAATAACAAGAGAAGTTAAAAATAGGAAAGATGCATTTCATTTTTGCTCAGATTGTTGAAGAATGATGGCTTGTTCCATATTTTTTGATTTTGTTTCTTATGCACGTTTTAACATGATAGAATGCATTGTGTAGCTACAGTTTTCTGGAAAAGTTGATCTTTTAGGAATTATTTTTCAGATCTTTAATAAATTTTTTCATTAAATTTCAAGAACAAAAAAATGAGAAAGAAAATGAATTAGAAGGCCAGTCCAGGAAGTACAACATCTGAATAATACAAGTGTTGGAAGATAGTAACAAAGAAAATGGAGGGGAAAAAATAATTCAAAACATTTCCCAGAACTGAAGATGAGAATTTCCAGAATGAAAGAAGCCACTAGGGGCCCAGTCCAAGGATGAAAACTAGCCTACATTAATATACATCATTGTAAAAAATTTCAAAATTCTGGGAACAAAGAGAAAATCCTTCAAATATCTGTCCTATGACAAGGGTCAGCATTTTTTTAAAAAGCTGAAGAGTCGTAAAGATATTGAACTTCTTAAAATCAATTCTAGGGCCGGCCCGTGGCTCGCTCAGTAGAGTGTGGTGCTGATAACACCAAGGCCATGGGTTGGGATTCTATATAGGGATGGCCGGTTAGCTCACTGGGTTAGTGTGGTGCTGACAACACCAAGTCCACATCCCCTTACCGGTCATCTTAAAAAAAAAAAATCAGTTCTAGAAGCTAGAAGATAATGCCTCCAAATACTACAAACCCTCTGCTTTCCCTGTCCAAAGAATAAAGTAACAATCAGCCAATGTTGGGAAGGGCAGTCATGTCACTGTGCAAAGTTGGGTAGGGAATCAGGGACTGATCCTGCTTTCGTCCTCACCTTCTGAAGTACCTGCTGCCTCTGATACGGAGCCTTTTGGGAGTACTGCAATATAAGTTTTCCCTACTGCTGGCTAAAACTTTAGGTTTTTTAAGACTGCTAACTGAGCACTCATTTGCTTTCCAGCTTCCAAACTGTTACTATTGGCTCTTCTTGTAGCCCCCACCTCTTTTTTTCTTCCTTGTAGGCACAGAGTGAAAAAGATCTAAATCCTTATCTCCTATATTGGGAAGTCAAATGATAATGCCTAAAAGAAACATTCAATATGTTCATGTTATATTGCATTATAATCATGTTATTCAGACATATGGAAGTAAATAGAATAAGGACCATCTAAAATAAAGTGGTTGGCTTCCAGCAACAGAAAATGATGAGGTAGAGTGTGGGAGTGGGGTACCAAGACAGCTGTTTTAAGTAACAAGACTTGTAGAACTATCTGACCTTTCAAACTATATCATGTATAACTCAGATGAAAATAAAAGCTTTAGAGTTCCAGTCAAGATGGGAATAGATGGTTCCCAGCGTCACTCTCTTCCACAAATCAACCAATTTACAACCATAAAAATGTAATGTCAGCCAAGCTGGGGCCGCTAGAGCTCAGGGGAAGAGGAGAGACCTACAGAGTTCATGAAGGTGGAAGAAACTAGGATGAGAGAAAGAAAAAGCTGCTTTGAGGGTTTCAGGCTGCGGCCACTTTAATGCTGAAGCACATGGAGCAGAGGCCACAGCTGTGCCCTTCAGATGGAGTTACTTGGAGGCAGCAGGAGAGAAGAGGGCATTGACGGCCCCCAGGACAGCAACACCACTAATAGGGTTCCCGTGGACCCACATAGGAGCGAGGAGCCAGAACAACTGAAAAAAGGGAGCCATTCAGAGGCCGGTGAGTCACCGCAAGGGACCAGCACAGGGCCCATCCCATGGGAAGTGTTTGGAGCATGGGCGGTGGGCGAGATGGGAACACCGGGAGAACACTGGGACACAGCAAGGACAGCCAACCTGCCCCCTAGTCAGCACAGGACCACTCAGAGGAGAATCGTCAGGAATGCAGAACTGCGTGGGGTGTGGTTTGATGAGAAAACTCAGGCCCAGATCAGAGATTCTACAGAACACAGATCCACTGGGTCTCTGAAGAGCCAGAAGTACCTATCAAGTTATCCATTAAACCCTGAGCTGCATGAAAAGCCTTCCCTAAGGAAACAGCAGCAAAGTAGCAATTTAGCTCAACCACACAGCTCAAGTACTGATTCCCACAGGAAGTTCCTCCGTGTTAGAAGCAAAGGACAAAAAATTAGTTCCGGCCCAGGCACACCACCAGCACCTTGGGGCCTGCCTGGGAACCGGAGGCTTGGATCCGGGGACCGGACCCCACTCCCACTTCCAGGCAAGCTGCACCAGTCAGTGCCTCAGGGCCAGCCCAGGGACCCGAGGCCTGGAGAAGGGGACCAGAACCCCTCCCACAACCAGGCACACCAAGCCAGCTCCTTGGGTCCTGCCCAGTGACCCGAGGCATGGGGAAGGGGATTGGACCTCTCTCCCACAACCAAGCACACCAAGCCAGCTCCTTGGGTCCTGCCCAGTGACCCGAGGCATGGAGAAGGGGCTGGACCTCTCTTCCACAACCAGGCACACCAAGCCAGCGCCTTGGGTTCCACCCATTGACCCGAGGTATGGAGCTGGGGATGGGACCCTCCTCCCATAACTAGGCACACCATTCCAGCACCTCAGGGCCTGCCTAGGGACTCGGGGCATTGAGAAGGGGACCGGCCCCCCCTCCCACAACCAGGCACACCAAGCCAGCTCGTTGGGTCCCGCCTGGTGACCTGAGGCATGGAGAAGGGGACTAGACACCCCTCCCACAACCAGGCACATGGTGCCAGCACCTTGGGGCCTGCCCAGTGACCAGAGGCATGGAGAAGGGGACCAGATGCACCCCACAACCAGGCATACCACCAGTGCCAAGGAGCATACCAAAAACAGCACCTCCATGTGGGTGGCCCACCACAGCCACCACAATAACCATGGCTGCCGCGAAAGTGGCTAGACGCCACAACCACCACACAGATGGTCCGCCAACCGCTGGAGTGCATTCACACAAGGAGAGTCATCATCAGAGACAAAGAAAAAAAGAGGATGTCTCTTTCCACAAAGCCCATTTCAGAGTGACAGAAGAAGCATCTGCTCTATGGTAATATTGGGGGACCTAATCACATCTCTCAGCATTGGACAGATCATCTAGGCAACAAATTAACAGGGTAACCATTATTCTTTCAGGAGAGAAGAAATCTAGGGTAATTAGAGCGGGGAGGGGAGGGAGAGGGATTGGGGGAAGGGGAGAGATTGGACAAGGGGCATAGAGAATAATTATGATTTGTAACGATATATATGCTAGTAATATTGAATTGATCAACCTATCTCAATGTTCAACCCCAAAAATATGTATAATCGATTTTGATTCAATAAATAAAATAAAATAAAATAAAAAAGAAAAGAAAAACTTTAAAAGCAGGGCTGGCTGGTTAGTTCAGTTGGTTAGAGCATAGTGCTGATAACACCAAGGTCCAGGGTTCAATTCCTGTACTGGCCAGCTGCCAAAACAAAAAATAAAAAAACTTTAAAAGCACACAAAAACAATACATAAATTGTTTATGGATACATGGCTGCATATGCAAATATGAAAATACAAAAATGGACTGGAAAGAAACCCAGTTGTCTTCCTTTTGAGGAGAGGAAAAGTAGGAGGAAAAAACGGGATGGGTTGTTGGTCAAAGAGGACTTTAGCTGAATCTGTAACATTCTATTTCTTTAAAAAAAAAAAAAAAAGGCCTGAAGAAATATGATAAAATGATAAGAACAGTTGATAATTCTGAGTGGTGGGAATATGGATATGTAGAAACAAGCTCAAGTTTATTAGGTGGTTCTTCGTGCTTTTCTATATATTTTCCACTTCAAAACAAAAGCAGGTAGAGGAAGGGTTGGGGCAGTGGATAGATTTAAGGAACCTGGGACCAACAGAGGCATACTTCCAAACCCAGGAAGCTGGATGACTGTTTGAGGGAGTGGTAAAGGGTCCTGATGGAGCAGCTGAGGGCAGAGCCTGCTGGTGAGGCAAATGCAAGGAGAGCTCTGTTCTCAGGGCAGAGCAGTGGCATGGCAGCAGGGAGTAGTCCCCCAAACCAGGCTCCTTGTGGGCTCTAAGGGGTTTCTTCAGGGATCTAATTCAGGAGCTTTTGGCAGAAGAGTGGCCACTGTTGCTCCGTCTTGAGATCTGGCACTCCTATAAAAATACTGCAAGGAGATTTCTTGGTTGTGGGGGTGTCCATGATCCTGAACATCCAGCCCTAGGTCTGTATTCACAAAAGGTTGTCTCACACTGCCCTCCAGTGGTCACAGGGTCTCTGCCCGCCTCCACAGCCAGAGGAAGGTAACATTTGTTGGCTTTTCCAGGCCCAGATCCAACTCCCTTTCACTCCATTCCCCATCTTTACACAAGTAACCCCACTAAAGAAAGCAGGGACAGAGGGAGGGAGTAGTCAACTGTCCATGGAAATGAAAAGAATGAGGGCCCTGACTGAATCCCAGCATTAGCACTACTGTGTGGTCTTGGGCAAGCTATTGGGCTCAGTATCGAGAGGTGTTAACAGAGCCTCACAGGTCTGTGGTGAGATTCAGAGTTAACGTGCATGAAGTGCTTGAAAGAGCGCCTAACAAGCATTCAGTAAGAGTCGGCTATTATGAGTATAATAACGCATGTGTAAAGTGCCTAGAATACAATCAGTATGTTAGTGGTTCTCCTTCCCCTGGAATCTGGTCAAAATGCTTATGTCCCCATCACATGAGCAGCAGAAAAGGGAGGGTACTCCCAATCAAACCTGGCCAATATTCTGCAATACCCTCCAAATCTGTGGGTACCACACCCTTTCCTCCATGGACCTCCATTCCACACAATCCTGAGTCCTTGAACCCCAGCTCCCAGTCTTTTACTGACATCTCTTTGGAGGAAATGCGGCTAACAGACTTCCCTCAGGGAAGACTGAACTCGTTTGACTAGTCAGGGGAGGGAGCTGTGATCCCAGCGGTTGGGCCCAGGATTGTCACAAGGAGCCCTGTCCATTTACACACACCATCAGGAAGACACCTCCTTCCAATCATCACTCCAGAGGCAAGCTGCATGTCTGTGCTCAATTACCTCTGGATCAGTGCTCAGAGTGGCAGCTGTGTCCACAGAAGAGCTTTTATCCACAGAGAGCCAACTGGCCAGGGAGGACAGTCAGCACATTAAGCTGACATCTGATTGTCAGTTGTGACCTCATCAGCTCAAAGCCTTGGCCTTTCAGAATAGTCTTAGGAGGATGTGGAAGATAAAAGAGATCAGGACCAGGTACATAGGTCAGGACTGGGGCCTATGGAAAAGAAACACACCAAGAGTTTATACAAAAACCTTTTATTTATTGTTTACATTTCTTCTCCCCATCCCTGTCCCCCAATCTGGAATCCAGCCAGCTTCTAAAGCTTCCTGCTGTCTGGTTCTTTAAAGTGGGGCCTTGGGAACAGGTTGGAAATTATAAAAGGTGGTAATCTCTTCACCCATCGATTGAGGAAGTTGAAGGAAGCTTTCCTGCCTGGCTGAAGCTACAGCAGATTCCCAGGGTAGCCCCTCAAGTCAGAGGATCCATCCCCCACTGGATGGAGATGAAGAGATAACATGTCTCTCAGAGGCCTGGAGGCTCCCTGTCACTCACTGCTTCTGTCCCACACCAGGCCAAGGCTCTAGAGCTGAACCATTCTCTCACCTGGAGATGGAGCTCAGCAGCAAGGGGGGGAGGGAGAGAGGGGGAGAGAGAGAGAGAGAGTGTGTGTGTGTGTGTTTTGCAGCTCTGAGTTCTAATCAACAAACAGGAAACAGGAAGAGGTTGGTCTGGTTGAACCAAAATGGGAAAAGGGCAGGGGAGGAGGGTGCAGGAGAAAAGAGGATGGATTTGGGATAGGGCCACCTGTTAAGAAAGGTGATAGCTCCTTTGGGAGTAGGCACTTCCAGCCCCACAACCACCTGGAAGAGTAAGAAGGGAGCCCTGTCCCGACTTACACAAAGGGCTAATGACGCAATAAACACTTTTGGTCTTAGAGTGCCAGAAAAGGGCAACCACTGGCATGGAAAAGAGCACCCAGCCCTCATCCACCAGATGTGGCCTTGGCTGCCTCCCTGGCTACCACGGCCCATTCCAGGCACTGTCACCCCTGCATCTGGCATGACTGCCCCACCACAAGCTCTGCACACCCCATGACCCTGCTGGAGACTGATGCTACCAGCCAGACGCCAGATGGTGGGGCAGATACGAGGACCCTGAGTTCCAGGGCCCTGTCCCCGGGGTGAGGCTACCTGTGGAGATGTTAGGCTCTTTCCCACAGTCCTGCTGCTTTGAGCCAGACACACAGAACTCTCCTGGGAGGGCAGTGACCCACAGGTTCTCCAGAAGACGAGATCCTAGGGAATCTCAGGGAGGAGGAAGAGCCTTGTAATGGTATCTGTTCCTCTTTCCTGACCCAGGTCCGGTTCTGCAGGCTCAGAAGTCTGAGTCTGCATCCATGAGCTCTGCCTCCATTAGGTTGGTGCGGGAGTGAATAGGCCCCAGACCCTGTCGGCGGCCCTGAGCCCAGGCCATGGGAACTGGGGCACTGGGCAGAAATGGATCCTGAAGGGGACTGGACTCTGGGCAGAAGGGGTTGGAGACCAGGGTCCAGGCTCCCTGTTGACAGGATTCCCCAGATCCCCAGGCTCCTGCAGCCACCAGGCACTTCTGCCGTGGCAGCTGAGGCAGTCTAGGAACAGCACTGGAGGCAGGGGCAGGGGTGGAGTGGTGAAGCTCAGCGGGTGGCGCCAGTGGGCACACCTCCTTCTTCCTCTTCCTCCGCTTCTTCTTCCGGCCCAGGCGCTTCTCCAACTCCGGGGAGATCTCTGCCTCAACCAGCCACAGGTTGGCCTGTTCCTCCGGGGGCACTGGCAGGAGAGAGCACGTGAGCCTGGGGCTCTGGCTTTGTGCACTCCACCCCTTCTCTCCAGCCCTACTCTTTTGGCTCTGGGACCCACAACTCTAGATTTCTAGTGCCTCAGCCCCCACTTCAAATTCTCTGGGGCCTTTCTTTCCTCCTCCCCCTCTGGCAGCCCCTGGTACTCCAGTCCCAGGAACCCCCAGCCTCTGTGCCCCACAAATTCTTACAGAAGCCTGAACCCCTCATACCTGGAGTTGCCACAGGGGTGACAGACACATCTTGGGGCAGTATGGCTCCTCTCCGAGCCACCATCTTGGTGACATGCTGGGCCCAAGCAGAGGAGACATCTGCTGAGGGCTCGTTGAGGTCAAAGGCCAAACCCGCTGTGGGGATGGAAGAAGGGAGAAATAATAGTGACTTCCCAGTCCCTTACTCGGCACCAGTCATCTTCCCACAGAGGTCCCTCCCACGTCACCTGGCAGAGAAAGCTCACCCTGTAATCACAGTGGCGTCTACCAATTCAGAATCCAAGGAGGGGCCTCAGGCACCCAAAAGGCCTAACTAGAGGCCAGAAATTGAGTTCTTGGAACCCTGACTTACTGTAGCCCAGAGAGAGCAACTAGAGAAGAGGGGAGCAGAAGGCGGGGAAGGTGAGTCCTCTTGGAAGCAAAGCACCAGCAAGCAGAGCCAGGCAAACATGGAGGGGAGAGTCCTCTTGGAGAGGGATGAGTGCATGAGAGGAGAACACGCCTATTCCTCACAGCCTTCCAAACCATCTATGTGACCACAGCAGCCTGGGAGGGAATGAGGCACAGGTGGACACTGCAGGCGTTAAGTGGCTCTGATGTGGGAAAGGTGCCGATGCTCACCCACAGGCCCATCGTGGGAGACGGTGTGCATGCTGAAGGAGAGCTCCTGGCCTGGGTTCTGCAGCAGCTCACGGCGCTTGGAGAAGGCCTTGGCGATCATCTTGCTCTTCTTGATCCGTTTGGGCTCATCATCACTCTGCCCAGTCAACCTGAGAGCAGAAAGGGTGGGGAGGGAAGAGGAGGAGCAGCCACTTCCCATCAAATCTTATGAAAGACCAGCAATTCCATTCCCTCTGGGGAAGGAGGCTCCCGAGTGTTATACTTCTCTGCTTAACAGAGACGCAAAAAAGGATTACTCAAAGCACCATGTATGTGATGAGAAGCCCGGAGGGGCTGTACCCCAGCCACTCAAAAAATTGGAAGCAGTCAAGGAGTCGGAGTCAAGGATGTTCTGATGAAGAAGAGTCAGCACCCGAGGGCTTCATACCCTTAAGGGCTCCAAGGAGTAGAGGAGGCCTTCTCTGCAGAGAAGTGGGCCTAGAATGCAGGGCTCCTGTGTGCCCAGCTCCCAAAATCATTCCACTCTTAGAAGATGCCGGCAGCTGGCTCAGCACTTGGCCCAGGCCTCAGGCCTCCCATGGACAGAGGGTGTCACCAGGGGGCTGCGGTGAGCCGCTGAGAAGGTGGCTTTAGGCAGCTCAGCAGAGTCCCCTGGAAAATAGCTGTGCTGGGGAGAAGTGGGACTAAACAAAGGCTAAAGAGGGGAACACCGAGGCTGAGAGTAAGGCGGGAGAGGCAGGATGGGCTGGCTGCTCACCCCACCTGCACCAGGTGCGCCTCCAGATGAGCAGTGTCGCCTTGGTCCAGACCCAGGTGCTCATGGCAATGCCGGTCCCAAACATGGCAAACAGGTTGATCTTCTCCACCAGGAGGCTTGGGCGATTCTTGATCTCACAGTCGGGGATGGGCTTCTTGGTGGGCAGCCCGATGGTCACATTGGCCTGGCACCTGGATGGTAGACAGGTGAGGCTTCGAAACTACTAGGTAGGTATACAATCACTCCAAAGATTTTATTTTTTTATTTTATTTTATTTTTTTTTAAAAGATGACCGGTAAGGGGATCTTAACCCTTGATTTGGTGTTGTCAGCACCACGCTCAGCCAGTGAGCGAACCGGCCATCCGTATATGGGATCCGAACCCGGGGCCTTGGTGTTATCAGCACCGCACTCTCCCGAGTGAGCCACGGGCCGGCCCACTCCAAAGATTTTAGAAAGAGATAAGCCCCACAGCACTGCTTCTCAACCCTGGGTGCTCATTAAAATCACCTGGGGAGCTTTTAATACCTACTGATGTATGGGCCCCCACCCTAGACAATTAAATCAAATCTCTGGGGCAGGAACCCAGGCATCACTGTGATATAAGACTTCCCAGACTAGAAGCTGGGAACTTTAAAAAAGAGCCCAAAGCAGGCACGGACAAGTGTGCATTTTAAAGGGCATTTTAACTGCTGTCCCCAGTACCAGGGACTGCAGTTCTTCTGGAAGCTGAAAAGCCTTCCTCTCCCTGATTCTTCTGCATTGTGACACAAAAAAGCACAGGCAAAACCAGCAAGCATTAACAGATTGTTAACATATCACAGAGAGGTAAAGACTCCTGTGCAGGGATCTACACTAAGCTCTGCAGAAGAGTACACAGAGAGAGAGAGCAACTTCGGTGGCCAACAGAGAGTTGGTCAGAGAAGCCAAAACATGAAACGGCTTCTGAACAGTTACTAATGCACCAGCCAGACAGCCAAGTGGGTGAAGAGGGAAGGGCAGGATTGAGCAGGGACTTGAAGGTTGTTTTCCATGTCTGGCTAAGTACAGAGCAACTGATGTCTCGGGCATGGCCCTGGCAGACCCCTGCTGCACAGCAGAGAAGGGCTGGCCTTCGAACCCTAGCTCCAGCTCCTGCCACTGCTGCTTCCAGGTCCCCGGCCCCTCACTCACAGCACGTAGTCCCGGAAGCTGCGCTCCCACTCAGCCTGGTTGAAGAAGTCGTAGAAGTGGCAGCTGAAGGTAATGAGCACAAAGCCAAAGGCCAGGAAGCCAAAAATGCCTGTGGACAACAAGGGCAGAACAGGACCTTACAAATCCCAGCTATTGTAGCAGCAGTGGGGATGAAGGTCTCTGCCCCACTGAGGCCTGAAAGACAGCTGAGTCTGGGGCGAATTCATGCTGGGCCCAGTTTAAGGACTGCGTTGTCCAAAATAAAGCAAGAACGATGCTTGAGGCAACTGCAGGAGGATCCAAGTGGGAGTGGAGTGGGCATGAGGTAGCAGTCTTGGCATGAACTTGAATTCTTCCACCTGGGAAGGCCCTCTTCTTTTGAGCTGCCACCATCACTACCACCTACACACATACACCTTGTCCTTGTCCTCATGGCTGCTAACTTGTCACACTGCTGGTTGCATAACCCCAGGAGGTGCAGGGTTGGATTGGCCAGGACCTCAGACCAAAGTCCCCAGGGGCCACTCACCCAGGCGCAGCATGGTCTCGTTGATCTTGCTGGCAGCCTTCTCGCTCAGCAGCCCAGGGTGCTTGCTCTTGATGGAGAACAGAGTCATGACTCCTGGACAGAAGGGGGACCTCAGATGTTAGCGGGGGTGAGGTCACTCTCCTGGGAGGGATGGGTGTGCAGAGGGAGGGTGCCATGACCCCTGAGTCCCGGATCTGATTATGCCTGTGTTGACTTAAAGCTTGGGGAACTGGAGAAATGGAGAGCAGCTGGTGGCACATCTGCCATGGACTGACTGGGATGACTGGGGCAGAGCCTAGAAGGACTGTCAGTAAGTGAGACAAGGCGCCTTGGTCTTGGCCCAGCTACCCTTAAGTAAGGCAGCCAAATCAAAGCTGTTCTGATGGAAAAATATGACAGAGACTCAAGAACAGCACTGTCCCACAGAAATATAACATAATCTTAAATTTTCTAGTAGCGACTTTAAAATAAAAAGAAACCAGTAAAACTAATTTCAATATATTTTATAAACCTAATATATCCAAAATATAACCATTTCAAAATGTAATTCATCTAACAAATTATTAATGATATTTTACATTGTTTTTTTCATGCTAAGTCTTCGAAATGCAGCATGTATTTTACATTTACAACACAAAATCAATTTGGACTAGTTTCAATGCAATGTAGCTCGTGGCTACCGTACAAGACAGCACAGATACAAAACAAATCAGAGGCCCAGACACTCTGCCAAAAAGTGGGGAAAGAGGTGGGCTGAACAGAAGGCTGATAATTCAGTTAGGAAACTAAAGTTGACAAAGAAAACCCAACAAAAATGAGCCAAGCAGACACCAAGGCTTATCATGGGGTGACAGTTTTAAACAGGGAAGTTAGGAACTAGCCGATCTGCGTGTTGTGAAGACTGTGTGTTTGTGTGTGCTGGGGAGGAAGAAAATGGAAACCAAGCTCCAAAAGATTAACAGTATATATAAAATTAGTGTGCACACACATGACCAAGGGCCCCAGGTTGGTCCATGTGGACAGCAGAGGTTACTCAGGGTGTCCATCACACAGTGTACCCGGCCAAGGGCTGACAGGGGGTGGAACCCCAGCCCAAGCTCCAGCCAACAAGCCATGAGCCCTGGCCCAAGGCTCTGGAGAAAGGGGTGTATTTTTCTTTTTCTTTCTTTTTTTTTTTTTTAAGGGGTGTATTTTTCTGGCCAGCACAAAGGTGCTGTCCCACGGCAAGTGCTCATGGTGCGGTGTCTGCCTAAGGGTCACCTTCTATTTTGCACCAAGGCCTCTGTATGAGCTGGCTGAGGTCTCATTGTGAAGGCAGCTTCTACCTCCTATTTACACATAGCAGGTGCTCAGCACATTCTGTTGCCAGACTGGTCCTGGCCTGGTCTTCACTCACCTCGGATGAGGAAGTAGCCTCCCACAATGAGCACCAGGCCAATTGGGGCTAACACGAAGCCAGCACGGTATCGGTAGTTCTTGTATCCCACAAAGCAGATGCCACTCACGGAGTCCCCATCCACCTGGGCAGGAAGAGGTGGAACAGTTGGTCACCAGCCCCCTCCCCCAAGCCCACTCGACTCAGGTCCCCAGCCCCCTACCAGTCACTATACCTGGGCCACAGCAAGGATTGCCACAGTGAGGACAAAGGGGAGTGACCATGTGAGCAGGTGGAAGTAGGAGGTCTTGCCCGAGAGAGGCTGATAGGTGGTGCCCAGGGCTTTGAAGGAGGTGTGCCAGGCATAGGTGAGTACCACAAACCAGACCACGCCAGCCATCAGGGCGTAGTATACAATGACAAAGATGATGACGCAGGACAGGGTCTCGTTGGAGCTGCACAGACATGTGGGGTGTCACTTGGGGAGGTCACTCTGTACTCCCTTCTCCAGGTCTCTCCACCCTGTCCCCAGACTCTGGGCTGCTAAGGTCTGGAGGTTCCCCATGAGTCAGGGCTGTGAGACAGAACTCAGGTCAGATCTGAAGAGGCTCTAAAAGACACCCCTTTGAACAGATGCAAACAATCAAGGTCCTGCTACTGAAACCAAGGTCAAATAATTGGAGACCTTGGATGCAGTGACGCAGAGCTCTGCTGAATCCTCCCCTCAAACCTCAGTTCCAAGCCAACCTGTTCCTTTTGTGGTAGATGCATTTTCAGCCTTCCTCCCCTGCCCTCACCTTTGGGTCCCCAAGACACCTACGTGGGCTCCCCGAGCCTCATGGTGCCATCTGCGCGGCAGACAATCTCCCGGCGGGCACCATCCATGAACTGGGCCAGCCAGCCAATGCTGCCCACAAAGAAACATGCGTTGACGTAGAAGAGAATAACAGCAGGGTAGCGATTCGAGTTCCGCCAGTCAGCCACAAATGTGGCCTAGAAGAGAGATGAGGGGCCCGTTCTGCAAGGTTAGGGTTGTTCTGCTGCAGCAGATGCCTTTATCTGAGTCCCACACCCTTGTGATCATGATCTTTCCCTGGGGACCCCCACCAAGTCCTCTTCTCCCTACCTCCCTAACAATCGGCTCCCATCCCACTGTCCAGGCTGAGGGTGCCCAGACCACCGGCCTCTCCCCAGTGCTCCCTGCCCTCCCGCGCTGACCAAGGTGAAGAGTGTGCAGAGGCCCGTGACGGCGCCGAAGGCCGCGATGTAGCCATGCATGTCCTGGTGCTCGGCCTCAGTGAAGAGTGGGTTCTGGCACTGGATCCCACAGCCCTCCACGTCTTCATACCAGCTCTTGGGGTTGTCTGTCCGAACCAAGGGTGCTTCGCACTGGCCTGAGCTGTTGAACTTGATGTTGTGCACTTCATTCTGGCACCAGGGAAGGGGAGGAGACAGTGCAAAGGGGAGAGGCAGCTCAGGGGTGTGCCTCCTGTTTAGTAAAAGGTACCGGGGCAGCATGGCATGGTTACTGGAGACACGCTTTCAGGAGCTGAATCCAAGCCTTGCCACTCAATGGCTGTGGCACCATTATTTGGGCAAATTATTTGACCTTTCTGTACTTCAGTTTTCCCATCTATAGGATAGTAGTTACCTACCTCATGATATGGTTTAAGGGTTAAATGAATAAGTAGATGTAATGGAATAATAACAACAACAACAATAATGTAATGGTACTTGACATGTAGTAAATAATAACCATTAGTATTATTACTATCATTATTACTGTTATTATTATCATTTATGATCTCTCCTTCACCACCCAGAAGTAGATCACATCCCTTGTCTTGGTGTCTCCAGCTGTTTCACATGTGTGTGCCTTGACCCCCTACCACTATGATAAACTTCCTAAGGACAGGCTCCTGTCATCCATGCCTCCTGTAACACTCCAACACCTAACAGAGTGGGTGCTCAAAAATACTTGCTGAACATGTTATCTCTGACAGAGAATCCCTGAAGTGAGCTGCAGTCTGGGTTTGTGGCCTGTGGACCCAAGTCTGTAGACTCAGGTCTTCCAGGACAGAAGGCTCTGGGCCCCCATGCTCCCTGCTAGACCCTGCCCTATTGGTCCTGCCTAGCCCACAGAGCCTGGATCTTGCCCCACAGAGCACTCACCGGGCAGCCTTCAGGGAAGTGGTCTGGGGTGCAGCGCAGGAAGTCAGGCCAGCCCCGCTCCCTTTCCACGATGGCACAGGGGCCCCGGGTGGCCTGGCAGAGGGTGCGGCTGGGCAGCTCCACCCGGTCATTCTCACACTTGGGCATGTACACAGCACACAACAGGGGCTGGATCACTGCCCAGCAGCGGGGAGCGTTCCGGAGGCCTGGGGAGTGCAACAGTGTGAACACATTGTGGTGAAGACCCCTCCTTACTCTGTACCCTCGTCCCCAAGGCCAATACTGCTCAGATCTGCCAGGCACAGTGTTTCTCAACAGGGCACCTGGGCAGGACAATTCTTTGTGCTGCAGGACTGTCCCATGCATTGCAGGACATTTAGAATCCCTAGACCCTGCCCACTAAATGCCAGCAAAACCCCTAAGTCATTGTGACAACCAAAAAAAATGCCCCTCCCACCACCACTCCAGGGGTGGTGACTGGAAGAGGACCTGAAGAGGAACTTCTGGGATGCTGAGGATGTTCTATTTCTTAATTCGGTACTGGTTGATGGGATGCTGGTAGTATTCTATTTCTTTATCGATTCTGGTTACACAGGTATAACCTTGTGAAAATCAAGCTTACGATCTGTGGGCTATTCTCTATGTATACTATAATTCGATTTAAGTTTTTAAACAATAGCTGCCACTTCCAAATGCCCTGCTAGGGAGCATTAGTGTCTCTGGTTGAGAACCCTGGGTGGATTTACCTTTTCAGGAGTGTTCTTAAAACCTTCTACAGGCCTCTTCCATGGGGAAGGAGCGTTGTGGGACCCACTCCTCACAGGGCCCATTCACCAGAACCAGGAGATATTTCCCCTCACCCAGACCCCCAAACCCTGTTCCTCTTACCAAGCTGAGGTGAGAGAGAGAAGAGGTGGAGGCTTAAGAAGAGGCAGTCAGAGGAGCCAGGTACTCCAAAACCAGAGGAGGAAACAGGAGATCAGATGGAGAGAAACAGAGGAGGCTCTGTCCAGTGCAGAGAGAGGAAAGATGTCGTCAGCAAGAGAGAAATGGGTGGAGGTCTCCCGTCAGCCCTGCCCCAGCCCAGGCCTCTGCCCTGCTCAGCCCAGGAGCAGGGCTTGCTCTGCATTCCGCCCCTGTGGCCGCTTCTGAATCATCCCTGCTTCAGGAACACCTATTTCCCAAGCAAGAAGTTTTACCAGGAGAATCTTTGGAGAATGTGAGAGCCAATATACATGACTGTCACACTGTCAGCCCTGGGGTGGGGTGGCGGCAGGTAACCACTTGTTTTGGGGGAGAGGCAATATACTAGAGGGGTAAGGAGCATGGGCACTGCAATTAGCCTGCTTGGATCCAAATCTTGGCTCACCGTTTCCTGGGCAAAGTGCTTCATCTATTTTTTTTTTTTTTTTTTTTGGCAGCTGGCCAGTACAGGGATCAAACCCTGGACCTTGTTATTTTCAGTACCATACTCTAACCAACAAAGAACTGGCCAGCCCCGAAGTACTTTATCTCTAGCCTCAGTCTCCTCACCTGCAAAATGGAAATGACAGATTCACCTCGTGGAACTGTGAGATAACACCTTGAATGTGCTTGGCACAGTACCTGTCACGTAATAATCACCCAGAAAATGTTAGCTGATATTATTACTTGTCTGACGCCTCTGACTGCTCACAGCTCTGAGAATCTATTCTTGCGTGCAGAGCAAGTTCCTACAGTATCCCCAGGCAATGGTACCCCCTGCCTCAAATCAGAATCACCTGGGAACCTTTATCACCTAGATGGAGGGCCCAGTCTTAGAACATCCCAGCGGGTTAGTGTAGGTGGAAAACAGAGCAGTGGGTGCCAGGGGGTGAGGTGAAGGGAGGGTTTGCCTGCAAAGAGCCTGCAAAGAAGAGACTCTGGGGGGGTGACGGAGTTGTTCTCTGTCTTGAATGTTAGTGACTGGCAAACTCACAAAACCATACAACAGAGATAAAGTGAGTTTTACTAAATGCTTATTAAACAATACATTTTAAATGGGTGGTGGTGGGGCTCTCTGGAGTAAAGTGTATTTTATAGGGGTATCAAGCAGTTAATAAAAATGTGTTGTTTTTCTGGATTTTGTGATATTTGTGGTAATTATTAGATTTTAAACGTGTAATTTGTTGTTTTTCTTTTTCTCACTTTATTTTTTTGGTGGCTGACCAGTATAGGAAATTGAACCCTTGACCTTGGTGTTACAAGGCTGTGCTCTAATCAACTGAGCTAACTGGCCAGCCCTTTTTTTTTCCCTCATTTTAAATATTGTTTCATATTTTAAAAATAAACTCCCCAGGGAAAGGATAGATTATTAAATAAATCTTAAAGGATAATTGATGAGCCACTGTGGGAAAAAATAAGCTGGATCCTTACCCCATTTTCTACATAAAAGTAAATTACAGATGGATCAAAAATAACTACATTAATTTTTTTAAATTAAGGTACTAGAAGAAAAGATGGGAAATGGTTTTTTAAACCTTGGAGTGGAGAAAGCCTTCTGAAGCATGACACAAAACCTAGAAGCTACCAAATAAAAGATTTAAAGAAAAGACTTCAGAAAAGTAGATAAATTCAGGAGGGTAAAAAACAAACAAAATTAGGGCCAACCCCGTGGCTCACTCGGGAGAGTGTGGCACTGGGAGCACAGCGGTGCTGGTAGCGCCAAGGCTGCGGGTTCGGATCCTATATAGGGATGGCCGGTGCGCTCACTGGCTGAGTGCAGTGCAGGCGACACCAAGCCAAGGGTTACAATCCCCTTACCGGTCACAGAAAAAAAAAAAAAAAATTATAAGAAAAGCAGCACACTGAGAAAGTATATTTCCAATACAAATCACAGGTAGTGCTAATTTCCTCATATGGATAAAGATCTCCAAATCAGTAAGAAATACATAACTCCACAGAAACATGGCCAAAAGACAAACAAAACAGATCATGCAGAGAAAATACAAACAGCCTTTAAAAACACAGACACGCTCAACCTAACTCTTAAAAACATAATGCAAAATAAAAGTACAAGGAGATAAAAATTTTTAACCTTTAGAGTGACAAAGATCAAAACATTTGAAAATACTATATTGTCAAGAGTGTGGGGAGAAACTTGGCACTTTTACATATTGCTGGTAGGAATAAAAATTTGTAAATACTTGTAGAGACCATTAAGCACTACCTATCAAAATTTCATACTAGCAATTCCATTTCACATTTTCCCAAAGATAAGATATAAGATTATTCATTGCAGCATTGTTTGTAATAGCAAATGGGTAGAAACAGCTTGAATCCATATACATCAACAGGAGACCGGCTAAATAAAATAACATACATCAATGTAACAGGACCCTATTCAGGGTTGAACTATATGCACTGAAATGGATATAGTGGACACAGTTGAGTGGAGAACAGTCCATGGTTCTGGTTGGGGGGCCAAGGAGAGACTAAGGACACACTTACATCTGGACATACATTGGATATCTCTAAAAAGACACACAAAACCAGTGTTGGTGGTGCCTCTGGGAAGGGAAAATGGGTGGCTTGAAGCAGAACTAGCACTTAACTTTTGAACCTTTTGAATTTCGTGTACCACATGTATGTGCTAACTATTTTTTAAAAGTAATTAAGCTTAAAAACAAATAAAGAAATGTACAAATAACTGACATAGGGAAAGCTCCCCAGAGAAGAATAGAAGAGAAAGAAATTGGAAAGAGGAAGAAAGGGACATCAACTTTATCTTATTGTTTTATTTCTTTTTTTAAAAAATAAAACATGAAATGAACAAAAAGAAAAATAGTGACATGGGTGTTATAATGATATTAGTCTCTGTTCTTTTCTATATAGTCAGACTTTTAAAATAATATTTACCACAATCTGATCTAGACCTTTAAAAAGATTTTTGTTTGTGTGATTCTGATTAGTCAAGTTGAGAACCATTATTCTAAGGTTAGTTTATTTAACATTAGAAAACTCAATCAGTTCAATTTACTACATTAACAGATTAAAGAACAAAAAAATCATATGATCATCAAAATGGATGCAGAAAAAGTAGTTGATAAAATTCAACATCCATCCATAATAAAAAGAATAATTGGTAAATAAGGAATAGAAGAAAATTTTTCTTTTAAAGATGACGGGTAAGGGGATCTTAACCCTTGACTTGGTGTTATCAGCATCACGCTCTCCCAAGTGAGCCACGGGCCAGCCCAAAGAAAACTTTCTTAATCTGAGGAAGTATAACTAAGTGCAAGAAACCCGTACCAAATATATTTAATGGTGAAGGGTGGAAAAGCTTTCTCTTTAGAATCTGGAAAAGTCGAGAATGAAGGATGCCGGTAGTATTACTGCTTCTATTTAACAATGTACTGGAGGCCTTAAGAAGAGCAATAAAGATAAAGAGAAGGCGTAAGGCTTGAAAAGGAAGAAATAAAACTCATTATTCACAAACAATATGACTGTGTGTAGAATAAATTTAGCAAGTTCACTGGATTCAAAATCAATTATATTTCTAGATACTGGCAACAAAGTGAAATAAATGTTAAAGGCACCATTTATAGTAGCATCAAAAATATCAAGTATCTAGGAATAAATCTAACAAATGATATTTAAAACTGTGCAGAAAACTGTAAAAAATATTAAGAAAATGAAAGGTGATTTTAAATACACAGAAATATATAAATGTTCAATGTTTGGAAGACTCAGTATTTTAATATGTCTTTTTTTCCCCCTTCCCAAATTAGTCTATATATTCAATCAAAATCGCCAACTGGTATTTTTACATTAAAATGCATGGGATCAAGAATAGCCCAGACTATCTACTCGATACTGATGTACTATATAAAGTAGAGGTTGTTAACCTGTGCTTCACAAAGGATTCTTGGAGAGAATTCAGGGGTCCATGAACTTGGATGGATGGAAGGAAAAAATCACCCCTAACTAAAATTTAGCCCTTCTGTCAGTTATGAATGTAAGCAACATACCACAGTAATGTTAGCAGTAACTATGGCTTTGTCACAAATGGAAATCAGATATTTTTGTTACAGATATCTCAAAATATTGTCAATGCTCATCACTACTTTGACATTATAGTGGTTATTACACCTGCACTAGATCTTATTTATTTAGTATATTAATAAAGAAGCACACATAGATCACAAACATTTTTATGTTTGATAACTGTATTTCAATATAACTCATTTCCTTTATAATCCTATATGCTTTTTTAAAAAATCCTATGTGTTTTACTTTATGAATTGAAAAATATTGTGTTAATACTATTCATCCATAAAAAAGAATGAAAGCCTGACATTTGCAGCAACATGGATGGTCTTGGAGAAATTATGTTAAGTGAAGTAAGCCAGGCACAGAAAAACAAATACCATACAACCTCACTCATATGTGGAATCTTAAAAAAAAAGAGGCCCAGTGCTTACCAGAGACTGGGAAAGGGGGGAGGGGAAGGGAAAATAGGGAGAGGTTGGCCAACATGTACAAAATTCAATTAGATAGGTGAAATAAGTTCTGGTATTGTATTGCACAGTAGGGTGACTATGGTTAACAGTTAAGTTTTGTATATTACATAATAGCTAGAGGAGAGGCTTTTGAATGTTTTCACCACAAAGAAATGATAAATGCATGAAGTGATTGATATATTAACTACCCTAACCCGATTATTATACAACCTACATATGTATCAAAACATTACATTGTACCCTATAAGTATGTATAATTACAGTGTGTCAATTAAAATAAAAAATATATGCATTATGTTGAGAAGGGGTCCATAAGTTTTACCAGACTGCCAAAGAGATCCATGGCTCAAAGAAGATGAGAACCATGCTATATGATAAGTAAGATGGTGTGATATTGGCAAGGGATAAACAAACAGACCTATGGAACAGGATGAAGATCCCAGAAATAAATATATATACTTGATTATGGCAGAGTAGCAGAGAAATGATATTCTTTTTAACACATGATGTTGAAACAATATGTGAAACTGGAGTTCTACAAAAATCAACTCCAGGTGAACTATATGCCTAAAATGACAAGAAAATCTATAAAGTTTTAGAAGATTACACAAGAATAAATTCATGACTTTGGGGTAGAAAAAGATTTTTTTTTCAAATTTATTTATTTTTTAAATTGGCATAAAATTATATGTATTTCTTGGGTATAACATGATGTTTTTAAGTATACATACACTGTGGAATGGTTGGATCTAGCCAATTCACAGATGCATTACCTCATGTAGTTATCATTTTTGTGGCGGAAAAGATTTTCCTAAACAAGACACAATAAGCACTAATCATAAAAAGTTTTATAAATGACTACTTCAAAGTTCAGAACTTCTGTTCAACAGAAGACATAAAGAGAATGAGAAAGCAAGCCACAAAAGAAAAACACATACATCCCATAAAAGACTCATATCTAGCGTATATAAAGAACTCCAAATCCCATAAAAATGACAGAAAGCCCTATAGAAAAATGGGCCGAAGATTTGAACAGACACTTCACAAAAAAAGAAATCCAAGTGGCCAGCAAGCATTTGAAAAGGTGCTTAACTTTACTAGTAATCAGGGAAGTGCAAATTAAAACCACAAATATATACGACAACATATGCACTAGACTGACAAAAATTTAAAAGGCTGACAGTACCAAGTGTTGGAAATCATGTGGTCCAATGATGACTTTCTACACAGCCAGTGGGAGTATAAGTTGATACAACCACTTTGAAAACAGTTTGGTGTAAGATGAAGGAACGCATGCCCTTTATCTAGCAATTCCGCTCCTTAAGTATGTACCTGGAAAAACTTGTGCCAGGTGCACCAGGACACATGTAAAAGAATACTCACAGCACTGTTATTCACAGTGGGAAAAAACTGAAGACAACTTAAATATTTAACAACAAAATGGATAAATAAATTGTAGTATATTCATACAGTGGAATACTATTCAACAACAAAAAAGGGAGCTGTGGGCTGGCTGGTTTGGTTTGCTCAGCTGATTACAGCAAAGTCTTGTAATATCAATGTCAAGGGTTCAGATCCCCATTCCAAAAAAAGAGAGAAAGAAAGAAGTGAGCTGTAATAACATGAATGAATCTTACAAAATAATGGAGCATAAAAGAAGCAAGACATAAAAGAATATACACAGCATGATTCCACTTGTATAAAGTTCAAAAACATTCAAAACTGAAATATACTGCTTAGAGATTCCAAAACTAGGTGGTAAAACACTAGGGGGAAAAAAAGGAAATGATATCAAAAGCATCAGGATAGGGGCTACCTCCAGAGAAGGGAGACAGGGAGGTGACTGGACAATACAAAGGGGGAGCTTCTGGGGTCTGATCATGTTCTATTTCTAGACCCAGTTGTCACTTTATAATTACTTGTTATTCAGTACCTCTGTATTTTATGCACCTTCCTGTACACATGCTATACTTCACAATTAAAACGTTAAAAATCTAAAGCAAAAAAGAAAACTTAACCCCGTGGGTATTTTTCTATATTTTTTATACTTTCCCCAAATACATGTATTTTTAAACGGATTTTGATCATCAGCTAGGTTTGGAGATAGCTCTTAGGAAATTCTTCCTGATCTGCCCCCGAAAATAACTCACTATCACCAACAACATCCTTCCTCTCACCTCTCAACTCAACGTCTGAGAGGCAAAAGAGAAATTCCTCTGAGCTTTTCTGTTTCTTTCCTACTGGCTGCAACTGGCTGCACCCCAGTTAGGTGACAGGGCCATGTACACACACAGAGCACAGCAGTGGTCAAGGAGTCTACGTGCTGGTTCTCAGGGACCTATGTCCCTTGCCAGCTGAGGCCTCTCTGCTTTCTTGCCTCATTTACTAAACCAGATTTGGCCCAAGGTGGACCGTGGCCTGGACATTATGTTTGTCTGGTTAGCCTGGAATTCCTCGGATGAGACATTTCCAGCTGTAATGGGGAGAGGTGCTAGTGACTGAAGAAGCCCAAGTCCAGAGAGATGAAAGACACAGGACAGACCTGAGTTCTATACAGACCCAGAAATTGTACCAACCTGAGTTATAAACTTCCTCATTTAATGGCATCCTTCCAAAGCCTCAGCAATCTGGGCTAAGGAAGCACATAGCAGCCATCTCTCTTCAGTAACCCCTATTTCCAAATCTGCTGGGAATCTCCATGGATGTATATGTTCAATGAGCACCTCTAATTCACACAGCCAAAACTAAACCCATGCTTTCTTCCTAAACCTACTCTTCGTCTAGCATTCTCTACCCTAGTAAAAGGGGATGGAAAAACACTACCTTCCATCCAAGCCTGAAACCTGGGTCCTCCTGCTCACTCATGCCCCACACCCAACTCATCAGCAAGTCCTGACCACCATCATCTCTCATCTGGACTACTTCAGTCATCCCCTGATCAGGCATTCAGGCTCCAGGCTTTCCCTGCTTCCATGGCTTCTTCACACAGCACCCAAAGAGTGCTTCCTAAAATGTAAATATGATTACATCTCTCCCTTGCTTAAAACCCTTCAAGTGTTCCTTATCCCCTGGATAAAATCCTAACTTAACATGAAGTATGAATCCCTTTACTTTCTAATTCTCTAGCTTTTATCTCTTATAATTCTTCCCCTCAAATACTTTCATCCAGTCCTACTGCAAGTCTTATATTTCTTTAAAAGTACCCAGCCTTCTTACCTCTACACCTTTGTACATGCTATTCTCTTTTCCTATCCCTTTCCAGCCTAACTGTCCCTTGGCTCAGTTAATTCCTGCTTATTTCTCAAGGCATGGGTTAAATGTCGGTTCCTCTGGGGATCATCCCTTGCTCCCCAAAGCCCTTTGTGTTCTTTCGGCACCTTATAATGTAACAATACCTTTCACAGGTATTTCTAAAGCCTGTTTAATTGTCTGTCTTCCTCTTGATGTCAAAGATCATGTCTGTATTCTTCATCTTTATATGCCCCAGAACCTGACCCAGGATGTGACATGCAGCAAGCACTTAATACATAATTAAATGAATGAGTGGCTACGTACTCAGCACTCTGAGGCTTTGAAAAAAAAGTGAAGACCATATCTCTACCTTCAAAAGTTTACAGATGAGGATAACCTACAGCATCTTCATCCTTCACCCACAAAACCACCTCCAAGAGTCAGGTGACACCGACCATGTCTAATGCCAAATCAAGACCACTAATTCAGGACAGGACAAATCACTAGCCAGAGGCTCCCAGCTAAAGACCTGTCTGTGATTCTTACACATGGCTCAGGTTCACTCTACCTACCCACTGATCCAGCTCATGCCAATGCCTGCTTCTGCCCCTACTTTATAGAAGGCCGGTCATCAAGACCCTAAGCTGAAAGAGCAGCAACCAAACACACATTGGAACAGGTCTAAGCTGGGGGATGGTAGACAGTGGCAAAGAGCTCAGAGTGAACTAATGGCCCTGGGCTCAGTGCTGGCACCTCTGTAGGACCCTGCCCCACTAGAGGTGCAGCTAGTGAGGTTTGAACCTGCACAACCAGCAGATGGTTCTAACTCATATGCTTTCCTGCCAAAACCACTTGTGCCTGCTCAGCAGCTGCTCTCAGGAGTATGGGCTGGAAAGAGGATCATACCCTTCCTCCTTGATCTGATGGTAACCACAGAGGGGCAGCGTCACACACGTGTTTAACTTAGGAAGATTCAACCATGGGCCCCTGCAAAGTAGAGAGAGAGACAGAGAGTCAGAGAGAGAGAGACAGAGAGAGACAGAGAGAGACAGAGAGAGAGAGAGAAAGAGAGAGAGAGAGAGAGAGAAAATCCTTTCATAGTACGAGCATCTCAGAACTGGGTGAGCTTCTAGTGCTGAGAGATTTGGGTTTTCCATACAGCTGGCTCCTAAACTCATCTTATTTCAGGTGGTACTCAAAGAAACATTGCTTAATCTTTTTTTCAAGTTCCTTTTTTATTCTTTCAGTCTTTTGCATGTATGTAACTTTAAAGACTACAATTATATTTTCTATGTATACCCATTCTTACATACTGTATGTCACACTACATGTTACACTTATATGCAAACATATTATCATAAAAGGAGTATATATGGAAAATCACACAGCCTTTTACACTATGGTAATTTATGGATTTTTCTTTCTCTCTCTCTCTCTTTTTTTTTTTTTTTTTGGCAGCTGGCCGGTCCAGGGATCCAAATATTTATGAATTTTTCAAAGCTCCTGTTGATTACACATGGTTTCTGCCTCATGCTGACTTTAGAACCTGATCCCCACATAGAATGCAGTCCACCTCATGGGCACCATCTTCCAAGTTCCTCTTCCAGCATCTGTCCCAAGCCAGGAAACTCATGGCCTTGTCCAACAACCGGCAAAGGCTGAGAACTCTAGTGGCCAAGTTGACAATCATAGGCAGCCTACATACACTCTCCCCATTACGGTCCTCACCAGCCCCCTGGGCAGAGCTAGTAAGACATGGGACACCCCAGGCCTGTCAAAAGAAGGAGGCTCCCAGGTCTGCTCCTGGGCCCTGATTTTCATCTCTTTTTCAAGGACAGTTCTGGAATCACACTAGCTAGAAGAGATGACAAGGCCAGTTCCCTTCCCCCATACCCTTGAGTCCCCCAGTCCAGAAGAGTGATAGGTGAGGAAATAATCCACTTGACACTGCTAAGGAAGGACCTGTTTGGGTTCAGTCTGCAGTATTTCAGGGTCTGCCACAATCCCATTCTCAGGATTCTGGATCTTGGAGGTATCCACAGACTTAAGCTTTCTTCCACAGACCTGACTAGCCTGAGGATCCAAATTTCCAAAGAACACACAAATAATTTATAGAATTGTCTTATTCCTTCAAAATCCCCAGCATGGATCACAGTTCCCATTTTTCAGATGAGGAAACTGTGAAATCTGTGAACACAACACAAAATCACAGGGTCCTCAGCGATTCAAGGAGGTATTAAGACCTTGGGACAATCGGAGTTGGAGAGGAAAGAGGGGAAGGTGCGAGTGGAAGAGAACTAGACTTCCTGTCTCCCAAATTAAGATTTCCAGGACTTTCTGATTACCTTTTAGTTATTCATCACCAGGGGGTTTCTTTTCCTTCACAAATATCACTTGATTCTTTTCACCCACCTTTTCCCTCCAAATGCTTAAATCTCTTCCACCCGCATCCTTCCCTTTTTCCTCTCCAACTTCGGTTGCTCCAAGGTCTAAACACCTCCTTGAATCCCCGAGGACCCTGCTTTCAGAGTAGGTGGAGCATCTTCTCTTCCTTAAAAATGTCCTTTCCTGTGGCTTAGAGTCTCCTCCTCCCGGCCCCTCAATTCCCCCCACCCTTTGCCCACCCCAGTCTGTTCAGGCCCTTTGTCACCGGCTTCCTCAACTTCCTCGCGGTCCTTTCCCCATCACCGAAGGTCGCGTCCTGCACGCAACCTGTCCCAAAGTTTCAGCCTCTGTCACTCCAATTTTCCCGGGTGCGGTCCCTGCCCTCTCAGAAACTCAGGCCTGAGCCTTGTCTTTCCAACGGTGCCCCTACCCCGCCACCGCGAACGCTCCCCGCCTCCCCCAGCCCCGGCTCCGGCGCTCTTACCCGACCAGAGCACGAGCTTGCCGTGCGCTTCCTCCTGGGAGTCCGAGTCCCCCGCCAGCAGCGTGGAGGTGGCCCCGTAGGGCAACGCCGAGCCCAGGCACACGTTGTAGCGCAGCGGCTCGCAGGGGGCGGCCCGGCCGCAGTGGCTCAGCAGCGGCGGAGGGCCGGTCACGGCCGCGCTCCTTCTCGCGCTCCCGTCCGCGCTCCGCGGCCCAGGCCCAGTAGCATTCCCGCTCAAGGCCGTCCCTCGGCCCGGGCCCCCCAGCAGCAGCAGCAGCAGCAGCAGCCCCGGGAGCTGGAGCGCCTGCCCCCGCGCGGGGCGGGCAGCGGCCATGGCCAAACCCGCCAACTCAGCAGAAGCCCCGGAGCCCCCGCCCGCTCCCGGGAGCCCCCGGCCACACGCGCAACCCTTAGGGCCGCGGAAGCGGCTCAGGCGACTTGTGCGCCCCGCGAGTCCGGGGCCGGGCCCCCTTGGACGCTCCGCGCGCCCCGGCCCCTCGGCGCCCAACTTCGCAAACTTTGGAACCCGGGGCCCATGTTGGGCTGCCGAGGCCCGGGCCGGGATGCACAACTCCCCACCCCCTCGCCTTGCAATCCGAGTTGTCTTCAGACCCGAGAGCCCCCCGGGCTCCCAATCCCCAGCCCCATTCCCTCTCCCAACATTAAAACCAACTCCCGGCCCGGCGATGGAGGTCAGTCAGGGGCCGGGGGTGCGGGACTACGCCCCCAGCTCCACCCCCGCGCCAGCCCGCGGCCCGGCAGCCACCTTCGCCTGAGCGCGCCGCAGCCCCCCGACTTCTCCCCGCCGACTACCCGGCTCCTTTGTTGCTCCAGCTCGCTCGGCTCTCTGGAATGCACGGGCCTCGCCGAGCCAAGCCCGGCCCCCCCTCCGCCAAGCCAGGGGGAGGGACTGGGCGAGGGAGGGAAGCAGAGGGGAGCGGAGGCGAGAGAGGAGGAGCGCGAGCTTCGCCGTCCCCGGCGCCCGGAGGGGCCCGGCTTGGGAGGAATCTGCTGACCCCGCCCGCCGCCGCCCCGCACCCTGCGCCCCGGGAAAGAGATGGGTGCAAATAGTGGTCTGGAGCTGCAACCAGAGACTCAGCGGGCACCTTGAGGATCGTTCGACTTGGTTGTGTACAGGGAGCGGACTTCTCTCCTGGTTTAGGGTGGGAGAGACTAGGGATGTCTGAAGTCAGTGGGAGCTTCTACTCCAGGCCTGCTCCATTCCCCAGCCCCTCCAGTCTTTCCTGCTTTTGGCTAGTCTTTCAGCTTGTCCCGGGGCCAAGTGGAGAAGAACCTGAGCTTGGGGTTCTCGCTTCTCCAAATTCTTCCAGCTCAGAACCTGCGTGAGAGATGAGACCTCAGAGTCACTCATGGCAGCAGCCCTGGCTGCTGTTACCTGTGGGAGCAGGTGTCTGGACACCAAACGTGCCAACATCAAGTCTTTATTGCTACAAATGTGTGAAGTCTGAATTGTGGTTTCCGACGACGGGTCCTGGCGTGTGTTCGGTTATGTCCAAGGGAAACCAGTCCATCTTTGATGGCCCTTGAGGCTCACCTGCTTGAGGAAGTTTCTGCTGCTCCCCTTCCCCACTCTGTGCATTTTCCCTTTCCTCATACTTTCCACATCACGCTTTCTGTCACTACACTTAATGCCACCTTGCAGCAGTTTACACCTATAACCAAGGGTCCAGTCAGGAGAGTGGCCTTGCATCCAGCAACTTTTCTGTGTTGCTGATCGGCAGCAAACTAGGGTGGTTTTTCTTTTCTTATCCCTGGAAGACTAGCTCACACCTAGCTGAACTGAGCTAGTTCTGTTACATTTGACCGTTTAAGAGCAAATTAGCTATTGCACTTCAGCTACCATCCTTAATTGGTATGTGAGCCCCACAGAGAGAGGGGGGAGGAGGATTTAATTCGATTTAGCAAGGCTTTCTGAAACCCTGGGATTTACATAGGTGACATCCTCAAAAGAACCTGAGAACTTACATTTTACTGTGGAAACGAGGCTTGCCCTCAGATATATCATGACAAAGCAGCAAAGTTTCTTCCTCCATGGCAGGGACCTTGCCTTATTCTCTTAGTCACAATGCATCTAGTTCAGTCAGATATACATATTAATCACTTGATAATCTGCCAAAATGAGGTGTACAGTGAGTATGCTATAGGAATTTAGAGAGAGATGAATGTGGGTAGAAGTGAAGGAGGTGGAATTTGAATCTAGGACTGAAGGATGAGTAGGAGGAGTTAGAAAAGTAGAGAAGAGTAGAGCTGGCATTACATGTGGGGGAAACTGTGATCATAGCTCAGAGCATGACTGGCCTGGCAAGTAGGACATAGGGAATAAGTAGGAAAACTGATTGGTAAATAGCCTCAGATGACATACAGAGAACTGTAGGTATTTAAGGTTCATATTGGCAATAAGGAAATAGTGCAAATTTCTGATCAGGAGAGTGATATTAATCATTAATAATTAATAAGGCAACATGAGGATGAAATGAAGGGCAAGAGGCTGGAGGCAAAGGACCATTTTGAGGGAAGCTGCTGGTGATTTATGGAAGAAGTAGAAATAGACTATGTCATCAGGGCATAATATTCCCACTGGAAAAATACAGCTTTATGCCTACTTCAGTTATTATTTTCTGTGATCTAAATGATATAGCTGTTATAACATGTCCAAGTCTGAGATATAGGGTAAGTTGCCTTGGAGGCTCATGTCACACCGACTTTTTGCTTTGTGAACTTTCTCCACTTATTTTCTATCTGGTTGTTACTGTGGCAGCTTTGAAACCCAGTGGCATTTCCTCAGTATTCCATGTATTAGGGAGGAACCCATATATGTGCTCAGGCAGCCCCTTACCTCTCTGCCTAAGACTGTCGGTAGGTAATTCTTCAAGCATGAAGGCTCTACCATTCCTTGTCTGGGATTTCTTGGGAGGTATGAGGAAGATTCACAATGTTGTAATACAGCACCTTTACAATGGACTTAAAAGAGGGGAGTTGAAAAGATCCTAAGATATTATCCTCTAGCCAGAATACTCTTCCCTTCAGGGGGAGGGAGAAGATACTGTAATTTCTGGGGCTGGCCTGTGGCTCACTTGGAAGAGTGTGGTGCTGACAACATCAAGTCAAGGGTTAAGATCCCTTTATTGGTCATCTTTTAAAAAAAAAGAGAAAAAGATTTTGTAATTTCTCAATTCCGTGTGTGTGCGCATGCTTGCGCACCCACGCTCCTATTCACCAGGCTTCAGCATTCCTGTCTGGGAATCCTATTACCTAGCAAAGAGCAGCAGGAGGGCAGACTGAGAAAGTTCTCATACTACTATCAACAGTGACCAGGCCAGGTTCCCATCAGGAATTCTGTCAGACAGCAGGTTTGGGAGAAGGAACATGTTTAGTGAGGACTGGGGGAGAGAGAATTTCCTGGTGACTCCTGAAGGCATTCAGGGTCCTGAGGAAAGCTCATCCATCCCCTCCTGCAGACATACCAAGACTGCCTATGACTGTTGGAGACTCCTCAGAGTGACTTGACATACTCCCAGTGCCATGGGTTGAATGTCTTCTCCAAAATTCATGTTGAAATTTAATTGCCACTGAAACAGTATTAAGAGGTAGGGCTTTCACGAGGTGATTATAAGGCCCTCATGAATGAACTTTTTTGGAGTAGGTTAGTTATCAAGGGAGTGGGCTCCTGTTAAAAGGTTAAATTTGGCCCCCATCTTGTCTCTGTATCTCACATGCTCACTTACCCTTCTGCCATGGGATAATGCAGCAAGAAGCCCTCACCAGATGCCAGCAACATGCTCTTGGACTTCCCAGCCTCCAGAAGCATTAGCCAAATAAACCTCTTTTCTTTATAAGTTACTCAGACTGTGGTATTGTTATAGCAGCAGAAAACGGACTAAGATATCTGGTCTCCAACCTGGTGGCAGGTTGTGAAGTGCTTCTCTCCTGGGCCTGAGCCACACCCCCACCCAGTTCCTCAAGATTCTCAACCCCATCCACATGTCCTAACATAGTCCTGTTGTCAGGGCCATGAGAGGCTGTCCTGTATTGACAATTGCATTACAATACCTGATTTGGTGCAAGTAGCTTCTTGATTCCTGAGTCATTCTCATCAAACATTTTGGCATTTTGAGGTCACACATTCAATGTTGACTCTATTATTTGCCTTCAGGCCCTTCACTAAAGTGGACTGACATGACAGTATCTATGGGATATCTGTGGGTATCCTTGAGACCTTGGTTTCCTCCTTATGGCTCAGTAGTCACACTGGCCAGAATTTGGAGCATAATTGTTGCAGTTCTCCAGTTCTTTCTTTTTCCAGGGTTGCCTGTTTTGCAACTTAAGAGCATTGAGTCAACGGCAAAAGGCAAAAAGGGAACAGGGCTAGATTAGCAACCTCCTCAGAGCAGTAACTCAATAGATTTGGAGTTAGAAACCTCAGCTGGGCCTTAGTAGCCACCTTGGAGCAATTTATTACGAGCCTCTATTTCATCCTTTCCAAAAATGAGGAAATTATCAGTTGTGCTTCTATACACAAGCAATGAACAATCTGAAAAGAAAATTAAGACAGCAATTCCATTTACAATAGAATCTAAAAAATTTAAATACTTAGGAATAAATCTAACCAAGGAGGCAAAAAACTTGCACACTGAAAACCACAAAACATTGTTAAGAGAAATTAAATACCTAAATTAATGAAAAGATCCTATGTTCAAGGATTGGAAGACTCAACATTATTAAGATGTCAATACTATGCAAATTGACCTACAGATTCAACACAATCCCTATCAAAATTTCAACAGCTTCTTTTACAGAAATGGAAAAGCCAGTTATCAAATTGAAATGGAATTGCAAGGGACCCTGAATAGCCAAAACAATTATGAAAAAGAAGAATAAAATTGGAGGATTTACACTTCCCAACTTTAATCCATACTACAAAGCTAGAGTAATTAAAATGCAATGGTACTGGCATAAGGAAAGACATATAGACCAATAGAATAGAACAGAAAGCCTAGAAATAAACCCTAACATGTATGGCCCATTGGTTTTCAGCGAGGGTGCCAATACCTTTCAATGGGGAAAGGGCAATCTTTTCAACACACAGTGCTGGGAAAACAATATCCACATGCAAAAGAATGAGGTTAGACACTTATCTTACACTATAGACAAAAATTAACTCAAAATGGATCAGACCTATATTTAAGAGATAAACTATAAAACTCTTAAAAGAAAACATTGGGGAAGTTCTGCATGACATTGGATTTGGCAATAATTTCATGGATATGAAATAAAAAGCACAGACAATAAAAGAAAAAATAGATAAATGGATTTCATCAAAATTAAGAACTTTTGAGCATCAAAGGATACTGTTGAGGGGCCGGCCCATGGTTCACTCAGGAGAGTGTGGTGCTGATAACACCAAGGCCACGGGTTTGGATCCCATATAGGGATGGCCGGTTGCTCACTGGGTGAGCGTGGTGCTGACAACACCAAGTCAAGGGTTAAGATCCCCTTACCGGTCATCTTTAAAAAAAAAAAAAAAAAAAGGATACTGTTGATAAAGCAAAAAGACAACCTACAGGGTCTGGCCCATGGCTCATTTGGGAGAGTGTGGTGCTGATAACACCAAGTCTAGGGTTAAGATATCCTTACTGGTCATCTTTAAAAAAAAAAAAAGAGACAGACAACCTACAGAACGGGAGAAAATATTTGCAAAACATGTATCTGATAAGGTACCAATATCCAGAATTAAAAAAAGAACTCTTGAAACTCAACAACAACAAGAAACAACCCAGTTAAAAAGGTGGCAAAGACTTGAATAGACCCTTCTTCAAAGAAAATGTATGCATAGCTAATGAGCACATGAAAAGATGTTCAACATCATTAGCCATCAGGGAAATGCAAATCAAAATCACAATGAGATACCACTTCACATCTATTAGGATGGCTGTAATTAAAACAAACAAACAAACACAGAAAATAACGTGTATTGACAAGAATATGGAGAAATTGGAACCCTTACACATTACTGGCGGGAATGTAAAATGGTACGGCTTCTGTAGAAAACAATCTGGTGGTTTATCAAAAGGCTAAACATAGAACTAATACAAGAGCCAGCAATTCTACTCTTAGATATAAATAATCTGAAAAAATCAAAAGCAGGGACTTGAACAGATATTTATACACCAATGCTCATAGCAGCATTATTCACAATGGCTAAAAGGTAGAAACAACACAAGTGTCCATCAATGGATGAATGGATAAACAAAGTGTACATACATACATACATACATACATACATACATACATACATCATACAATGGAATATTATTAAGCCATAAAAAGGAATGAAATTCTGATACATGCCACAACAAGAATGGACCTTGAAAACTTATGTTTAGTGAAATAAGCCAGACACAAAGGGACAAATATTGTGTGATTCCACTTACATGAGGCACCTAGAATAGGCAAATTCATAGAGACAGAAAGTAGAATAGAGGTTTCCAGGGGCTGGGGGAAAGTGGAAATAAGGAGTTATTGTTTAATGGGCATAGAGTTTTTTGTTGGGGATGATGAAGGAGTTTGGAGTATAAATACTGGTAGTGATCACACAACTTTGTGAATATATTTAATGCCACTGGATTACAAGTTTACAAATAGTTAAAATGTTAAGTATTATGTTTTGTATACTTTACCACAATTAAAAAGAAAGAAAGAAAGAAAAACCAAGCATACTGCTACTTAGCTGTAAGGAGCCTAATGAGGATTAGTATGAAGTACCATGAAGAAACTTGGTCCTTAAGTGCTTAGCAACTGTCGGTCTCACCTCCTTCTCTTCCATCTCCAACATTCTTCTTCTGCTGCCATCTCAGCAGTTCCTGGAAGTCCATCTAGGCACCAACACTGTAGAAATGTAGCTGGTATGGGAAAGGGTAATCTTATCCCATGTCAGTCTGTGACTGTACACTGTGATATTAGGTTTCAGGGCTTTTCTGGCTAGTAACAGTTGTTCTTATGCTAAAGAATATAGCTTTCTTCTTCTCAGGGAATGGCACCTCCATTCACCCAGCTGCCAAGAACCTTGGAGTCAACCTTGACTCTTCTCTTTCTCTAACACCCCATACCAAATCATGAGCAAATCCTGACAGCTACAACTTTGAAATACATCTAGACTCCATCTACTACTCACCCTTTCCACAGCTGCCGTCCTCACCTGAGCTACTATCATCTGTCACCAGGGCCACTGTAAAAGCTTCCTGACAAAACTTCCTGTTTCCCCTTACCCTCCTACAATCTATTCTCTACCCAGGTGCCAGGGTCATCCTTCTAAAATATGTCAGATTATATCATTCTTGTGCTCAAAACTCTCTGATGGCATCTCATCACACTTAGAGTAAAATTCCAATTTCTCATCGGGACTTCACCAAGGCCCTGCTGACCCTTGGGTACTACTTGTATCTCATTTACTGTCTCTTTTTTTCTAGCTTACTCCATCTCAAACATACTGTTCTCTTTACTGGTCCTTATACACCCCAAGCAAGTGCCTGCCTCAGGACCTTTGTACTCATGCTTACTCTTAAGTTCTCACTTCACTCAAGTCTATCCAAATATCCTTCCTCAAGAGGCATTCTTTGCAAATTGCTCCAAAGAAAATGGAATACTTATGTACGAATCTAACAAAACATACACAATATATATACAATGAAAATTATAAAATGCTGATGAAAGAAATCAAAGGCAATCTAAACCCTTGGGGAGACATACTGTATTCTTGGATTGAAAGATTCAACATAGCAAAGATGTCAATTTTCCCTAAATCAATTCCCTAAAACTCTAGGTTTAACAGAATTCCTAGAAAAATCTCAGCAAATTTCTCTGTAGACATAGACAAGATTATTCTAAAATTTATATAGAAATTAAAGGCCTTAGAATAGCCAAGGCAATTTTTGAAAAAGAATAAAGTGGGAAGAATTACTTCCCGATATTAAGGCTGACTATATAGCCACAATAATCACAACAGTGTGGTACCGGCAGAAGGACAGACACATAGATCAATGGAACAGAATAGAGAACCCAGAATATGCCCAATTAGTGCTTTTTTGTTTGTTTGTTTTTTGGTGGCTATGCAGTACAGGGATCAAACCCTGGACCTTGGAGTCAACAGCACCACACTCTAACCAACTGAGCTAACTGGTAAGTCCCCCAACTAGTTTTTGACAAAGTAACAAAAGCAGTTCAATGGCAGGAGAACCTTTTCAATAAACGATGCTGGAGCAATGAAACTTGACCTAAACCTCATACCTTAAACAAAAATTAACTCAAAATGAATCATGAACTTAAATGTAAATGTAAAACTATATAACTCCTAGAAAAGAACATATGGGAAAATCTTCAGGACCTATGGTAGGCAAAGAGTTCTTAGATGTGACACCAAAAGCATGACCCAGAAGGGGAAAAATTGATAAACTGGACTCAACAGAATTAAAAACTTTTGCTTTGCAAAATACACTGTGACAAATTACATACTGGAAGATATTTGAAAATAATTTGTCCAACAAAGGCCTTGTATCTGGAATATATAAAGAACTGGCAAAACAGCATTTAAAAAAACAACCCAATTAGAAAATGGGCAAAAGACATGCACAGACATTTCACCAAAGAAAATATATAGGCAGCAAATAAACACATGAAAAGATATCGACATCATTAGCCATTAGAGAAATGCAAATTAAACCACAATGAGATTTCACCACACACTTACCAAAATGGCTGAAAGAAAAAAATAGTGATTAACACCAAATTCTAGCAAGGTTGCAGAGAAACTGGGTCATTCATACCCGTGCTGGGAAATATAAAATGATACAGCCACTCTGGAAAATAGTTTGCCAGTTTCTGAAAAAAGCCCTACATACATTTACCATATAATCCAGCAATCACACTTCTGGGCATTTACCCAAGAGAAATGAAGACTTATTTTCACGCAGGAACTTGTACACAAATGTTCATAACAGTTTTATTTGCAATAGCTCAAAACTGGAAGCCAACCAAATGTCGTTTAATGGATGAGTGGCTAAATGAACTGTAGTTCACCCATACCAGGCAATACTACTCAGAAATAAAAAGTAACGAACTATTGATACATGCAACAACCTGGATGGATTTCAAAGGAATTATGCTGAGTGAAAAGAGCCAGTGTCAAAAGGATGCCTACTGCATGATTCCATTTCTGTAACATTTGTGAAATAACATAATTATAAAGATGAAGAACAGATTAGTGATTGCCAGGGGTCAGTGATGGTGGGGAGGGATGGGTGTGGCTATAAAGGGGCAACTAACACCAGTGTGTCTTGTGATGATGGCACAGTTGAGTATTTTTTGTAACAGTTTTATGGAGATATAACTTACATACACAGTTAAGTACCTTGATTGTAGTGATGATTACACAAGGCTACATATGATAAAATTACATATGGCTATGCATGCATATATGAGTGCATGTATAATTGGTGAAATCTGAATAAACTTTGGATTGTATCAGTGTCAATTCCTTGGTTTTGATATTGTACCACAATTGTATAACATGTTAATATTGGGGGAAGTTGGGGAAAGGTGCATGAGACTTCCCTGTACATTTCTTTGCAACCTCCTGTGAGTATAATTATTTCAAAATAAAAATGTTTTTCTTTAAAAAAAAAAATCAAAGCATTTAAAAAAATTCCTCATCCAAAATAGCACTCCTTCCAGCTCGCTCTATTCCCTTAGCCTGCTTTATTTTTCTTCACAGCCTATATCTCTACCTGACTTTATAGTATACATAATGAATAAGATATAACATATATTTGTATAAATCTGTCTCCTCCAGTGGAATGTAAACTTAGGAGGGCAGGAGCTTGTTACGTTCTCTCCCCAGTGTTAGAATGGCACCTAACACATTGTATTTGTTGAATGAATGCATGGCTTTACCTGGCTTCCTATAGGTGTCTATTTTATTTATTGTGTCTATACGTAAATTAGACCTCACAGCCCCCTGCCAGAAACAGCACCTTTATAAAGGTATCCATCCCAGACTCTCAGTTCAGAGGAGATTTCAATTTTTTTTTTTCAAATTGCCTTTTTCCAGTAATCACATTTTAATAAATGCAATTCTTTCATGGGGAATACACATTTCATCCCATTCTGTCTACTCCTCCCTGGCTCCAATCAGACCTTTTGGGAATATGTCCTCATTTAATGTCTTTCTGGGAGACTTCAGCTATGAGGAGGCAGCTAAATTAAGGTCCTTGAATCTGACAGTTGACCTTATGTTCTTAAAAAGAGCTTCAGTAGGTCAGGGCTTCAACTGAATTGTTCAAATGAAATGAAACAATTTTGTAAAAGAAAAGGAAAAAAAAAAAAGAAAAAGAAAAACAGTACAAAGAAAGACCATTAAACTCTCAACCATCCATCTTACTAAAATGGTCATGATATGTTTTATTGTGCACCTGTGGTTGGCAAAATAACGGGCCCTAAAGATGTCCACATCCTAATCCCCAGAAACTGTGAATATGTTACCTCACATGGCAAAAGGGACTTTGCAGATGGATGTGATTAATGTTAAAAACCTTGAGATGTAGAGAATATCTTTGATTATGCAGATGGGCCAAATTTTATCACCAGTTTGTTGTAGTGAGCAGGACTGAAGCCATGTTGGGACCTACAACTTCCTGGGCTACAGGGGCGAGGGAAGATTTTTTTTTTTTAAGATGATCGGTAAGGGGATCTTAACCCTTGACTTGGTGCTCTCAGCACCACACTCTCCCAAGTGAGCCACAGGCCGGCCCATTAAAACAGGACAGTTTTTTTCCTCTCCACTCTTTCTTCTCCTCTCCTGATTTTCTTGTCTCGCTCACTAAGTAGGAAAACAAGGCTGAGAAGCTAATTAGTACTTTGCAAAGCTAATAGTTCTTTATTTGGGACTTGTACAATTTTGAGAAATAATCAAAGCCAAACGGCTGAAAGCTGACCTTGGACACCAGCCAAGTACACCTGCACAAATCAGAATCTTGCAGGGTCCTGAGATAACAACAAAGATGAGAACAGAAACCAGATGAAGCCTTGGTGAGACCTTGTACTGACCTATAGAAATGGACGCCCTTCTCTCCTGCTTTTCACCTCCCACATTCATTCCCTCAACCCTGCCTTTAAAAAACCCTCAGTAAATCTAAATCTTGGAGATGGGATAGCCTACTATCTCCTTCAGCTGAATATATCTGCTTTTCTAACACCAACCTTGACTTCTGAGTTTTTTTTTTTTTCTTTCCTTCTAAAGGGGGCAGGCAGGCAGCCGGACCTGAATCCGGTTAACAAGTCCTTAAAAGTGGAGACCATTTCCTGGCTCTGGAGAACCAGAGAGAAGATAGTGTGAGAAGGACCTGACCTGCCATTACTGACTTTTTTTTTTTTTTTTAAAGATAACTGGTAAGGGGATCTTAACCCTTGAATTGGTGTTGTCAGCACCATGCTCAACCAGTGAGCTAACTGGCCATCAAACCCATGGCTTTGGTGTTATCAGCACCACACTCTCCCGAGTGAGCCACGGGCTGGCCCACGCCATTGCTGACTTTGAAGATGGAAGAAGGGAGCCACCAACCAAGGAAAGCATGTGGGGTGGCCTCAAGAGGCTGGAAAAAGCAAGGAAACAAATTCTCCCCTAGAACCTCCAGGAAGGAATGTAGCCCTGCTGATACCTTGATTTTAGCCCAGTGAGACCTGTGTCAGACTTCTGACCTATAGAACTGTAAGATAATTAGTATTGTTTTAAGCAGCAAGTTCGTAGTAAATTGTTATAGCAGCAATAGAAAACTAATACACCATCTTATCTGAGTTTAGCTTTTCTATCAGCTTTGCTTGTAAGCAAGAGAAACCAAGTTGAGCTTCCTTAAGCAAACAAAACAGGCTTTACTGTAAGCATAAAGTATGTCTCAGGGAACCCAAGGCAGGAAAGCAGTGGTACTGCAGGAAAAGTTCTGGGACCATAGAGGAAAGCTCCTTCCAGAAAGATACTCCTTCTTCCACTTTAATCTTTCTCCCCACCCACCTCCACTCTATTTCATTCTTCTTTTTGTAAATAGATTTCTCTGCTATTTAGTGCATAAAGTACGAAAGGGCTGAGCTTCAGTTTCTCATTGCCTTCTCTTTCTCCATAAGACCAGCCCAGGCTATGACTAGAATCTCATGTTCAATTCCAAAGTCTCAGAGAAGGAACCCTGTTTGGCACAGTTTGGGTCAGGTGCCTGTTAGGGGTTGAATTATTTTGTCCTCCCAAAAAAGATATGTTGAAGCCCTAACCCCCCCGTACCTTAGAATGTGACATTATTCGGAGATAGGGTCATTGCAGGTGTAGTTAGTTAAGATGAAGTCATGCTGGAGTAGGCCCTTAATACAGGGCCCTTAATCCAATATGACTGGTGTCTTTATAAGTGGAGTAAAATCGGGACACACAGACGCAGAAACAGAGGGAAGATGGTCATGTGAATATAGAAGGAGAGCTTGCAGTTATGCTGCTACAAGTTAAGGAATACCTAGGGCTACCAGAAGCTGGATGAGGCAAGGAAGGATCTCTCCTATGGGCTTTGGAGCGAGTATGGCCCCGCCAACAGCTTGACTTCAGACTTCTGGCCTCCAAAACCACGAGACAATCAATTTCTGTTGTTTTAAGCCATCTAGTTTGTGGTACTTTATTAGGGTAGCCCTAGGAAACTAATATAGTGCCCAAGCCTGATCCAATCAGCTGTGTCTAGGGGACCAGGTATTATAGAACAAATGTGGCCTCTTAAGACTCACCCCTATGGCTTGGGGGGTGAGGAACTAGTTTCCAAAGAAGGAAGGATCATTGTGAGTTGGGCAAATACACCGGAAAGCTGTCCACTTTAGCTCCCTAGAGCTAGTACAAATACGATATTCTCATTTTCTTATTTTGTTGTTTTACTTTATAATGTTTAACTTTTTTACCCTTCTGGAATGTATTGTTGTGTATGATGTGAGATATGAGTCTGTTTTCCATACTGTAATCCATTTGTCCAATAACTTTTATTAGTGATTACCACTTCCTCTCATCACTGTGTTGCTTCTTGTTTGTTAGACAGTGAGTGCTGATGTTCAAATACTGGAATCTCTACGTTATTCTATTCATCTGATTGATTTACAGATTCCTGGCATAGTAGTGAGAAGACTCTGGACACTTCATTTCCAACCTGAGTTCTAGACCATGGTTCCTTCCTCTATATGCTTTATTTAAGAAAATTTTGAATATCTAATTACTCTTAACTTATTTAGGGGGAGCTGGAGGTGTTTACAAAATGTTGATTCCCCCCCCCCCCCCCGATCCTTTTAGAGAAATGAACCAGGAGAACTCTTCTAGAGGAAGAAGCTGTGCTGTTCCCTTTTTTGAAACTGGTCTCTGGCCCTGTTAACATATCTGGTCTTCAGCATGAGGATGTGTCAGAAAATAGCAAAAAGGGGCTGGCCTGGCTAGCTCAGTTGGTTAGAGTGTGGTGTTACAACACGAAGGTTAAGGGTTCGGATCCCTGTACTGGCCAGCTGCCAAAAAAGAAAATAGCAAAGTCTGCATATTAAACTTCATAATACCCGTACCAGCCAGCCACCCCCCTCCACCCCCCAAAAAACTTCATAGTAAATATGTGGCTGGCACACAGCAAATGCTCAATAAATATTATGTAATTATCAGAAATCCAGGGAACAAGTACCTAAAACTCTTGCCAGTATCCAGTGTTAGCTCATTCTCACGTCCCCCACCCCACCTTAACTCATGCATGAAACTTAAAGGGAGATGTGATAGGGAAAATATGCCCATGTCCTAATCCCTGCAACCTATGCATATCTTACCTTACATGGTAAAAGGGACTTTGTAGATGTAGTTAAGGATCTTAAAATAGAAAAACCATCCTAGTTAATCTGGGTTAGCCCAATATAATCACAAGGGTCATATAAGAGGGAAGTGGGAGAGTCAGAGAAAAAGGAGATGTCATGAAGCTGGAGTGGTGTGAAGGTGAAGTAAGGGACCATGCCAGGGAGTGCAGGTGGCCTCTGGAAGCTGGAAAAATGGATTCTCCCTGAGATCCCCCAGAAGGAATGCAGTCCTGCTCACACCTTGATTTTAGCTCAGTGAGACCCATTTTGAACTTCTGACTTCCAGAATGGTAAATTTGTATTGTTTTAAGCTACTAAATTTGTGGTGATTTGTGACAGCAGCAATAAAAAAATGAATACAGAGGGAATCAGAATTTCACTGAACATTATGCAAAATCTGCTCTCCTGGACACACACCCTTGTATAATTATAGGGTTTGAGGTTCACAGAACCTAGTGGTACCTTTCTTGCCATGCAACCCAGCCAGGTTTTCAATGTCTTGCAGGCCTTTTCCCTCCACCTCTGCGCACTCAGCCTGATTTCTACTGACCCCAGGAATCTCCTTCATTTACTCCCCTTTGGGGCCTAGATTTAATGAGATATTGGTCTTAATCCCACATGCTTGGGACTAGGATTACTAGAAATAGGTAGAAATTCAGGAAGCAAATCCAATCGAAACATGAAATAATGAGAAACATTTTAAAAATTGGGGCATTTTTCTCCCTTAGTATCAGGCCAAAAAGAGAGAAAGCTAGAGAGAGACTGAGAACCAGAGGTACTGACAAACTGGAATCTAGCTAGGAACACTGAACTGCACTACAAGTTTCTGAACATCTGCTTAGTGCACTTTAAAGTCTGGGACATGGGCAGAAAATTCCGGACCCTTTAGAAGGCTAGATACAGAGATAGTACCTATCCTGGTAAATGTGTAGTTTGGAGTTTAAGAAATACAGAATTGGGCTGAACGGTTAGCTCAGTTGTTTAAAACGTGCACCAAGGTCCAGGGTTTGATCCCTATATGGGCTGGTAGCCAAAGCAAAACAAAACAAAACAAAACAAAACAAAAACAAAAACAAAAACGAAAAGAAAGAAAGAAAAAGAGAAAAAGAAAAGAAATCTGGACTTGAATCCCAGTTCTGAGGACTACCATTCCTGAGCTCTTCCTCCAAAAGGAGTGAGCTCTTCAACGTCGCTGAACCGGGGAGGAGGAGGATCACCCCCAATCCCTAACCCAAGAAAGACATAGACTTCTGGGTTCACGTCACTAAAAGAAGGAAAAGTATAAAATGCACGTCTCTGGCACTAAGCAAAGAAGGGCATGTTCCAAAAAACCGCGTTTTACTCCTCTCCCAGAATAAAAGGCCCTTACTTTTTGTTTTATATTTGTGATGACTTTATTTTTTCTTTCCGTTTTGTTACTCGCTGGGAGCGCAACATTGGCCGGGACCCCAGGCGGCTGCTGGAAAGGTGCCCTCCCAGGAGCAGAAGGCTCGCTTAGGAGACACTGGGGGCAGGGAGCGAAATTGCGACTGTCTCCCCAGCTCTTTGGGGTTCTTTCGAGACATTCTCTGGCCAGGTCAAGCCCAGTCTGAGCCCCCAGGCAGCGGGGGGGCGGTGAGGAGGCTTCACGGGGCCCTCACGCGGTAGCGAGCTCCACAGCCCCCAGCTCCTCGGCGTGGGGCGGGACCACCGGCGGAGCGGAGCGGCCCCGCCCCCGGCGCGCCTCCCCAGCCGCACGCGCCTCCGTGCGCGAGGAAGCCCGCGCCGCTCCAAGTTTTTTCTGCGTCCTCCCTAAAGCCCGCGGGGCTGCGGTACCCAGCTCCCCCAGATAAGGATGGGGAGGGGCTCGAGGGCAGACGGGGGGTGGCCAGATGCCCTTCCTCCTTATTCCCCTCCTTACCCCAGTGGAGCGTGCTCCTATCTTTCCTTCCTTACCCCCATCCTAAATTTTGGGTGGCAACTTAATTTTAATTCACTTTAATTCGAAAACAATATTAACATCAGGTTTGGGGATGAAATTATTCAGCTCCCAGATCGGAAGTGGGTACCTTTCGACCTAATTTAGACCTGAGAGGGTGGGGTTGTGGGAGGGTGGTAGTACCTTCGGTGGAGGGAGAAGGGACGTATGGTGGGGTCGGGTCAAGAAGGTACGGTGGCGTTTAGGGGAGTGTTCAGTCCCCTCCTGGAGGTAGGGCCCACCTCCCCTTGTAGTTGCCAGAATGGAAAATTCATGGAGTCCAGCTTAGTTAGCCCAGGTCAACAAACTTTTACTGCCACTTCTGGCTCCCCCAGCCTCAGCAAGATTCCTACTTCTTAACGCTGTAGAAATACTGAGCTCTGGTGCAGGGGTATCGGGGTGAGGGTGTTCCCACTCCTCCTCTGCACACTGCCAAGTTAAAGAAAACCCCTCTTGCTGGAGAGGGAGGGCCAGAAGGGTTGGAATTCAAGGGCATGTATTGCTCAGCCCCACCTCTGCTGACTGCAGAGTATAGGGAACTTGGTTCCAAACTTCTTTCGAAAGGGTGGGGTGGGGGTAAATTTGGCTGCTGTTGTACCCCTTGCCCTTGCTGCCATGTTTCCATGGAAATGAGGGAGGGGCAGGATGTAGCTCACTCTGACTACCTAGGAGGAAGGGAGGGCAGGCATTCGGTAAACATATCCCCTTCCACTCCTACCCAATACATACAGCTGTCCCCCAGCCCACCCCCAAGCTCACTGCCCCCCTGCATGCTCCACTCCCTTCCCTTCTGGAGCTGGTATCATGCCAACTGGACTCCAGGCAGGGTTGCTGGTGTCTACTTTCTACAGCCAGGTCTTGCTGGCAAGTCAGAGTCTAAGTATGTCCACCAAGCTCAGTAACAGCCCTAATACAGCTGTTGGTTGTAGTGCCTCAGTGAAAAAGCACCAGCTAGAATCCCCACAATTCTCTGTGCAACTGCTGTTTCCTCTGATAATAAACTGATGTTTACCTCTGCCCAAATGAAACTTAAGAAAACAAAAACCCAAATGGTTAAGGTTAGAAACAATACAAAATAACCCTCAAACAATGCTGAGGGCTAGGATGGGGGAGAGGAGGCACATCCTTCTGAGACTTAAGCCACCTGTACACCCTGCCTTCTGCCCATCTGGAGTTTCCTTCTTCCCACTGGGCTGTCCCTGGGGGCCTGGAATCCAAATCTCCATTTGGTGCTGTTCTCAGCAACCGCTGCTGTTGGTCGATGAGGCTTGCCTGTTGCCATGGTGAGGAGGTACAGGATGGATTCTCAGTACCATGGGTCAGCCCGGTGCTGCTGGTTGTACAGCTGTAGCTTGATCTGATCTTTGATCTGATTCACCAGGATCTGGGACAGAAGGATTCCCACCAGCTGAGAGAGGCAAGAAGGAATTGGGCCCTCAGCAATTAGTGATGTACTTGTTTTCCCAAATTCAATCTTCCCAGTGTCGGCAGCACTATGCCTTCCCCTGCCCCTCAGCAATGTCAGTGCTTGACACCCCAGCTGATCCCCAAGTGCCCTCCCCCAAACAAAGGAGTCTTTGCAGAGTTTGTGGGACCCACAGATCTTACAGGGTACATTACCTGGGGGATGGCCAGGCCCAGAGCCACACCACCAAGTAAGAATAAGTTGCTGTGTATCCAGTTGACCAACTTGTCAATACAGCCATTGGTGTAGATAACTTTACTAGCCTCCGAGTAGTCAAGGGCCTGCATACCTTGGCCACACATAGTGTTGATCACTGCCTGGGGAGAGAATTGAAAAACCAAGTGGGACTCCCATTCCAATAACTTTTTATTTGGGGCCCTAACTGATGGGCTTCCCACCCTTCCTAAACTCTTAAATTGTTATAGAATATATGTGGAGGATGCTGGGTTGGAAATTGCTAAATGCAGACTCCATTTCTCTGAGAGAGGCCTGGGTCCAGTTCTCCTTGCTTTAAATCTGCCCTTTCTGAACCCCCCCCATGTGGATTACCGGAGGGAAAAGTTAACAGAACCATCAGACTGGGGTGAAGAAAAACATCTGACAGCTGTCCTACAAAACTGATTGGTTAAGCTAGGAAATGGAGATTCCCAATAGCAACTGCTTTAATCAGAAAGAAACTCAGATCACTTCCCAGGAGGAAGTGAGGTGAGATGTTTGCTCACCTGGTTGGGGGTAGGTAAGCAACAGGAGTAAGGCACAGAGCAACGCTCACGGCTGGGGTTGTCTTCTGAGCAGTTGAAGTACATGTTCTGGGACCAGTCCTTGTAAGAAATCCCTCCACAGCAGCTGAACTGCAACAAAGCCCACCACAGACTTTAAGAATCACCCACTCCTCACACTGAGGTGACCAGGGGGATTCTCAGAGTAGCCAAAAGTCTATGGTGAGCTCCACTTGTAACTTCATGTTGTGTTTAAACACAGTCTTGAAACTTGAGCTCAAGCTTCCCAGTTGTTTTCACTTGAAGAAATTTTCTCTTAATTTCTATTACTTCATATATCTTGTTATAACTTACCACAGTGCTCAATATTACAGTTGTATATATATTTTGTTTTACACATTCAACTATAAGCATCCTGTGAGAAATTTCTGGCTTTGTAGTCCCGCACAGCATAGAGTCTGGCAAAAGGAGGTTTTCAAAAATACTGGCTGTGGGCCGACCCTGTGGCGCACTCGGGAGAGTGTGGCGCTGGGAGCCCAGCAGCGCTCCCTGGCCGCGGGGTTCGGATCCTATATAGGGATGGCCGGTGCACTCACTGGCTGAGCGCGGTGTGGCCGGTCACAAAAAAAAAAAAATACTGGCTGAAATAATTAAAGATTCAGTGCTTAAAATCTCTGTCTTAAGACAGAGAAAACACAGAAGGGGGACTCTTCAGTACTGTGGGTCCGTAATTACTCCATGAAAGCAAATTAGATCCCAAGGTCAAGTGTCTGTTGCACTAGGGGAAGGGGAATTCAGCACTGGTCTCAAAACACTTTCATTTAAAATTTAAATAAATTTGATTTATAGCAGTATTATTCACAATAGCCAAGAGGTGGAAACAATCCGAGTGTCCACAGATGGATGAATGGATAAACAAAATGTGGTATATACATACAATGGAATATTATTCAGCCTTAAAAAGGAAGTTAATTCTGACATGCTACAAAATGGGTGAATCTTGAAGACATGATAAATGACATAAACCAGTCAGAAAAAGACAAATACTATAGACTCTACTAGTATGAGTTACCCAGAGTAGTCAGATTCACAGAGACAGAAAGTAGAATTGTGGTTGCCAAGGTGAGAAGGAAATGGGGAGTTAGTGTTTAAAGAGTACAGAAGTTCAGTTGGGGAAGATGAAAAAGTTCTGGAGATGAATGATGGTGATGGTTGCACAACAATGTGAATATACTTAATGCCACAGATCTGTACAATTAAAAATGGTAAACTTTATGTTATGTATTTTGACAATTTTTAAAATGTAACTTTTGAATAGGTAATATTCAAAAATCTGCCCAGTTCCTCATCCCTTTATAAGTAACCACTTAAAATGGTTTCCTACATATCTTTCCAGATTCCTTTTGCAAATATGAATATACATTCTTTCCTCCCTCTTTTCTTTGTACAAATGGTAGATTACTATTGCTATGGCTTGAATGTTTTTTCCCTCCAAAGCTCATGTTGGAACTTAATCCTCAATATAGTATTTGAAAGGTGGGGCCTTTAAGAGGTGATTGGATTGTGAAGACTATGCCCTCATGAATGGATTAATGGGTTAGTGAGTTATCAGGGAGTAGACTGGGGGCTATATAAGGAAAGGAAAAAATGTGGAAATGCTCTTTCCCCTCCTCACCATGTGATACCCTGCATAGCCTTAGGACTCTGCAGAGAGTTCCCACCAAGAAGGCCCTCATCAGATGCCCCCTAGATCCTAGACTTCCCAGCCTCCAAAACTGTAAGAAATAAATTGTTTATTAATTACCCAGTTTCAGGTATTCTGTTATAAATAACAGGAAATGGACAAGTACAACTATATATACCATTTGGTGTCCTTAAAAGTACTTTTCAAGTACTCTAAGCATGGTTTTTGCCAGACCCCTTCCCAGAATCCATTACCTGGAAGGTAGTGAAGAGGCCCACAGGCCTAGAGGGTGAGGCATCTCTTGGGATGACATTAACTTTTATCCACAGCTCCCTAGACCACTAGCTGATGCAACCACACTAAGCCCATACCTTCTTCTGGCCAAAATCAATGAGGTTCTGCAGATCCAAGTCATCCCGGTAGTGCACAATGGCATTGTTGATGATCTCACTCACTTTCCCCCGAGCCTGCCAGAGACATGGATAGGGAATCAGGACACAGGTCTAGCCCCTAACTTGCTCCTCCCTGCAGAAGTCGCAGTAGGCAGGGATCATTCTTTATTTGAGTCAGCCTTAAAATCAGAACCAAGTTCTAATTATAGAAGATGGCCAATTCCAAAGCCATTCTTGGGCCCTCAGGTACCAGTGGGCAGGAAAAATGCTGGACCTTCTATTGCTACTTCTCAGAGCCACATTTCAAGGTAATCCAATGTTTATCTACCCCTGAATACTAATACCACAAAACACTTGTTGATTGATGCAAAATAAAGAAACTTTTTTTTTTTAAAAAAAGAAAGGGCCTTACTAGCTGAGGCACTGACCTCTAGTGGACACAAGAGAATGCACTTCTTTAGACTTAAAACAGATCTACATCATTTTAGAATTTTACTAAGCCAGAGGACTAGGAAATTCTGAATTAATTCAGCAGCTCTCAATCTCATAATTTTCTACCATGGTCTTTTCCTTCCCGCTCTACTGTTTTTCTCAAAGTTTCCTTTCACAATCCTATACTCTGCCCCCAGCAATCATTTGACCTTTTGGAAAGGAATTCTGGTTCTTAATTAAAAAGACTGTCACTGAATGGCAGACCACTTCCAGATAGGGTAATAAGCACTATTCAAAATCTTGTTTTCTTTCCCCTCTTCCTTCCCTCTGTTTATCTCAATAAACAATTTTTAAAATAAGAGTCTCTTCATGTTATCTGTGTTCCACTTGATCACTGAGTTTTACTGTCATTTGCCGTTAAAGTTTGCAGATTATTTTAACTTTGTATTCATAGAATTTACTTACCTGTTGGCCTCTCAGACTGTCAGAGGAAAACATCTTACAAGCTTGAAATTCGCTTTAAATATGGTAACTTTAAAGGCCATTCATTCATCCCTAAGGAGAACCTTTCAAAGGCTGATGTTTCTCAGGGGAAGGAGTGCTGTGGTTAATTAATCAGGCTAAAAATGGGCAGGAACTTTCCCATCCTTCCTCTGGTTCATACCTGAGGAGGCCTATTGGCTCCCAACTGTACCTTGTCTGAGAAGACGAATCCCAGGATCCCAGCAGCCAGCTGCAGCAGGAACACGATGGTGAGGCACAGGGAGAACTGCAGGAAGCAGGCAGGAAAAGCAGACAGTCTGTTATCACTCTGGGAAGTGGCCCCCTCCCAGGGCCATGGGGTATACTGGGGGGCCACCAGGTACTTTTCTCAGGTGTCCCACACATGAGAAAGCCAGTTTCCTCTGGGATACTGTCCAGGGGTGTCACCCTGTGCTGGGTCACCTGGAGCTGAGCTCCACAGTGAGGAGTGGACAGCACAGGCCTTGAAGGTACAGTGGGACAGAGGAAACTGAGAGGTTGCAGGAATGGCATCAGGAAACTAAGGCTCAAGGAGGAGGGGCCAAGGTCTTTCTGGTGGGGTCCTTGACCACTCACCGTCTGCAGGAGGCAGATATTTTCACGCAGGGATCCAATACAGCCACAGAAGGTGAGCAGGAACATGAGCACACCCACCACGATCAGTAGGTTGGCAGGATCCACTGCCAGGCAGGCCAAGGCTGCTTCTGGGGGAGGGGACATTTGTCAGTTTGACGCTGGTGCCCACTGAGGGCCACCCAAACTGTTCTCCTTCCCCTGGTGGGGGAATCTCCACTACGGGTGGGTGAAGTTTATGGGGAAGCAGTAACCCCCCCCCCCCCCAAAGGGGAGAACAAAAAGGGCCCAGAAGGAGTTGTGGCATTTAATTTGAGGAACTAACAAAGTAAAAGTCTTTATTCCTGGGCTTAAGAGAGGAGGGGCTGCTTTTGCTCCAGAAAAGAATTAGAATGGCATTAGGCTCACTAGCTTTGCAGATTCTGTTTCCTGGAGACTTTATGCAGTGGAATAGGAATGGAGGTTGAGTTACTCCAGGACAGAGCGAGGGAGGAGCTAAAGCCCATGATTACTCTCTGCTCTCAGAGGCTGCCCTTCCTTCCCAGACACTTTGCAAGCCTAAAATGCATGTATATTTTGGAAGACTTGTGGGGGCTCAGGGAAATCCAGGTGAACAGGCCTGGGTGGTCTGACACCTTGGAGGAGACCTCTAAGTAGACCACTAAGCCCATCTGCCTCCTTCAGCTCCATAGCCTATGCAGGAAGGCATGCCAGAGGGCCAGGGTTGAAGGAGGTAGAGGAGGAAGGAAATTGACAAGATTCCTGGGAGTGGAGGGAGCCCTATAGCTCACCCGCGTGCTTCATCAGCCGAGCGTAGACTCCCACAGCCACCATCACCATGGAAATCACCTGTGGAGACAGGGAATGAGCCAGACTGAGATTTTAGAAACCAGAGAGCCCTGAACACCATGAGTAACCTTCTAGGAGAGCAGGAGGGGGAGGATTAAATGATTAAGAACATAGGCTTTGGAGCAGGTCAAACTTGGGCCTATGTGGGACAAATTTCTGAGCCTCAGTTTCTGTATCTAAAGATGGAAATTAAGAACAAACAACTACATCTAATAAAATTACTGTGAGAATTAAATAAAATATGATGGAAAGCATTTAACACAATGCCTGACAATAAATATTATCTATCATTGTTAATAGTTAACTTGCTCAAGGGGCCGGCCAGTGGCTCACTTGGGAGAGTGTGGTGCTGATAACACCAAGGCCACGCATGAGTTTGGATCCCTACATAGGGATGGCTGGTTAGCTCACTTGGGAGAGTGTGGTGTTAGCAGCACCAAATCAAAGATTAAGATCCCCTTACTGGTCATCTTTAAAAAAAAAAAAAAAAAAATTACCTCGCTCAGGGTCATATAGAAACTGTGAAGTTCTGATTTTTTTTTTTTTTTTGCAGTGTCTGGCCAGTACACGGATGAAATCCTAGACCTTGGTGTTATAAGTGAATTCTAATCCATCTACATCAAACATCAGATCTTATGGCTTAAGCAGGCCTGGGCAGATGGATACTGCCAGTTCTCTAACCTTCCTGGAGGTCAATATGGTATCTAGAACAAAGAAAAGTGCACACCAACGCGAAAGAGTGTGCGCATGAGCGCATGTGTGTAAGTACTGGAAGTGCCTTGTCAAAGAAACCTTTCTTAGGGCCGGCCCGTGGCTCACTTGGGAGAGTTTGGTGCTGATAACACCAAGGCCGTGGGTTCAGATCCCCTTTCCGGTCGTCTTTAAAAAAAAAAAAAAAACAAAAGAAAGAAACCTTTCTTTACCTTTAAAAACTGATTCCAGTGTGGAGGAATAGAGGAGTTTAGACCTTTCAAATTTTGTGGGTACTCCCTGAGAGAGCAAATCTATCAGAGACTACTAGGAGTTCCCAAAGGGGCTTTCTCTGCACCTGCAGGCCTCCAGGAGTGCAGGGCAGCCCCTGAGTGTACCTCCCTCAGCTACCCTTTCTTCATGCCCAGTCTCCAGGCTGGTGCTAAGCAGCAGCTGGCTGTTGCCACGGCAATGGATGGGGCCAAGCTCTGGCGGGAGAGAGTTCTCAGCAGCAGGGCCTTGACCAGTTCAGTGGGGAAGGAAATGGCTGGCTAGACTCCACTGTCCTGCAAGACAGAAACCAGCTGGAAAGACCACTTTGGGGCTTTGGTGGGAGGGGAGCTGGGTCCCTAGAACAGGTAACAGGTTCAAACTAGTCCCTCAGTAGAAAGACATTTTTCCTTGTGGGCTCTTTTATGATGGTCCTCTGCCATTTGACAGGGCAGGGCAGGTGCGTTCGGCAGTAGATGGGAAATGTTTATCTAAAACCATGTCTTTCAGGACCTTTCTCTGCCTGTATAAACAGCCCCCCACCTTGCCCTCCATCATTTGACCTTGCCTCTGACTCAGGGCCCAATGGATTATCTGCTAGCCTTCATACTCCTTGTCCAGGAGAAAGGGAGCTGATGCAGGGCTGCATGTGGGCCTGGAGGTGCCAGCTGGCTTCTTATCCCACAACACAACCAGGCTTAGGGAACATGGGAGAGGCAGGGAAACCATGGCAGAGATGCTGGTGACCCCAAGGCCTGGAGGCCAGCCCTCCACCAGAGCGAGTAAGCATCTCTGTCTGCCCTTTAAAACTCACCACAGCCAATTACAATTCTGAATATCATTTTACTGAATCATTTAAAAATCTGTATCTGTTCTTTATTTCTGTTGCTCCCAGGCTCCTCACTGTTTTTTCACATGCTAATTTTTCACTAGGGTATATAACTTGCCACAAAGATGGTCTCTGATTAAATCCTAACACAGCTAAAACAAGAAAGGCAAAGTAAAGAGATGCGACATATCACAGGGTAGCTTAATTCTATTTATGGGCCTGTAATTACAGCAGTTGCTCTGTCTCTATCTTTGGTAGGTAGAATAATGTCCCCTCAAAGATGTCCATGTCCTAATTCCCGGAACCTGTGAATATGTTACCTTACATGGCCAAAGGGCCTTGGCAAATGTCATCAAGGATTTTGAGATGAGAAGATTATCCGTCAGGGCCCAATATAAACACAAGAGACCTTATACGAGGGAGTCAAGAGGATCAGGGTCAGAGAAGGAGCTATGACAACGGAGGCAGAGGTTGGAGTGATACAGTGCCATGACCAAGGAACGCCAGCAGCCTCTAACAGCTGGAGCAGGCAAGGAAACGATTTTCCCCTAGAGCCTCCAAAAGGAACACAGCACTGCTGAAACCTTAATTTTAGCCTCGTGAGACCTGTTTTGGACTTCTGATTTCCAGAAATGTAAGAAAATAAATTTGTATTGTTTTAAGCCATTAAGTTTGTGGTTATTTGTTATAGCAGCAATAGGAAACTAATACACTATCTGTAGTGGATTGAATTATGTTCCACCAAAACTCCTTGAATTGAATTGTGTCCCTCAATTTTTATGTATTAGAAACTTAGCCCCCACTGTGACTGTTAAGAGGGTGGGAAATCCTATTATGGTAATTGAAAAGTGGGGCCTTGAAGAGGTAATAGGATTGTAGGACCATGCAGTAGTGAATGGATTAAAAATGGTGATTGGGGCACAGTTCTGAGGGCTTTAAAAGAAGAGAGAGTCAGTCTCTCTCTCTCTCTCTGCTTCCACCACCTTGCAATGTGAGACCCCTGGGTCACTGTTGCCACCACCAGATGGACTTTGGACTTCCCAGCCTCAGAAACTGTAAGCAATAAAAATTTCATTTTCTTATAAATTACCCAGTTCCAAGTATTTTGTTATAAGCAACAAAAATGGACTAATACACTATCCAATCCATCAGCTGTTATGTACAAAGTACTCTGAGGACCTATAATCTATTTATGATATGGGGAGGGACAAGAACATTTATAGCCTGAGGCTGTGGTTCTCAACCCTAGCTTCCATTAGATTCACCTGGGGGTTTGAAGGTGAGGGAGAGGCTTAAAAATGCCTAGGCACCCCAAACCAAGTAGAGATCAGAATCTCTGGTATTGGGACCCAGGCAACAGTCTTTCTGAATGTGCTCTATGTGATTCCAATGTGCGGTCAAGTTTTAGAATCTACAAGCCTAAGGCACAATCAGCCAGGAATTTAGAGCAGCAGATGCAGACTACATTAAAATCAAGATTAAAACTTTAATATTATTATTAATATTTAATATGATAATTAATGATGCTTCTCTCCTGAGTTGTCAAATTCTGCATTTCACAGCTTGACCTTGCACACTTCCATTCCTGCCCTCCTTCCTACTCTATATTGCTCAAAGCTACTGCCATTCCAAAGTTAGTGCCATTATATTTTGGAGCTGAACAGAACTTTAGAAATGGGCTCAGGGACTCAACTCACCTCTTTTTATAAATCAGGTCAAAAGAGCAGAAGTGACACTTGACCAAGTGCATATAGGTGCAGGGGCAACATCTGGACTACACCCAATTTTCCAATCTCATTCTGGTACTCTTTCCACTATATCAGTCTTTGCTGCAAAGTCTTTATAACACCCCACAATATCACCAATGACCTCCTTTCATGATGAAGATGGAGATAAAGACATTTCTCTTCTCAGAATGACTTTTTACATTCTGGCTGGAATGAAGCTTGGCTGGGACCTTTTTTTTTTTTTCAAAAAGATGACCGGTACGTGCTCGCTTCGGCAGCACATATACAAAAAGATGAGCGGTAAAGGGATCTTAACCCTTGGCTTGGTGTTGTCAGCACCACGCTCAGCCAGTGAGCCAACCGGCCATCCCTATATAGGATCCGATCCCATGGCCTTGGTGTTATCAGCACTGCACTCTCCTGAGTGGGCTACGGGACTTTCAAAAGCCAGATACAATTTTTTAAAAAGCTGAGTCTAGCTTTTAGCAAAATATTCCTGAAAAGTTGTCAGTCAAATTACATAAAATAATTTGCACTCCCCAGAACCTTTATCCTTATGTAAAGTGAATAATCACCTTGTAATGAAATAGCTATCCCCTGAGCTCCTTGCAGAAATGTCTGATTCTGGGATGGGGCAGGAAATACACAAGATGAGCCTGGAGCATCTTATATTGCCAGAAAGTAAGGAAGTACTCAAAAACAAACAAAAACAAAATGCCCACATTAATACCCACATCAATGTGGGTATGCCGAAGGGACACATGAGCCAACTGAAAGAGTTCCTAATGGCTAAAACTGGAAAAATTTGAGCACTGAAATAAATAAAGAAGTATTAAATTATTACCCAAAGTATAAAATACATATCAGTGAGTCCATGCTGATATAAAGAAATGACTTAATAAATAAATGGGGGAGAAGAGACAAATCTCTCATGCAGAAGAATTCCAAATAACTTTTGTAGATAACTATAACTCCTTACTCCTTAAGTGTGGACTGAGCAAAGTGACTTTCTTCCAAAAAGGACAGTATGGAAAAGGGGCGAAGTGACTGACTACACAGTGGAGAATCTGACAAACACGACCTCAGCCAGGTGATCAAGACCAACATCAACAATGATATTGATAAATCACCGGTATATGATATGATGTGATGAAAAAAGCACTTTACCTCTTTACCAAAACCCATAACCCCACAATAACCATAAGAAAAACATCAAGCAAATTCCAATAAAGGGACATTCTACAAAATATCTGACTAGCCCTCCTCAAAACTCTCAAGGTCATCAAAAATAAGAAAAAGTCTGGGAAACTGTCACAGCCAAAATAATCCTAAGGAGACACAACAACTAAATGTAATTTAGTATCCTGGATGGGATCCTGGAACAGAAAAAGGACATTAAATGAAAACTAAGGAAATCTAAATAATGACCACAAAGACAATGCCACTAATTGTAACAAATGTATCATACTAATGAAAGATGTTAATAATAAGGAAAAATGAGTGTGGGGTATATGGGAACTCTCTGTACTATCCTCTCAATTTTTCTGTAAAACTAAAACTTCTAAAAAATAAAGTCTATGAAAAAAAAGCCACTCCAATTTGTTAGTTTTGTAAATCTACAATTTTTAATATCAGATTTTCTTAAACTGGGGTTGACTTGCATACAGTTTTATAAACTTTAATCAGGGTGATTTTCCCCCACCACACCAACACCTAAGGCAGTGGATCTTAAAACTGTTCAGGTGACATAGCACAGGGAAGCCACAGTGCTCTGTTGGTATACACTATAGATTTTGACATATTCTTTTCTCTTAACTTTAATATACTATTACAGCTATCTAATTTACAGTTCATATCTAACTTTCCCCAATTATTCCTATAATGTCCTTTGTAGCTTTTTTTTTTTTTTTTTCTTTTTTCTGATCAAGGATCATGCATTGATTACATTTAGTCAATTAAGTCTCCTTTAGCCTGGAACAGTCTCCCAGCTTTTGTTCTTTTCTCTTTTTCTTCCTTTGTTTTTGGTCTTTCAAGACACTGACTTTTTAAAACAAATAACACAAAATTGACCATTTTAACCATCTAAAAGTATACAGTTCAGTGGCCTTAAGTACATTCACATTGCTATGCAAACATCACCACTATCAGGTTCCAGAGCTTTTTCATCCCCCAAATGGATACTCTGTACACATTAAACAGTCACCCCCCATTACCTCCACCCCTCTGCCCTCCCCCAGCCCTTGGTAACCATAAATCTGATTTCCGTCACTATGGATTTGCCTATTCTTGACATTTCCTATAAATGGAGTCATACAACATGTGGCCTTTTGTGTCTGGCTTCTTTCACTTAGCATATGTTTTCAAGGTTCATCCATGTTGTAGCATGTGTCAGTACTTCATTTCTTTTTATGGCTAAATAATATTCCATTGTATGGATATAACACAGTTTATTTATCCATTCATCCACTGATGAACATTTAGGTTGTTCCTACCTTTTTGTTTCATTTTGTTTTGTTTCGGTGGCTGGCTGGTAATGTTTCCACCTTTTGGTTATTGTGACTAGTGCCACTGTGAACATCTGTGTACAAGTTTTTGTTTTAATACCTGTTTTCAATTCTCTCAGGTATACCTAGGAGTAAAATTGCCAGGTCATATGGTAACTCTATGTTTAATTTTTTAAGGAATGCCAAAACAGTTTTCCTGCACCATTTTACATTCCCACCAGCAACATGTGATGATTCTGATTTCTTCACATCCTCACCAACACTTGTTCTCACATTTTCTTTTTTTTGACACTGACATTTTTGATAAGTCCTGACCAACTGTTTTGTAGAACATCCTTCAATTTGGATTTTCTGATTGTTTCCTCACAATTAGCTTCTGACTACATATTTTGACAGGAATATTACACAGATACTGTTGTGTCCTCATTGTATCATGTGAGGAAGCACAACATATTAATTTCTATTATAGAACTAAGGGAAAATTTTACTAACAGATGATGTGGCTGTTAGACACATGCATTCAGACACTCTGCATTTCATAAAACAATCCAGGCAATACTCTAAATAAATTGTTTCCTAGTTTTCCATAATATTTGCTTGCTATCTGTCCTCTTCTCTTTACCTTTTGCAAGCTCTTGCTGGCAGATAAGTAGCCACAGGCACTTAACGTTCATGGGAGAAAATAAAAGCTAGAGAAAATTCTCTTCATTATGTGACTTTTTTCTTGCAAATTAGGAAAATATAGCCATAATTTGGTGTTTGTGAGGCAAAGCTCTTATCCTATCCCCTAGGATTCTACTTCAGGGCTGTCAGCATTAAGAGAGGAAAGCTGAGGTCCTGAACAAGGGTTGCTTTCCTGGCTCTCAAGCCCCAATGCAATAATTACAGGCAAATCAGCTCCTGATGTCCATTTCCACTGATTGCACCTTAAGACCAAGGCGGTATGACAAGCCCAAGGAGTGCACCTAGGTAAGGCCCTCGGAGACAACAGTGGGGCTCTGCTTCTAGGATGTGTATGAAACTTCTCGGTAAACTAGGAGATATAAAGGCATCACTAATTCTCATCTTCTGGCTAACAGTGGGGATGAGAGCAAAGGATCCCCTTTCAAGGTCAAGTTGGCCCTTATGTAGTCACTCCTCATCTACTTTCCTCCCTCTTGAGGAGGGCTCATCCTGGCTCTCCAAGCCCAGCCCCAACATGCGATCCCTAGGAGCTATTTCCAACCATAGTGGTAGTAGCTAACTTTTGTTGAGTGCTAAGAACCAGGCACTGGGCTAAATATTTTATAAAAGCTATCTCATTTGATTCTGACCACAACCCCAAGAGGGTGTTAGCATCTCCAGTTTACAGAAGTGATGTTCAGAGAATTCCAGTAACTTTCCCCAGTTCACTCAATTAGTGGGCAGCTGAAGTGGGACTGTGAAATAGGTCCAAATGTCCCTGAAGCGTTATGACCTTGGCTGCCTTCCTATCTCTGCCTCACAGCACCCCCAGGATCCTGTGCATTCTCCTCGGGCCATCATGTGAGGTGGGAGAAGTGGCTGCCTGCAGTTCTCTAGGGAAGCAGCTGGTAATCTCCAAAATGGGTGGGGCTCAGGCAGAGGAAGGAAGATAGCACTCTGAGGTGACAGGGTGCTAGCAGGGCCCAGGAGGTGGCTCAGAGGGAAGTCCCTGGAACAGCGCCCTGAAAGGGGAAGGCACAGCATCGCCATGCAGGGCCTGCCAGCCCGAGCAGCCTCTGAGAGGAAGCCTTGTCTGTCTCCACATTCTAAAGTCCAATCTGTAAGAAGAGGCTAGAACTGTCTCAGAGTCCACTCCTCCTCCTTGGAATCTCTTCCCCTTCTTCTGAAGGTGATGGTGGGATACAGCTGACGGTAGAGTGATTCCCTGTGTGGGAATCAAAACCCTGTTCCTGCACAGAGGGAAGGAGAGAGGGAGGAACTTCTACTCTGGTCTTCTCAGTCCTTTCTATACTTATTGGATGAAGTCAAAGAAGTGACAGCCTGCTAGATCTAAAGCAGGGCCCTCTCTCTCACTGCCCAGGATATGCACATGTTGGTCCTTCTGTGGCCACCCCAGCACCGCTGTTCCTGGGTTTCTGAGGTGGCAACCGTCTGTATGAAACTGGCTCTTAGACTTCTCCCTCTGGATTGGATGGTATTGTCCTGCGGGAGTGGAACAGTCCACAGGGCTCTTTCCTTGCCCATGTCTGGGGCCAATCTTTTAGCATCTTCTTCAGGCCATGGCTGGTTTTGGCCTTCCAATGTTATGAAGGAGGAAGGGAAGACCACAAGGGCAAACAGCAGTATAAACATTCAAACTCACGGCTTTGGAGTGGCCATTTGGACCCATAGCCTGCTACCAAGACTCTGACAGTCAATCTGTTTTCTTTTATTCTTTTTAAAGGTTGCTTGAAGTTTATGGTTTTCTACTTTATATAAGGCAAACAAAGTGGCTAGGGGAGTTAGGAAGGCACGCATGTGACCTGTGCAGCAAACTGTATGGTTCTTGTCTCCATTTTCAGTGTTTCGGATTTTTTGTTGCTTTTATAAAAAGAATCTGACTACTTCACTCATTGAATCCAGCCTAGTCTATAGAGAAGGGAGGGGAGCAGGAGGAGGAGGTAGACTTTGCCTCCTAGTGTATTTGGAAGTGTGGGGGTGGGGAAGTGGGGGATGGGGGTTGGGTGGCAGGAAGGGCCCCGGCCACTCAGGAGGGGTTTTCGCCAGGCTTGATTCCTGCTCACCTCCTCATGGCTTCTGAGCCAGGTTACAAGAGATGGTGCTGCAGGTAGTCTGGGGGTGATTCTGAGTGCCCTGGGGACTCCATTATAGTGGTTTTAGACAGGAGAGTGGACTTCCTGAAGAACATGCCTAGCCAGTGGCCTAGATTGGCCAAGGGAAGACCTGGATGGGGGTCCACACATGCTGCAGTGAAAGTGAAAAAATCCAAGCGCTGTAGATAGTAATTATGTGTGGCTCTGAGGGAGATGCTGGAGGGGATGGCTGCCATTTTTTCTGATCTGGCTTGAGGGAAGAGTGCCAGGCCACAGGATCCATTCAACAAACATTCAGTAAATACCCACTTTCTGCCAAACACAGCCGGGCACTGGGAATGCAGGGGTGAATAGACAGTCTCTACCCTCAGGAACCTGAAGTCTATAGAGGGAGACAGGTAAATAAACATAATTGCAGCACAGGTAAGCAGTGTGAAAACCAAAGTATGCACAAAGTGCCATGGGAGCCCTGAGGCATGGCTACCAAGGAAGCCTGGGCTGGGACACAGGGGCTGGAGTTCTGAGCTTCTGGGTTCTGCTTGATAAAAAGCCACACCAACTGCTGCCCCAAGCGGGAAAAAGGATATCAGGGAAGGAGGAAGGCAGCACTGATAATATTCCTGACAACATGTGCCCAACTCTGCAGAGTTGTCCAACTCAGGGAGGTGAGGAAAGGCAGCTACTTCTTAACTAAAAGATTTAAATGCAACTTCTAGGGTCCTGGAGCAACTACCTCAGGCCAGGGGATCCCAACAACCAGTCACCCAGCAACATGATTCTGGGGAGAAAATCAGAACTCCCAGGCTAAAGGGGAAATGAGAGTTGAAACATGAACAGGAGGAATCGGTCCTGGTGCCAAGGGAGCCAGCAGCTTTCTGAGTAATATTCCAAATGCCCCAAGAATCAGGGATCCTAGAACAGTAGCAGAGGCAGCCACTGTCACTATCACCACTGAGCATGAGCCCAGACAATGCTGGCCACCTTCCTAATGTGTTCAGGCACAGACACAAACCCCATCCCAACACAGCAGCCCTAGCAGCTGGCCAGAACATGCATTCCGCCTGCAAAGGGTGTGGGCCAACACTCCATCCATGGGTGCCTCCTGGGCAGAAGAGGAGAATTTGATTAGGATGGTAGAAGTTTGCACAAAGGAAAACATAGCACCAGTTCCTGAAGGGTGGATGGGGAGATGACCCACTGATCTGGGGAGGCAGCCCTTCATCTCTAGCTGCACTTGTGTGGAATGTAACTCTGTGGCTCTGGGGGAGAGGTGACAGTCAGTAACGCCTGAAAAGTACTGTCCCCTAGGAAGGGCAATGTCCCAGGGATACCATAACACAGAGAGATTCAACCTTAGATCTAGCCCCAGGTCTTGAAGCAAGAAAACAGTCCCTAAAGTGATTCATTCATCTTTAAATAGTTCACAGAGTCAGAACAATGTTCTCCTTTAGAGGAGAAAGATTAAGGACAGAAAGACAGATACATTGGCTTAGTGTCACACAGTAAGTTGGTGCCAGAAAGAAGCTGGGCCTCTCGTCCTTCAGTGTGCTATTTCTAGAGCCTCTCACTTTTTATGTTTCTAAAGTAGGGCCAAGAAGGGGCTCTACTCTAACTTGGGGTGGTGCCAGATTGGCTAGCCAGGTCCTATGACCTTGAATGAAGCATTTTTACCAAGGTAAATGGGTCTGTGGAAACAAACTCTCTTTTTGGCTGTGACCTCCCAAACTCATTTGTACGATAAAAGGGGGTTGGGGTGGGATGGGGAAATCTAAGAAAATAATCACGAACACAAGTGTAACAGATGCACCCAGCTGTTGTTGCTGGGAACACAGACAAGGGTGAGTTGCCAATGGCTCTAAAGGAGACAAGAGTCTTGGCTGACAGAGGAAGCCAGAATGAGGACCTGAGGGCCCTAGGATGCTAGTGCTGCCTCTGAGGATGGTATGTCACTGGCCTGGCACAATCAGTAAGCATGTAGGATGCCTTACTGGTACTCACCCCTGGGTGGGGAGTTCCCCTTAGCACATCCCCCAGCCCTGGCAGAATGGTGGTGAGGGATTTTCTTCTGTTTCTCTCTAACCTCCAGCTGAAGCAAAACCTAGACCATGAGAACTCGGGTTGACTGGTTAACCACTCATACTGCGAATACCCCAGCTAAAGCAGTTGCCATATGGTCCAAGGACTTTCCCTAGAGGCAGGTGGTTCAGTACAAAAATCACCAGACCAGACCTGCTAACCAGCTGTTAGACCTTGAATAAAACATTTAACATCTCTGTGCTTTAGCTTTCTATATTTTAAATATAAAATGCAGATGCTGAACAAGATGTCTTCTAAATTTTTTTTTTTTTTTTTTTTTTTTTGTTCTAAAGCTGAGAATTTGATAGGAGCCCAAACTTCATTTCTGCCGGAAGTAAGATGGCTGAGAGTGAGCTGTCATCACCACCTTCTGGGATTTCTCTCATTTGTCACAACCGGCTAGCACTTCTGTACTTTGTGTCTGCACTTCACACCGCAGACCCTGTGAAACCTTTCCAGCAAGAGGCTTAGATGTCTGGTCTGCTCCCTCTCCTAGAAACATATTTTAGACTCACAACTCCACCCTCCTGCAAGTCTGAACTTTAGGTCTCAGGCTGAGGTGGGCAAAGACACTGTGCTCCCAGAGCAGCAGTCCTGCTGTGGTAGGAACCAGAAGAGAAATGGGGGAGAAGGGGGAAAACCTGCCTATGTTCTCAACACTGAGGAGCTGAGGGACTCTCTAGAAAAAGGATCAAGCTAGCATTTCATGATCTTGTCCGGCTGAATTCTCAGCTCCAGCAGAGTAATTTCTATGCTCCCTGATCATACTGGGTTTGATTTTATGGCTGAAGAATCTAAGGCCTGCAGACATGAATATATTTGACCAGGTCAGTCAAGTCAGCCATTAATGGCAGAGTGGGTATGAGAATGTAGGTGTCCCTAGCCCTAGTCCAATACTTTTCCCCACTTTTCCACTCCAAGCAAAAGATTCTGAAAAGACCCTGCCCTTCCAGCCCAACACAGGGTCCTATTTAAAGACTCTAAAAGCTGTCAGGCTCCAGGGTGGAGTCTGGCCCTGGGACAGGTGGGGCAAAGTTTGGGGCAGAGCTGAGATAGGAAGGACCTCCACACTAGGAGGCCATTCCTGTCTCTTCTCAGGCTTTGTGGGGAGGGGGGCACCAGAGGCCTGCAAAAGAAGAGATGAAGCTCCTTAACCCATCGTCTCTGAGGTTAGGGAGAGGGGAGGTTTTGGTTTTTCCTCCCTTCCTCTTTTTTCTCCCAGTTATGAATGTGCCCGTGGGTCTGAAAGTCCCAGCTCCCAGGCCCGAAAGTCCCCCTGTCATGAATGTGCCCGTGGGTCTGCCTTGGGCCAACAGGAAAACCCGCTTCTCCCCTAAACCCATCGTTTTGGCCTGACACAGACCCTCATCTGATGCCCAGCGAATACCCATAAGTCTTTACTGAACCCTCGCATCCCCTCGGCCCCCAAACGCCCCCTCCAGACAAGGCGCCACTGTGGTGTTCCTCCCCAGCATAAATTTCCCTAAAGTGTCGTCACCCCAGAAAACTAGGCAGTGCCGCTCATCAGGCTCGCCTTGCACCGGCCATCCCGGGCCGCCCCCTCCTCAGCCGCGGGCAGCCCACTCCACCCTCGGGGGTATCCTGCAGCCCAGGTGCCCCCACGACCCCACGGCTCACCCAGAAGAGCATGTTGAAGAAGAAGAGCAGGTATTTCACCAGCGGGTTGACGAAGGAGAACTCCTCCCCGTAGGCGGCCGGCACTCTGGGTCTCCGCGCCATGGTCCCGCCGCCGTCGTCCCCGGGGGCCTATCTCCCAGAGGCGGCCGGCCCACCTGCGCGCTCCGTGCCCGCGGGCATGAGCCGCAGCGCCGCGGGAGCCCGAGCGGCGGGGGAGCTGCGCCGCGGCGGGAGGCGCCCGAGCCGTGCGTCCGGGAGCAGCGCGGGCAGGGGAACGGCGCCGCCACCGGAGCCGCGGCGAGCAGCGTGCGCGGCCGAGACTCGGCGGCGGCCGCAGGACCAGCCCGGCCCGCCCGGCTCCCGGGCAACCGGGCCCGCCCCCGGCCGCCCATTGGCGCGGCGGCCGAAGCCTGGCTTCTCATTGGTCGGTGGCTGATGTCACTAAGTATGCAGCCATCCCTCTCCTCCGAGAGGCGGGGGAGACACCTGTTCTGTGAGGGACAACTTGTTAAAGGGTCAGCGGTTTTACCTCCTCCCCGCAGAAAGAAAGCATCCAGGCTGCAGCTGCTCCAGGGAAATGGAATGAGAAGGAATGCACGCCGCATCCCACACCCACGTCCCCTACCCAGTTGCTGTGCTCGTATGCAAATATACACACATTTAATCAACAAGTACGTACACCGCGTGCGGAGCAATGCGCGGAAGGCTGTGGGAACACAAGAGAAAAGAGATGATCCCCAGGGGATGACAATAAAATCAGGAGGCAAAACTAACCCACTCATAACAATTAGAGACTATGTAAGCGTAGATGCAATCCTGTTTAGTAACTATATTTTACTTATTTCAAAAGCTCTATAACCCAGTAATGGAAATTTGGAAACATCACGAACAATCCAGCCATCCTAATTCTTTACTGTCTCCCACCCCACCCCCCGCCCTTAGTCTTTGTCTACATGCAGATACCGTTTTTAACATGCTGATCTGACAGACACAGGTTGAGTGCAATGTTGGTGGGTTCTGTGCTGGCTACCATAAGTAATACAAACATGAACCTCGGGGAGGAACCTGATTCCACCATCATCAGTTGTACGATCTGGGGCAAGCTACTTGTATTAGTCTGTTTCTGTTGCTTATAACAAAATACACGGAACTGGGTGATTTATAAAGAAAATGAAATTTATTGCTTACAGTTTCTGAGGCTGGGAAGTCCAATGTCCATCTTGTGGTGGCAACAGCGCCCCAGGGGTCTCACATTGCAAGCTGGTGGCAGCAGAGAGGGAAAGACAGACTCTCCTCTTCTTTTAAAGCCCTCAGAACCATGCCCCGGACCATCAATTTTAATCCATTCACTACAGCACAGTCCTACAATCTAATCGCCTCCTCAAGGCTCCACCTTTCAATTACAATAATAGGATTTCCCACCCTCTTAACAGTCACAATGGGGGCTAAGTGTCTAATACATAAAACCTGGGGGACACAATTCAAGCTTCAATGAGTTTGGGAGGGACATAATTCAATCCAGTACGCTACTTAATCTCTCTGAACCTCAGTTTGTTTAATGTTAAATGGGAGAGTCCTGCCCTAAAGATATTGGTGTGAGGATTAAATGACATAATGCATGTAGATCGCTTAGCACATGGCTGGCACATAGAAGAGCTCCCTAAATACTGTATTTTGTTTTAACAGAATTTAGAATCCAGTACAGAAATATAATTGCTCAAATAACTATAATACATTCAGTGGAGGGTTAGCCAAGATATCATGGCAAGTGAAATTAGAGGATGAGATTTAGAATAGCAGACATGGAAGGGAAGTGTAATCCAGGTGGACAAAAAGGGCGAACCAAAGCTTGGAGAAGCAGCAGGGGTGGGGGGTTAAAGAAGTGAGCCAAAGCTACATTACTGGGAGACTGGCCGTTAGCAGGTTAGGTGATCGATTGGAGATCATTTTTAGTATGAAATGTGTAGGTGGGCAAAAGCCATTTTACAAGAGGTTAAAGAGTGAATAAATTAATATGCAAAGGGTAGATACCCATATTCAGATGTTAGAAGGGTGAGGACGAAAAATAGATCAAGCTGCTGAATGTTTCTATTAGATGACCTTGCAGAAATCAGTTTTCATAGAGACAGGGAGAGGAAGGCAGATCACAAAGGGTCAAGGAGAAAATGGGTGGTGAAATGGAAGCTGTAGATGAAGACTGTGGACACTTCTGTTACCACCAGATCTGGCTGTGCTTGCCCTCTCGCATTAAACAAATGACTCAAAGTCCGGAAGCTGGTGCAAAGACTAGAAGGTTTATTCAGATAACCGGCATCTGGGGGATGACCAGGCTAAAATCATCCCAGGCATCCCAAATGTCTGATGCCTGTTCTGGGGTGTATGAAGGGGAAGAGGCAGGAAGATGAGGTAGGAGTATTTGTTCTGAAGGAAAGGGAGTGGGAGGGGTGGATCTGGGAGCAGCAGATGGTCTGAGTCAAATGTCAGGGTCCCATGATGGATTGGAAACTACAGCGTCACAGAGTCTGTGGTGAGCTTCAAGTACTTGATGTTACCTTGAAGTTGGAGTCTATCTCTTAGGGAGAGCTCAAAGATAATAACCTTAGTCAAACATCATAAAAATACATGACTTGGATTTCTGATTAACGTGGATGCAGTTTTCCTTTAAGTAAGAGAGGGAGTTTACAACCAGCTAGGTTGTCTTGCCTCTCTCTTATATCTCCTCTTGCTTGCAGCTGATTAGAGGAGTAAGAAAAACAAGAAACTTACTTTCAGTCCTTAATTGTAGGTGCACAACCTCCGAAGTAAATCAACATAAGAGGGGGTGATTTCATCTCCGGGCAGTTTCAGCCATATGGTCACTCTCTATTATTCTGCTCACCTCAAAGAATTGATGATTATCAGTTCCCAAGTTAATGGCTGACTGAAACATTCTGCTTGGTCTTAGTTACTCCAAAGATGGTTGTTTTTCTGGCTAAGGTCCATTTCACCTCTATCTAAAGGTGTGAAGATCAAGGGAGCTTTAAGAGATCTCAGAGTGAAGGAAAAATTCTCTTTTAGCATACAAGAGACCTGACATGTTAGCAGGCAAAAAAAAAAGTACCACTAAAAAGGGATTGAGATATATAATGAATGGGACAAGATTTTGGAATTAATGGACAGAGATTCGATTGGGAGTCAAACAGGTGGCCACAACGTCCAGCATGTGGAAGTCAAGGATGGTACCTATACAGTAGGAAGCCAAAGAATGAGGAAACTCTCTAGGTACTGAGTTGGAATGATCTGCAAGATAAGTTATTAAGCGAAAAAAGCAAAGTGAAGAAAAGAGTATGTAGTATATTATATTCTGGTTAAAAAGAGAAAGAGAAAGACAAAAATAAGAAATGACATTTGTGTTTGCTTGCATCTGCCCAAATAAACTCTGCAAGTATATGAAAGACACTAAGAAAGAAGGTCACATGCTGGGGTGGGGATGAGAACTAAGAAGAGAAGAGAGAGACTTTTCGCTGTGTGCCATTCTATTTTTTCTGATTTTTGCAGCATGGAGTGTATTGATTATTCCTGATGAAAACATTAAAAAAGTCAAAAAAATTAAAAAAATGGAAAAAAACCCCTATATCCTTATTATGGAATGCAATGCAGCCATTTAAAATAACGTAGAAAATATATGCACTGACTTGGGAAATGTTCATGATATAGAAAGTGCAAAAAGCAGGTTGTGGAATAAAGTATATAAAGTATCCATAACCAGGGAATGTTTTCAATTTATTTCAGGTCCTTGGAATGTATGTCAATTCTTTGAAATATATGATGTGGCCATTTAAAATGGAACTCAAAAAGCTTATGTAACCATATGTATAATTTTAACAATATAAGCATATTCACAGTAAGAAATATGTGTAAACTTCAACAGAGGTGAAGAAAATGTTAAAATAAAATCATTTGCATTGATATTGTGGGGATGTATGGCAATTTCTAACTTTAAAGTTATACTTATTATTATATGTGATTATGAAAATAATTAAATTATTTGGATAGTGTATTGGTCTGTTTTGTGTTGCTATAACATAAATACCTGAGACTGGGTAATTTATAAGGAAAAAGGGTTTATTTGGCTTATGATTCTGGGACAGCTGCATCTGGCATGGGCCTCAGGCTGCTTCTGGTGGAAAGGGGCAGGGAGCCAGTGGGTACAAGCAGATGACATGGCGAGAGGAAGCAAGAGAGAGAGAGAGGAGGTGCCAGGGTCTTTTTTAACAACCAGCTCTCGTGGGAACTAATAGAGCGAGAACTCACTCATTAATCCCCCCTCCCCCAGGGAGAGCATTAATCCATTCATGAGGGATCCGCCCCCATGACTCAATCTGTTTCCAACACTGCCACATTGGGGATTAAATTTCCACATGAGTTTTGGAGGGGACAATACATACAAACTCCATCAGATGGTATTTCAGTGAAGTATAAAAAAAGAAAAAGAAAAAAAAAGTCATGTCACCAGAACTAACATTGGCCAGAATGTGTATGAAGAAAAGAACAGTGACAAGGTGTAGACTGGGAGCCATAGGAAGGAGGAGTTGGAGGAAGAGAAGGTCAAGAGATCCAAGGCAAGATAGTTCAGCAGCAGGGATGGCCCAGCCAGGGTGGCTGATGGCTGTGGTGATCCCAGATAGCCAGGCTAGTGATTTCCTTCAAAAAATATATAGTAGTCTGGAGAGCCCATGAAGAGAACTATAAATTTGGGAACTGCAGAGAGGTAAGTGATTATGGGATGGTTTAAAATGCATCATTGAAAAGCCCATCTATGGAATCTAAAATAGTAAGAGAACTGCTGGTATGTGAATCTTGGAGGAATGGAAGTTTTGTCTGCATCATTCTCTCTCTTCAGAGAATGCTCTTTTCTATCTTTCTTTCTTTTTTTTGGATTTTAACTTTTTTATTGACATATAATATACCTACAAAATGCAGCATTCTTTTGTTTATGTGCTCTTCTTTCTACCTTTTGTATATGCTCTTTTAAAATCTGAGATCGATACAAAACTTCATGTCTAGAATAATTACAATTCTGTAAGATAAAAAGAATCCTGAATTTTAAAACATCACGGTGTACACCATAAACATATGCAACTTTTATTTGTCAATAAAAACATAAATTTAATAGAAAAATTATGTTTATAACTGAACAGAAAGAAATGCATCATAATATAAATAATGATTATCTCTGCACGGTAGGATAATGGTTTCTTTTTATTCATGTTACTTTTCTTTTTCCCCAGATTTTCTTTAGTGAACATGTTTTACTTTTATTGGAAAAAAATGTTTGAGGTTCTTATTTTCACTTTTGATTAGAAATATTTCCAAGTGGGGCTGGCCCGTGGCTCACTTGGGAGAGTGTGGTGTTGGTAACACCAAGGCCATGGGTTCAGATCCCTATATAGGGATGGCTGGTTCGCTCACTTGGGAGACCGTGGTGCTAACAACACCAAGTCAAGGGTTAAGATCCCCTTACTGGTCATCTTTAAAAAAAAAAAAGAAAGAAAGAAAGAGAAATATTTCCAAGTGCACAGAAAAGTAGAAAGAATTATCCAAAAAAATCTATATCTCCATAACCAAATTTTCACATTTTGCCATGTTTCCTTCATCCATTTTTAAGTTATCATAACATTTAACCTTAGTTAATTCAATTTTCATATCTAAAAATAATGACTTTTTTACATAACTATATAATATAATTATAATATTATAATTCCTGATAAGTTTACAGTAATTTCCTAATATCACTTTGTACCCAGTTCCTACTCAAATTTCCTTAATTGACCCTAGCTGATTTGTTTGAACCAGATTTAATCAAAAATTGAACATCACATTTGGTGTTGTGTGGGGTTCTTTTTGAGAAACCTGACTTAATTGCAACTTCATGAGCAATCGTAATGCTTCATGAAGAAGGTGGCATTTGTAATCTGAGTGCTCAAGAATATTCAGAATTGACATGAGTAGAGAAATGAGGAGGTTGTTTTAGGAGCAGAGATCAAAGTGACCGAATATAAGAGAGACAGAAAGGTAACAGGTGTGTTGGCCAGCAGCAAATAGTCAAGTTTACTTTGATCTAAGGGAAGGGAATAAAGGAGAATAAAATCAGTAAAATAAATTGGAGACGAATCATGGAGGGCCTTGAAGTTGTTTCCAGTTCACTCTGTAGACAACTTGAGAATTCTAGTGAGCCCCAGTTATGAATAACCCATCAGTTCATAATGCCTGTAGGACAGTGTCTATCTTTTATCAATCTGTGTACTCCTGGCACCTAGAAGAGCATAACTTTCTGACATTCAGGATGTACTTACTATTGAAAATATGGTGCTACTGAAGGATTTTTAGTTGGAGACTGACATGCCAAAATCTCCTTTGGGAAGATTTTAAAAATTAGATGGTAATGATGGTGAGTAGAATCAGAATTTAGAGAAGAGAGCTAGTGGAATGGGTTGGAGTAATTGAAGAAGGCTTTGTAAAGGAGGTGGGGCTTGGTTACCCTAGGTGAGGAACAGCATAAGCAAAGATGAGGAGTCAGGAATGAATTGAGGACAGCAGAATGACTAATGAGCAGAATGTACTTTGAGGTATTTTGAGAAGTGAGATTCCAAAATATACAGTCAGGATAGTTTAGGGGGTCTAATATTGGTCAACGGTCTCAGGTGTTACTTAATAAATGACCTCTGATCATACCTGAATTCAAGATTTAGGGTTTTTAAAATTATGTCTACTTATATTTTTTCATATAAGAATAAATTTTAGTTCAATAAGAAAGACAAAATTGGATAAGACTATTCTGAGCCTAAAGAGAATTAATATCTGAAGAAAGCCTAAACTAAGGGAATATTAAATCAGAATTTTATTGGATTGTGTTAACTTCAAGTATATTAGACAATTGGAATATGATACTGAGCATAACTGCATACATGAAATGGGAATATGATTGGCAGTGCTCAAAAAAGGAAGGGAGTAGAGATATTATGACACAATTAGAGGAAGCTTAGCAAATTTAGTTAAAATAAACTTAATAAAGAAAGCAGAACATTTGCTGAAACCACATAGGAAATTGTGTGCTCTTATTAAAGCTTGACAATTTATCCGTCTTGCAGAAGGAGGTTAGACCCTCCTTGGTTATATTCGAGTTAAGGTTAGTGAGTGTGGGGATTGGTGCTGAACTGAAAAACAGACAAAAACTAGCTACATTTAACTTGCTGCCCAGGAAATAATTCAAACTTGTTTGGATTATTTGTGGGTGGTTCTTAAGATTTTCTGAGCACAGGGATCACCTGGGAACTTTGTTAAAAGAGCAGGTTCCCTGGCCTTAGCCCCAGTGATTCTGATACCTGGTTAAGAGGTCAGGTTGGGCAAACACACACATTGGAAATTTACCTTCTCAAACAAACAGACTGTGTAATTCTAATGCAGATCATTTATGGACAGTACTTTGAAAAACTTCCTTAAAGGACCTAGTATCTTTCCTTAGGTAAAAATATGATTTGTACAATTAAAAAATGAGTTCTGGGCTGGCCTGTGGCTCACTTGGGAGAGTGCGGTGCTGATAACACTAAGGCCACGGGTTCGGATCCCCATATAGGGATGGCCGGTTAGCTCACTGGGTGAGTGTGGTGCTGACAACACCAAGCCAAGGGTTAAGATCCCCTTACCGGTCATCTTTAAAAAAAAAAAAAAAAGAGTTCTAGTTTAGAATAGGTTTTTTTTTTTTTTTTTAAAGTTTGTTAGGTCTATATTCAGCTGACAGTAATACAAAACACACCAATAGTGTCTTGGACAAGTATGTACGTTTTGTCTTGCTCTTGTTTGCTTTTAGTTTCAGACAGCAGGAAGTCTTTTTCCAGGACTGGTCGTTTGCTCTCAAACATTTAATAATGTCATCAATAGGAAGCACACCCATAATGATGGGTAAAACGGTGATGAGAGTACATTTGAAGCTTGTGCTAATGGTGATGCTGCTGAGATAGGAAAACAAAGGCAACCATAGATGTAATCAAGCACTGGATTTGCTCAGTTATACTTGGACTTTATAACTATACACTTACAGCTATCAGAACAATATATATCTGTCAGCTGCCAAAAAAACCCAAAAAAAATTTTAAAAATTTATTATTAAAATTTCTGCAGGAAAACTGTTCTCCCAATTTTCAATTTCTTTTTTTCTCATTGAGACATTATTCTTTTTGAGATGTTATTCTTGAAGAAATCATTTCATAGGTTTTCTCAGCAACTGAGAAGGGAATAAACTGTACGTTTTATAAGAGTGAGGACTGTGTCTTGCTCCCCTCTGTTGTCTCTGCAGCCCTGGCATGTAGTAGTAGTTCATAAACAGCGTTGAATGGATGTGAGTGAACCATTTGGTTATAGCCAAGTAGATAGAAATTGTGATAACATTGGTCAATGGCTGTTAATAATAAGAGAATAAAAATTGATACATTTTTATTATGATACTTGGGTAAAGAATTTACTTACACACAAAGGAGCCATATGACCAGGTGGCATCTGTAATATACTTCTAAATGAGAGGTTGGTAAGTGTCACTCATTACCACAGTCTACCCCCTGTCTACATGGCATCCATATATAGCACTTTTCAACATACCTAACTTACAGATAAAGAAAAAGCAAAGTGATACTTCCACCTGACAAAATACAGCTATCCCTTGTACAAAGAAAACATACTAATCCTCCCCCCCAAAAGGATACAAATATCTATCTTTGGATAACGCTCATCCTTTTTCTACATGATTCACATTCTCCCTTTCATATTGTGTAACTTAAATCCTGAGATATAAGGTTAAACACTATTAACACATTTTATGTTAGATAGTAGGAGAATGAGAGAGGGGAAGAAAAAATAAATTGGTCAATATATACACAAATATATTCATATCAAAATAAAGAAAAATACTCATAACTATTGCACCTTGTTTCTGCAACTGGTCACATGGTTGCAGTTGGTATTTAGAGCTACCTTCTTCCACTACTGCATTTCTTTTGTACCTTAGCTGGTTGTGATCTGGTGGAGAGACCCAAAATTTCATTCCTGAAGGATCTGGCCCTACCTATATGGGTTTTGGTAGTTTTTCACTATTTAATCACATAATAATGTGTGATTCTACGTGTATCTAATAGATGACCCACGATATCACCTGCATTCCAGATATATTCCTCCTATCTTAGTCTGTTTGAGCTGTTATAAGAAAATACCTTAGACTGGGTAGCTTATAAACAACGGAAATTTATTTCTCATAGTTTTGGAGGCTACAAAGTCCATGATCAAAGCAGCAGATTCAGTTTCTGGTGAGGGCCACTTTCTGGTTCCTAGACAGTGCCTTCGCTGTGTCCTCACATGGTGGAAGGACAGCTCTCTGGGGTTTCTTTTATAAGAACACTGATCCGTCCCATTTGAGAGGTGATCTAATCACCTCCCAAAGGCCTCACTTCCTACTATCATCTCATTGGTGATTAGGTTTTCAACATATGAATTTTGGCAGGACAGAAACATTCAAACCATAGCACCTCCTTACCCCATTGTGTAATAGCATCTTAATTTCCTCTTATTAGTTGGGATCAGTCACCCCAGCCAGTACTTCCCTGCTTATTGATTCACTGACAGGAGGAGACCTAGGTGTCCAAAAGGCTGTCTCAAAGTCCAATTTAATGGAATCATTGTAGTGGATTGAATTATTTCCTCACAAAACTCATTGAAGCTTGAATTGTGTCTCCCAAATTTTATGTATTAGAAAGTTGACCCCCACTGTGACTGTTAACAAGGTAGGAAATCCTATTATGGTAATTGAAAGGTGGAGCCTTGAAGAGGTGACTGGATTGTAGGACTGCGCAGTAGTGAATGGATTAAAAATGGTGGTCAGGGGTGTGGTTTTGAGGGCTTTAAAAGAGAGAAGAGAGTCTGTCTTTCTCTCTGCTCTCTCTGCTTCCACCATTATGCAATGTGAGACCCCTGGGTCACTGTCACCACCACCAGATGGACTTTGGACTTCCCAGCCTCAGAAACTGTAAGCAATAAATTTTGTTTTCTTATAAATCACCCAGTTCAGGTATTTTTGTTATAAGCAACAGAAATGGACTAATACAATAATTGATGCATTCTCTGGTGGAAGCATTGTTCCCTTGGAAACCAAGACTTCTATACCAACTAAGACATCTGGTCTACTGTTTCTCTGGGAGAAATAATGAGAAGAGTTACCCTCATCTCTACCCCTTGATTTCTGGACCCACAAATCATAGCTATGGGAGAATTAATACCATATATTGGTTGTTGATATAGAGCATATATTTCATCCTGGAGGACATTATCCCAACTTGCTTGTTGTTACCGCCAAGCTGCCATAACTGAGTCTCCAAAAAGCCATATGACCATACTATCAGGCCAGCTGCTTCAGGGTGATGGGAATGTGAAATCTATGGATATTGTCCCTTGTTGTACCTCCTTTGCTGTAAAGTGAGTTCCTTGGTTAGAAGCAATGGTGGGTGAGGCATTCTGTGATTCCATGGACAGTGGTTTAGGCAGAAGCACTGAGAGCAGGGAAGACCAATTTGCATCCAGGGTAAGGTTTAACTCAGTGATAGCAAAGCCCTATCCCTTTCATAATGAAGGTAGTTTTATAATGCAAACCTGGTTTCCTCCACTGCCATTCCCCTGGTATAGTAGCATGTCAGGAGCTCAGGGTTGGTCTCTGCTGTTGCAGGTTGGGCACTCAACAATGTCTACAGTCAGAACAATGGCCTTGGTGAAGAGTCCATGTTGCTGAGCTGAGCCCATGCTTAATCTTCATCCCAGATATTGAATATTGGGACTATTTTTGTGTTTGTGTATGTGCATGCATGTGCCCAGAGAAAAATCTGGAAGACAGTGGGCTCTTGGTTGATTTTTATTTCCTTCTTTTTTATTGTTTGTATTTTTTATAATGAATGTGTTCTAATTGTATAATAGTTTGAAGTTTTTAAAATTTTTTTCTTTTTAAAAAGGTGCTGGTATGTTATTTCCAGAATTAGCTTGATTCTTTTCAAATTTATTTTCAGTTGTGGGGAAAACAGAATAATTTAGTCAGGCTCTCTCAACATTTCTTTTTTTTTTTTTTCTTTTCAAAAGATGACCGGTAAGGTTATCTTAACCCTTGGCCTGGTGTTGTCAGCACCATGCTCACCCAAGTGAGCCAACTAGCCATCCATATATAGGATCCGAACCTGTGGCCTTGGTGTTCTTAGCACTGCACTCTCCAAAGTGAGCCACCAATGGGGCCCTTCTCTCAACATTTCTTGTAAACAAATTGTGTGTGGGTGGAGTTAGTGTGCATGTGCACCCATGTATCTTTCTTGTTAATTGCTTTTGTGTGTTCTGCAGTTTGTGAAGCAGGCTGGCCACAGAGCTCCCTCTAACAATAGAGCATGTTTACTCTCCTGGCAGCTGCTCAGTTTCAGTTTTTCTTTGGACTTTGCCAGTAGCAGTTGAGTTTCTGAGTTTCTGCTTTGTACTGCCTAGCTCCTAGATGTCTGTGTGCTGAATAAAGACTATTCCTTCTTCAACCAAGGCTCCAAGGACCATTTTGCTGGTTGCCTAGCTCATAGACCTGCGTATGAAGGGTTTGTGAATGGGCTCAAGGGGTCTGTGAGCACCAGAGATCCAGCCCTTGCTCGACATCAGTCATCACTTGTAAAGCCAAGCCCAATTTCGGTTTCAAATCTGAACAATTTAGCTAAGCTTACAGCTAGATTGTGTGCTCCTTAGATTATGGCTAAGGCTATGACTCATTCATATTTGTGTTCCAGCCATTAGCACAATGCCTGACATATAATGGGTGCTCACAGCATATTTGCTATACTGTGTTTGAATACTCCTATAAGCATAACTTTATTCTGGATGCAAGGATCTAAATTCTTTTCACAAATTAAATAATTTAAACCTGTTATTACAGATTTTCATTAATGGTGAATGCCTACAAAAAGTACCACACAGAACAGTATTCCGTTACAAATACATCACCTTGAAAAGGTGAGTCACAACTCTGCTATAATGAAGAAGACATAAAAGACTAACAGTGGTCAAAATTGCCAGTGGTAATTTCTACCCCAGAAATTGCTATCACAAATACATGAATTTCAAAATAGAGTTAATGTAGTCTATGAAACCCAATTTATATCCAACCTCTCTTTCAAAACAGGCAAATTTTATCTATTTTTATGTAATAAAATCATATCTATAAAGAACTAATATATACTTGAAATATAAAATTCAATTATACTTCAATATTTTTATTTTTCCCATGTCATTTCGTTAAGACTTTGTGACAGACTCCCCTTGCTTGAAGAACCTATGATGGCCTTTCCCTGAAGTAGAAGCTTTGAAGGTGCTGCAGGTCTCCCTAAAGACCCATCCCAACTCCTTGTCATTGCTCCTAGAACTTTAAGATTCAAGTTATAGCAGGCCTTATAGAATGAGATACAAAGTATAACCTGTGAAGAGGTAAGATACACTCTGAAGAATTGCATTATTTTACCAATTATATCAACTAATTTGCAGATTGAAACAAATTCACAGACCCAGAGCCCCTTGAATGAATTTACTAATTTATATCAACCTGGGGAATATGTGTGGCAATGGATCCTAAGGAAATGGAATCAGGGTGAAAGAAATATAAAGTTGGACTAGGCCAAACTTATTGATATGAACCCTCTTAAACAGAGATTCTGGATTTAACGTTAGCTCAAGATTTCTAGAAATAACTCTGGTAGTTTGTTTGGTTAGTTTACTGAAATCTGGATCCAGAGGTGGCTTAGACTGAATGAAGCTTCCTTGATATACCACAGAGCAAAGTTTTTCAATCTTGGCTCTATTAACATAGTACTCTGCTGTGGGAGGCTGTCCTAGGCATTGTTGGATGTTTAGCAGCAGGGCCAACACTAGGCTGAGTTGAGTGAGACATCTGGTTTTGTGTCCTGGGTGCCTCACTTGCCTCATCCTAGTCCCATTTAGCAGCAGCCCTGGCCCCTACCTACTAGATACCAGTAGCACCCTCCTAGCTGTGACAACCAAAAATGTCTCCAGACGTTGCCAAATATCTCTGGGGGACAAGATTGCCTCCAGTAGAAAACCAGTGCTGCAAGGGAAAGTTTCCAAAGGCTTAGGGATATAGCATCTGGGCTTATTGCTATAGCAATATGCATTTAAGCAGCCCCTGGGAAAGAAACAAGTGGCTAAAAAGCAGGAATAGAAGGGAGAGTTTTCACTGCATAGCCTTTTGCATCTTTTGACTGTGAACCATGTGCAGGTATTACTTAAAAAATAAACAGAATATAGTGGGGACAAAAGTGGTTAACATTAATTTGGGGTCTCTATGCATCTGGTACAATTAAGTTTCCTGGATATTTATAAAATCAGTGGTTTCCAATATCACTTCAACTTGCTCCTTTACTCCTTTTGGCCATGTATGAGCGAACTTTAAAAAGTTCATGGAAAAATAGAATTAAAAGATGATACAAATCTTTCCATGAACTTTTTGAAGTACCCTCGTATATAATATTACCATGGAATCAGTTGTGCCCCCACCCCACCCCAAATTCATATGTTGAAACCCTAATCTCCAGTGTCATGGTATTTGGAGATGGGGATGTTGGGAGATAATTAGGTTTGGATAAGGTCATGAGAGACATGATGGCATTATTGTCCTTATAAGAAGAGAAAGCAGAGAGCGCTCTCTCTCTCTCCCTCTCTTTCTTTCATTCTGTCATGTGAGTATACATTGAAAAGGCAGCCATCTGCAAGCCAGGAAAAGACCTCACCGGAAACTGAAGTAGCCTGCTTATTCATCTTGGACTTCTCAACCTCTAGAACTGTGAGAAAATAAATTTCTGCTGTTGAAGCCACCTAGTCTATGGTATTTTCTTATGGCAGCCTGAGCTGACTAAGACAAATATTCTTTCTATATGTATCATTTCACCCTCCAGAGAGAGCAAGGAATAGTGGAGGCAGACAAACTTATTTGGAGTCAAGCTACTGTAAGAGTAGGGTATGTTGGACCAGATGATGATTCAGCCCTTGGAGGAGACCCTCCCCATAAAGGTGTGGGACTTAACCAGTCATAGGAAAATTACATTTGTAATAGAGTTTACTAACTGCCAATCAGTGTTCTCAGTACAAGGTGTCTGAAAAGCTGGGAAACATAGGATAAACAATTTTTTAAATCATGTTATTTAACTTTTCAAATAATATGTTCAATTTATTTTTAACCCTAAGACATCTTTTTAGGTGAAATATCTCTAAATTTGAAGTAATGGATCAATTTGTTAATTTGAAAAGAAGTTGATTTCAGATTTAAAAAACCAGATATATATGTATATAATTTCCCATATGTTCCCAGACTTTTTGGACACTAGTGTATTCATTATACTTTTTGAAGATTAAAACTAGATCCATTGCTCTAAATTGGGGGTTGTCCAAAGGCTGAAGAAAAAGATATTGACCGTATTATTTGAAAAGCTGATAACATTTAAAACATTTAAAAACAAGTTTATTCTGTTTCCCAACTTTTCAGACACCTTGTACTTTATATGTATTAGGGCATTCCATCCTTTCAGTGACAACATGAGGTAGGTACTGTTATTATCCTCACTTCACAAATGAGGTAACTGAGGCAATCAGAGTTGGCCTAACTTGCCCGAAGTTATACAGATAGGTTATGTATATAGACAGGAAGCTACAGAGTTTGGGTTTAAATGCAGATACACTAGCTCTAGATCCATGCTTATAACCACTTAACATTATTATCCCCTTTCACAAGAAAAGTGTGTCTGAATAATTAGTGACTTCAAACTGACTGTATCTAGGAAGGATCCAGAGTCTGATTCTGCAGAAGGGAAAAGAAACTGATATTAAACATGTAATATTTTCAGATTGTACTCAAGTTTCATATAGCTCACATATGTTTACAGAATACATTGCTAATGAAAAATGGTAAAAAAAATTATATTTTCTTTTTTTTTTTTAAAGATGACTGGTAAGGGGATCTTAACCCTTGACTTGGTGTTGTCAGCACCACGCTCACCCAGTGAGCTAACCGGCCATCCCTATATGGGGATCCGAACCCGTGGCCTTGGTGTTATCAGCACCGCACTCTCCCGAGTGAGCCACGGGCTGGCCCCCCAAAAATTATGTTTTAATATTTGCACAAACCTCCCTCCTCAGTCTCTATTTCTAATTACTTCCTGTAGAGCTAGAGCTAGGGCTGGGGTCTGGAGCTCACAGACCCCTCGGGCCTGTTCACAAACCCTTCACACACAGGTCTATGAGCAAAAAACGGCCTTGGAGCCTTGGTTGAAGTAGGATTACTCTTTATTCAGCACACACAACACTATGAGCCAAGCAGTCCACAGACAAACTCAGAAACTCAACTGTTACCAGCAAAGTCCAAAGACAAACTGAGAAGCTGCCAGCAGAGTAAACATATTCTATTTTTAAACGCAAGCTCTGCTGGCCAGCTCTGCTTCATGAGCGGAAGAACACACACACAAGCAACAAACAAGAAAGATAAATGGGTGCACCGTGCGCACTAAGCCCACCCACACACAACTTGTTTACCAGGAAATGTGCTGCATGACCCCCAACCAGACTTGAGCAGAGGGAGCTTGACTAAATTATCCTATCTTCCCCACACTGCCATTTTCCTGGAAGAGTTTTGTGGGTTTTTTTTGGTGGCTGGCCAGTACAGGGATCAAACCCCAGACCTTGGTGTTATGGGCACCATGCTCTAACCAACTGAGCGGACTGGCTACTCCTATGTTCAAGAGGTTTTTGTTTGTTTGTTTGTTTGTTTTAATTTTTTACTGAAACATATTGATTGTGCATATTTATGAGGTACATAGTTATATTTCAATATATGTATACAATGTGTGATGATCAGTTCAGGGTAATTAGCATATTCATCACTGCAAAATGTAATCATTTCTTTATGATGTACACATTTGGTAACATGCAGTAAATCACTGTTAATTATAGATTCCTAGGCTGACTGCACATCAGTAAGACTTATTTTTCCTATCTAGTTGTGATTTTTTTGTTCATTAACCAGTCTCTCATTATCCCTCTTACCCTCCCCTTCCCTGCCTCTGGTTACCCCAGTTCTCTCTCCTTTTAACAGTTCAACTTATAATAATTATTATTTATTTTGGTTTGGTTTGTTCTCTTCTTTAGCTCTCACATATGCAGTAATTCTCTTTCTGTGCCTGGCTTATTTCACTTAACAGTTTTCTCCAAGCTCATCCATGTTGCTGTGAATGGCACAATTTCGTTCTTTTTTATGGCTGAGTAGTATTGCATTGTGTATATGTTCCACATTTTCTTTATCCAGTCATCTGTTGATGGACATTTAAGTTGGTTCCATATCTTGGCTATTGTGACAGAGGTTCAATAAACATGGGAGCGGAGGTATCCCTTCGACATGATACTTTCCATTCCTTTGGGTATATGCCTAGTAGTGGAATTTTGGGGTCATATGTTACTTCTGTCTGTAGTTTGAGAAACCAAACAACTGTTTTCCAAAATGACTGTACACACAAAAAAATAATGGCTGTACTAATTTACAATCCCACCAACAATGTTTAAGGGTTCCCCTTTCTCTGCATCCTCGCCGGCATTTGTTATTTTCTGTCTTTTTGATAACAGCCAGTCAAACTGGGATGGGACGGTATCTTGATGTGGTTTTGATTTGTGTTTTCCTGATGATTAGTGATGTTGAGCATTTTTTCATATACCTGTTGATTATTTTTCTGTCTTCTTTTGAGAATTAACCCAATCTATTCATCTCTCTTGCCCATTTTTAAAATTGGGTTATGTGTTTTTTTACTATTGAGTTGTTTGAGTTCCTTATATATTCTGGGTATTAGCCCCTGGTCAGATGCATAATTTGCAAATATTTTCTACCATTCTGTAGATTGTCTCCTCACTTGTTGATTGTTTCCTTTGCTGTACAGAAGCTTTTTAGTTTGATGAAATTCCATTTGTTTATTTTTGTTTTTGTTGCCTGTGTTTTTGAGGACTTATGCATAAAATCTTTGCCTAGTCTTAGGTCCTAGAGTGTCTCCCCTGTGTTTTCTTCTAGAAGTTTTATAGTTTTAGGTCTTATATTTAAGTCTTTAATCCATTTTGAGTTGATTTTGTATATGGTGAAAGATAGGAATCTAGTTTTATTCTTCTACACATGGATATCCAGTTTTCCAAGCACCATTTAATGAAGAGGCAGTCTTTTCCCCAATGTATGTTTTTAGCACCTTTGTCAAAGGTCAGTTGGCTGCTAGTATGTGGTTTTATTTCTGGGTTTTCTATTCTATTCCATTGGTCCACATGTCTGTTTCTATGCCAGTGCTATGCTGTTTTGGTTAACACAGCTTTGAAGTCAGGTAGTGTAATGCCTCCTACTTTACTCTTTTTGTTCAGGATTGTTTTTGACAATTCTTTTGTTCCATATGAATGTTGGAATTGCTTTTTCTATTTCTGTGAAGAATGCCATTGGTAATTTGACAGAGATTGCACTATATCTATAGATCACTGTGGTTAGTATGGACATTTTCACAACATTGATTCTACCAATCTATGAGCATGGAATGGCTTTCCATTTTTTTGTGTCCTCTTTAATTTATTTTATCAATGTTTTGTAGTTTTCACTGTAGAAATCTTTCATCTCCTTGGTTAAATTTATTCCTAGGTGGTTTTTGTTTGTTTGTTTGTTTTTGGTAGCTATTGTAAATGAGATTGCTTTCTTGATTTCTTTTTCTGCTAGTTCATTGTTGGTGTATAGAAATGCTACTGACTTTTATGTATTGATTTTATATCCTGCAACTTTATTGAATTTATCAACCCTAAGAGGTTTTTGGTGGGGTCTTTAGGTTTTTCTCTATGTATAATTTCATGTCATCAGCAAACAGGGACAATTTGACTTCCTCTTTTCCAATCTGGATGCCCTTTATTCCTTTCTCTTGTCTAATTGCTTAGCTTGAACTTCTAGTAGTATGTTAAATAAGAGTGGTGAGAGTGGGCATCCTTGTCTTAGAGTGGGGTTCCTGTTCTTAGAGGAAAAGCTTTCAGCTTTTCCCCATCCAAGATGATGTTAGCTGTGGGTTTGTCATATACAGCTTTTATTGTGTTGAGATACTTTCCTTTTAGACCTAATTTGTTGAGAATTTTTGTCATAAAGGGATGTAGAATTTTATCAAATGCTTTTCTGCGGGGCTGGCCCGTGGCTCACTTGGGAGAGTGCGGTGCTGATAACACCAAGGCCCCGGGTTCGGATCCCATATATGGATGGCCGGTTCGCTCACTGGCTGAGCATGGTGCTCACAACACCAAGTCAAGGGTTAAGATCCCCTTACCGGTCATCTTTTAAAAAAAAAAAAAAAAAAAAAAAAGCTCACAAATGCTTTTCTGCACGTATTGAAATGATCACATGGTTTTTGACTTTCATTTTGTTGATGTGGTGTATTGCATTTATTGATTTGCATATGTTGAACTATACTTGCATCATTGGTATGGATCCCATTTGATCATGGTGTATAATCTTTTTCATGTGCTGTTGGAAGAGTTTTAAACAAGTTCCAATGCCATCAGATGAGAAGGAAATGTACTGTCCAGAAAGAGTCCTCAAACAGAAAATCTTCAAGACAAGCCTACATTATTGTTGTGGACTTATTGCATATTAGATCTTTTGGATGGACAGGCAAGTTTTCTTTGTTCCATGGTGTTTTAAAATTTTTGAATTTGAGCACCTTTAGCTTGGGCTTACACTTTCCAATTGTCCATAGACTCCACCACTACTAGTTACAAGCATTGTATTATCTCCCTGGCCTGGTAGGTGCTCAAGATTACAGTCTCAGTGCTAGAACTCTGCCTCACTCATGAAGAGCAGGACATGCAGAGCAAGACAGAGATAATTTGTGCTGCTAGGGTGACACAGTCAATGAGAAGCCAGTGCAGAATTTTTCAAAGTGATTAGAGGCATGTTGTTAAGGGAGATAGGACTAGTGAGAGGTGAGGTTTTACAGGACAGGACATGTTGTAGAGGAATCTAAAAAAATCTAGTATGTTATAAGAATGCTGAAAAGATGATCTTGATGAACGTGTGAATTGGCAAAGGCCCTGGGAGATTTTGGAAACTCTACAAATCTGAAAATGAGTGAAGTTTCAGGTTCTCTTGTGCTCACTCAAGAAGTCAAAAGCAGTGAGGTCTGTCAGAATCCAATGAAAAATTCCAGTTGTACACAACCTCCATTGACAATGGCATTGTTCTAGATTACAGTGGGTGGAGGAAACTCAACATGTAGAATTGAGTGAGGCAGCAGGGAGGAACATCATGGGCAAAGGTGAAGAGGTGAGGCTGTGTGTTCCTTTTGGAGGGAGGAAGAGCCAGAGAAACAGTGTGACCTTGAAAACCAGGACAGATCATACTGAGGAGGAGCAAGACATAAGTTTGGGGCTGACTGCAAAGGGTTTCAAAAGGCAGGCAGAAGAGTTCACACTGTGGGAAGTGGGAAACATATAAGGTTTGTTATCTGGAGCCCTGGAGGGCCTTGGAGATGTTCTGACTGTATGATAACTGGAAGTGAAACATGGGTGAGAGGTCAGAAGAATAGCTGTAGATGCAGAGGAGGAGGGGACCCTGGGTCATCTAAGCAGGGCATCCAGAGGGAAGGAGGTTAGCCTTTGTCTGTGGAATAGGGTCTGGTCAGAGAGGAAAACTGAACAATCCAATGGTGACCTAAGGGGAAGTATACTGATTCAGTGGAGTTGGGACTGAAGCTATAGACTGTACACAAGGGAGCTGGGAACATTTTCTACCAGGACTGGTCCCACACCTTATGGGGCTAGGCCACTGTCCACTTTTGTGTCATTTGAGGAGCTCCATAAAGTTTCCCTTTCCTTATTTCTCACCGTTACCATCTTGCCTGAAATTCCCACCATTCTCTAACCCCCATTACTGTTAGATTAAGGTGGGGAATTGCTTTTTAAAATGCAAATACTTTCAGAAAGGATACTAGCCCAATATCTGCACTTCATCCCTTAGAAGTTGTTTATTCTGTTCACCCTCCATTCAAGCCACCAGAGATCAAAGGATGACAGAATCTCATGTGTTTGAAATCTGGCCATTCTTATTTTGGGGTAAAATTGTTTTAAATGCTCAAATGGTGGGACTGAATCTTTGTTTGTTATTTTTCCAGCCCAGCATCCATTTCCACTTTTGGTACCAGCATGCTAGATTTCCTTAGGGAAACCACTCCACCTCCATCTCAGGCTTAGTACATCATGGGAAGATCTACCCTCAGGCCCCAGAGTTGGGGTACTGGACTTTGTTTTGGCTAATCAGAGCACAGGTGGACATGTGATCCAACTTGGTCCAATCAGAATGAAGCCTAGAATTTGGTCCAGTCAGAATGAAGCCTAGAATTTGGTCCAATCAGAATGAAGCCTAGAATTTGGTCCAGTCAGAATGAAGCCTAGAATTTGGTCCAATCAGAATGAAGCCTAGAATTTGGTCCAGTCAGAATGAAGCCTAGAATTTGGTCCAATCAGAATGAAGCCTAGGGGGCTGGCCTGTGGCTCACTTGGGAGAATGTGGTGCTGACAACACCAAGTTAAGGGTTAAGATCCCCTTACTGGTCATCTTTTTTAGAAAAAAAAGAAGCCTAGAATTTGGTCCAATCAGAATTAAGCGTAGAATTTGAAAGAGATTCTTTCTCTTGCTGGGATCCCTAGCATTAGAGGTGATCTGCTGCTGCTGGGGGCCACCACAGGGATCCTCAGAGAGAAAGTAACACTGAGGAGAGGCAGAGCTGAGAGAAGGAGTTAAACCGGGTCCTGATGACACTGTTAAATTCACAAGACCTAATGGTGCCTGAAATCAGTCCCAACCTTAGACTTTTCAGTAACGTGAGTCAATAAAATTGTCACGTTTCTTGTTTGTTGGTTTAGTGTTTTTTTGGTTTTGTTTTGATTTGCCTTAAGTCAGATAAAAAGGGATTTTCAGTCATTCTGCAACTGACAGAGTACTGACTGGCACACTATACCACTTGGCTGTGTGCTGGGAACATTAACATGGTTCACCTTCTCTTAGGAATTCGTCCCACATGCAAGGTCACCAGGAGGAGCCAGATCTAGGAAGCCTGCTTTGATAGCTTAGCTATTGTCTTTTTCTTTACCTCTGGCAATTGCTTATGACCTCCTTTCAGCAGCTCCAGCAGGGAGAAGCACAGTGGGGCTCCTCTAAAGGTGGATTCAGAAGTCTGGTTATGTGGACAGCTAACCAGTTAACTGTGGTAACCACAACTGGCCCCGGCAGCCCTGAGGCAGATGACCCATCCCCACACTGTGGGTGGCTCTTCCACCAGTTCTTTACTAAGAGGGGAAATAACCCCAAGATATCTGGCTCTTTAAGCTTGGGATAACCAAGAAATGAGTGAGCCTTTTGGAGAAAACCCTCTTTCCCATAGTCTGTGATTCACCATTTCTCCTGGGCTCCCATCCCTGATGCCAGTAAGGCCTATGCATTTCTTTCAAAAGCATAATCATACCTTATATTGGAAAAGCACTGAAGTGCTGTACCTCTTTCAAAGTACTTGTGCATTCATTATCTCATTAGGATGCCAGATTTGCTATTTTTTCTTCTGATTCATTTTTTTAAAAAACTCACATCCAACAGAGAAATTTTTTATGTAGCTTTCAATGAGCCTCGAGAAGAGAAAATCAGAATTCTATCCAGGAGTGAAGCTTTTCTAGAAACACAAATATAATCCTTCTTTCTTATGCCAAAAATAACAAGGGGTCAGAGGCAAAATTCTAGAGGAAAGACTACTGAGTGGGAGGGGAGACCTTGGTTCTAGTTCTAAACCTGCCACTAAGAAGCTTTGTGACTTGGACAAGCCCCTTAGTCTCTCTGCACTTGTTTCTTTCTTTGTAAAATGGCAGCATTGACGCTTCCTGGGGACGCTGGCCTTGATATTTTCTGAAGGCCTTTAAAGCTCTGAGGTTTTATGGCTCAGGAAATTGTAGAGTCTGAAGGGACTGATTGTAAGCAAGTTGGCACATTTTCATAAGCCCAGCGGCTATTTTGGTGTATGCAGAGGAGAGCCCCTGTCCAGGGTGTCAGGAGCCACAGCCCAGTGAGATGTGGAGCTGAGCATGGCCCATTGTCCAGAGATTCCTGGGCTTCCTTAGGCCCACCTCTGCTAGTGGTAGGGGGTTGGTGGGGTTTAGTTGGTTAAATGAAGGGTGAATGCGTGACTATTCACAATGTGCTGGCCTCTTGATAGGTTAGGAGACTCTGCCATCTGTGGGATAAAGCACACACAGGTGTTAGATTGGCTCTTGGAACAGGAGGTAAGTGGAACCCTGGCATTTTCCTGGAGACGTGGCCTTTGTAGGGCTTGGCAAGCCAGGTTGGTAGGCCCTACTTAGCAATCCAGAGACTTTTTGCCAAGTTAAACCTCTTTAAAAACCTTTCCTCCAGCAAGCGCTTTCCGCCCAGCAGGGAGGTGGAAAGGTCCCCCACCCCCATGAGCCCCTTCTTTGTGACTGTAGTCTTCAGTATATCCTGACTCTTCCTTCCATTTCCGATGACTGCTTTGAGAAATTAGGAGGTTAGTGGTTCATCTTGTCTCATTAGTGCCTGAATTATGTATTCTCTGAGAACATTCTATGATATGTCAGACTGCCCCCCACCTCACTCAGGACTGCTTTGGCTCTAGACTCTTCTTTTTTTTTTTTTTTTTTTAAAAAGATGACCGGTAAGGGGATCTTAACCCTTGACTTGGTGTTGTCAGCACCACGCTCAGCCAGTGAGCGAACCGGCCATCCGTATATGGGATCCGAACCCGGGGCCTTGGCGCTATCAGCACCGCACTCTACCGAGTGAGCCACGGGCCGGCCCTCTAGACTCTTCTTTAACCTGTTTTACCCCCCTTTTCTTGCTCCTCCCAACACAGTTAAAACACCAGTTACCACCATCACTAAAAACAACAAACCCCCTAATCATTCCATTATGTACTTAAGTTTTTCTTTGTTCCTAAATGAACTCATAGTAAAGTGCTGATAGCTGCTAAGGTTTATTACTTGTCCACTTCCTCTGCCACCACTTCGAATATGTATTTGCATTTTAACAGGGGACGTTGGATGCAGTTTGGCAAAAACTGTTCCAGGGGCGGGCCTGTGGCTCACTCTGGAGAGTGTGGTGCTGATAACACCAAGGCCACAGGTTCAGATCCCATATAGGGATGGCCGGTTCGCTCACTGGCTGAGCGTGGTGCTGACAACACCAAGCCAAGGGTTGAGATCCCCTTACCGGTCATCTTTAAGAAAAAAAAAAAAAAAAAAAGAATTGTTCCATTAAAGGACAAACTTGTTTCAGAGTTGAGCATCAGCCCTCTGATGGGAGATATTTTAGTCTCAATCCTTCGAATTACTGAGAGGAGGCTGGGTACTCTTGAGGTCAGAGCTATTGGTTGGCAGTCTGGCCAATCAGGCCTTTCTCTGAGCCAGCAGTGCTGTCCTATTCATTACTGGACCTGCAGTTTTAGTACCTATTGGGTTCTGGGAGGATCACTTAAGATGGTGCCACCCAAAGATTCTCAAAATGGTGGTTCCCACCCTATGGGACTTCCCCATAAAATAAAAAGACAAAGGAATTCATAACCGCAGTAGAACTTCATGCCATTTGTCCCCTCTGAAACCATACTTTACATAAGAGAACCAATAATTGCAAACCTAAAAGTCACCTAATTAACATAAGGCCTCAACAACTCCCATTGGAAATTTCATTAACGCCTCATTAACATAAGCTATGGCCAATCAGAACAATGCAACTCACCACAAGAAGAAATATAAGCCCAACCCCTGGGGGGGAGGGCAAGCTAGGTCTCTGGCCTATGTCTCCCCAAGTGCTGTGTGCAGGGCCATGCTGCTGCCTGTGCAAATAAAGCTTTCCAAGCCTGATTTCTCATCTCCTTACCAGTCTTTGCTAATTACCGACATTTCAGTACCCAGAACAAAATCTGACACATTGCATTTGCCAGCCTCCCTTCCTTTCACAACGTTATTTTGTTGTTTTGTGGGGGATGTTCTCTCTTCGTCCTTAAATGTTGGCTCAGCCTCAGATACTCATAGTTCTGTATAGGCCTGATGCTGGGATGTGGAATTTTGGCATCCTCTGAAAACTCCTTGGATTTGCCTGCCCTGTGCCCCTCCATATGCCATCCCCATGTCCCTTAAAGAGGCTCCCATTTGTCATGCCCTAGCCCCAGGCTATCATGGCCTGAACTTAAAACAGACGTAGAGAAAAGGACCAGAATTCCATTAAGTAAAACCAAATTTGAAGTAATAGCAGGAAACTAGCAGGAGTCTCAGGAGCTCTCAGATGTACGTTACAAAGGGACAGCTTTCTATTCCAGTAGTTTGCCAATTCCAGAATTTTAGTCCCTGGCTAGTACTCCTGCCACCCACTTTGTCCCACCTATTCCCCCAAACAAGGTTGAGAATGTCTCTGTGAAAAGGAACACGACCCAGTTCTCTCAACTTGGAAGTCATCTTGATTCTTTGAAGGGAAGGGTTAGAAGGGTCAGACCCGGCTCTGGGACATCCTGAAATGATAAGATGCTCTGGTTTTTGATGGCCTGTACTGGTGTTAACATGGAACCACAGACAAACTATGAAGGAATTTGCTCTGACATATAAAATATGGTAGCCAACCTAAAGCAATAATGTGAAGGAACAAATAATATACGGAAGGTTAAAGTCACTTTTAAGCTTGGAATTCTAAAATAGGCAATAGAGAGTCCCACTGGAAAACCAATGCCACTCCTTACTGTCCCTTTCCTCCTCCTGCAGCCTGGAGCTGAGCCTTGGAGCAGGAGGGAAGGGAAAGAGCCGGCTCTCTTCCAGTCCCTGATTCATCCTGCTGGCTCTGCCTGGTCCATACCTAAACCCACTGGTTAGCAGTACGGTCACTTTAGTCATCTTCTGCTCAGTCCCCTTACCCTTTCTGCTCCCTGATATTGATTCTGTGGCACAGAAAAGTCATGACAAACCCTCAGGAGAGGGAAAGGTCTAGAAGTCAGAGTTTAAGGATTAATGATGAGCTTCATAGAGATTGGGAGACTTGTGGGGACCATACAAAAGAAGAGATTACTGAAAAGAAAAAAGTAGAGAGAAGAATTCAAGGGCTGAGGCTGAAGGGAAACTGCTAACCAATGAACCGCAATCCAAGGTCATCCCTGTAATCCAAGTTCATTCCTGCAGCTATGTCTGTGGCTGAGTAGATTCCTGCAGCTGAGTAGATTCAGGCAGACCTTGTTCAGCAGCAAAACTAGAGCAACCAAGCAGACTTTGATCCTAACCCCACTTCTCTTATTATAAAGGAGCTTTATCATCATCTCTAGGCTTCTAAAACCTCACCACTGCTTCCCAGCTTATTATCCCAGAACCAGAGTTGGGCTAACCTGGACTACAAAAAACGTTCTTTGCCCAGTTCTCTGACTCACATGCTTGTCAGTCTAGGTCAGCCCTTCTCTATGCAAAACTGAGATACAGAAATCTATACTCTCTCCAAAATGACACATTTGGGAGGTGACTGTGTTTGTTTGCTTATTTCGTTTAATATTTGCTTTCCAAAGCAACTCTGAAAGGTTTTTTCAGCTTTTCTATGGTTCTGTTTTTTAAAAGATTATCTTTCATATAAAATTGTATAATCACTTCACAAAAAATTTTGGAAAAAAAAATTGAAAAAGGCAAGCATTCATACTTTATCCCTTCATTTTAATACATCTGTCACTTGCTTGCATTTGGAATATTTATTTCTCGTTTTTTCTCCTGTACACATTATTTTCTTCTAAACATTAAAAGTTCGCTATGTTTTAAATTTTTTAAAAAGTAATTCATGCACATGATAAAAAGTATAAAATAAAAAGTAACAGTCCCTCTCCTCCACCCCTATGCCCAGTGACCACTGTTAAGTCTTATATACCTTTCCATAAAAATAGCTATTCATATATAGTGTGTGGCTGGGGATATAGAGGCTGGCATGTGCTATAGATGACAGGAGGCAGGCAGCAGATCTGCTCCTATTAGGAGTGTGGACACATGAACCAATGAGTAGCCCCTTCCTGCTGTCAGAATTGAAAGATGTGAAACTTGGGAGCTGCTAGGCATGGTGTTTCTGGCCACGTAACTAATATAAGTAGCGAGAGAGCTGGAGAAAGAGCCCCAGTGCTATTAGAGATTCTGGATCTAGCTCTTTCTGAAGTCGATCCATGTCCTTAGCCTTTCATGGGTTAATTGTTCAAACTTTCTTAGAGCTCATGACCAATAAATTCCTTTTCTGCTCATATTTATTTGAATTAGGTATATGTCGTGTTCTAACAAATTAGCGCACTCATAAGTATTTTTCTTCATCCAATCTTTATGTCCATAATTTTTAAGGATAAAAAAGGATAACAAAAAAATTATATAAATTGGATATCATCAAAACAAAAAAGTTCTGTGCTTCAAAGGACAGCATCAAGAAAGTGAAAGGAAAACCCACAGAATAGGAGAAATTTGCAAGTCATATATCTGATAAGGGACTTGTATCTAGACTATATTAAGAACTCTTAAGTAATAAAAAGACAATTAGCCCAATTAATAAATGGGAAAAGGATTTGAAGAGACATTTCCCAAAGGAATGATATACAAATAAACGTCAAATAAGCACATGAAAATATGCTCAACATCATTAGCCACCAGGGAAATGCAAGAATGAACTACCACTTCATAGCTACTAGGATGGCGATCTCAAAAAGACAGATAATAACAAGTGTTGGCCAGGATGTAGAGAAGTCGGAACCCTCGTATACTACTGGTGGGAATGTAAAATGGTGCAGTTGCTTTGGCAAACAATCTGGAATAGCCTCAAAATGTTAAACATAAAGTTACCATATGACCCAGCAATGCCACTCCTAAGTATATCTCCAAGAGAAATGAAAACATGTCCACATAAACACTTACACACAAACGTTCATAGCAGCACTATTCATAACAGCCCCAAAGTGGAAACAATTCAAATGTCTGTCAAATGATGAACAGATAAACAAAACATGATATATCTATACAATGAAATATTATTTAGCAATGAAAAGAAATGAGGTACTGAAACATGCTACGACTTGGATGAACCTTGAATACATTACACGGAGTGAAAGAAGCCAGTTACAAGGACCACATATTTTTTGATTCCACTTGTATGAAATGTCTAGAATCCATACACACAAAGTAGATTTGCTTAGGGATGAGAGCTCGGGGGAACATGGGGAATGACTGCCAACGGGGATGACAAAAATGTTCTGAAACAGGGATGATGGCTGTGAAACTCTGTGAATATACTAAAACTATTGACTTGTACATGTTAAATGCACTAATGGTATGGTATAGGAATTATATCCCAATAAGACTGTTTTAAAAAAAGAATAGCTTATTGAGTGAATTTATCAATGGGATAAGTTACATAGTTGTCAGATACAGACTGTTCCTCTATTGTTAATACTGTTCTGTGTTTCATATCACTTAACAAATATTTACTGAGTATTAGATGTGTTGGGAATATGAAAAGCATAAGAGCACCTCGTGGCCCAGCCAAGGAGGGAGTGCCCATGTCCAGAAGGTAGCTAACTGGGCAGAGCAGCACATGATCAGTGCTACTGGGTTCAGAGGCAGGCTTGCTATCATGGGCTGTGCACTCCAAGGAAGGTAGAAACCACTGAATCTCAAAGGAGAAATGGAGAGAAACAAAAAAATATATAGCACAGTTATCATTTTTTGAGCACTTACCATGATGGGCACTGTTCTAAATGCAGCACATAGAGGTTGGGACTTCCAAAGAGGCAGAGGAAAGGGTTAGGTGGACCCTCTCTGCAGTGAAATAACAACTTAATTGGTAAAAATACAAAACAAAACATAACACAATCATATAAAATTCTTGGAAATTGTTTTAAGGGCACTGTAAAGCTCTTTTAATCCTGCTTGTGATGCCAATTGTAAAGCTACATGACTATGCCAGTTGTCAGGCTCTTTTACCTGCTGGTAATCCTGCACTGACTGGGCCAATTGTTGAGCTATGGCTGGGTCTGGAGCTCAGAGACCCCTCAAACCCATTCCAGACTGGGTCACAAACCCTTCACATGCCAGGCTGGGTCCCCAGACCCCTCACACGCCAGGCTGGGTCACCAGACCCTTTACAGGCAGGTCTATGAGCTAGGTAACCAGCAAACAGGTCCTTGGAAGCCACAGGTTGGAAAGACATGGCTGCACGCACGGTGGCCGCTGCCCAAGCCAGTAAACTCCAGCCAAGGTGGCGACACCTGCACCATGCAGGTGCGCTAACCCCACCCCCACACAACCTGCCCACAAAGAATGCTGCACCACCTCCAACCTGCCTCGAGGAGAGGGGGCCTGATTAAATTATTCTATTTTTCCAACAATCCACCCCTTCAGTGCCCCTCACCGAACAATCTACACATTCAGAATCTTCCACATGTTTCCTTAACAAGGATAAATTACCCTCACATTCACATATTACACATTCCATCCCAGTCCCAAAAGTCTTTAGCTTGTTGCAGCACCAACTCAAAAGTCCAAAGTCCCCTCTGAGACCAAAAGCAAAAGTCCTTCCAGCTGTGAACCTGTAAAGAGTCAAAAACAAGTTTATCTACTTCCAACATACAGTGGGTCAGACACTGGGTACACATTCCCATTCTAGAAGGGAGGAATAGAAAGCAAAAACAGTCCCCAAACAAATCCAAAACCCAAACAGGGCAAACGTTAAGCACACTGGGGCACCTGGACCCCTAAAGCATTGGGCAACCTCGCTTTTACAGCTCCACCAGGTGCAGCCCATTGAGCTGCCCTGGTGCCTGTGGCTCTTCCAGGCTGGTGTTGCACACTGCCAGCAGCCCCACAGTTCTGGGCTCCTGGTGGCAGTTCTGCCATCCTGGCTCCACTAGACATTTCCTCAGTGGGGGTTCTGTCTGGGGGCTCCAACCCCTCTTTTCTGCTCCACATTGCTCCATAGATGACTTCCGCAGCTGCTCCACCCTGCAGCAGTTTTCCGCCTGCAGCAGTTCTCTGCCTGAGTCCCCAGGCTTTTCCATACATCTTCCAAAACCTAGGTGGAGGCTGCCATTCCTCCACTGCTCTCACATACTGCTGGCCTGCATACTTAACACAAGATGAATGCCACCAAGGTTTTTGACTTTTTTTTCTTCAGAGGTGCTAAGGCAGGATTACTCCAGCCAGAGTGGCTGGGATGCAGGAAGCAGTTTGCCAAGGGCAATGACACCTCAGGTCTGTCCTCTGGGACAACTCAGTCCTTCCAGGATGGGAGGGGCTCTCTCCCAAACTTCTCAAATGCCCTCAGGGCCTGTGATGGGTGGGACACCCATCCAGACTTCTCAAATGCCTTTAGGGTTTTTCTCTCATTGTCCTGGTTATTAGCATCTGGCTGCCTCACTGCCAAGATAACATCCTTAGCAAACAGTTTATCTGCTTCACCCTTGTGTTTTTTTTCCTGCTCTCAGCTTCTCTACCTCATGTCCAGGCTGCAAATTTTCCAAATCTTTATGCTATGCTTCCCTTTTACATTCTGGCTTGTGAATTACTTCAATCAGCTCAGCTTACACTAGCTATTCACTCAGTCTCAGGCAGTTTTGCAGCATTTGCCCACACAGTGCAAACAGCTGCATTCACTCAGTCCCTCAAGGAGTGGCTGCCTCACCCTTGTGCATATCTGTGGCTCTTTTGTAACCACTGCCCCCAAGACAGGTGCACAGTAACGGAGACTAACTTTTCCACTTTTTCACCAGGTGAAAACATACTTGAAATTCTGCAGGGGCACTCATCCTTGGGTCATCTGCCCATCTGCGTGTGGCACTCTTTTCTCGGGTTTATATGGCACCCAGCTGGCCATTGGGTTTAAGTGGCACTCTCTGAGCCTTTTGCCTTCAGACAAATGCATTTACTATATCGTCTCTAAAGCACATTACACCATCCACCCCTAGGTCCAATAGTTGTAGAAACCAGGGGCGCTCCCTGTTTCCACTGCTTTACTGTCTCAATTTCTCATGCACAACAGGTTGTGCCTGGAGATGCATGGTTTCCCCCAACTCACCACTGGGTTGGTTGTCTTCCCTGGTGTGAGGGGCAGGAGTGGCCAGTCACTGCACATCATCCTCTGGGATAATCATTCGTGCTTCCAGCAATTCTGCTTTCTGCCACAAATCTCGACCAGTTTGTAGTGTAGTGAACAGCAGTCAGGCTCCGGTCAACAGAAAAGTGGCCACTGGGCACCACATGCTCAAGGATAGCCACATTTCCTCCCCATCCCAAGGGGTTTTGCATTGTAGTACCTGGTCTATGCTGCCTTGCAGTACAGTGTGCAGCAATCAAATCCTGGTCAACAGGAAGGTGACCATAGAGCAGAGCATATTCAAAAGTAGCCACATGTCCTCCTTCCAAGGGCTTTCGGCTCCTGTACCTGCTGAGAATCCTGTTGCAGGCTAGGTCAGTTGTGGAGCTCTGCTAAGCTAATGTCGGAATCCTGTCACACTATGCCAATTGTAGAGCTGGGGCTCTTGTTGGAATCCTGCCGACCACACCAATTGTAAAGCTCTTTTAATCCTGTTCATGATGCCAATTGTAAAGCTACATGACTATGCCAGTTGTCAGGCTCTTTTACCTGCTGGTAATCCTGCACTGACTGGGCCAATTGTTGAGCTATGGCTGGGTCTGGAGCTCAGAGACCCCTCAAACCCATTCCAGACTGGGTCACAAACCCTTCACATCCCAAGCTGGGTCCCCAGACCCCTCACATGCCAGGCTGGGTCACCAGACCCTTTACAGGCAGGTCTATGAGCTAGGTAACCGGCAAACAGTTCCTTGGAAGCTGCAGGTTGGAAAGGCATGGCTGTATGCACGGCGGCTGCCACCCAAAGCAGTAAACTCCAGCCAAGGTGGCAGCACCATGCAGGCGCACTAACTCCACCCCCACACAACCTGCCCACAAAGAATGCTGCACCACCCCCAACCTGCCCTGGGGTGAGGGGGCCTGATTAAATTATTCTATTTTCCCAATAGGCACAGAACAAAGAAAATCTAAATCTTGGTAAGAACAACCAGTCTATGGCATTTGAGCTATGACCCATTCCCTAACCCCTCCTCTCTCAGCTCCTTGTAATGGAAACTCTACGTTCACAGCAAAAAGATTCTTCCCAGCTCCCAGTCTGTGGTGATAGTTTCACCCAGGGAGGGGCAGGCTGTCATAGTTTCTTACCACCCCACCCCACCCCAATCCTCTGTTGCAGAAGCTCTATACCAGGCATGGCAGGCTGAGGACACTGGGGCCTCATCACTCTACCTCCCTCCCCCCAGCCAGCTTGTAGAGTAAAGGTCTACATCAGAAGGGGCAAGCAGAAATCAGTGGCTTTCACCCCCATCCCTCCCACTGCCCCTCTCAGAGCAAGGTGTCATGCCAGGACTGGCCCCACCCCAGTTCTGTTCCAGTGGTGCAGGGGTTCTGCCCAGGAGGAAAGGCAGCCCTTAAGGACAAAGAGCTTTAGAGCTCTGCTTGAGGACACCAACTTTACTGGAACCGAGCCTGGAGAACTCTGCCTAAGGGTGTTATGGAAAACAACAGAGACCTGGATGTAGAGCAATTAAGAGGTAATAGCAGAGCAGCTAGAACATTAATAGAGAACCAGGGGAAGAGAAAGCAGAGCCCTCCCTGGAAGCACATTCAACTCTAGGGGTCAGGAAGCCTGTACACACGTGCCTGACTGCATGCGGCACACTTAAAAATATTCTCCAAGCCACACACAGGTCTGTCAGAACAGGGCAGAAGCCTCACTGGCACAAGGGCCTTAAAAAGAATCTCTGACCAAACAATGACTGAACAATAAGCTACTCTGACCAGGGAAACTCCTAGGAAGCCAGGCTTGAAAGTAAAATCACACTCATCCCTGGCCGTCAGGAAGATAGTGGGCATGCGTAATGCTGCACTCTATGACGAGCAATCAGAGAGAGAACCCCCAATTACTAGGTCCTGGCTAAACATGGGCAAAAAAGTAAACTCCCTGAACTGTGCGAATAGCCTCCAACCCAAACACATATGCAACTGTAAAGGGTAAAAATATAATTGGCAAATGGGCCTTAAATATAGCCTTTGACCAGTAAGTGGCTTATGCCAACCTAGGGCAAACTTTAGGCAGCCAGGCTAGAAGATAAAAACAAGGGGGAGATATCTGAGTTGGGACATCGGAGGCTGGATGCTGCAGGGGAAATAGACTTTGCAAAATTAGTTCAGCCAAGTCATTAAACAAACGAACAAACAAGTGATGAAGCAAATGATAGTTACAAACCCTGTGGGCAGGAAATCAGTATTCAAAGTTGCTATAATATAGTGTCTGAATGTCTACTTTTCAATAAAAGTTTATGAGATGTGCAAAGAAATGTATGACCCATACATGGCAGGGGAGGGAAGAGCAGACAAAGGGGCCCAGATGGTGGACTTCCCACACAAAGACTCCAAAGCAGCTATTGTAAATATGTTCAAAGAACTAAATGAAGTCATGCTTAAAGATTTAAAGGGAGATATGATAACAATGTCTCATCAAATAGAGAACATCAATAAAGAGATAGAGACTATAAGTAAGAATCAAATGGAAATTCTGGAGAAAAAAAGTATAATAACCAAAATAAAAAATTCACTAGAGGACCCAACAGTAGATTTGATATCTCAGAAGTAAGAATCAGTGAATTTAAAGATCGATCAAAAAGATTATGCAATTGGGGCCGGCCCGTGGCTCACTCGGTAGAGTGCGGTGCTGATAACACCAAGGCCCCGGGTTCGGATCCTATATAGGGATGGCCGGTTTGCTCACTGGCTGAGCGTGGTGCTGACAGCACCAAGCCAAGGGTTGAGATCCCCTTACCGGTCATCTTTAAAAAAAAAAAAAAAAAAAGATTATGCAATTGTAAGAACAGAGAAAAAAAATGAACACAGCCTTGGAGAAGGGTGAGACACCAGTAAGTGCACCAACATATGTGTAACAGTAGTACCAAAAGGAGAGGAGAGAGAAGAGAGCAAAAAACATTCCAAGACAGAGTAGTTCGTGCCGGCCTGTGGCTCACTCGGGAGACTGCAGTGCTGATAACACCAGAGGCCCCATGCAGGGCCCAGAGGATAGAGCATCAAGCCACAGAGGATCACTCTCAGGTTTTGAAACTTAGTAGATTTTGTCCTGATGGGTTGCAAACTTGCTTTATTTTTTATTTTATTTTATTTTATTTTTTTTAAAGATGACCGGTAAGGGGATCTTAACCCTTGACTTGGTATTGTGAGCACCACGCTCAGCCAGTGAGCGAACCGGCCATCCGTATATGGGATCCGAACCCGGGGCCTTGGTGTTATTAGCAACACACTCTCCCGAGTGAGCCACGGGCTGGCCCTGCAAACTTGCTTTAGACCAGCAACCCTCCTTTAATCCTTCCACTTTTCTCCCTTTTGGAATGGGAATTTCTATCCAATGCCTGTTCCACCATTTTTTTATTTAGAAAACATATAACTTGCTTTTAGGATTAACAGGTCTATGGACAGAGAAGAATTCTGCCCCAGGATGGACCATTCCTAGAGTCTCACTCATACTTGTTTAGATAATTTAGATAATGAGATTTGGGACTTTTTGAATTGATGTTTAGATGAGATTTGGGGTTTAGAGTCGATGCGGGAACGGGTTAAGACTTTTATCGCACGTGGGATGAATGTAAATTTTGGAGACCAGAAAGTAGACTGTCCTAGGTTGAATGGTGTCCCCTCAAAATTCATGCCCACATGAAACCTCAGATGTGGCTTTGTTTGGAAATAGGGCCTGTGAAAATGTAATTAGTTAAGTTAGGATGAGGTCCTAGGATTAGGATGGGTTCTAAATCCAGCATGACTGAAGAAGAAAGGACACACAGAGACAGATACACAGGGAGAAGACCACATGGAGGCAGAGATTGGAGTGATGCCTCTACAAGCTAAGGAATGCCAAGGACTGCCAGCAGCTACCAGAAGCGAGGAGAGAGGTGTGGAATAGTTTTCCCTCAGAACCTCCAGAAGGAACCAACCCTGATGACACCTTGATTTTGAACTTCTGGACTTCTGAACTGTGAGACAAAAGAATTGTTTTAAGCCACCCAGTTTGGGGTAATTTGTTATAGTAGCCCTAGGAAATGAATACAAATGCCAAAACCACTCAATGGAGAAAGAATAGTCTTTTCAACAAATGATGCTGAGACAACTAGATATCCACATGCAAAAGAATGAGGTTGGACGCTACCTCACATCACATATAAAAATTTATTCAAAATGGATCAAGACTAAAATATAAGAACTAAAATGATAAAACTTTTATTAAAAAACATAGGGATAAATCTTCATGATCTTGGATTAGGCAATGGTTTTTTCAATATGACACCAAAAGCAAAAACAACAAAAGAAAAAAAAAATAGATAAATCGTCATCAAAATTAAAAACTTTTGTGCTTTAAAGGACACCATCAAGAAAGTGAAAAGACAACCACAGAATGGGAGAAAATATTTGCAAATCATTTATCTGATAAAGGAATTGTGTCTACAATATATTTTTAAAAACTCCTGCAACTCACAAGAAGAAGACAAATAACCCAATTTAAAAATGGACAAAGGGGGGCCAGCCCATGGCTCACTCGGGAGAGTGTGGTGCTGATAACACCAAGGCCACGGGTTCGGATCCCATGTAGGGATGGCCGGTTAGCTCACTGGGTGAGCGTGGTGCTGACAACACCATGTCAAGGGTTAAGATCCCCTTACCGGTCATCTTTAAAAAAAATTTTTTTAAAAATTAAAAAATGGACAAAGGAACCTAGTAGATGTTTCTCTAAAGAAGATATGTGCCAACAAGCACATGAAAAACATGCTCATCATTAGTCATCAATAGTCATCAAAGGGTGAATTTTATGGTGTTGAGTTATCTCCCATTAAAAAAACAGCAATTGTATAAAATAATACATATAGAATTGTATTGTCAGGCCTATAACATGTAAAAATGTAATATATTTGACAATAACAGCACAAAGGAGGCAGGTGGGAGCAAAGCTGTATTGGAGTAAGGAAATGCCGTATGGTAACACAGATCCACAGGAAGAAATAAAAAGAAACAGGAAAGGTAAATAAGAAGGTTCGTATAACAAAACCGTAAGTATATACTTGTTCTCCTTCTCTCAGCTACTTTAAAAGTAATAATTATAACAATTTATGTTGGATTTCTAATATACATAGCAATAATATGTATAACAGTAATATTACAAAAAAGAGGGAGAAGGGAACATAGCTATTTCATAGTAAAGTGAACTATTTAAAATATAAAAGCCTAAGTCTGGTGAATCAGAATTTCAGAAGGATGGCCAGGGCTTTTTTTTAGCCCACCCAGTGCTTTTGTGTGGGATCAAAAAGGCACCCCTTCCTACCATCAAATGTAGCTCCAGGGCCAATGGCTTAGCAAGCGCAGCATCAGCTGGATCAGCGACCCACTCACCCCTGTGCGGTGAATAATGGGCATGTCTGTATGAGGCGGGTGACATTGTTCCTCTAATAATTCCAATGTACAACCAGGCTTGGGAACTACTGGGTTGGGAAGTATTAGAAAAGAATCTGAAGCATCAGGTAACTGATTAAATATGAGAGAGGATTATTAGGGAAGACTTAGATTTTTAATCCCAAAGACTGAGATTGTTAACAGAAATAAAGATGGAAGGAAAAGCCTGATCTGAAGGGAAAGAGTTCAGTTTTAAGTATGTTGAATTTGAGGTCATGGCAAGACGTTAAGATAGCAATATCTGGCTGACAATTGGAAGAACAATGGTTCTGAACTCAAAAACTATATATTTAGGGAGCATCACATAGCATAATGATGAGGAAGATAGATGCCATTTATAAAGAGCCTACTCAAAGTCTGTGCTGGACATTGTATATAAATATGGGCAGCCGTAGGCATGAGGCTGATGGAAGACGATCACTCACAAGGAGTTATTTACCCCCCAGACACCTGTGTTTGGCCAGTGGCCTGGGCTGGACTGATCACGGCAGGCATCAGAAAGTGAGGTTTGACTGGTCACGCACCCAATTATGAGGCCTGTAGGTAGTGCTGGCACGAGCAGCAGGTGGCTGAGGAGAGTGCTACCACCTGAGACGTTCCAGGGCACTGCGCTGGGACCTTGAAACAGGTAAGTCCCAATATTGTCATGACAAGTGGGTGATAAAAATGTCAATGGCTTCATAAGTTCCACAGCTAGCTGTCATGGGGTGTCATGTGGGATAAACCCCTTTCCTCCTCTCATCCTACTAGAGTGTGTTTCATATTGACATTCACCAAGGTCAGAAGTCTGGGTGTGTTGGTGTCTGGGCCAACACACTAGACTGGCTCTGGTTGACAAGGTGGCTCAATACTCTAGAAAATTTTGTGGCTTGGCCCATGGATAAATTCCTGCAGAAAAATGTTCAGGCATGAAAAAAAGAGCAGGGTAAAAAAAGGATTGGAACTGGCAGGTTGTTTGGGGAGGAGCATACAGCAAGGTCCACCCCACAGCACAAATGACACTTAACCTCTATGGTCATCCATAGGCAGCTATAAGAGGGGCCTCTATGCTGTGGACAGGCCCCAGCCAGGTTCAGGGCTTGACCAAACTGGTGAGCAGGTGCTGGCAAGTAACCAGCGACCTTTTTGCCACACTGCAGGGCTACCATTTCTGTAAGGTCACCTCCTTGGGCATCCGAGCTGGTTTATGGCATCATTATGCTCAGTCCTTCTGAGATTTTGCACACAGGTCAAATCAGAGCCAGGAAGCAGAATTTCATGGAAGAGAGGGTCACTAACCCCTTTTTTTAGCTGAAATGGCAGATGGCCAATGACTGACAGTCTTTTTATTCCAAATGATCCCTTGAGAAATCTAACAGAGTGGATACTTGTGCGGGGTCTTTCTGGCTACATGAGGGGCACAAACCATTTCAGAGTTTCCCAGTAGGGTAGAAAAATAGAAAATTTTCTGTGATTTTCCTTGCCCCCAAAATATAGGGCCTGGAGGGTCAAAAATTATGCAGCCAAAGCAGGATGCAGGGTCTTGGGTGCAGTGTTGGGGAGGAGGAGAAGACACTGTGGACTTGGCCCGTGATGGGAATGGCACTTACAGGCTCAGAACTGCTGGCTCCTCTGACTGTAAAAGTTGGAATTCACCTCTGGAAGGAGAAACTTCCTTTACAATGCCAAGTTAGCCAAGCGGGGCGAATGCTGAGTGCCTGCAAACTTTTCCTTCTCACCAGACTGGCAGTCTCAGAGTTTGCGAGTTCGTTACTGAGTAACTGGTAGAGGCAATTGATGTGACCCTAAGGCCTTTCATAGAATCAGCAATTTAAAGAGCTGTCCCCAGACAGTGAGTCCAAGGTCAAAAGCTGGGAGAAACCAGGCCCTGGTTTCTGCTAAATTGCAAAGCTGCAGGGCAGAGAGAAACCAGTCCAATGCATGTGATGCAGGAGGCACATGAATGAAGCAGATGGGAAAAATGAATTTGTACAGGATTTAAATTTGGCTTCAGATTGTCTTAATGCAATGGGGACTGAGCCATTAGTGACCCGATCAGGCTGGATGTGATGAGTTTTGTGACTTTAGAGGGTCTGTAAGCATAGAACCTTGGAGTAAACTGTGAGCTGTCATGCTCTGACTCCTCATTCCTTTTACTTCTAACATACCAAGAGGTATGTTACCAATTACACGGCTCATGTCAAAACTTTCCAAGGGGCCTTCCTTCCTCTCTCTCTCCTGTGGGCAGTCTCTTGCTTGATGCTTAAGCACGTCTCTTTCTTGCACTTATCTTGCTCTACTGAAAGTATTCATTTGCGGGCTGGCCCGTGGCTCACTCAGGAGAGTGCGGTGCTGATAACACCAAGGCCACAGGTTCGGATCCTATATAGGGATGGCTGGTTAGCTCACTCGCTGAGCGTGGTGCTGACAACACCAAGCCAAGGATTAAGATCCCTTTACCGGTCATCTTTAAAAAAAAAAAAAAGAAAGTATTCATTTGCATAACTCTTTCCTCTTGCTACACTGGCTTATTGAGGGAAGAGTTATTTCTCACTCAGTTTTGAGTTACTAGTGCTTGACTCAGTACTGAGTGTGTAGTAAGTACTCGATAAATACCTGGCAAATGAAGGAGTCAACCCGAGACTGAGGGCACACTTACATTAATCTGGTCCTCTTCCCCTCCTGCAGTCTCACCTCCCACTGCACTGTTCCATTCTCCCTTAGCTCGAGCCCCTTCCTTCTACCTGCAGTTCCCAGCCAAGAATACACCTTCTCTGTCCATGTCTTTGAGCCTTCTCTACTGCTGTTGCTTCCCTCTGAAATTATCTTCTTCCCTCTCTTTGCTTTGGACATGCCACTTCACCCTTACCTCTCACCCACTGGACTGGGAGCTCCTGGAAGGCAGGCCTGAGGGCTTATTTGTATATTCCACAGATCCTAACCTGGTGTCTTGCACCCACCAAAGGCTCAGTCAGTGTTTGCTCAGGGAGGGAATGAATTACCTTCTGCTCTCCATCAGGCAGCTCCTCATTATGTCTCAATGGCCATTTGTTTAGGAGGATTTGTTCAGCAGAGATTAGATGAGTAACTAATGAACAGGTAGGAAAAATTCAGTGTTAAATGGGGTTTGAGCAGGAGAGGTTGAAAACTGTTGACTTAATCTAAGAGTGGTCAGCTATTTCCCATTTCACTGTGGCCAATTTAGTTACAAGCATGATGATGCCATCTTGGACTTCTCATAGGGTAACTCTTGGCTCCCCCTTATTCCATAAGAGCCAAATGGGTCCAGGGAAGAGGGCAGCATGGAAAGACATCTCCACTCCATTCTCTGTAACCTCTGCTTCCTGCCCCAGCCCTGGACCAATGCCAGATATATACAAAATTATAAAGTGGTTAAGGTTTGTCTTTGTCTGTTCCCTCTTTCTCTCTTTCTAACTCTTTCCCAGTTTATGGACTAACTGTTTCTACTCTGTTCAATTTGGTCAATCAGTAACCAGGGGTAGAAAGCTCAAATGCTTGCAGAGGCGAAGAAAAACAACCCAAGTTGGCTGGGTAGGGGCAAAGCGACCGTGCCCTGATTAAATGGGCAGCTGCTGCCCCGATTGGGTGGATGGTTGTTCAGAGAGACCTTCAGCGCAGGGGTGCCTGATCTTGTATTTTGTAAACTCATCCTTGTTAAGAGACTTAGCATTGTTAGGAAAAATTGTACAAGACCAGGAAAAGGGCAAAAGAGATTACTGGGTGTCCTTTCAGTGAATTGCAGGGAGTGGTCTTGAGGACTCTCCAGGGATTATCTGATTCTCCAGGAGTTTGCACCACTGATGGATGTTGAGATGGGGAGATGATCCTGGATTATCCAGGTGGGCCCAATGTAATCACAAGGGTCCTTATAAATGAAAGAGGGTGGCAGGAGTTAGAGAAGGAGATGTGACAATGACAACAGAGAATCTGGGATGATGCCAAGTGGAAAAGAATCAACCAACCATTAATGGCTTTGAAGATGGGGGAATGGGGCCATGAGCCAAGGAATGTGGGTGGTCTCCAGAAGATGGAAAAAGCAAAGAAATGGGTTCTCCCCCGGAGCCTCTAGAAGGAATGCAGCCCTGCTGACACCTTGATTTTAGTAAAGTAAACCCATTTCGGACTTCTGACCTCCAACAATAAGGTACTCCAACTGAACTGTAAAATAATAAATTTGTGTCATTATAAGCTCCTGAGTTTGTGGTAATTTGATATGGTAGCAATAAGAAACTAATACAAGATTGTTTTACAACCCGTAGGGGTAGAAGTAAACTTGTAGAAAATCAATAATAATACGGGGCCGGCCCGTGGCTCACTCGGGAGAGTGCGGTGCTGATAACACCAAGGCCCCGGGTTCGGGTCCCATGTACTGATGGCCGGTTCGCTCACTGGCTGAGCGTGGTGCTGACAACACCAAGTCAAGGGTTGGGATCTCCTTACCGGTCATCTTTTAAAAAAAAAAAAAAAAAAAAAGAAAATCAATAATAATACAAATGCTTCTTGCCCATAGTTATGCAAATGATTTCAGTTCTTAGCACTTTAAAAATACTTTGCCCAGTGGAGAATATAAATCTCTGTAAGTCAAATTCTCATTTGAATTGGTTTTAACATCTAATATCTTATGGCTTCTTTATTAATTAATGAGTTAAATAAAGTATTTGATGCATATTAATTTTATTTTTGCATAAGTTCATGTTATTAATTTTTTTTTCTTTGGCAGCTGGCCAGTACAGAGATTGAACCCTGGACCTTGGTATTATCAGCACCATGCTCAACTAACTGAGCTAAGTGTCCAGCCCGTTGTTATTAACTTTTTAAAAAAAAACTATACTTTAACAGTGTTATCTTCATATTCTACACCCCTGTGCCTTTGAATTTAAGTTCCAGTCATACTTTTGAATCCACTGTGACATCACCTACTAATGTAATTTCTTATTTTATTTTATTTTAAAGTTATTTTTCCTCTTATTTTTTTAATGATGTCCTTTGAGTCATACGATTTTTATTTCTTAAGCAGTCAGAAATTTCAAAAAGGCATGTGCTGGCAAGGCCTGCAGTTGGGATCTCAGTGGGAAGGTGTCATATTTACCAAGATTTTGATCATGATAAAGTACTGCATTTGGACTTGGGAAAGTGTCAAAGTGTATTTTTTAAATAGCTAAGGCCTTGAGGAGTATTTTCTATCGGGACAAGTAGATATGCATTTTGCCATTTATTTTCTGATAGTTCATACTAATATCTTCCATGCTATTGAAGGAGTGAGGGAAGTGTCATCCCCAAATATGCCAGATTGGCAAATTGACCATGTTGAGCTGAAAACATTGGAGAAATTGTAGTTTCAGAAAGGGCTATCTGACCTGTCTTTTCCCGCATGCAGTAAGCCATAAAGACTCCTCTAAGAGAGGTGGCCTCCTCGTACCAGACAGAGAAAATAGCCCTCATCACCAGAGACTAGAAACTGTGGCTGCGATGGGCTTGAATAAACTGCTGGTAGTAACATGCACCTTGCACTAGTTTTACACCCTCCGTATATCTCCTAGTGACTCCCCTAGAATTTACTGCCCCAAGCCAGAGACCCTTTGTCCTGTCATTTTTCCACAAATTTATTGCTCTCTGTTTAAAGAATATTAAAGCATCTTGCTTTGGCCACTTTTTTGGACTTTACCCTCTGTGAAGATCGCCATGTATATGTAAAACTAATAAAACTTGCATGCTTTCTCTTGTTAATCTGTGTTGTGTTAATGCGATTCCTAGATCCAGCTGAGGAGCCCACGTAAGAGCTAAGGGGGGGTTGGAAGTAGTCTCTCCCTCCCCTGCACCATCTGTACTATCTACTGCTGAACATAGTTATCAACAGGGGATGGGACGAACAAAAGCACTATGTGCAGAAGTAGCTAACTGATCCACCTGGCAAATCGCTGCCAACACGGGGCAGGGCGGTGCGTGGACTGAGGGACTGAGCGATGGAGTGTGGGGGATGGAGACCCTCTCCATACAGCTTGCCACCATGCAGTGAGACATAGTAACCACGCTGCAGCTACGAAGTTCAGAGGGCAGTCACACAGCTGGGGACACTGGGGCCCAGAGATGTTGAGCAACTTGCTCATGGTCTCACGGGGAGTGAATAGCTGAATACCAAACCCAGGTCTTTTCCAGCGTTTTTGGTCACATTCCATGTTTCAGGCAGGGACCTTTCAAGCATATGTAGTGTAGTATTGTCAGTAGGAGCAGTATGGCCCCAGGGAGTTTGGGTTGTCACAGTAATTTGGGGATACTACTGCCATTTAGAGGGTATGGGATCAAGGTCGCTAAATTGTCCTGCAATGAATGTGACAACCCTGCAAAATGAAGAATTGTTCTGCATCCTGTCCAACTTTTGAATGTATCCTCAGATATTTATGTAGATGAAAAACTGTCCATAATTATCTGAGTCTAAAACCTAATTCCCTTTGGTACATAAGCACAAAATTTGTTTTACATGGTTTAAAAACACAGTTAATTTCCCTTGAATGCAACTACCATGTAAGTTAAAAGACGATTGTACTTTGTTTTGTTCAGCGTTTTACCTAGAGTTGTTCATCAGTATGGAAAATCATGTCAGGACAGCAATGCATGGGATTAGACCTGTCAGTACAACCACTTGTATTTGTCTTTATTTGTGGCTGTTTGAATTTACAATGAGTCTGCTTTTAGGGGCAAGTATCTAATATTTCACTACATGTTCTAGTATAGTTGTGCCCAGCATTTATTATGATTTTGTTTATAATTATTCTGTTATTATTTGTAATTATAGCAATTATTTATTATAAATTACTATCCTTTTATTTCTCCTTTACACATAGAGGCAGTATATTGATTATCTTTTGACTTTTTCTTATCTTTAAAAATGTTTTTTGTTATTTTGTTTTTTGTTGTTTCTTTTTTAAATTATCTTTTGAAATCATAAATTTAATTTCATTGTAGTGAATAGGAGGTGATACAAAATATTTGTTATAAAAGATAGGAGGATTAGATGTGGTTGAGAACCACTGTTTGTGGAACGAGCACTTGGCCGGGAAGCTGCAAAACCTTGACTAGAGTCTTGATTCTGCCACTTATTTTGAGCATGTCACAATCCACTCAAGACTGCTTCCTCTTCAGTTGTAATATCGCCTTTTTCATTTCTAATTTTTGTTATTTGAGTCTTCTCTCTTCTTTTTTTTGTTAGCCATGCTAATGGTTTGTCAATTTTATTTATCTTTTCAAAAAACCAACTTTTTGATTCGTTGATCTTTTGAATTGTTTTTTGGTTTTCAATTTCATTCAGTTCTGCTCTGATCTTAATGATTTCTTTCCGTGTGCTAACTTTAGGTTTGGATTGTTCTTGTTTTTCTAGTTCTTTAAGGTGAAGTGTTAGGTTGTTCACTTGCCATCTTTCTATTCTTCTGAAGTGAGCGTTTAATGCAATAAATTTTCCCCTCAATACTGCTTTTGCAGTATCCCACAGGTTTTGGTATGATGTATCATTGTTTTCATTAGTTTCAATAAATTTTTTGATTTCCTGCTTGATTTCTTCTTGGACCCATATGTCATTAAGTAGAATGCTGTTTAATTTCCATGTGTTTGTATAGTTTCCAGAGGTTCGTTTGTTATTAATTTCTAGTTTTAATCCATTGTGGTCTGAGAAGATACATGGGATAATTCCAATTTTTTTGAATTTATTGAGACTTGATTTGTGACCTAATATGTGATCTATCCTGGAGAATGATCCATGTGCTGATGAGAAGAATGAATATTCTGAGGTTGTTGGGTGGAATGTTCTATAGATATCTGCCAATTCCAATTGGTCTAGAGTCTTGTTTAGATCTTGTGTTTGATTCATCTGAAATACAAGGAATCATTCGAGACTACTATAAACAACTATACGCCAACAAATTTGAAAATCTGGAGGAAATGGATAAATTTCTGGACACACACAAGCTCCCAAAACTGAACCGTGAAGACGTAGAAAATTTGAACAGACCAATAACAATAAAGGAGATTGAAGCTGTTATCAGAAGGCTCCCAACAAAGAAAAGCCCAGGACCAGATGGATTCACAGCAGAATTTTACCAAACATTCAAACAGGAATTGACACCGATTCTTTACAAACTATTCCAAAAGATTGAAACGGACGCAAATCTCCCAAACTCATTCTATGAAGCAAACATCATCCTGATACCAAAACCAGGTAAAGATATAACCAAAAAAGAAAACTACAGGCCAATATCCCTGATGAATATAGATGCAAAAATCCTCACTAAATTACTAGCAAACAGAATACAGCAACACATACGAAAAATTATTCATCACGATCAAGTGGGATTCATCCCAGGGATGCAAGGTTGGTTCAACATACGCAAATCAATAAATGTGATACACCATATTAATAAACTCAAACGCAAGGACCATATGATCATCTCTATAGATGCTGAAAAAGCATTTGATAAAGTTCAGCACTCATTCATGACAAAGACCCTCTATAAGTTAGGTATAGAGGGAAAGTATCTCAACATAATTAAAGCCATATATGCCAAACCCACAGCCAATATCATCCTGAATGGGGAAAAGCTGAAAGCTTTTCCTTTAAGAACAGGAACTAGACAAGGATGCCCACTCTCACCACTCCTATTCAACATAGTGTTGGAAGTACTAGCCAGAGCAATCAGAGAAGAGAAGGAAATAAAGGGCATCCAGATTGGAAAAGATGAAGTCAAACTGTCCCTGTTTGCAGATGACATGATCCTATATATCGAACAGCCTAAAACCTCTACAAAAAAACTGCTAGAATTGATAAATGATTTCAGCACAGTAGCAGGATACAAAATCAACACTCAAAAATCAGTAGCATTTCTTTTCTCCAATAGTGAACATGCAGAAAGAGAAATCAAGAAAGCCTGCCCATTTACAATAGCCACCAAAAACATAAAATACTTAGGAATTGAGTTAACCAAGGAGGTGAAAAATCTCTATAATGAGAACTACAAAACACTGCTGAGAGAAATTAGAGAGGATACAAGAAGATGGAAAGATATTCCATGCTCTTGGATTGGAAGAATCAACATAGTGAAAATGTCCATACTACCCAAAGTGATATACAAATTCAATGCAATCCCCATCAAAATTCCAAAGACATTTTTCTCAGAAATGGAAAAAACTATCCAGACATTTATATGGAACAATAAAAGACCACGCATAGCCAAAGCAATGCTGAGCCAAAAAAATAAAGCTGGAGGCATAACACTACCTGACTTTAAGCTATACTACAAAGCTATAATAACCAAACGGTATGGTACTGGCATAAAAACAGACACACTGACCAATGGAATAGAATAGAGAATCCAGAAATCAACCCACACACTTACTGTCAGCTGATCTTTGACAAAGGCATCAAGCCTATTCAGTGGCGAAGGGACTGCCTCTTCAGCAAATGGTGCTGGGACAACTGGATATCCATATGCAGGAGAATGAAACTTGATCCATACCTCTCGCCGTATACTAAAATCAACTCAAAATGGATTAAGGATTTAAATATACACCCTGAAACAATAAAACTTCTTAAAGAAAACATAGGAGAAACACTTCAGGAAATAGGACTGGGCACAGACTTCATGAATACGACCCCAAAAGCACGGGCAACCAAAGGAAAAATAAACAAATGGGATTATATCAAACTGAAAAGCTTCTGCACAGCAAAAGAAACAATTAAAAGAGTTAAAAGACAACCAACAGAGTGGGAGAAAATATTTGCAAAATATACATCTGACAAAGGATTAATATCCAGAATATATAAGGAACTCAAACAACTGTACAAGAAGAAAACAAGCAACCCAATTAAAAAATGGGCAAAAGAGCTAAGTAGGCATTTCTCTAAGGAAGATATACAAATGGCCAACAGACATATGAAAAAATGCTCAACATCACTCAGCATCCGGGAAATGCAAATCAAAACCACACTGAGATACCATCTAACCCCAGTTAGGATGGCTAAAATCCAAAAGACTATGAACGATAAATGCTGGCGAGGCTGCGGAGAAAAAGGAAATCTCATACATTGTTGGTGGGACTGCAAAATGGTGCAGCCTCTATGGAAAATGGTATGGAGGTTCCTCAAACAATTGCAGATAGATCTACCATACGACCCAGCTATCCCACTGTTGGGAATATACCCAGAAGAATGGAAATCATCAAGTCGAAGGTATACCTGTTTCCCAATGTTCATCGCAGCCCTCTTTACAATAGCCAAGAGTTGGAACCAGCCCAAATGCCCATCATCGGATGAGTGGATACGGAAAATGTGGTACATCTACACAATGGAATACTACTCAGCTATAAAAACGAATGAAATACTGCCATTTGCAACAACATGGATGGACCTTGAGAGAATTATATTAAGTGAAACAAGTCAGGCACAGAAAGAGAAATACCACATGTTCTCACTTATTGGTGGGAGCTAAAAATTAATATATAAACTCACACACACACACACACACACACAGACACACACACACGCACACAAACCGGGGGGGGGGGGGAAGAAGATATAACAACCACAATTATTTGAAGTTGATATGACAAGCAAACAGAAAGGACATTGTTGGGGGGGAGGGGGGAGGGAGAAGGGAGGGAGGTTTTGGTGATGGGGAGCAATAATCAGCCACGATGTATATCGACAAAATAAAATTAAAAAAAAAAAAAAAAAGACTGCTTCCTCTTCTATAAAACAAGCATAATTTCTGCCTTCTACTTTGCAAAGTACTTGTTGTATTAGCCAGATGAGGTAATGTAAATACCATACAAATACAAGGACTATTTCTCAATGTAGCCCATGAATAGAACTTGCTTATTTGGGATTAAGTTGGATACTTAACAATGCTCTTATCATTCATAGTGTGTCAATTTAGGCTTTAAATTATTTGCCTAAAAGTCTTGAATAGGCACTTGACAAAAGAAGATATCCATGGGGCTGGCTGGTTAGCCTAGTTGGTTAAAGTGTGGTGCTGAAAACACCAAGGTCCCGGGTTTGATCCCTGTACTGGCCAGCCATCAAAGAAAAAAAAGGAGACATCCAAGCCAAATGGCTGATAAGCTCATGAAAAGGTGCTTTAGTCATCAGGGAAATGTAAATTAAACTATATGGTAACACTTACCTGGCAGGGGAGATACCATGATCACGAAGGTGGTTTTCTTATCCATTGTACTCCACATGTGCTGCCCCCTACAATTTCCCCAAATGTAGAAACAAAACAAACAAAAAAAACTCTACAAGGTAATACCAATATCCACATACCAGTATGGCTAAAATGAAAAATAACATACCTATTGTCAAGAACATGAAATAACTCTTATACATTGCTCATGGTAATGTAAATTAGTACAACACTTTGGAAAGCTGTCAGTATCAATGAAATCAATCTTATGACCCAGTAATTCTACTCCTAGTTATACAGCCAACAGAAACGTGTACGTATATTTCCCAAAAGCTATATGCAAGAATGTTCAAAGAGGCACTCTTACAAGAGCCACAAACTGGAAATATCCCAAATATCTACCATCAATAAAATGGATAAATTTTGGTGTATTTCTACAATGGTATATACCTCAATGAGAAAGAATGATATGCAGCAACATAGATTAATTTCACAATGTTCAGCAAAAATCATATGCATGAGTACATATTGTTTGATTCCTCCTATATGAAATTCAAAAGCAGACAAAATTAATCTATGGCATTAAAAATCAGAATAGCAGTTGTGTCTGGGAGGGCTGGCTGGTCAACTCGGTTGGTTAGAGTGCAGCCTTATAACACCAAGGTCACAGGTTGGGATCCCCATATTGGTCAGCAGCCAAGAAACAAAAGTGGTGTGACTGGGAAGGGACATCAAGGGGCATTAGGGAATGCTGGTAATGTCCTGTTTCCTGATCTGGATGCTGGTTACATGAGTGTGCTCACTTTGTGAAAATTACTTGAACTGTACATTTATGATTTGTGCATAAATAATTTTTCAGTGGGCTTGTGCCACGTTGGTTATATGTTCTGCTATCTCTTCTCCTTGTGACCAAGCCCTGGAAAGTTTAACGCTCTCTTTATGATCACAGAATAGGAGAACAAAGCTAATGGGCCCCTGCAGGGGCCAAGGTCACGAACCTAAGAAAAAGGGTGTGATTGAGTAGGCCTACCCTTAAGCAAAATATCAGAAAGGAATTTTCACGGGTTGTTATTTTTTGGTTTTCTTCTTTCATTCTAGAAGAAAAGTGATGTGAACAGGAGCGAGTGGATCACATGAGATGAGGTTTGTGAAAACACATTGTAAACCCTAAGTTTTAACATTGCAACAGTTTTTAATAGCAGATAAGGTTAAATGGCAGGACCGGCTGTGGGAGGCAAAAAGGGAAGGTAAAAGTAGAAAAAAAGGTGCAATGAAGAGCGTCCCTCCTTAGGGCCGGCCTGTGGCTCACTCGGGAGAGTGCGGTGCTGATAACACCAAGGCCACGGGTTCGGATCCCTATATAGGGATGGCCGGTTAGCTCACTGGGTGAGCGTGGTGCTGACAACACCAAGTCAAGGGTTAAGATCCCCTTACCGGTCATCTTTAAAAAAAAAAAAAAAGACCGTCCCTCCGGTGATATCTTTTTTTCCCTCCTCTCCTCCGCCTTGGATCCTGGAAGAGCTTTGGGCCTGTGACACTTTTCCCGCCCCTGGCATTTGTTCTCTCCGCCAGACGGAGTCCCGTTCTCCGCCGCTAGAGGGCGGTAAGGACACACTGAGCTGGGGCCGCAGCTGCAGACTAGAGAGCAATCCGGGGACTGGAGGGGCGACCTAGGGTTAATCTAGCTTTGAGGGGCAGACCCCGGACTGGCCAGATCTTCCTCTGTCCTCTACCCCAAGCCCAGCTACGAAGGAACTGTGAAGCAAGAGGAAAGGTAGGCACTTCGCACGTTGCATTTAATCTCTGATGTACTGAAATCGGGGGCGTAGGGGTGGGAAATTGGGGAGTTCTTTTCTCCTGTGGATTTGTGGCGAATAAAATGTGCGTTGCCTCTGCAAAGGGCTTGGATACCAGGGCCAGGAGTCCAGGTCTTTCAGGACCAGGGTCGTGGGAGCTTTCAAAAGGGGAAGAGAGGCACAGTAGGCTTTTGAAAGGATTCCCTATCAACACTTTCCTTACTGTTGAGCCATTTTCTCTTGCACTCTTCCCCTTCCCATGCTCCAGTCCAGTGACTTCTCTTCAGAGCCAGAAGGGATCTAAAAGGCCATTCACTACTGTGCTTCTCAAATTATGCCTAAGTGTCACCAGGGTCAGAATCAGCTGGATGCTTGTTAAAAATGCAAATTCAAGGGCCCTACCTCAGACTTACTGAGTTAGAACCACAAATAGGCCAGAAACCCGTATTTTTAAACAGGCACCCCTTCTCCTCCAGTATACACACGTGGCTATTGCTGCATACTAAATTTTTAGTTCTTTAGTTCAGCCTCCTCAATTTGCAAAGGAAGAAACAAAACCCAGAGATAAAGTAACTTACCTATGTTTACCCAGCTGGTTGGCAGCGCCCCTATGACATAAATCAAGACCCTGACCACTGACATTACACCAGTACGTTTTTACTCCATGTTTCTGAGAGCCCTGGAGTCTTAAAGAGGTGCTTCAGGGGTTCTGCAAATATTCGATCCTAAGGTGACCTGTTTAAAAGAAAAAAAAATTTGAAACTTCTTACGATGTGAGTCAGGATTTTTAAAAATATCGCGTCTCCAATTGTCATCCATAGTCTCCATTTAGTATCATTAAGATCATCACAAAAGTCCCACTATTAATACTTACTGGCTTAAATAAAATAGACTATTGAAATGTCACTTTGATCTGTTTTATATACTGGGACTCTGTGTAAAATTTCATTTGGCGAAACAGTTCCACTGCTCTATATAACATTTATTGGACACCCTTTAAACTCTGAGAACACAGTGTTTAGCACTGTGGAAATAAACAAAGACCATCCAGACGAGAAGAAACAAGAGCTATTTATTCAGAGCTTGCTATAGCTGGGGAGTCAGCCACCATCACTTGCATTTCACAGAGACTCAAAGGCAGGCGGGGAAGTGGGATAGTTTTATAGTGAGAAAGAAGGGAAGACCTCAGGTATGTCCTGATTGGGGGTGCTGGCATGGGGAAGCCGGAGGTGGGCTGTCTAGAACTGGAGAATGCTATGTGATTGGTTTGGGGAACATATTTGGCTTTCTCTGCTTGGTCCTGAGTTGGAAATGGGGCAGAAATTAGAGAAGTTGGCACTCACTGACTTTTTTTTTTTTTTTTTTTTTAAAAAGATGACCGGTAAGGGGATCTCAACCCTTGGCTTGGTGTTGTCAGCACCACGCTCAGCCAGTGAGCAAACCGGCCATCCCTATATAGGATCCAAACCCGTGGCCTTGGTGTTATCAGCACCGCACACGACCGAGTGAGCCACGGGCCGGCCTGGCACTCACTGACTTGGTCAAGTCCTGACTGTTCTGGGTTGATTGCTACAGAGGTTGTGGTTTGGCTTCCTGGACCAGTTGCTGCAGAGGCTGTGGGTTAGAGTTCTGTTGTCATATGTGGTCTGGCCATTGTCTGTCTGTATTTTCAGTCTCTTAGCATTATATGCATGATTTCATTTAAGCCCCATCACAGCCCCATGAGATTGGCGATATAATTCTTTCAGCTTTATGAATGAGAAATATAGCTGCAGAGCAGTTAGGTAACTTGTTCAAAGTCAAACAGTTATTAAGAGGTAAAGCTGGGACTTGAGCCTAAATAAACTGACCTCAGAGCCCTGGGTTTTTCACTAATATGCTATATTTCTGTCTCAATTTCTAAGTGTAGAAATTGACAAGCTGTCTAAAAGTTCATATGAAAATTGCAGAAGAACTACAAGAGCCGATAAAACTTTGAAAGAGAATAACAAAGCTGGAGTGCTGACACCACCTGATTTCAAGACTTCTTAGAAAACAATTGTCATCAAGATCATCTGCTATTGACATCAAGATAGACAGATCAATGGAACTGAATAGAAAGTTCAGACACACACACAATTAACTTTGGGAAAAGAACCAAAGACAATTAGAAAAAATAGTTTCTAGGGCCGGCCCGTGGCTCACTCGGGAGAGTGCAGTGCTGATAACACCAAGGCTACGGGTTCGGATCCCTATATAGGGATGGCCGGTTGCTCACTTTGGAGAGCTTGGTGCTGACAACACCAAGTTAAGGGTTGAGATCCCCTTACCGGTCATCTTTAAAAAAAAAAAAAAAAAAATTGTTTCTAATGAATAGTTTCAATGAATGGGATTGGAACAATTGGATAGTCATATGCAAAACAAAAATGAACTTCAATCCATACTTCATTCCACTTGATCAATCAAGTCAAGATTGATCATAGACCTAAATGTAAAATCTAAACCCATAAAACTTCTGGAAGAAAACAGAAAAAAATCTCTATAGCCTTGGATTAGACAAGATTTCTTAGATATGACACCAAGAGCACAATCAGTAAGAGAAAAATTTGATAAATTGGACTTCATCAAAATAAAAAACTTCTGGGCCGAGCCCATGGCGCACTCGGGAGAGTGAGGCACTGGGAGCGCGGTGACGCTCCCGCCGCGGATTCGGATCCTATATAGGACTGGCCGGTGCACTCACTGGCTGAGTGCCGGTCACGAAAAAGACAAAATAAATAAATAAATAAAAATAAAAAACTTCTGGTCTTGAAAAGACACTATAAGAAGAATAAAAAGACAAGCCACAGACTGGGAGAAAATATTTGCAAAGCACATATCTGATGAAGGACTTGTGTCCAGAATATATAAAGAACTTTGAAAATCAAATAAAACAAAAATCCAACTTCTTAAAAAATTAGGCAAAAGAATCTCGTAGTGGGTTAGAAATCTTGATTCTCCTTTGATCTTAGAATAGGATTTTTAGATAATGCACGAATGAGCCAAAAGGCTCTTGAGTAGGGGACAAAAGCCCACAGATAAGTTTGGCAAAAGCCATCTAATCAGTTCTAATCACTGTTTAGGGATGGGATTGTGTACTTTGACTGTTTTAGGTTGCTGGTTTGATTCCAGCTTGAATGACTATTGACTATTTAACCTACTGATTGTTCTTGAGATATGTTAAGGAAACTGCTTGAATGCTGTTTAAATATGCTAAGGAAATTACTGTAGGAAGTATGTGGAAAAGAAAATGTTTACTAAGGACAAGCTGTTTGTTGATGAATTAACCTAGCTTTTTACAAATTACTTTCTGGAATGTCACATTGTTAATTTACTGCTGTTACAAGTTTTACACTGCCTGTTTTTATGTCCTTCTTTGATGATTGAGTCAACTGATTATTCTTGTGAAACTTCCTTGTCTTGTCAATAAAAAGAAAGGCTGAATTTTTTAAAATTTTATTTTGTCGATATACAATGTGGTTGATTATTGTGGCCCATTACCAAAACCTCCCTCCCTCCTCCCTCTCCCCCCTCCCACCCAACGAAAGGCTGATTTTGAATCGTGGCTGCTGCTCCGCTGATGGGTGGCAGTCCCTCCAGACCTCATTGATGGTACTTTGAGTGAATTCTTTCTTTCTCTTTTTTCCATCTTGGTTACATAGAGGAAAGTGTAACAGAATCTGAACAGATGGGCCGGCCCGTGGCTCACTCGGGAGAGTGCGGTGCTGATAACACCAAGGCCACGGGTTCGGATCCCATATAGGGATGGCCGGTTAGCTCACTGGGTGAGCGTGGTGCTGACAACACCAAGTCAAGGGTTAAGATCCCCTTACCAGTCATCTTTAAAAGAAAAAAAAAAGAATCTGAACAGATATTCCACCAAAGAAGATATATGGATGGCATATAAGCACATGAAAAGATGCTCGACATCATTACACATTAAGAAAATACAAATTAAAATTGCAACAAGATACTGCTGTATTAGGTGTCATTTGAAAGACTATAATACCATGCGTTGATAAGAGTGTGGAGAAACTAGAACTCTCATACACTCACTGTTGGTGGGAATGTAAAATGGTAAAACCACTTTGGAAAATAGTTTGGTAGTTTCTTTTTTTTTTTTTTTTTTTAAAAAAGATGACCGGTAAGGGGATCTTAACCCTTGACTTGGTGTTGTGAGCACCACGCTCAGCCAGTGAGCGAACCGGCCATCCGTATATGGGACCCGAACCCGGGGCCTTGGTGTTATCAGCACCGCACTCTCCCGAGTGAGCCACGGGCCGGCCCAGGTAGTTTCTTAAAAAGTTAAACACACCTATCATGTGGTCTAGACATTCCACCCCTGTGTATTTACCCAAGAGAAAAGAAAGCATATGTCCATACAAAGATTTATACACAAACGTTTATAGCAGCTTTATTGTTTTTCCTTCAGCTTTATTGAGGAATAATTGACAATTAAAAATTATAGCTTTATTTTTGATTTATTTATTTTTGGCAGATGGCCAGCATGGGGATCGAACACTAGATCTTGGTGTTACCAGCAACACGCTCTAACCAACTGAGCAAACTGGCCAGCCACAGCTTTTATTGTTAAGAGTCAAAAGGTGGAAACAATCCAATGTCCATCAACAGGTGAATGGATAGACAGGTGGGTGAATGCAGCCTACTCAGGCAATGGAATACTACTCAATAAAACAAGGAATTTTTTGATAACAGCTTTACTGATACATCTTTCACATAAATAAAATTTAGCAATTTAAAGTGTACAATTCAGTAGTTTTTAGTATATTCACAGAGTTGTGCAACCATCATCATAATCAACTTGAAAATATTTTCATCACCCCACAAAGAAACTCTGTACCCTTAGCAGTCACCTCTGTTTCCCCCCCCAACCACCCCATACCCAGCCCTAGGCAAACACTAATACTTTCTGTCTTTACGTATTTGCCAATCCTGGAAATTTCACGTAAAAGAGGAATCATACAGTGTGTATTTTGTGTGTGTGTGTGTGTGTCTGGCTTCTTCCACTGAGTGTAACGTTTTCAAGGTTCATCCATGTTGTAGCATGTATCAGTATTTCATTCCTTCTTATGAATAATATTCCATTGTATGGATATACCACAATATGTTTATTCATGCATCAATTGGTGGACATTGGGTTCTTCCCACATACTGGCTATTAAGAATAATGCCATCACAAACATTCATGAACTAGTTTTAGTGTGGATGTATGTCTTTATTTCTCTTGTGTATACCTAGGAGTGAAATTGTTGGGTCAAATGGTACCTCTATGTTTAACATTTTGAAGAACTTCCAGAATGTGTTCCAAAGTGGCTGCTCCATTATACAATCCTACCAGCAGTGTGTGAGAGTTCCAATTTCTCCATATCCTCACCCACACTTGTTTTTGTCTGTCTTTTTTTAGTCATCTTAATGGGTGCACAGTGGTATCTCATTGTGGTTTGGTTTTGGTAACAGCTTTATTGAGATACAATTCACATTACATACAATTCATCCATTTAAAGTACATGCAGCAACATGGATGAACCTTGAAATAATTATACCAAGTGAAATAAACCACACCAAAAAAAAAAAAAAAAAAAAGTAAATTCTGTACAATTGTATCTTATAAAATTCTAGAAAATGTAAAATAATCCATAGTTACAGAAAGCAGATCAGGGACAATGGGGGTTGGGAGGAGAAAAGTTTGGGGGAAGTTTCAGGGAAGGAAGGATCACAAAAGGACACAAGGAAACTTTGGGGGCTGATGTTTATTTTCGTTATCTTTACCAAATTATACACTTTAAAAGTGCGCTTTGTTATAGGTCAATTATACCTCAGTAAAGCTATTTTGAAAGAATACAAAGGACGCTACAATACTGTTTCTTCACCTTTGTCATGTCACTATCCTATCACCTTGAAAGCTCCCTCCCAACTGTGCTTTCTAAATTTATTTTGCTCTTCTGTCCTCACCATGTTCTCCAACCTCCTCCATCCCACATGGCTCTACTCCAAGGCACACCCTGTTTCCAGCCACATTCACTGTGCTTCTTTCCCTGTCTGCCTGGGTCCCAGGATGATGTATACTTAAGACCCTTGCAGAATTTAGTCCAGTGTCTTAATTTTTAATTACCTTAGTGTGGTGGTTAAAAGCACAGGCTGCTGGGGTTCTAATCCTGGTCTTCCAACTCTGACCTTAAGCAAGTTCATTAATCGTATTATGCCTCAGTTTCCTAATCTATAAAATGGGCATAATAAAAATGTTTACCTCCTAGATTGGTGTGATGATTAGATGAGTTAATATACGTAATATGCTTAGATCAGTTCCTAACACATGATAAGCACAGGTAAGTGTTTGCTGTTATTCTTTTTTTTTTTTTTTTTTTGCCAGCAAGTACAGGGATTGAACCCTGGACCTTGGATGTTATTATTAATTTTGGGGTCAAGAATGGGGATTTGCCAAAAATTGAGCAAGCAGTTATTTCTGGGGATGAACGACCTTTCAGGCTGTTCAGAAAATAGCTTCATAAGTTTCTTCTTTGTAGTGGGACCTATTGCTGCTGGCCCTTCTCTTAGCTAATAATTTCACTTGGTGATTTTTCTTTTTTTTCTTTTTTTAAAAGATGACCGGTAAGGGGATCTTAACCCTTGACTTGGTGTTGTCAGCACCACACTCAGCCAGTGAGCTAACCGGCCATCCCTATATGGGATCCAAACCCGTGCCCTTGGTGTTATCAGCACCGCACTCTCCCGAGTGAGCCACGGGCCGGCCCCACTTGGTGATTTTTCTTTGTTGTGTATTTTTTTCCATGGCCCCTATAGACTTTGAAGGCTTGGCAAACCTGTTACCAAAGGGAGTTACAAAAGTAGTGCAAGGGCAAGATTCATTGCATGGAATTGAAATATGCTCTCAGCCTTTGAGCATTGTTATGTGAACCTGGGGAAGAAAATGGTATACTGAGTGCTCCAAGAGCTGGTTTTTCCAGCCATTTGTCGGGTCATAAATTTGTTAACTCACTCCTCCCTGATTCATCAGTACTATAAGAAGGCTTGTAACATGGGGCCTTAAGCACTACAGAATTTTGAGTTATCTATTGTAGTTGGGGGCTGAAAGAACTTAAAAATAAGAGGAATACAATTATCATGAATATTACTTAGGATTAGGTTTGGCAGTAACAGGAAAATACCTAAAGTGAGTCAGAAGTGGTAGTGAATTGAATTATGTCCCTCCAAACTCCCTAAAGCTTGAATTGTGTCCCCCAAGTTTTATGTATTAGAAACTTAGCCTCCACTATGACTGTTAAGAGTGTGGGAAATCTTGTTATGGTAGTTGAAAGGTATGGAGTATACTTACATTCATAAAGCAAATATATTTCACAGGGCCCAGTTTGCAAAGCCCTGCAGTTTCAGGTTTAGCCCTAACTTCTTAAAAGTATATATAGAAATGTTAACTTTGCGAAAGACAGGAAACTTTCCCCAGACTAAAGTCTCTGTCATAAGATATAGAATTGTAACACAGCAAGGTTGCTGGCTCAAGGACAGTCAAGTTACTTGATTGATGTGTAAAAATGCTGGGGAAGCTGCTGTAGGGAAAGAGAATGTTTGCTAAGGTCAAGCTTTTGTTGGTGGATTGACTTAACCTTTTGCAAATTGCATTATGGAATGTCACTTTGCTTGTTTCAATGATGTTACCAGCCTCTATTGTTAAACTATAACCCCCACCTATGTTCTTTTTCTGCAACTTTCTGTTCTGGAAAATAAATGTGGGAAGAGAACCCCAATTCATGGCTAATTTCCAAAGGAAGGAATGCCTCGCTCTTGACCATTTCAGGAAATTAACCCCATCGCAGTCTCTCACTGCTCAGAAGAGATGGGCTTTGAGTAATCCTTTGCATCTCTGTCACCCAGGGGAAGAGAGGTGATAAATCCCATGTGAGGCAAAGCAACAGAAAGGTGGAACCTTGAAGAGGTGATTGGATTGTAGGATCATGCAAGTAGAGAATGGATTAAAAATGGTGGTCAGGGGTGTGGTTCTGAGGGCTTCAAAAGAAGAGGAGAGTCTGTCTTTCTCTCTGTCTGCTCTTTCTGCTTCCATCATCTTGCAATGTAAGACCCTTGGGTCACTGTTGCCACCACCAGATGGACTTTGGACTTCCCAGCCTCAGAAACTGTAAGCAATAAATTTCATTTTCTTTATAAATTACCCAGCTCCAAGTGTTTTGTTATGAGCAACAAAAACGGACTAATACAGAAGTGTATTGCTTTCTCTTATTAAATTCCAGAAGTAGGTGGCCTAGGGCTGGTAGGGCACTGTGCAGTACCAGGTGCTCAGGCTTTTTGTAGAGCAAGGGGTCTTAGTCTTGTTGGAGCCATAAACCCTTTCAGTCTGTTAAACCTATGGACCCTGTCTCAGAGTAAGATTTTCAAATGCATAGACTAAAACACCTAGGATTATAAAGAAAGCCAATTAATTTGAAATATAGTTATTAAAGTATGTTTTTAGACTTTGATACAGTAATATATGTGTAAGAACCCAAATGCCCCAAGGGATCACACCCTGATCACATAAGTCCTTCTCGGCCACACCCCATCACGGCGCTGGTTGCCCTTCTCTTCCGTACTCTCCTTCCCGCCGGCGCGAATCGCACACCAATCAGCTCACCCCAAGCCCCATGCGGTATGCTAAGTAGGGATTGTATTTTAAGCCAATCAGCCTTCCCTAAAAGCCCTATATATATGTGTGTGTGCCACCTAATAAACTCTCTCCGGTGGATCGTCAACTGGTGTCAACTCGTCCTTTCATTTGGTGCCGAAACTCCGGACGGAACTTCTCTCGAGCGGCGACACTTTTCGGATTGCAGCGGCAGCACTTTCCAAGTCGCCCCTCGGGAACTCCGTCCCGCCAGGACTGGCCTCCCTTCCACCGCTCACCACTGACGGTCCACCCTCGTCCATTCTTTTCGGCGCTGGCTCCTTCCGCTCACCACCGGCTCATCATTAGGTAAGCCCCCTTTCCTAAAGGGCACCAGCCCTTTTTCAGGCTACCACAGGGAGTCTAGCCGTGACCGTCCAGTAGCCCCTAACGCCCATACCCCACCCCACCACGGTCTTCACGACCACCATAAATTCCCAAACTATAACAGGTTCCAAAGCCCCGGTAAACTTTTACTTTCATTATTGGAGGTTAAAAGCCCCATTCTGTGCTCTCCTTCTCTCTTTCACCCTCCTGTCCACCACTCTCTTCTCTCCACTTCCCGGGTCCGGGACCCGACCAGAAAATCCTAGCACTAGATTCCTTCAGGCACCAGGATTTTGCCCTAGAGAAGTGGAGGTCTGAGTGACGACCCACACCTCCCGTCTCTCCTCCTGGTTCGTACCTGAACCTGCTGGGACTGACGTGACCTACTGGGGACGCCCTCTAGGATCCCGCCTTTCCCAACCGGCCGAAGGATCTGTCCTATCACTAAATCTCTGTCCGATTTCTGTCTAAATACCCATTAAGAGACCAGAATGGGCGCTTCCTCCTCCTCCCTAGGGGACTCTCCACTTCAATGCCTTCTGAAAAATCTCACCAACCTTTCTCTCAGGCCGGATACTGAGCCTTATTATCCTTTAGATAATCAAAACACATGGCCCCCTGAGGGCACACTAGATCCTAACATTCTACGAGACCTCTTTCACTACTGCCAGTGCCTAAAAAAATGGAAGGAGATCCCCTACATCGAGGCTTTTCGCCTCTTAGCTCAGAACCCCACCCTCTGCTACTCCTGTGCTCCTTCTCAAGTCCTTTTAGCCTGTAAACCCTCTTCACAGTCACCCCTCGATTCTTCCACCTTCGACCCTGCTGATGAACCCCCACCCTACCGACCTCCTCCTCCCCCAGTGCCTCCGGCACCTGCTCCTCCTCCCCCGTCATCTGCGTCACCTTCTGCACCTCCTGCGCCATCCACTCCCCCATCTTTACCCTCACCTACTCCTGACCCACTAAGCCCCCCTTTCACCCATTCCCGAGGACCTCCCCCCGCCCCTTTAACAATCGCCCCACTACGTGAGGTAGCTGGGGCTGAAGGAGTAGTTAGGGTCCTTGTTCCCTTTTCCCTAGCTGACCTTACAGAATTAGAAAAAAGACTAGGCTCTTTCTCTACCGACCCTACCACCTACATTAAAGAATTCCAATGGATCCTGCAGGCCTACAGCCTCACACATCATGACATCTTCATGCTCCTAGCCAATACCCTCCTCCCCGAGGAACGCTGCAGGGTCTGGGATACAGCCCAAACCCATGCCACTGACACCCATCATACCAATCCGAACCACCCGCCAGGCCCCCAAGCAGTCCCAGAACAGGAACCTAATTGGGATTATAACACAGCCCAGGGAATCCAGGCTCGAGACCGTTTTGCCTCTTGCTTAATAATTGGCCTCAAAAAATAGGCTCGCAAGGTCGTCAATTTCCAAAAAATTCAAGAAATTGTCCAAAAAAAGGAAGAAACTCCCTCCGAGTTCCTCAATAGATTAACTCAGGCCTTTCAACAATACACTAACTTAGACCCCAACTCAGAAGACGGCCGGCATGTCCTTATGACCTATTTCCTGGCCCAATCCTACCCTGACATTAAAACTAAACTTAAAAAATTAGAGCAGGGTCCTGCAACCCCTCAGACCGAAATCCTGTCAGTGGCCTTCAAGGTTTTTCATAATCGGGAGGAGGAAAAAGAACGTCGAAAACAAAAGACCGACCACACCAACTTCCAGATGTTGGCCCGGCTTATCAAACCCCCTGGGCACCCTCCCACAGCCTCCACCTCTAAGCCTCCACCTGGAGCCTGCTTTAAATGTGGAAAGGAAGGGCACTGGGCAAAGGCTTGCCCCACCCCCAGGCCACCCACCACTCCTTGTCCAAAATGCAAAAAGAAGGGACATTGGGGATCTGATTGCCCCCTCGCCCGAAGGGGTGAGGGACCAACTGCCCCACAGTCCCCCGAACCGTGGACACCACCTATGGTGGGCCTCGCTGAGGAGGACTGACGGAGCCTTGGGCCCTTCCTGACCATCTCTATAACAAAGCAAGAGCCCAGGGTATCCATGGTTGCGGACGGCCACCCAATATCTTTCCTCCTGGACACTGGAGCCACCTTTTCGGTCTTAAGGGAATATAAAGGCCCCACCACCTCCAGCAGCTCTCCTATAGTCGGGGTAGGAGGTAAACAAATCTTTCCCCAAAAAACCCCTCTTTTAACCTGCTGCCTTCAAGGCACTCAATCCGTTTTCTCCCATTCCTTTCTAGTCATGCCACAATGCCCTGTCCCCTTGTTGAGTCGGGACATTCTATCACGGCTTCAAGTCTCCATTACTTTGCCCCTGTCCTCTTTCTCTTCCTCCGTTTCCTTCCTCCTAGCGCTAGTTCAAGCCCAAGATCCTACTAATTCCACCCCTCCAAAAAAGTCCTTACCCATCCTAATGCACCCTGTTAACCCCACAGTTTGGGACACTGCCAGCCCCGCTCTGGCCCAGTGTTCCCCTGTACACAGAAAACTAAAAGACCCCTCCAAATATATTTGTCAGGCTCAGTATTCATTAACCACAACAGTCCTCCTCAGGTTAAGCCCCATCATTCAGGAAAAAAGGTGTATCTCCGTCCCACTCGCTCCCCTTTCAATACTCCCATACTCGCTGTAAACCGATACTCAAGACATTTTTGCCTTCACATGGACTGACCCCCACTCCCGTCACTACAGGCCCTTCTAACAGCCCCTGCACTTCATCTCCCTGATCTAACTAAACCCTTTTTCCTCTATGTTCATGAAAATACGGGACAAGTTCTGGGCGTTCTAGGACAGAATTATGGCCCCTCCTTTGCCCCCGTAGCATACCTATCAAAACAATTGGACCCCACTGTACAAGGCTGGGCACCCTGTTTAAGAGCCCTAGCAGCGGGGCAGTTACTGCATACGGAGGCATCCAAATTAACATTTGGGGCACCTCTCACCATTCTCTCACCACATCACCTTAAAGACCTCCTTACCTATAAGGGTCTCCAATCCCTCCCACCTTCCAGAATCCTAACCCTCCTATCCTCGTTTCTGGAAAATCCTGCCCTATCCTTCAATACCTGCCCACCCCTAAACCCGGCTACCCTACTGCCTATACCAGATTCCCCCAACACGCCTTTGCACAGCTGCGTAGAAAGCCTTCAGAATTTCATACCTTACCGCTCTTCCATCACTGAGGGACCCCTGTCGCACGCTGATCTCGCATGGTTCACAGATGGGTCCTCATTCAAGGAAGGAAACACTCATTACGCAGGGTACGCCATAGTCTCCCTTGATTCGGTTATAGAAGCCCAACCTTTACCCAAGGGTACTACCAACCAGCAGGCCGAACTTATTGCTGCCACGCGAGCCTGTGTTCTAGCTGACGGAAAAACTCTTAACTTATACACTGACTCCAAATATGTCTTTCATATACTTCTCTCTCATGCTGCCATATGGAAAGAACGTGGTCTGCTTAACACCAAGGGTAACACCATGACCTATTTCACTCTAGCCCCCAAGCTTTATCCCAGTTTTTACAAGCCTTCTTCTCAGTCACCCCATCTGACAAAGCCCTCTTACAAAAAATTTCCTCCTCATGCACAATCTGCCAGAGTACCAGTCCTAACACCCCTCTCAAACCTGGGCCATACCCCTCCCACCAGGCCAGAGGTCTCACACCCACGGCCGACTGGCAAGTCGATTTTACACACATGCCTTCTGTCCGGCGCCTCAAATACCTCTTGGTGTTTGTTGATACCTTTTCAGGATGGGTGGAGGCATTCCCAACATCCAATAAAAAGGCCTCCACCATAGCCCAGACTCTCCTTTCCCAAATCATCCCACGATTTGGAATGCCCACTTCCATTCAATCTGACAATGGACCTGAATTTACCACCTAGATAATACAAAAACTCTCCCAGTCACTCTCTCTCCCCTGGCACTTACATTGCCCTTACCGACCTCAGGCATCTGGAAAGGTAGAGAGAACCAACAGAACCTTAAAGGACATACTAACTAAATTGTCTCTGGAATTACACCTTGATTGGGTCCGTCTTCTACCTCTCGCTCTACTCAAGACCAGGACTCTCCCAAAAAGGCCCTCCAATCTTTCCCCTTTTGAAGTCATGTAAGGTAGGCCCCTCCTACCCCCGGGGATCACAGCAACTGAAGGACCCATATCACCCACCATGGCCTTACCCTTGCTCTCCCACCTTCGCACCGAATTATGGAAGTACCAGGACTGGCTACTTCCAGATCTGTCACTTTCCAAAAATAACCTTTCACTCAGCCCAGGCCAATTAGTATTCTACACTTCCCCGGAACCCAAAACCCCCCTAACCCCTACGTGGGAAGGCCCATGTCCTGTCATCCTTTGCACTCCAACTGCTGCTAAACTTGCCCTGCCAGGTAATCATGTTACTCCATGGATTCATATTTCCAGGCTGAAGCCTTACACTCAGGATCCGCCCTCGGCCACCGAGAACTCCAATAACAAGCTGCAAAAGAACTTAACACACCATTCTTTTACGTGTATCCCTCATCCTACCAACCCTTTCAAACTCTGCCTATCCCGGACCTCAGCCTTACCCCCAATTCTGGGGACATGAACCTTCTCCTTGGCCTTCTCCTGTTCTTTTCATTTCACCCAGGGAGCTTTCAGGCCCCTCTGCTAGCTCCCCAGGGTCACCCATTTACACCTGGCAACAGATCATTTCTGAAACACTCATCTTTCTCTCTCTCTCTTGGAAATTGTTTTCTCTCATGCGACCGCTCCTGGCGGCCGTCCCCTTAAACGCTTCCCTTCCTCAACAATTTATAATCACACCGTCGCCCCACCAGGCTCTTTCTTCGGGTGCAATGGAACCCTCTACCTCCATCCTGCCTAATCTTACTGCCCCATGCCTTCTTGTCACCATCGTCCCTCAACTCACTCTGTACACCAGTTCAGAACTGTTCCATCTTCTTCATCCCCCCTCAAGGCAAAAAAGGGCTGCCTTCCTCCCGATCATGATTGGTATTTCCCTAACAACATCAGCGGTTGGAGCTGGCCTGTCGGGAGGAGCCTTAGGACACAGTTTATGGGCGGTCAAAGACTAAACTTGAAGGGGCTCTAACTTCCACTGCCGAATCTCTTTCCTCCCTACAGAGACAAATCACCTCTTTAGCTCAGGTCACCCTCCAAAACCGTAGAGCACTAGACCTCCTCACCGCAGAAAAAGGAGGTACTTGCATTTTCCTTGAAGAAGAATGCTGTTATTCCTCATAACCTGCCTTTTCTTGCCCTGCATCATTAGGTTTCTTCAAGCCCAAGTGGGAAAAATCTCTAATCAGACCTTTAACCAGCTTTTGCTTAGAAACTACCAGCTTCTAGGTACCGATGAACCCCCTGCCTCATCTCGTGAGCACCTCAGCCGATGCTGAAGAGACACCACCTTACAGAGGAAACTCGTTCCTACACGCCCTCGCCACCGACGCCTGGCTGCTCCCTCCAGTCTCCAACTACGAATAATGGAACCGGTGCATATTTGACTTGTGGCTTCAAGGAACGTTTATGGACTTTTCCCCTTTTGGAATTACTTGTTTCTCCACCCTCTTTTGGGGTTTCATAATGGGTATTTATGTACCTTCCTCCCTTTGCCCCCCCACAACGCCCCAGTTCAGCAGGAAGTAGCTCGATGACTTCAATGTCCCCTTTCCTAAAACAAGAAAAAGGGAGGAATGTAAGAACCCAAATGCCCCAAGGGATCACACCCTGATCACATAAGCCCTTCTCAGCGCATTCTCCTTCCCGCCGGTGCGAATCGCAGGCCAATCAGCTCCCCACCAAGCCCCATGCGGTATGCTAAGTAGGGATTGTATTTTAAGCCAATCAGCCCTCCCTAAAAGCCCTATATATATGTGTGTGTGCTGCCTAATAAACGAGCTCTTTCTGGTGGATCTGGATCGTCAACTGGTGTCGACTCGTCCTTTCAGGTGGGAAGCTTTAACGAGACCCATTGCATAATCAACCAGTGACCAACTTGATCCCAAATTTTCATGCCAAGGTTCCCTTCCTTGATGTATCAAGGACATGGTTGTTTAATATCCACTAACAGTTTAACAAGCTGCCATTCAGTTACTTACAGCCTGCTGCTTTAAGGAGACATAGGAGTTGTAATGTATGTTCAGTCTCCCCTTTCATTAACGAATTATCCATATTTTAAAGGTAAAGAAAACAAAAAAATATCTCCGGGGTTGAAAAAGACCTAACTTTGACCTGCCGCGGGCGTGCAGTCTCTAATCGAAAGCCACCTGTGATTCCCTTACCGGGATGTGATGCGTTTCCCTTATTAGGGACTCCCTTGCTGGGATGAATTGGACGTCCTATTCCTCTCCAGTGCTTGGCAGGTCAGTCTCGGATCCATGGAGAACGTCCTCACACGGGGCACCACTTGTTACACTTTCCTCTGTGTAACTGAGACGGAGAAAAGAGAAAGAATTCACTCAAAACACAATCAATGAGGACTGGAGGGACTGCCACCCATCAGGGGAGCAGCCCCGATCCAAAATCAGCCTCTCTTTTTATCGGCAAGACAAGGAAGTTTCACAAGAAAAATCAGTGGATTCAATCATCAAAGTAGGACATAAGACATGGGCAGTGTTACAAAAGTTGTCCATGGCTAAGCATAGCTTAACAATGGAAACTAGTAACATCAGTAAATTAAAGTGACATTCCAAAGTACAATTAGTAAAGAGCTCTTTACAATTAGTAAAGAGCTAAATTGGTCAAACTGGCTCCTTATCTAAAGTATGACCTCTCCTTAAACAAAAATTCACTCTTATGATAAAATCTAAATACAATTATCAGCTAAAGTTTCCCCCAACAGACAGCTTGCCCCTAGCAAACATTTTTTCCACAACTTTCCCTTCAGCAATTCTTAACAGAACCGGTATGACAACTACCTGTCATCTCTAAAATAATTAAAGTATACAATCCCATACCTAACCAGCGATTAAGAGTTGATTAGATGGGCTTTGGCCACACTATCTATGGGCTGTGGCCCCCTGTCCGAGGGCTTTTGCCTCATACATGCATTTACCTAAAAACCTTATTCTAAAATCAAATGAGAATCACAATTTCTAACCCACTACAGTATAAATCTTCATGACTTTGAATTTGGCAAAGAATTCTTAAATATGACAGTAAAAGCATGAGCAGCAAAAGAAAAAATAGATAATTGGACTTCATCAAAATTTAGAACTTTTTGATCCCCGTACTGGCCAGCTGCCAGAAAAAAAAAATTCTTTTTTAAACTTTTGTGCTTCATAGGACACCATCAAGATAGTGAAAAGAGGAAGAGGGAGATGAGCGAGAAATTGGTTAATGGACACAAAAAATGGCTGTTTTGTAATGATGAATATGCTAATTATCATGTTTTAATCATCACACATTGTACACAGGTGTTGATATTCAACTCTGTACCCCACAAATATGTACAATCAATTATGTTTCAATTATTAAAAAAAAATTGAAAAGAGAATGTACAGAATGGGAGAAAATATTTGCAAATAATATACCTGATAAAGGACTTGAATCCAGAATATATAAGGAAGTAACAACTCAATAATACAAAGATAATAACCCAATTAAAAATGGGCAAAGTATCTGAATAGGAATGAAGAACTGATCCATACTTCAACATGGATGAACTTAGAAAACGTTATGCTAAATGAAAGAAGGCAGTCACAAGAGACTACACAGCTTATGATTCCATACATACGACATTGTGCAACCTGGAAATGTATGGACAGAGAAAGTAGATTAGTGGTTGTTTAGGGCTGGAGTAGGAAGAGGAGAGCAAGGGGAGATGGTGATAGCTAAAGGGGACAAGGTTTCTCCTAAGGTGAAATGAAAATGTTCTGAAATTGACTATGGTAATGGTTGCACTACCTGTGAATATACTAAAAACCGCTGAATTGTACACTTTAAATGGGTGAATTGCATGATATGTAAATTATTTCACAATTCAACTGTTTAAGGGAAAAAAGGGGAATTTATTAGAAAGATACGGACTCATGTAACCCAAGGGCAAGGACTGGGCCTGCTGGGCCCTCCCTGAACTCTGGCCAGAGCAGGGGTCCGCACAGTAAGGTCCCTAATTTGCAGTGTCAGCACCACCTGTACCCTCCTTAGGAAAGCAAATCCTTGGGCCACACAGCCTAGGCCTACTGCATCAGAAACTCTGGGGGCGGGACTAAGCAATGTGTGTTTTGACAGACCCTCTAGGTGATGGTGATGCATACTCAAGTTTGAGAATCACTGGCCGAGAGCACTGTGGGGAGCAGGGAAGGTTTCTCTCACACCTCTGCTCTTTCTGAGTGTGCATTTCCTCTGTTGTTACACACAGGCTTTCTGCACTGTGCATTCTCCCCCGCAAGCCCCGATAGCCTTCATGGTAGAAAATGGCCACCAACAATTCTTAAATTAAAATCCCTTAGAGAACCAGCTAAATTGAGACTAGCATTCAGTTTCCAATTGCAAATTCTGGGGGAGGAACTCAGGTGATGTTCACCTTGTGTCAGTGACATCCTCAAGGTTGTTCCCAGTAGAAGCCTGAATGGAGGAAGGTTGGGCTGGGGAAGGCCAGATCCCAGAAAAGGGGTGAAGGAGGCAAACAAAACAAAAAAAAAAACAATAGGTATCTTTTATGGGAGGCAATAGAAGAAAATCTAGGGTGACCAGCCATCCTGGTTTGTCTGGACCTTTCCTAGATTTGGCACCAAAAATCTCAGGTCCTGGAAAACCCATCGGTCCTGAGCAAAGGAGAATTGGTCACCCAGGGGCCACAGGGTGGTGAGAGGGAGGTGTGCTTTCATTCTTGGAGGGTGCATAGAAAGAAGAGGAGTTGATGAGACTCTCAACTAGGGTGCATTTGGAGATATTTGATGCATTTTTGGTTGTCACCATGACTGACTGGGTGTGTTAGTGACAGTTTGCAATGCTTGGGTCAAACCTGCATGAGGAAAAATTGCTTTGGCCCAAGTGCCAGTAGCTCTCCCACTGAAAAATTCTTCCGTAACAAAATGAAGGCATGACTATCAACCCAGTCACATATTAGACTCAGCTGGGATCTTTAAACTACCTGGAGTGGAGCTCCAAACCTAGCCCCAGAGTTTCTGATTTAATTGGTCTAAGGAGGCACCCAGGCATTGGTATTTTTTAAAGTACCCCCCAGGTAATTTTGATGTGAGATTGGGTGGACAGCCAAGACTGAGAATCAGAGAAGGATGAATCACAGAAATTTGAGTCCAAGAAGATGAAGTATTTGGGCATTGGGGAAAAGAGGGAAATTGGAATGTCCAAGGGGGTAGAGAGATCTAGAGGACTGAAGGACAATGATCAGGGCTTTGGTTTTGCTCAGGGAAAAAGGCTCTGGGGTCTAGGTCTGGCAGCGTGGAACCACCCCAGATATACACTCAGTGTCTAATAAGCAGAGTGGCAGGGAAGGTGAGAGTCATAAATGGATCTAAATATCTAAATTCTTCAGGAAGCAAGAGGCGGCTGGTAATCACTTTGACCCTGAGATGTAGGTCGTGCGATGTAGCAGGGAGATGTAGGTCATGCGATAAGTGTGATAGTGGTTATGGGTGCGTGGCTGGTGGGGTAGCCAAACCTTTGGCCTGTTTGCTGTCTCAGTAACTCATTGAATATGCTGGTCCTCCAGTATTTCAAGAGGCTTTTGGTTTTGGTAAACATCTGTGAATTATTTCTAAATGTCTCAATAAGACCAGAAGTGACTGTTTGACTCTATATATTTGTCAAACTGTGTTAACTACTTTATAGTTGTTTACACTGAACCAGTTCCAAGGCACTTTCATATGATCTTATCTGGTCCTCCTTGTGTGTAGGATGGGTAGGTATTATGACTCCTTTTTGAAGGGGAATCCAGTTAGCTCAGGAAGGCAGTTACTTGGCTAGAGTCACATGGCTAGAAAGAAGTGATGTTGGGATTGGCACAAGGGGATCTGATTTTTAGGACAGCCCTCTTTCTACCACACCACGTGAGAGAGAGTTATTTTCCCCCTAGAGCCAGTGGTGCTTTTTTCATTCATGAGGGAAGAGCATTTGCTCATCAGCCTAGTTGTGCAACAGTTTGGCCCACATCACTCCAGTGCCACTGCATTGCTTAATAAAGTAAAACTGGACCAAGTGTCAGTATATGGATATAATATGAATTATAAAAATTAATCTTGTTGGGGTTGGCCCTGTGGCTCACTCGGGTAAGTGCGGTTCCGGTAACGCCGAGGCCACAGGTTCGGATTCTATATAGGGATGGCCGGTGCACTCACTGGCTGAGCGTGGTGTGGACCACACCAAGTCAAGGGTTGTGATCCCCTTACCGGTCAATAAAAAAAAAAAAAAAAAAAAAATTAATCTTGTTGGGAGAAAGATACTTTTCCGCCTCCTCTACATGTGGCTTCCAAAGAGAGAAACTCAAGACAGGAAGGAAGACTTTGCGAGTGATAAAGGATGAGGGTTTGGGGTGGCTTGGTGGTATCTGTAAAGCTACATGACTATGCCAGTTGTCGGATTGAGGCAATAGCTATGCTAATTGTATGGCTAGGCATTTCATAACTAAAGCCAAAACATTTCACTATTTTAGTTATACTAAGTTTCCGTTTGTATTGTCAAGGCGAGCGCTCAGACTCTTCAAACCCAGCTGGGTCACCAGACCCCTCACACACAGGTCCACGCTAGGTAATTGGGAAAGATCCTGGGAGCCGTTGGCAGACAACATGAGCTCAGTCCTCAGCAGCAGCAGCTTATAGCAGCCTCCAGCAGCAGTGGAGGTGGCCTCCCAGAGGGTCCCGGGGGCTCTGGCAGCAACAGCTTGCAGCAACAGCCTCCAGCAGCAGTAGCAGCCTCCCTGTGGCCCGCCCCCAGGATGTCCCGGGGGGCAGGGGGAGTGGGCGCTGTGGATCAGAGCCACTCGTCCTTTATACTTAAGTCCATAACCCAGGGCACCTGGGTGCACATGTGCAATTACATTAGACAACAACCAAGGAACACCTGGGTGCACGTGCATATTTATATCAAATGCTCGGCAAGATTCTGAACATCTAGGGCTGGCCGGTGGCTCACTCGGGAGAGTGCGGTGCTGCTAACACCAAGGCCCCGGGTTTGGATCCCATATAGGGATGGCCGGTTCGCTCACTGGCTGAGCGTGGTGCTGACAACACCAAGTCAAGGGTTAAGATCCCCTTACCGGTCATCTTTTAAAATAAATAAATAAATAAAATAAAATAAAATAAAATATAAGTAATCATTATAAAGAAAAAATTCAAATCATATAAACTGTATTAAGGTATTCAATAAAATTTTTTTGTGCCTACCATATATGCCAGGCACCATTCAAAGCACTGGGAATGTGGCAGTGACCAACACAAAGTCCTTGTCCGCATGGGGCTTACGCTTTAACGGAGGGAATAGCAAAAAACATAAAAAACTATGGAATGGGTCAAGTTATGATAAGCGCTGTGAAGAAAAACACAAGAAAGTATAAACCGCTCAAAATCCCATCACCAGAGATAACCGTCATTACCATTCTGTTGAACGTTCTTTTCAAATACCTCTCTCTGCCTATATACAAATATAATATAAATATGTTTTCATATCTATGTTTTTTTTTTGCTGACTGTACAGGGATTGAACACCGGATCTTGGTGTTATCAGCACCATGCTCTAACCAACTGAGCTAACTGGCCAGCGCAGCAATGGGTATTTTTACATGCTGACTTTAACCTGTTTCTTTTTCCAATAATATTTCTCAAACATCTTTTTATGTCAATAAATAAAAACTGACATGATTTTTTTCCAGTTCTGAATATTTTTAATTTTGAAAATTTCAAAAATACCAAAATACAGAGAGAACGGTATAGTAAACACATTTATTTATCCCCTATAAAAATTGTTAACATTTTGCCATATTTGCTTTATCTTTTTTTTTTTTTTTTTGCTACGTATGTTAAACTCATATAAGGACATCATGAACATCTTACCTGTTCATCATTTCCGCCCCAGCTAGTAGACGGTCATTCAATTCTGACACGTTTTACATGGAGTTAGTATCAGACTCCACAGGTTTAAGGACTCAGTCCTCCACAAGACTGCCCTTACTTCAGATGTCAGCCTCACTTCTTGGGATCCCCAGGCCATCTGCACTTCTGACCAACTGGCTGAAAATTCAGGGTTCCCACAGCCTCCTCATGTTCAATAATTTGCTAGAAGGACTCACAGAACTCAGGAAAGTGCTGTACTTATGATGAAAGTTTTATTATAAAGGACATACATTGGTTGAGGTCTGGGAGGAAGGCAGAGCTTTTATGTCCTCTCATGGAATCAGGGAACGTCATCCTCCTGGCACATCTGTTTACCAACCAGGAAGTGCCACGGCGCTTCAATGTTCAGAGTTTTTGTCAGTGTTTCATTATGTAGGCATAATTGACTAAATCATCAGCCACATGGTTGAGCTCATCTCCAGCTGCTCTTCCTTTATGGAGTTCCTCTGAGAGTTCCCCTGGGAACTCTGGCCCAAAGTTTCAGCCCTCTAATCATGTGGTTGATATTTCTGAAGCTATCTAGGGGCCCACCAAGAGTTACTTTATTACCATAACAAAGTCATTGCTATCACTTTAGAAATTCCAAGGTTTTGAGGCACTGTACCAGGAATTGGTGACAAAGACGAGATATATTCTTTATTATATCACATCACCCCTAAATACTTTAGTATATATCTCTAAATATATAAGGACATTTTCGTATATAACCACAATACCATTATCATATGTAACAAAATGAACAATAATTTTTTCTGCTTTATATTCAATGGTTGCTTAGTATGTACTGTATGTATACATCCTAAGGATTTTTTTTTTTACCCTAGGATTCTTAATCAGTTACCTCTTGATGGACATTGAGGATGTATTTATTTTTCCACTAGGGCAATGTTCATCCCAGTATGGGATGAACATTCTTATGCATACACCTTTTTATCCTATAAGTGTCCCTGAGAATATTATGACTGCTTGTTCCCAGCAGAGAGCCATAAAATCCAGTCCAAAGGTATTGTCTTCTAGTGAAGCACAACATATCCACATGCCTGATGTGGTCAGTGTGACTTTGCCTAACTTTTATTATCACCTGTATGCCAAAGAAGTCTGATGTTACCTGATTCTTTGGGTGAGGATGAGGGCCTTCCAGCTCTCCAGGCCAGTGGAGATAATGGCAGCTGCTATGAATTGAATTGTGTCCCCCCAAAATTCATATGTTGATGCTCTAACCCCCAATGTGATAGTGTCTGGAGATAGGATCTTTAGGAGGTAATTAAGGTTAAGTGAGGTCATAATGGCAAGGCCCTAATCCAATAGGACAGTGGCCTTCCAAGAAGACGCAGCAAGAAGGCAGCCATCTGCGAGCCAAGGAGAGAGCCCTCATCAGAACCTGACCATGCTGGTACCCTGATCTCAGACTTGCAACCTCCAGAACTGTGAGAAAATAGTTTTTGCAGTCTGTGGTATTTTGTTATGTCAGCCAGCAGAGTATTCATTGAAACTCTTAATGGTAGTGACAGAAAATCAATTTGAATTAGCTTAGGAAAAAAAGAATATCCTTTCAAGGAACTCCAGGAAGGTTGAACAACCCAAACAAGAAAAGAATGAGTGTGGGGGTAAAACCACTGGCCTCTGCCACACTGCCTTCGACACTTCTCCCCAAAGGGCAATGGCTCACCTCACCCTGGGTTTTTTGTTTGTTTTGTTTTTAGTTTATTTTCACCCTGGGGTTTGCAGGATGGGTGGGGTGTGTGTGTCACAGGGAAAGAGAAGAGAATTAAGCAGGACTCTTTGGGGCTACAACCTATGCTTATTGTAACCTGAGGCTTGCCACAGGTCATAAGACCATCCCATGGCAGATCTAAGATTCTATGGAAGTTCTCATGACAGCAGCTGCATGGAACTTAAGTGCTGAGATACAGCCTTCTTTTTTTTTTTTTTTTTTTGTCTTTTTCGTGACCAGCACTCAGCCAGTGAGTGCACCGGCCATTCCCATATAGGATCCGAACCTGCAGCGGGAGCGTTGCCGCGCTCTCAGCGCCGCACTCTCCCCAGTGCGCCACGGGCTCCGCCCTGGCCTTCAACTTTGGGTAAGCTCACCACTAGAGAGTAAAAGAAACCCTCATCCTCTCTTCTTTTTTTTTTTTTTTTTTTTTTTGTGGCTGGCCTGTATGGGGATCTGAACCCTTGACTTTGGTTCATCTTCACTTCTTTCCTTCAGAAAATCTACCTTCTTGCTTAAAGAAGCATATTTCATTTGCTTGTAGGAGGAAGGAGTGGGGACCCTTTCTGTTTGCAATGGTGGGGTTGGGCCCCTTACACTTTTCATCAGAGTTCAGTTTTCCCAGTGTGGCCAGCCATTATGCCTAAGGACAAAAGTTACAGTGGTTTTGGTATTTAGAATATTTCATATATTTCTGATATTTTATTTCAAATTTCTTATTCTAACAATATTTAACCTCTCTGGAGTTTTTATTTGATGGTGCTTAAAGATGCTCCCAGTATCTTTACAGTACATTCTCCTTGTTCTTTGCCTTCTTCTGTCAGAAAGGACTACTTCCCAGCTTCTACTTACTCTGCCAATCCTTTGAATAGCATTTATCTGCAGAGCCCTGCCCTGAGCCATCACCCCCCTGGCTCTTCTCAATCACACTTTTGTCTTCAGCCACCAACTAGAAACTGAGAACTCTCAAGTCCGCGTCTTCGACCCAGTCCCTGGGCTTCAGCTCCACACATGCTGCAAACTACTGGCCTTGGCTGTCTAGTAAGTGCCTCAATATTCAAAACGGCTAAGATTGAATTCCTTATCTTCACCTTTGCACCCCTCCCCATTACCGTAAAAGCTGTTTCTTCTTCTGGGTTCCATATCTCAGAAGCCTGGATTCTTCCACCCTGCAACTCAATCACCATATCAAACCTCTTCCTCCTAAATTCATCTTACATCTCTCTGTCACCATTCCTCCTGCCAACACCTTGCTTTAGGCCACCATCACTCCTCACCAGGATTATTATAACAGTTTCTTTTTTTTTGGGTGCTGGCCGGTATGGGGATTGGAACTCATGATCTTGGTGTTACCACGCTCTCCCACGTGAGCTAACCAGCAAGCCCTAGTGTAGACATCTTTTAGCCTTCAGAGTATAACATTTTTCTCTTGCCTCCAGGCTTTCACGTTTGTTGCCTCTGCCTAGAATACTTGCTGTTTACCTACTTACTTTCCATTCATCTATCAATCTCGTCTCAGTTTAGATGTAATTTCTCCAGGTGGTGTTCCTAATACTCCCACTCTGGGTTAGGTGTTACCTCTATTAGTTTTTTTTTTTTAACTGTTGGCAAAATATCTGTGTGATATTTTAATAATCCCTAATCGTAAAACTTAAGTAACAGTTTTATTGAAATATAATTCACACACCATAAAATTCATCCTTCTAAAGTATGCAATTCAATGATTCTTAGTATGTTCACAAGGCTTTGTGACCATCATCACTATCTAATTCCAGAACATTTCATCACCACGTGATGTAGTTTGGATGTGTTGTCCCCTCCGAAACTCTTGTGGAAATTTGATCCCCAATGTGGCAGTGTTAGAAACTGATTGAGTCATGGGGGCAGATCCCTCATGAATGGATTAGTGCTCTCTTGGTGGGGGCAGTAATGAGAGAGTTCTCACTCTATTAGTTCCCACGAGAGCTGGTTGTTTATAGGACCCTGGCATCTTTTCTCTCTCTCTCTCTTTCTCTCTCTGTCTCACTTCCTCTCACCACGTGATCTGCTTGTACCTGCCAGCTGCCTGTCACTTTCCATCATGAACAGAAGCAGCCTGAGGCCCATGCCAGATGCAGCTGTCCCAGAATCGTAAGCCAAATAAACCTCTGTTCTTTATACATTACCCAGTTTCAGGTATTTCTGTTATAGCAACACAAAATGGACTAAAACACCACAAAAGAGAAGCCCCCTATCCATTAGCAGTCTTTCCCCATACCCCCTCCTCTTGGCAAACACTAATCTACTTTCTGAGTAGAGTTTTGCTTATTCTGGACATTTCATGTAAGTGGAATCAAACAATATGTGGCCTTTTGCATCTGTCTGCTTTCACTTAGCATAATGTTTTCAAAGTTCATCTATGTTGTAGCATTGTAAGGTAAATGCAGGACATAGACCTATCTCCCCTCCCCATGCATACCAGAATTTCTCCTCCCCACTGGGAAACTACCCCTGGCCAAGGTAGTTTACCCAAGGATAGACATGTCTCCTTTAAGACAAATGGAAGATGGTAGGAAGCAGGAGCCCTGAGTAAATGAATTAGCATGTAAATGTAGTTAGCACACTAATGTTAAACTATTCTGCAGCCAGGAGGGTAACAAGTAAGTTAACTAATCTATTCAGGCAGACCTCCTGGTGAGCTCTGAGTTGGGTGAGGGGCACATAAGCATGCAAATGATGTACACCTCTCCTTTGATCTGTTCACTATATAACTGTTGTGTGTACCCTGTGGCAGTATGGATTTCTAGCTGACTGGCCACCATTAGCACCTCCTGTAAGTCTAATAAACCAATGTCTCCAATTATTGCAATATTGGGTGAGTTTCTTCAGAACAGGCAAACACTATGTGAGCACCCTTTCAAATTTGGGGCTCCCATGATACAAGCATGTACCAATATTTCATTCCTTTTAATGGCTGAATACTATTCCATTGTATGGATATACCACACTTAGTTTATCCATTCATCAGTTGGTAGATATTAGGATTGTTCCCACTTTCTGGCTATTATGAATAATGCTGCTATGTATACTCATGTAGAAGTGTTCATATAGACATATGTTTCATTTCTATATACCTAGGAATGGAACTACTGGGTCATATGGTAACTCCACGTTTAACTCTTTGAGGAACTGAAAACTGTTTTCTAAAGTGGTTACACCATTATACAATCCTATCAGCAGTGCATGAGAGTTCCAGTTTATTCACATTCTCACCAATATTCTTCACCAACATTTACCATCTATTTTTAAAAATTTATCTATCCTACTGGGTGTGAAGTAGTTTTGATTTACATTTACCTGATGGCTAGTGACATTGAGCATCTTCTCATGTGCATTTGTATGTCTCTGGAGAAATTTTTATTTAAATATTTTGCCTATTTAAAAAGTTGAGTTGGAGTTCTGGTCAAGATGGCAGAATAGACAGTCCCCAGTGTCACTCTCTCCTACAAATCAACCAATTTACAACTATAAAAATGTAACAACAACCAAGCTGGGGCTGCTGGAGCTCAGGGGAAGAGGAGGAGAGACCTATTGAGTTCATGAAAGGGGAGAAGCCACAATGAGAGAAAGAAAAAACTGCTTGGAGTGTTTTGGGCCATGGCCACTTTAAGGCTGAAGCTGCTGAGCGCATGGAGCAGGAGCAGGCAGAAGCCACAGCTGTGCCCTTTGGATGGAGTTGCTTGGAGGCGGCAGGGGAGAAGAGGGCCTTGGTGGCCCTCAGGACAGCAAGACCACTAATAGGATTCCTGTGGACCCACGCAGGAGTGAGGAGCCAGAACAGCTGAAAATGGGGAACCATTAAGAGGCCAGTGAGTCATCATAAGGGACCAGCACAGGGCCAGTCCCATGGGAAGTGTTTGGAGCATGGGCAGTGGGGGAGACGGGCCCACCGGGAGAACACTGGGACACAGTAAGGACAGCTGATCTGCCCCCCAATCAGCGCAGGACCACTCAAAGGAGACTGGTCAGGAATATAGAATCGCATGTGGTGCAGTTTGATGAAAAGACTCAGGCCCAGATCAGAGTTTCTACACAACCCAGATCCACCAGGTCTCTGGAGAGTTGGAAGTACCTATAAGGTCAACCATTTAACCCTGAGCTGCACAAAAAGTCTTCCATAAGGAAACAGCTGCAAAGCAGCAATTTAGCTCAACAACACAACTGAAGAACTGGTTCCCACAGGAAGTTCCCCCATTTTAGAAGTAAGCAAAGGACGAAAAATCAGTTCTGGCTCAGGCACACTGCCAGCTCCTCAGGGCCCTGCCTGGGGCTGGGGCATGGAGCCTGGGACCAGACCCCTCCACAACCAGGCACACCACCAGTGTCAAGGAGCATGCCAAAAACATCACCTCCATGTGGGTGGCCCACCACAGCCACCACAGTAATCGTGACTGCCGTGAAAGTGGCTAGACGTCACAACCACCAACAGATGGTCTGCCAGCCACTGGAGTGCATTGACACAAGGAGAGTCACCAGCAGAGAGCAAAGAAAAGAAGACGATGTCTCTCTCCACAAAGCCCATTCCAGAGGGACAGAAGAAGCATCTGCTCTATGATAATATTGGGGGACCTGAACACACCTTTCAGCATTGGACAGATCATCTAGGCAACAAATCAACAGAGGAACCATTACTCTTTCAGAGGGAGAGAAGAAATCTAGGGTTATCAGAGGTGGTAGGAGGGAGGGAGAGGGGCATAGGGAGAGACTGAACAAGGGGCATAAAGAATAAGTACAATTTATAACAATATACATACTAATAATATTGATTTGATCAACATATATCAACATTGAATCCTAGAAATATGTATAATCAATTATGATTCATTAAAAAAAAGTTGAGTTGTCTTTCCATTGTTAAGTTCTAAGAGTTCCTATATATGTTCTGGATACTAATTGCATATCAGACATACGATTTCCAAATATTTTCTCCCATTTTGTGGATTGTCACTTTCTTGATAGTGTCCTGTGACACACAAAAGTTTTTAGTTTTGATGAAGTCCAATTTATCTCTTTTTCCTTTTGTTGATTGTGCTTTGGTGACATAAGAAACCATTGCCAAATCTAAGGTCATGAAGATATACTCTTGGTCCTTCCAAGAGTTTTATAGTTTTAGCTCTTATGTTTAGGTTTCGTGATCCTTTAAAAAAAAAAAAAACATAGTGTGAGTGAGGTGAGAGAGCCAACATCATTCTTTTCCTTGGGATATTCACAGAACTTTTTACATTGTACTGAATTGTTTGTCTTGCTTTGCAATTACACAGTAAACTACATGAGGGAAGAGACCAAGGTAGTCTCACTAAAAATCTTATTTTTAAAAAATGAAAGAATCAGGTTACGAAAATATCAAGTTTCTTTGTCTGAAATTTATTCTGTCCAGTAACACTTTCTTTTTTCCTGGGAGGTGGGGCGCGCACTGACTGAGCTGCAATGTAGGCGCACTGAGCTCCTGGCACTTGCCACTGTTTTCATCATGGTGTTGGAAGTTCAAATTCCTTGACAATAACAATTCAGAAAGAAAGTAACACACAGGATGATAGGGCCTGAACGATTTAACAGGCTTTGGAACGAAACTGATCTGTATTCAAATCCTTTCATTTAAGAACTGTGTAACTTTGGACAAAATATGTTACCTATTTCTCATTCTTTAAAATGGGGATTTATTTGGTGAGGCTGTTAAGGGGTTTAAGTGAGAGTTTGTAACTACGGTGTTTTACACATTGTAAGCATTCACCAAATAGTAGAAGTTATTTATTAGTGCAGAAGTTAATAGCAGCAATGTTGGGGAACCCTGTCACTTGCTTGCTACCTTTTATTCCAAATTTTGCTATAGTACAGATTCCAAGATTTGTTTTTTTTTTTTTTTTTTTTTTGCATGAATTGAGAATTGTTAGACTACTGATTTTTGATTCGGAAAGGCATACACAAAAATACAAATGACCCTAAAGAATGTATGCAAAATGACCCTAAAGATGTATGCAAAATGCTTTGGAGTTCAAAGCGTCAGGAGCGGTAGAACAAAAGACCACTTTTGGGCATAATGTCTTCATAGAAAAGTGGGGGCCGAACAGAGATTCTAGGCATTTTGGATTTATTTCAATGTGGCACCTATTTCAGGTTTGTAAAATAGGTGTTTGATTACATGTCTGTCTCCTCCAGTAGAGTCAACGTAGGAACCATGTCTTAAGTCGTCTTTGGATCTTCAGTACGTGGACACTCTACGGATAGTTGAATTGACACGCCTTGACCACCGACCGGGCCAGAAAGGATTTTCTGGAAAAGACGGGGAAGTAGGAGGGGAAGGGAAGACCTGGATCCATTGTCAAGGAGAAGAGAGAGGCTCAGGTATGGGACACAGGTCGGTCCTTAAGCCTCAGCTGGACGTGAGAAACCGAGAGAACCACACCATACCCCTACTTCCCAGCTCCTGGACCGGCAGGGCCACTTCCGGCAGAGGGCGGGGAAACAAGAGGAGGGTGCCGGGAAGGAGGCCTTTTGTAGTGCACTAGGCGGAAGTGTGCCAAAGGTTTCGGTGCAGCTGCTTCCGGTCCGGGTCAACGCGGAATTGGTACACTGCATGGTTTGTGCCATGCGGAGACAGGCTTCTGAGGGCAAGTGCGCGAGTGAAGAGGTGAGCGCGGGCGTCTGGACTCAGAAATCTGGAGTCTAGTGGAAAGACCTGAAAGAAGGCCAGGAACCTGAATAAGATCTAACCGCTGTTTCCGAGGGGGCAACTACCACGGGGAACCCCTCAGCCCTGGTAACGGCCAAAGAGGAGGAGATGGCGCCAGTCAGGGAGCGGCCGTGGCCGAGACAGTGAGGAAGCGCGAAGGCAGAGCAACCGGGGAAGCCTCGGGAGAAGAATCAGAGTCATCGCTGCCGCCACTGCCGCCACTACCATGGAAGGAGCAAAGCCAACATTGCAGCTCGTGTACCAGGCAGTGCAGGCGCTTTACCACGACCCAGATCCCAGCGGAAAGGAGCGCGCCTCGTTTTGGCTTGGGGAGCTGCAGCGTTCGGTGAGGGGCCCAGAGAGGCCGTTCTGCGCCGCGGGGCCACGGCCGGGTGGGACCTAGGCTTGAGGGGAGAGCCTGAGCCCGGCGGCTGGCCTCGTGAGATCCTCCTTGGGGAGGAGCTGCTGCCGTGGGGTGGGGCTGTGTCGCTCTGTGGGAACTAGAGGCAGCTGATCGGTCGCGAACTGGCCCTTCCCCCGCCCCGTAGAATCTGATTTTTAGGTCCTGTGCTTCTCGCTTGTAGCATCGATCTAGTCCTCTTTTAAGTTCTACCCTTGCTATTGCTTCTTAGGCCGTGCTTTTCCGTTTTGTCTTCCTTCAACCAAACGTAAACCCAGTGTTTCTCAGCCTTCTACTTAAGGATGCTTTATTCGTCTCCACTCCGTATCCAAGTATTGCATCTGGCAGTTCCTTCCCAGTCGTAGCCTTACTCATACCTCACTGTTCTTTGCTGATTTTCATGCCCATTTGAGTCCATTATTCTCGAAACTCCTCAGGTTTCTAGATTCTTACACGTGTGAATTTCCCCCCTGCTTTGGAGTGCAACATAATATAAAGAAAACAAGTCAATTCTGATTTTAGAAAATCTTTGGAGTTCTCTTTCCGCTTCATACTGGTCCTCTAACCTTGTTATTTCGCTTCATACTGGTCCTACAGCCTTGTTTTCCGATTTTTAGGTTATTATAAGATGGTTATTATAATCGCCTTCATTATTCCATATAACTGTATGAGCATCCCAGTGAGGTGTTAATTGCAACCTGTTATATCTGTTGTATTTCCGCATCCTTTGATTCATGTTTTATGCATCCTCCCTGAAATTTTACACTTATCTTTGCTGTGCTTATTTCTGTGTGAGTGTGTATACATGGTGATCTTGCTGACTTAGATCCTAAGTGTAGGATTTACTTGACCAATTGTGAAGTACTTTGAAAACTAGAGGCTTATACTGACCGACAAAATACCTTTAACTTTATTTCTGCATTTTATACTCACAAGCATATTTTTTATTTGTTCCTCGTTCCCTTTTATTTATTTATTTCTTTTAACTCGTGTCTGATACCTAAAGGTGCTCCGCCCTATTAAATCAGTGCCTAGGCTGCAAGTGTATAATATTTAAAAATTTGTCTTTGAATTTTACACTTAAAAAAATGGGGGTCCAGGTTCTGGCTTATCTTGTAGGAAGTTAAAGGAATAAAACTCACTGCAGGCTACACAAGAAAATCATTCACATATGGTCTCATTTAGTGTTTAGTTTCTGTGATCTCTTTGGGGAGTCACAATTCCCTGATCTAAAGTATAAATGGGAGAAATTCTACACCGTACTATAAAAGTCACCTCTTCCCAACTAAACTTGCTTATTGTTGTGTATATTTTAAATTAATATTTGAGTGCTTACCATGTATTGGCAACTGTCTTGGGTGTTGGTATTTGGAAATGAACCAGACAAAAATCTCTTTTTACTACATGGGGTAGTTGTGATGATTAAATGAGTTAATATCTATAAAGAGTTTAGAAAAGTTCTTGGAACATAAAGGTTAAAATATGTTAGCAACTGTTATTTAAATTTTAGTCTCTTTTCTCTTTTTTCCATTACTCTCTGTTACAGCCTTACTTCATCATCATCACTGTTAGTACCGTCCCAACTACAACAGATGGCACACTGACAGGATAATTTGAGGAGAGTTTATTTTATGAAGGTACTATTATAAAGAATGCAGGTATAATGGTACTACAGGAAATAGTGTGGTACCTGTAGCCAAACTGTTAACATCCCTAGGTGGGAGGGGATAAGAGAGGAAATGGTTACTTGAACTTGAAAGAAAAGTATGGAGTTGGCTGCCTGGAGAAGAATGGTGACTTTCTGGTGAAGGGACATAGCTAGCTTGAGGTGACCTTGCTGGGAGAGAGCTGGAGGAATGAATGTCCTGACCTTATTCTCCTTCTAATCTCCTGCTAGAATTACCCATTGTCAAGCCCAACCAGAGCCTGTTGATAAAGTCTATACAGGTCAGCCTACTGGAACAGAAAACATGGTAGAGAACAGTGGAAAAATGGACCTGGAAAATAGCCAGCAGAGTCACATATCATCATTTTTAGGCAACTTCAACATCTGGATTGATAATTCATCTAACACTTTGGCCTCTCAATTCCTTTATCTTCTTCATTTTCTTCAGCCACCTGGTCACACCCTGGATCTCTTATTACTAAAAAGTCACCAAACCCTCCAAATCACTAATTCAGACATTCTGCTCTGGTCATAACCCACTGTTTTTCCAGTTTGCTGGCTCAAGAATCTCAAGTAACCCCACATTATAGTCTTTATTTTTTTTTGAAATCTTATATAATTTTAATTTTTATAATTTTTGTTGGCTTTTTGGGGTGGGGTGGGGGCAGAGCTGGCCAGTACATAGATCCAAAACCTTGACCTTGGTGTTATAACATCGTTCTCTGACCAACTGAGCTAACCTGCCAGCCCTTATCAAAATTTAAAAATTTCATTTTTAAAACAGAAGTTTTTTTTGTGCAACTTTTTTTTTCTTCCTAGTGGTAATCAGTACCTTTTTCTTTTTTTTTTACATTTGCTTTGTTTTCTGTATATCTACAGTAATTCATCCCAAAATCTTTGTCAGTGTAAATATCATCTTTGTATGTTCAGGCTGGTGATCTCTTTCCTTTTTTGGTGGAAGGAAACATCTATCCCCCTGAGCCCTTCCTTTCTCTGCTCCAATCTGGCCTGGTTCTGTAGGTCTCTTGCATAATTATTACCCTGGGATTCGTATTCCCTTTGCCTCTTTCTTGTATTGGATCCACTGATTCCTGGATCCCGTGATCTTTTCTTGGATTCCTTCTTCATATGATGGATAGTTGAGAAGAAAACCTCTGCCCCTTCTTCTTATTGTCTTTCTGTAGGGCCTTTTATCTTGGGCTACTTTTCCCTTGAGAGGAGTTCTTTAGTATTAGCATTCTAAAGTCAAGTGGGGGAATAAGGCCTGGGGATGGATCTCACCACTAAGTATGTAGGCTTCAATTTAATGTTTTGTTTTCAGTATAATACTCCTGTTCTTATTTGAGTCTGTTGTCGCTCTACTTCAATCTTTCCAAAGTAAACATTGAGTCTTCTGTTATGTTGGGAGCATAGAAGCCTGGCTGCTCATAGTCAGGGAGAAAATCTAGGAGTAACTGCTTATTATACAGATTTTAGGGCCGGCCCGTGGCTCACTCGGGAGAGTGTGGTGCTGATAACACCAAGGCCACGGGTTCGGGTCCCATATAGGGACAGCCGGTTGCTCACTGGGTGAGCGTGGTGCTGACAACACCAAGTCAAGGGTTAAGATCCCCTTACCGGTCATCTTTAAAAAAAAAAAAAAAAAGATTTTAATCCCACACCTGTAGTTTTTGTTTTACCTGTGCCTCTGTCTTCAGATGTACTTGGGGGTTTTGCAACATGAATCAGTTTTCCCCTTGGCTTCCCCATTCTCATCTATCTTCCTTCTCCACCCCCAGGCAAATTTCAGCCTTCTCAGGTCTGCTAAGACAATCAACACTCTTCCATTAGTTTTCCAGTTTCCCCAGTTTAGTTGATATCTGTCATCTGTTTTCATTCTGTTTGTCCATTTGAGTTTTTGCCTTTTTATTTTTATTTTTTTTTTAATTTAAAGGAAAACATCTCTTTACTCTTATTTTAGTGGATTTTTGAAAGGGACCTGAGGGGAAACAGATGTGTTCAATCAGTTAGTTCAGTCTTCTTAAACAGAAGTCCCTGCATTAGTTCTTGATCATTGAAACCTCAGTCCATTGACTGTCCCTTACTCTTTCTTTATTGGATCTTCCTGTCTTTACTTTTCTTCTTATCCTGTTTGGATTCCAAGGTTTATCATTTTAGACACTCTGTTAAATACACCATCAGCCTTTCCCCTCTGATTTGGTAAAACTTCAGCATGGGTTTATTCAGCTGCTTCTCCTCCTGTCAGATCTAAGTGCTCTGCATCTCATCTTCTGAATTCTCTTGGATCTTAACCTTTGGGATATCTTGGGTCTCACTTGCGTCTTCAGAATCCCTCTTTACTGAGTCCTTTCCATCAGCATTCAAACAGGTGTAGTATCTCATAGTAAGCAAATGTTTTTTGTGAGTAGGGGACACTACCTTTGCTCAATTTTGCTATTTCTTTGATTTCTGTCTTCTGTGCTTTTAACCTTTTTCAAACCTGTCTTCAGATGTAGAAACTATCCCATCTTTTCAAAGCCCAGCCTAAATTCTACTTTCTCCTTGAAGTCTTAACAGATTCTCTTCAGCTGAAAGTCATTGCTGTCCCTACTGAATCCCTGGAGCTCTTTATTTCATTGTGTTTGCCATTTTTTTTTTTCACCTTTTTGAAAATTTGTTTTGTCTCCCCTACTAGACTGAGGGATCCTTGTCACATTTGTTTATACAGTCTAATACCCATAGTTGAAGCAATAAACCAATTATTAAGAAAGAGAAAGGATCAAGATACCTCACATACAGGTTCTTAAAAAATGTTTGTTGAATGAGTGAATATCTGTGGGCACCTCTGAAGGACAGTTGGATAACTCAAATTTGTCTTTATCTGTGAATTTCATTTATTTTTGCTGTCTTTCTTCACTGTATTCATGGTTAATTGAAAGCCTCCTATAATCCTCTGTTTTCAGTTTTTCCATCTTAAAAAATAAAACTTCATGAGGTGTTTATATTGCCCTCATTTTATATTTGCAAATACTCAGGTACAGAAAGGAGAGGAACTTTTGGACTAATAAGGCTTTCGTGAAATAGTTACTACGTAGAATTTGTAATCAAAAGTGCTTTAATGTAGTAATAAGCATAAGGTTTTAATTTCCAGTTGGAAATTGATAAAGAACAGAATTTCTCTGGTTTGCTACAAAATGACTTTAAAGCATACACATTTTGTAAAGCTATCTTCCTTGTCTCCTCCTGCCCCCTTACTAATCGTAGAATCATGTACTATAGTTCTAATGACCTGGTGACAGTAGACTTTGTATAGAGGTGTTATTTAGATATGATTTAGCCTGTGCTGTAAGTTAGTGTCTTTTCTTTTTCTCTAATATTTGTATGAAATAGCCATTTTCTCGACAATCTATTCATTACAATAAACTTTTTTCCACCAAAATTCTTAGAAGTCTTCAGCGCCATGGTTATGTTTTATGGGCAGATATCACTGTTAACTTCAAAGTGTTCTAAAGGTAAGAAAACTGTTTTTAGGCATATCTTAAAGGAATTCTTATCTAATAGTAGCTTGTTCTGAACACAGTAGTTTCCTTTGTCCAACCCCCCAGGAACCAAAATTAGTACACAATGTAGAAAGCTGTGGAAGGAAAGAGCATCTTTTTATAGGGCTAAAATTTTGCTACTCAGTTCTAAGCTTGTAATTAAAATTATAAGTAGGAGAGTATTTGTACAGAGACAATCTATGGGTTAGAGGTTACTTCAAAAGTTTTATAGTCTGATCTTGAAACTGAAAAGGTATGAGGAAAACATAAAAATCATAAATCAAATGAAATAAAATCATGCTTTGATGGACTAAGTTGGCATTGTCATGATTGGTTTACCACATGTCCATGGGAATTTTCTTATTCTTAAATATCATATCAGAAAGGGTCATGGGTCATGCAATATCAGCTTGAATCTTCTTTCCTAGTACTTTACCTCTTTGGAGTTTCTTGTTTCTTTAGCTCTAGTTCTAAAACCTACAGTCTTCGGTTTTCCTCTAGCAACTGTATTTATTGATATTATCAATCTGAAAATTTAGACATTTTTTGGTGCTTATGCTCTTATTCTTCAGTTAAGTAACTCTTATAACATGCTTTTTTGAAAGGACAGTCTTATAGAAAACAGAAAATGTTTCAGTACAACTTCTGTAGGTCAGTTCAATGAACATAAGAGTACTGTGTGCCTCACACTGGGTAGAAACTGAGAGTGTATGAAGTAAATAATAAAACCCAAAGATCTTTCTCCCAGAGTTTACTAATCTAGCTGTGTCATCCAGTATGGTAGCCACTAGCCAAGTGTGGCTATTTAAATTAATTAAAATTAAATAAAAGTTAAAATTAGTTCTTTACACTTATCCATGTTCCAAATATTGGACAGTGCAAATATAGAACATTTCACATCTTTGGAGTATTGGAGCCTGTGTATAAGAATTTGTGACAGTATTTCTGTTGGCAGGGTAGTCTGTTATCTGGTGGCATTCCTCCATATTTGGATTAGTTTATTTCTTGTCTTATCAGGCCTTGGGCCAGAGTTGATGGTTTGATTCAGGATATGAAATTATCAGAGCTATATTTCTAATTATAACACAGCTTTTCCAAAGCCTTCCAAATATTTCTTCAGCATTCTTTCATGGTTATTGCACTGAGTTTATGGGGGAAATATGGGAAGTAGATTTTATATAAAAGTAAAGAAAAAGAAGGAAAGTAGATTTTATAAGTTTTTGTGTGTGTGTGTGGTAAAATATTCAAAACATATTTACCATCTTAACCATTTTCTTTTCTTTTCTTTTTGCGGCTGGCCACTGTGGGGTTCCAAACCCTTGACCTTGGTGTTAGCAACACCACACTCTAACCAGTTGAATAACCAGCCATCACTATCTTAACCATTTTTAAGTGAATAGTGGCATTAAGTATGTTCAAATTGTTGTGCAGCTGTCACCGCCATCCATATCCAGAACTTTTTCATCTTCTAAATCTGAAACTACACATATTAAACACAGTAAGTTCCTAGTTCACCCTACCCCCAGCCCCTAGCAACCACCATCTACTACTTTGTCTCTTTGAATTTGACTGCTCTAGGTACCTCATGTAAGTGGAATCATATATTTGTCCTTTTTTTTTTTTTTTTTTTTTTAAAAAGATGACCGGTAAGGGGATCTTAACCCTTGACTTGGTGTTGTCAGCACCACGCTCAACCAGTGAGCGAACCGGCCATCTGTATATGGGATCCGAACCCAGGGCCTTGGTGTTATCAGCACCGCACTCTCCCGAGTGAGCCACGGGCCGGCCCTGCCGTGAAAATATTTGGGCAAGATATCTTGGTATCATATTATGTGTGACCGACGGCTACAAAGTTGAATCAAAATTCATTTGACAGAGGACATTGTGACATAGGATTGTTTGAAAACTCTTGTCCCAGAAGCACTGGGGTTTTGTCATAAACTGGGATGACCACAGTGTGCAGTGCTGTTATTTGGTCTTTTTGATTACTTCCTTTGAGATTAAGATAGAACAGTGCATATGGGCACTACACAGTCTTCTGAAGTTGATTTAGAGAGTGTTTGAGAGTGTTTATCCTGGAATCTGAATGGCTTATGATGTTTTAAATAATTGTTTTTATTTAAGAGCTCTTCCCTCCCATAAGGAAAATAATTTTTTCCTTTTGATTGTCTATTCAATTATTATGGAGATGGCTGTGAAAATATAAGTTGGCTGAATTTATCTCTGTAAATTAGCTTTTTTGCTTCTAGAAAAGTTATTTATTCATACAAGGGTACTTTATGAGTCTGAGAACTTGGTAGGGGCTTTATGATTATTTTTCTTTTGTAACGTCTTTTGGAGGTAGGAGTTGTTTACTCATCACTGCTGTGGTTAAGATAGTACTTAAATTTCATTTCATCTTCATTTCTGTGTTTCATGCCATCTTGCAAAACAAGTTATACTGAAAAATATTTTTATGTACAGACGATTATTTTATGTGCTCCTCAGCTTATATTTTTCTTAAATAATATACTTTCCAACGATTTTCTCTCCCGACTATCCAAGAAAACTATCAGAAAGTAATTTGTAGTGACAAATGTAGCAAATTTGTCTCATCTTTGTAAAATTCACATAAAGGATTAGCTATAAGAACTTAAGGTAGTTGACAACTTAAAAAATTACTTTTTCTGTTTCAGGTAAATTACGCTTGTTCGTTCTTTACCTATCTCATGAAAATCATTTTTTCTTGATTTGGGAGATTCTGATTTTCTAGCTCTATACCACATTGTTGCAGGGCATGTATCTAAAATGTTGCTTTGTTTGATTGATTTATAGTTTCGTTTTTAAGATTTTACTCTGTTCTGTGATGTAGTCTCCCTCTCAATCAACTTCTTCAATATGCTATAAACCTTTGTAAGTCTTCGTTTAATAAATATGTCATTTACTGATTGAAGTGCTTAAAAAATACAGCAACCTGACACATTTATGTTACTTTTCATGTCTCATTGAATTAATCTGTATTTCCAGAACCTCATTTTCTATTTGCCAGAGCTCCTCAGTCCTCAGTGAAGTATTTTAAGTAATTCTGCTTAATTTGAGGAGTTTTTGTGCAGGGTTAACTAGCAGCCCTAATCTTCTAATTCTTGGCAGCTAATGAATCCTTAGGTTCCTATCTGGATGTGTGCTTGCATTGTTGAGGGCCTGTTCAGTGATTTCAGTTGATTCGGCAGTTTTAGAAATGTTGGTATAGAGCTGAGTCTTGGAGCAACAGTATACCATTAAAGAAAAAAAGGGGCAAGTATTTTTAGGATCTGCTGTGAAGTAATATGAAGGACTTAGAGCACGTTAGTGAAAGGATGGCCGGGCCATAGCCTGCCTCATATTAATCATATAGTCATGGAAATATCTTTTGAAAAGACTGATATAAAGGCCTGTTCTGCTACTGCTTTGTGAAATGGAAGATTGGAATTAGATGCTTAAATGGAAAATGTTCTCTTCTTGCAGCCTCTTTGAAATGTGCTGCTGGTGGGAGCTGCAGCTTCCTCCTGCTGACTCTGAGCCCCAGGCTTCGGTTGAGATGGTCGTTTCAGAAATGTGGAGCTTAGTCCAAGCCTGGATTTCAGTGGGTAGCACCTGGCATCTGTGGCTAGAAAGTCCTATGAAGTGTAAGTGCTTTATTCTCTCCTTGTAAAGAACCCCTTTTCCTTCCTTGATTCTCTTCCTTCTCTTCCTTCTTTGGGCAGCTTAGCAGAAGGGAAGAATAGTGAGCAATCTGCTACAGTGTCTAGGGTATCAGGATTTGGTTGTATTTTCTTTATGACTCAGTGACCAAAACAAGATTACTTGTTACTGTTTGGATGTCAACAAATCTTAAACCTTCCTAGAATTCAAAATAAGGTGATAAATTATGACCCCTTAACATTTAGTACTGGCAGTATCATCATGGGTGATTTTTCATTGACAATTTGTAGCTTGTGAAACTCAAGTTTGCAAGATTTCTTTAGAGGTCACTATTTTATTTAGTTCTTACTCCAAAAGACAAAAATTTGAAAGGAGAGGCACATTTGACCAGTGGGCGAGGCAGCATTATGATAAATAGGGCACTCAAAATTAGAAGATAGCTCTCCATTCCTTTTGGTTCTACTCAATACATTTGCACAGGAGTAATTTAGAAATTTTTCTAAGACCAATTTCCCATAGACTTGTCCTAGAAAATACATACAGCTGCCATCTATTTTTAGTTTAGTTATAAAAAACTGCAAAATAACATAATGACCATTAGAAAATTTCAAGTTTTATAATTATTGGTTTAGTTGCCAGGGTTTAGACATTGTTCTTCTTTTTTCCTATTTCAGAAATACTGGTGCTCTTTTAAAGTAAGCTCGTTCCAGAAGAGACTCCCATAGTCGGGGGGGATTTTGAGGTTCCCTTCACTGAAATCTTTCTAAAATTTTCTAATTTTCATATTTTAGTTAAGAAAATATTGAGCTGCTTCTCATCACTAAAACAAAAGACATATATTTAAAACCAAACCAAATCAAGGCTCCATCCTGGCAAGCTCAGTGAAGTTCTACAAATGAGAACTCAATGAAAAATGTCTTATTTTCTCAGGGCCTTTGTGTTCTGTATCTGTAAAGAACTGATTTGCTTGTTTTGTTGCCCTTTCTCTCTTTAAACATTTTGGATTCTGTTCTGGTAGGTGTCCCCAGTCCAGTGTCTCAGCTACCTAGTAAAAAGATGGGCTTCATATTTAGGGGAACAAAGTGGCTATAGATTTATGAGATGATATCTTGATATTTTGCTTTATATTTAAGAATTTAATATATACTTTGTTTAAGTACCTGTTATAGCCAGATAATAATGTACTTATACATTTTGAGAGATGCACGAATAATTGGGTTGTTTTTCACCTTTGAAGAGAGCTTACAATCTGTTGGAAAAGATGAAGAAAGGCACAAGCAATTATGCCTTTGTAATTTGTAAACAAAGTTCTACAACTGAGCTGTTAGAGTAAAGGATACCGTGGTACTAGGGTGAAAGGATTCACTTATTCCTGCTGGAGACATCTTTTCTAAACTGGTTATGTTAGATTTATTTAATTACGGAATAATTCAAACTAAAACTTGATTTGTTTTGTACCATAAAATCAGAGTAATTGTGATTCTGTGTTTGCCAACTCTTTTTTTCTCTGCATGAGTTACACAATTAATATATCCCATATTAACATTTTAAATTAATCTGTTTGGAAGATTAGTCTCATCAATTTTTTGCTTATAGAAAAAATTTTTTAACTTTTTTATTGAAAGGTAATTTACTTACATATAGCAAACTGCACAAAATTCTAACTCAGTGGTTTGTTACTTATATGTACATTTTAGTAATCACTAATAACATCAGGTGTAGAACATTCCATTACTCCAACAGGTTCCTGAAAGCCTCTTCCCACTAAATCATTCCCCCTCTCCCTTACCATTTTCTGACTTATATCATCATAGATTAGTTTTGCCTGTTTTTTTTTTTTTTTTGTCGTTTTTTCGTGACCGGCACTCAGCCAGTGAGTGCACCGGTCAGTCCTATATAGGATCCGAACCCGCGGCGGGAGAGTTGCCGCGCTGCCAGCGCAGCACTCTACCAAGTGCGCCACGGCTCGGCCCAGTTTTGCCTGTTTTTTAAAAAAACAGCTTTAGGCTGCGGAGAAAAAGGAAATCTCATACATTGTTGGTGGGACTGCAAAATGGTGCAGCCTCTATGGAAAATGGTATGGAGGTTCCTCAAACAATTGCAGATAGATCTACCATACGACCCAGCTATACCACTGTTGGGAATATACCCAGAGGAATGGAAATCATCAAGTCGAAGGTATACCTGTTTCCCAATGTTTATCGCAGCACTCTTTACAATAGCCAAGAGTTGGAACCAGCCCAAATGCCCATCATCAGATGAGTGGATACGGAAAATGTGGTACATCTACACAATGGAATACTACTCAGCTATAAAAACGAATGAAATACTGCCATTTGCAACAACATGGATGGACCTTGAGAGAATTATATTAAGTGAAACAAGTCAGGCACAGAAAGAGAAATACCACATGTTCTCACTTATTGGTGGGAGCTAAAAATTAATATATAAATTCACACACACACACACACACACAAAAAAAAAAAAACCGGGGGGGGGAGAAGATATAACAACCACAATTATTTGAAGTTGATACGACAAGCAAACAGAAAGGAGATTGTTGGGGGGGAGGGGGGGAGGGAGAAGGGAGGGAGGTTTTGGTGATGGGGAGCAATAATCAGCCACAATGTATATCGACAAAATAAAATTAAAAAAAAAAAAACAGCTTTATTGCAATGTAAGTCGCAACACAGTTCACCCATTTACTGTATACAATTCAGGGCTGGCTGGTTAGCTCAGTTGGTTAGAGCACAGTGTTGGTAACATCAAGGTCAAGGGTGTGGCTTCCGGTACTGGCCAGCTGCCAACCCCCCCCCCCCCAAAAACCCCATACAATTCAATGGTTTTTAGTATATTCATAGAGTTGTGCATCCATCACCACAATCAAATTTAGAACATATTTAATCACCCGAAAAAGAAAACTGTACCCCTTAGCCTGCCTCCATCCCCCACCCACATCCTCTGCCCTAGGCAACCACTAATTGACTTTCTGTCTCTATAGATTTGCCTGTTCTTGCCATTTCATGTAAATGGAATCATACAGTTTGTGGCACTTTGTAACTGGCTTCTTTCACTTAGTATAATGTTTCAAGGTTCATCCATGGTGTAGCATGTGTCAGTACTTCATTCCTTTTTATGGCTGAGAGATATTCCATTCTGTGTACATACCACATTTTATCTATTTATCAGTCAGTACACATTTGGGTTGTTTCCACTTTTTGGCTATTATGAACAGTGCTGCAGTGAACATTCCACAAGTATTTGTGGAATTTCTGAGTCATATGATAACTCCATTTTTAACCTTCCAAGGAATTGCCATCCTGTTTTCCAAAGGGCTATACCATTTTACATTCTTACCAGCAGTGTATGAGGGTTCCTGCTTTTCCACATCTTCACCAACACTTGTTATTATGTCTTTTTGATTATAGCCATCTGGATTGGGTATGAAGTAATATCTCAGTGTTCTGATTTGTATTTCCTGAGGGTCAATCATGTTGAGCATCTTTTTTTATGCTTATTGGCCATTCATAAGTCTCCTTTGGAGAAATGTCTATTCAAGTCTTTTGTCCGTTTTAAAATTGAGTTTTCATATTGAGTGCCTTCATTTTAGAAATATGGTTTCATTGGGTATAGAATTCTCATTTGACTTTCTTTTTTGTTGTTGTTGTTTTCATTTTAGATATATCTCTTCATTGTCTTCTGGCATCCTGATTTCTGACAAGTCTGCTGTAACTTTTTACCTTTGTTCCTCTGTATTAAATGTGTCCTTTTCTGCTCGCCTTCAGTATTTTCTCCATATCTTTGGCTTTCAAGAGTTTGCCTACTATGTGTTCAGCATTTTTTTGTTTCTGTTTCCCCTTAAACATTCCTTGTTGCCCTGATCTGCCCTAGTCTTCAGCAGTTCCACTGTCCAAGGTTAAGGTTTTCCTAGTGATCCTGGCCTTCCCTGTGGCATTTATGCTCTGCCTTGCATCTGGTAGGTATTGTGCAAAATAGATTTCTTTTGCCCTTCCCTCACTGGCAGAAGACCTCTGATGGTGTTGGTAGCATCATAAACTCAATACGGTTTTATGCCTCTCATCTAGGACTAGAGCTTTTTTCTCTTACCTTTACTGCAACAGCAGTGGATCTTAACCTGTGCTGTGGGGGTTAACATGGTTTGCTGCCCCTCCCCCCACAGCTAAAGGCTTTTGTTCAATAGGGGAAAAGGGTCTGGCCAGAGCTTTTTCTGTCTTTTCCACAGCTGAGGCTGCTCCTCTCCCCCAGGACTGCACAACCAAAGGAGGTTTTCTTTGATCTCCTGCCCCACCTCCAGTCTTGTTCTTGAGTGGAGGTCTGTGGGAATATCTTGTAGGTGGTTGTGAACTCCCCTAATGTGTATGGATCCTAGGATTCTATATGCTTATACTAGCCCACACTCAGCCTCTATCAATTTGTTAAAAATTTTAGCTGAAGTTTTATTAGCTGGTTGTCTGGTGCCTGTGTCTCCTCCTCTGTTCTGCCATAGATGAGCTGGTGCTTGCCTTCTGACTCCTTGGAGAGGTCTGTCCTTAGATAGACCTCAGCTTTCTGATGCATTTACGTTTTCTCAGCTTTCTGATGCATTTAAGAAAAGTTGTTTTGTAGTTTATTTGCTTTTTGTGTATTGTTAGCTCAAAAGCAGTATTCTTCCCATCTTTCTATAGCTTAGGTGGATGTGGAACTCCTCTCATGTATTTTATGCTTCAAATATTTTAAATACCACAATATATACTCATTGTTCATCGAGATTTACCCACATACTGAGCTTTGCCATTGCTCTTCATTGTTCCTGATTTTCATGCTTCCATCCAGGATTGTTTTCCTTCTGCCTAGAGAACACCCTCCAGTATTTTCTGCATTATGGGTCTCATAGTAATGAATTCTCTTTTTGTCTTAAAATGTCTGTATTTTCTTGCATTTTGGAAGGATATTTTTGATGGATATAAAATAACCATTGGCAGTTATTTTCTTTAAGCAGGACTTTGAAGATAAGATTTTTAGTTTCTGTTGTTTCCATTGAGAAGTCAGCTGTCGGTATAATTGTTCCTTTAAAGGTAATAACATATTTTTTCTTTGGCTTTTAAGATTTTCCTGTTTGTCTTTGTTTTTTTTTTTTAGCAGTGTCATTATTATTAGGATTTGTAGAGCTTAAATCTGTGGCTTGATGTCTTTTATCAGTTTGGAAATTTCTCAGCCATCATCTTTAAATAGTATTTCAGACTCATTTTCTCTTTTCCTTCTGGATTATTAGTTATGTATATGTATGTGAGCCTTTTCACTATGTCCCACATGTCATTTGCCTTCTTCTCATTCTTTCTCTTCTATCCTTTTTTGACTTTGTGCTTCAGTCTTGCTATTTTCTATTGACCTGTTTTGTATCATAGTATTCTTTTCTTCAGTTGTCTGATTTGCTGTTTGGCCCTTCTAATTGGTTCTTAATATCAGTTACTGTATTTTTCAAATCTGGAATTTCCATTTGATTTTTTATAGGACTTGACCTTGGTGTTATATCACTCTTTAAACAATTGAGCTTACTGGCCAGCCCCAGATTCCATTTCTTAATGAAAATTCTGCAGTTTGTATTCTAATTCCTTGAATATATTAATAATTAACTATTCACTTTTTCCCCAATTTTATTTTTTGTATTTTTCACCTTTTGGAAATAAATTGCAGACCTTACTAATGCTCTACTCCCTAAACATCTCCACATGTATCTTGTAAGAACAAGGGCATTCTTCTAATCTAAACTAAAACCATTGTCACTCTTAAGAAATTTAACACTGATATGATGGTATTATCTAATATACAGTCCATATTCAAATTTCTCTGATTGTTTCAGTTATAGATGTCTAGCTTTTTTTTTTTCATTGAAAAAAAAATTTTTTTGGGCCGAGCCCATGGCGCACTTTTAGAGTGCTGCGCTGGCAGCGCGGCGACACTGCCGCCACGGGTTCGGATCCTATATAGGACTGACCGGTGCACTCACTGGCTGAGTGCCGGTCACGAAAAAACGACAAAAAAAAAAAAATTTTTTTATTGATTATAAATATTTGTGGGGTACAGAACTGGGTATCAATACATGCGCACAATATGTGGCGATCAAATCAGGATAATTAGTGTACTCATGTTTACAAAACATAATCTTTGTGATCCTTTACTAGTTTCTCGCCAACTCCTCTGTCCCTTCCCCTACTTCTAATAACCACAGTTCTGTTCTCTCTCTCTCTCTTTTTTTTAAGTTTAATGTATTATTGTGATTGTTCCTTCCTCCCTTCCTTCCTATTTTCTTTATTTTAGCTCCCACTTATGAGTGAGGACGTGGTATTTCTCTTTCTGTGCCTGGCTTATTTCACTTAAAATAGTTTTCTCTAGGTTCATTCATGTTGCTGAGAATGGCAGAATTTCATTCTTTGGATTTCTAGCTTTTTAAGTTTTTATTTTCCCTAATCCAGGATCCTACCAAGAATATGCATTGCTTTTAAGTTGTTATGTCTCTTTAGTTTCCCAGGGTTGTTTTTTTTGTGTGTGTGAGATAGTAACTTTAAAAAATAAATCCAATTTCATTTTGTCTTTGTTTTTAATATGCCCCACTGTTTGGATTTGTTTGGTTGTTTCCTCATAATTGCATTCTGGTTATACAATTTTTGCAAGAATACTGCATGGATGATAATTTGTTCTTTTTACTGAATCGCACCAGTAGTCACATAAAATTTATTTGTCCAATAATGGTGATAAGTTTTATCCTTTGGTTAAGACATCAGTTATTTTATTGTTAGTCTGATAATCCCATTATCTAGAAAGATTATTATCTATTGCGTGTTTGTTTTTTTTCAGTTATTGTCCTGTAGTGCTGCTTCTGTTTGATAGATGCTGGATATATTGATTATGAAAAATTGAAAAAATAATAAATGTTTCCCTCCTTAGTTGATTTTCTCTTGCTCTTGACAGGTCTTCATGATAGGCCCAGATTCCTTTAATTCAAGAAGAGATGGAGCAGATTCTGAATTATGTTTCAATTTTTTTTTTTTTTTGGTGGTGATAAAATATACATAACATCATAAAATGTACCCATTTTAACCACTTTTAAGTTTGCAGTTTGCTGGCATTAAGTACATTGTCATTGCTGTGCAACCATCACCACTATCCATCTCTAGAACTTTTCATCTTTCTTTTTTTTTTTGAAAGATGACCGGTAAGGGGATCTTAACCCTTGACTTGGTGTTGTCAGCGCCCCGCTCTCCCAGGTGAGCCAACCGGCCATCCGTGGGATGGGATCTGAACCCGTGGCCTTGGTGTTATCAGCACCACATTCTCCCGAGTGAGCCACAGCCCCTAGAACTTTTCTTCTTTCTAAACTGAAACTCAGAACCCTTTAAACAGAGTCTCCCCATTCTTCCCTCCCCTGGTTCCCTGGCAACCAGCATTCTACTTTCTGTTTCTATGAGTTTGAAACAGAATCAAATAGTGCAAGTGGAATCACACAGTATTTGTCTTTTTGTCATTGGTTTATTTCACTCAGCATAATGTCCTCAAGGCTCATCCATCTTGTGGTCTGTCAGAATTTCCTTCCTTTTTAAGTTTGAATAATATCCCATTGTATATAGTAAATACCATATTTTATTTATCCATTTATCCATTGATGGACATTTAGATTGCTTCTGTGTCTTGTCTATTGTGAATAATGCTGCAGTGAATTTGGGTGTGCAAATATAAGTATTTCTTCCAGATCCTGTTTTCAATTCTTTTAGATATATACCCGGAAGAAGGATTTCTGGGTCATATGATAGTTCTATTTTTAATTTTTTGAGAAACCTCCATATTGTTTTCCATAGTGACTGTACCATTTACAGTCCCACCAACAGTGTGAAAGGTTCCAGTTTCTCCACATACTTGCTAACAGTATATTCAGGACTTTGTTTTGTTTTGCTTTTTTTAATAGTCATCCTAACTTGTGTGAGGAGATATCTCTTAGTGGTTTCGATTTGCATTTGCCTAATCATTAGTGATGTTGAGCATCTGTTCATATACTTGTTCACCATTTTGTTTTTGGTTTGTCTGCTTTGGTGGCTGGCTGGTACAGGGATGCAAACTTATGACCTTAGTGTTATAAGGCTGTGCTGTAACCAACTGAGCTAACTGGCCAGCCTCTATTCATCATTTGTATATCTTCTTTGGAGAAAGGTCTATTCAAGCCCCCCCCCCCTACTTTTTTTTAAAGATGACTGGTAAGGGGATCTTAACCCATGACTTGGTGCTGTCAGCACCACGCTCACCCAGTGAGCTAACTGGCCATCCCTAGATAGGATCCGAACCCGGGGCCTTGGTATTATCAGCACCACACTCTCCCAAGTGAGCCATGGTCCGGCCCTGTGTGTTTGTTATTGTATTGCAGAAGTTCTTTATATATTCTAGAAATTAACTCCTTATGAGGTATATGGTTTGCACATATTTTCTTCGATTTCTTAGGTTGCCTTTGCACTCCATTGATTGTTTCCATGTGTAGAAGTTTTAAATTTGATGTAGTCCCATTTTATTTTAGTTTTTGTTGCCTGTGCTTTTGGCGTCATCCAAAAAATCATTACCAGATCCAATGTCATGAAGCTTTTCCTCTAGGTTTTCTTTTAAGAATTTTATAGTTTTAGGCCTTACGTTTAGGTCTTTAATCCATTTTGAGTTAATTTTTGTATATGATGTAAGGTAAGGGACCAAGATTGTTCTTTTTCACGTGGATTTTGTTTTCCCAGTACCATTTGTTGAAGAGACTTATCCTTTCCACTTTGTAGTTTTGGCACCTTTGTCATTTGATCGTATACATGAGGGATTATTTCTAGGCTCTCTATTCTGTTACATTCGTCTATATGTCTGTCTTTATTCTAGTACAATACTGTTTTGATTACTGTGCCTTTGTAATAAGTTTCGAAGTTGGGAAGTGTGAAACCTCCAACTTTGGCTTTTTTTTCAAGACTGTTTTGGCTATTTGGGGTCCCTTGAGATTCCATATCAATTTTAGGATGGGTTTTTCTGTTTCTGCAAAAAATGTCATTGGGATATTGATAGGGATTGTATTGAATCTGTAGATGGCTTTAGGTAGTATGGAAACCTTAACAGTACTTCTAATCTATGAACATGGGATATCTTACCACTTACTGGTGTCTTCTTTAATTTCAGCAACATTTTGTAATTCTCATATACAGGTCTTTCACCTCCTTGGTTAAGTTTATTTCTGAGTATTTAATTCTTTTTGATTCTATTTTCTTTTCAGATTGTTCATTGTTAGTGTATAGAAACAACTGTGTGGTGATTTTGTATCTGGCAACTTTGCTGAATTTGTTTATTAGGTCTGATAGTATTTTTGTTGAATTTTTTGTGTTTTGTACATACAAGATCATGTCATCTGTATGCAGAGATCATTTTACTTCTTCCTTTTCAATTTGGATGCCTTTTATTTCTTTTTCTTTCCTAATTGCTTTGGCTAGAACTTCCAATACTGTGATGAATAGAATTGGCAGAAGTGGACATCCTTGTCTTTATTTCTGATCTTAGAGTTTTGGAAAGCTTTCAGTCTTTTACTGTTGAGTATGATGTTAGCTGTGGGTTTTTCATACATATTATGTTGAGGTAGTTTTCTTCTATACCTAGTTTGTTGAGTGTCTTTATGATGAAAGGACATTGAATTTTGTGAAATGCTTTTTCTGTATCAATTGAGATAATCATGTTTTTTCCTCCTTCATTCAGTTAATGTGGTGTGATTGCATTGATTTTTCATATGCTGAACAACCCTTGCATTCCAGGAATAAGCCCTGCTTGGTCATGGTGTATAATCCTTTCACAATGCTGTTGGATGCAGTTTGATTGTGTTTTGGTGAGGATTTTTGCAATAGTATTCGAACAGGATGTAGGTCTATAGTTTTTTTTTTTTTCCTTGTAATATCTTTGTCTGGCTTTGCTATTGGGGTAATGCTGGTCTCATAGAATGAATTAGGGAGTCTTCCCTCCTTTTTAGTTTTTTAGAAGACCTTTTTAGTTTTTTGACAGGGGTTGGTGGTAATGCTTTAAATGTTTTGTGGAATTCACCAGTAAAGCCATCTGATCCTGGGCTTTTCTTTGTTGGGAGATTTTTGACTACTGATTTAGTTAACCTTTTTAGAAGTTATAGGTCTATTCAGATTTCCATTTCTTCATGATTCAGTCTTGGTAGTTTATATGTTTTTAAGAATTTGTCCAGTTCATGTACGTTATCCAATTTGTTCATTCATAGTACTTCCTTTTTTTTTTTTTTATTATTATTATTTTTTAAATTTTTATTTTGTCGATATACAATGTGATTGATTATTGTGGCCCATCACCGAAACCTCCCTCCCTCCTCCCTCCCCTCCCTCCCACCCAACAATGTCCTTTCTGTTTGCTTGTCGTATCAACTTCAAGGAATTGTGGTTGTTATATCTTCTTCCCCCCCCCCGGGGGTTTTTTTTTTTTTTTTTTTTTTTTTGTGTGTGTGTGTGTGTGTGTGTGAATTATATATTAATTTTTAGCTCCCACCAATAAGTGAGAACATGTGGTATTTCTCTTTCTGTGCCTGACTTGTTTCACTTAATATAATTCTCTCAAGGTCCATCCATGTTGTTGCAAATGGCAGTATTTCATTCGTTTTTATAGCAGAGTAGTATTCCATTGTGTAGATGTACCACATTTTCCGTATCCACTCATCCGATGATGGACATTTGGGCTGGTTCCAACTCTTGGCTATTGTAGAGTGCTGCGATGAACATTGGGAAACAGGTATACCTTCGACTTGATGATTTCCATTCCTCTGGGTATATTCCCAACAGTGGGATAGCTGGGTCGTATGGTAGATCTATCTGCAATTGTTTGAGGAACCTCCATACCATTTCATAGTACTTCTTATAACTGTTTTTTATTTCTGTAAAATTGGTAGTTATTTGCCTACTTTCATTTCTGATTAGTTATTTAAGTCTTCTCTATTTCTTAGTTAATCTAGCTAAAGGTTTGTCAGTTTTGTTGGTTGTTTTTGGAGAACCAATTCTCAGTTTTTCAATTGCTTTTCTATTTTTCATCTTATTTATCTTGGCTCTAATCTTTATTATTTCCTTCCTTCTGTTAGTTTTGGGTTTAGTTTGTTCTTTTTCTAGTTCCTTAAGGTGTAAAGTTAGGTTGTTGACTTTAGGTATTTTTTTCTTTTTTAATGTGTTATACAGGTATAAATTTCCCTCTTAGCACTGTTTTGCTGCATTCCATAAATTTTTGTATGTTGTGTTTTCATTTGTTTCAAGGTATTTTCTGATTTCTCTTCCTTGAATGATTGGTTGTTTGAGAATGTTATTTAATTTCCACATATTTGTGAATTTTCTAGTTTTCCTTCTGTTGTCGATTTCTAGTTTCATTTAATTGTGATCAGAAAAGATATTTTGTGTGATTTCTGTCTTTTTAAATTATTAAGACGTGGAGAAATTTGTCTTTTTGAGGACTGGTGTTATTTCTTGTTCCCTTCACTGCATCCCAGCTGAAAGTTTGGAGTATTTACCAGGTTCCTCTTCCTTGGTGGGCCCTGAATTCCAGTTTTCATTTTCTCAGTCTTGTGAAACTGTCCAGAGCTCTTCAGCTTCTCAGCTTCTTCTTGTCTTCTACTTTAAAATTAACAAATGCCTTAAGGGGAAAAGTGGAGCCAAATTCAGGACTGAATTTTCTGCTCTTCCATTTTCTTCTTTCTGGGATCTGTTCTAGCTAGTCTTGGTAGCTTTGATCTTTTTTTGTTTGTTTGTTTGTTTGTTTGTTTTGGTATTCAGTGAATCTTTTCTGGTTGTTTTTGACTGGTAAATTGGTATAACACCAGATAGTCTTTTATAACCAAAGCTGAAACACCTGGTAAATACGATGATCATGATAGCTTCAGGTTAAGGAGCATATGGGGCATAAAACTAACTTCTGTGTGTTGTTAAAAAGCTTTGCTACTCTTTCTAAAAATTTTTACAAAAAGGATCTTACAAGATCTGTATCACTTTTTAAAAAGACTGTATATCTTGGAGATTTTCCATATTAAGAGTACAAATCCCATTTTTTAAAAAAAGTCATTTCCAATGGACATTAAAAAAAAATATTCAAACATCGTTAAAGGTGTTTGAAAAATAAGTCTCCCTTGTATCCCTACCCCCAAGTTTATCAGTTTTGCATTTCTAACCACAAGTTAACCAGTTTTCCCAGAAGCAGATAGTTTTGTTTTGTTTTGTGTTGTTTTTTCATTCTGCCCTTCATTTTTAAGATCTCTACGTTTAAGGAGATAGAAATGTTTAAATCAGAAGAAATATAGGTAACTAAGAATGATACAGTTGGTATTTTTTGCTAGTTTCTGCCGTTCAGATTAAAGCACAACATGGCAGTGCACAAACAATGAACTTTTTTTGCAAGGGTCTTGACCTGGTGGGTTCACAGATTTCACTTGGGAGAAAGACTTCATCCTATAGATAGTTCAATTTAATAGGCAACATAGGGGTTTTGTTGTTCTGTTTTCTAAACACAGAAAGCCACACAATACAAGTGTGTAACATATTGAATTACTATATGCGGATGTCTTTTTAGCCACCATGAAAGTCAAGAAACAGAACTTTACTGGCTGCCTCAGAAGGCTTCTTTGTGCCCCGTTTAACATAACTGCTTCCTTCTCCCTAAAACTAAGCACTCTCCTTTTGTAGTAATCCCTTTTTTTGTGTTTCTTTATAGTTTTATCACCCAGTGGACATTCCCACACTTTGTACTTGAGTCTTGCTGTTTTCTTTTGTTTTTTAAAATATGTTTCCTGAGTGTCTTTTAATCTGCGGGTTCTGTCTCTTTGTAGATTGATTATCTGTTGAGGAATATGGGCCATTTGCCCTTAGTTTTGGATTTTGCTGATTTCATTGTTATGATGTGGCTCCACTCTCTTTTGCATTTACTACAAATTGGCAGCTAGATCCAGAGGCTTTCTGAGACACAGATTTGATCCCTTTGTCATTGTGGTATCATGTTCTTTCATCAGAAGGCATATAGCATTTGGTTGTCTGTCTGTTCTGATTACTATTGTGACACAAGTTATCCCAATACTTAGTAGCTTAAAACAAAAACCATTTTATTGTATCTCATAACTTTATAGGTCAGGAATGTGAGCAGGGCTCAGTGGATGATAATTATGCTCCTTGAGCCATCCATTTGGTGGTTGGGCTGGTCTGGAGGTCTTAAGTCAGCCTCATTTAAATGTCTGACATTCTGGCAGGAATGGCTGGAAGGTTGGACTTAGCTGGGCCCCTCTCACTTTCCATGTAGTCTTAGGGCCCTTCCACATTGTCTTTCCAGCTGAATAGTATTATGTTCTTGCAGAGTAGTTGGCTTTCCTCAGAAAATAATGTTCAAGATATAGAGGCAGAAGCTCCAAAGCTGCTTTTGACCCAACTTTGGAAGTCCCTGAATGTCACTTCTGCCATATATTCTATAAGTTAAGCAAGTTACTAAGGCCGAACTAGGTTCAAGGGGAAGGGAAATAGATTCTACCCTTCAGTGTAAGGTTAGCATTGAATTTGCAGCTATCTTTAATGTACCCCACTATTTTTTTGTGATGTAATTTGGTGTTGTTACTCAGTGCTTAGATCCATTAATCATTTGTGTGTTACACAATGGTGATATTCTAAATCTGTCATTTCTTAAATTTATTTATTTGCTGAAATACTTTTATGAAAAAACACTTCTTCTCTTCTACTATTAGGTAATCTAGTGGTACATTTTATGCAGGAAAACTAGGATAAATGCTTGATTCTTCTCTTTAAGATAATGTGTTTATGTCTAATCATAATGGTCACCATGTCTCCTATGGTGGCCAGTTTTTTTCCCTTTTTTATCTTTATGAATTCTCATGGGTTTCAGTATATGTGATTGTTAAATCCCTTGCCAAATCCTAAATTGTCCTGTCTTTGGCCAGTGGTTGCTTCATTAAGTTGGCTCTAGTAGTCTTAGATAGCTTGTCCTATCCAGTATAACAAGATGTATCATAGAGTCATTTTGTATGATTCCTTCCTTGGACTGAATCTGCCATTTCTTCGAGAAGTATTGGTTTCCTTTAGTGGGAAATGAATTTAAAGACCATAATGTGGGCACTAGGAATGCAAATTGTTAACTGGGTTGGACAGTGTATTTAGGTCTTTTTGTGATTAGAGCTGGAGAATCATATTTTATGTATGTGAGGGATCTTCAAAAAACTTCATGGAATGATTCATATTATCTTTTAATTCTGTTTTTCCACAAACTTTTTGACATACCTGTTTATATGTAATATATATATAAATTATATATACATATATGTGTGTATGTATGTTGTATATATGTATATGTTTACATGTGTACATAAGGAGGTATATAAATAGATATATAGATAATATTTATTTAAAGATAAAATAATTTATACAGATTTTTTTTTTTTTAATTTTTTTTTTTTTTTTTTAAAGATGACCAGTAAGGTGATCTTAACCCTTGACTTGGTGTTGTCAGCACCACACTCTTCCAAGTGAGCCATGGGCCAGCCCTATACAGATATTTTTAATTCAAATTCAGCAGTACAAGGTTTTTAACTTAAGCCTTTCTATATTACATCTAGTATAGTACTTCCTTCTGCAATAGCCTCAGACTAACAATACTAACACTACCACCACCAATATGTGTACTGAAAACAGTTGAATTTATTTTTGCATATGTTATCTCCATTGTCCTCCATTCTTTAATAATTATACTATATCTGTACCATCTGAGTATGTAACTATTACATACCATTTCTCTTCCTTTTAATCATTTGCTCTTAGTAGTCCTTGTAAACTACATGTTTAATGTTTACCACCTGTCCTTATATTGATGTCTTGTTCTCTCAGTCCGTTTGGTTGTAAAAAATTCATTTTTTAAAGCTGAATGTTTGGGCCGGCCCGTGGCTCACTCGGGAGAGTGCGGTGCTGAGAACACCAAGGCCCCGGGTTCGGATCCCATATACGGATGGCCGGTTCGCTCACTGGCTGAGCGTGGTGCTGACAACACCAAATCAAGGGTTAAGATCCCCTTACCGGTCATCTTTTTAAAAAAAAAAAAAAAAAAAAAAGCTGAATGTTTAGGAAGGGCTCATGGGAATGATAATCTCTGAATTCTTGCATGTAACTGTCTGTGGCCTTTATAATCAAAAGTCAGTTTGACTGAATATAGCATCTTTATCAAATTTTCTTCTTTAGCATATCTTCAGCATGTTATTCCATTTTCTTCTGCCATGAAAGTGTTCAAGTCAAAGTAGATGATAATTTAATTTTTCACCTTATTATAGTCACTGACTTTTTATCTAATGCCCAAATTATTTTATTCTTTTTCCTGATGTATATTAATTTTACTAGATTATGTCTTGATATTAGTTGTTGTGGGCCTTTAGGTATATGATACGCTCTTTCAATGTGTTGTTTCATGTCTCCCCCTCCACCCTGCCAATTGCAGGATCTTTTTTTTGAATTACAGTTTTTGATAATTGTTGTTTCCTTGTTTTGATTTTCTTCTTCAGGGACTCCTGTGATCTAGATTTTAGATCTTCTTTGCCTAACTTCAGTATTTGTAACTTCCTCTTGAATCTTTTTTATCTTTCTTAATATCTTTTTTGAATTAAAAAACTTTTCACTTTCTTTTTCTCTTAAGGTATTATATGTTGTGTTTAGTCATACTTGTGAAATTCCTCCTAGTTTAGTCTTCCTCTCTGAAGGGATTTTTTTCTTCAATTTTTGGTTTTTTCCTGAGTTCCTTTACCTAATTTCTGAAAATTTTCTTTACAATTCTTCTCAGCCATGTCTTATATTATTTTCTTAATGTCTTTTAGCTCATTTTGAAATAGTAGGCTATTTATAAAAATCTGTTTTTCTGGTCTGTTTCTTATAGGGCTGTTACTCTGCCCATTCTCATTTTTCCCCTAGAGCTATAGATGGCATCTGACCTCAATTGCTGATTTTTTGTAAAATTAGTTTTTCTAAACTTTTAGAAGAAGGGTTGCTTAAGGATAATATTTCCAACTTCATGGAGTGTCCTTTTCTGTTGTTTTCAGATAGTGTTTACAAATATGGTGATTGATTTCGGAGATTTCCTGACTTTGTCTCCTTCTCTTTTTCTTCCTTCATCTCTACTGTACTTGTCTTGTATAATTTTGATTCTGTTCACAGCAGTTTTTCCTGAGTTTGGTGCCCTTTTCTGTCTCCTCAGTTGTAAGGTTTTGTAGAGGCTCAACTCTTCATCCCCCTCACACCTTATAGGCCTCTTTTACTCACCTCCTATTGGTTTGGGCAAAACCTCTTCTCTTTTCAACTGCAGTCCTCAAATTGGCTCCCTGTACTTTCCAGTGAATACTTATTGGCTCTTTTGATGTTCCTCCATTCTTAGATCCATTAGATATCTTCTTTGCTTCTTCTGCTTTTACTAAAGCTGAAACCACATAGGTCTTATAGATGTCACTGGCTTGTCCCCATCCTCTTATATTTTGGGGTTCCTGGAGATACCCTTGGAGGTAACTAGACAACACCTAGTTTTGTTGTGAATGTCCATTAGTGTTTTGGTTTTGCTGTCTAGTGCTCTGTCTGTTTTTATAAGGGTACTTGTGCAGATTCCAAAGCTTCATAGAATGTTTTAGCTATTTTAAAAAAAATCAATTTGAGTAAAATAAAGGTATTTTGATGGCATAAATTGTAGATGTGCTTGGGTTATGATTAGGTAATGAATGGCTAAAAATTTTGTTGGCTGGAAGAGTTTTTACTTGAGGAAAGAAAATTGGTGTTATTAGTGGTACATTAATTCATTTGTTGAGTATATTTGAGACACTTTGCTAGGGGTAAAAAGTACAAAAATATTAATATAATATACCATATCTGGAAGGAAGTTAATGTTTCATTCTTACTTTCCACTTCTTATTTTTTGATTGAAAGCTAAGTATAATATCAGTAAATCTGTAATTGTAAAATTCAGGGTCTCTATTTTCAGTTTACTTTAGGAACGTTTGTAAGCCATTTATTATTTTGACTTGCTGCTTATCTATCTTTGGAAAGACCTTAAAGGATAATTATGTATTACTTGTGAAGTGCTCTACCTTCTTAAGAAATTGACTAGAAAAATCTCTAGTGATCTCTCTTCACAGTTGGTTCTATTCCTGAATTGAGACTGAAATTTTTAGTCCATTATTGCCAGTCCATTTTAGCCTTCTCCCATGAGGAGGCAATTTGTTGTAGAATTGGATTAGAATTTATAACTCATTAATTAGTTGCTTACTGTTTACTGCAAGATTTTGTTTCCAAAGTTATCTTCAAAATAGGACTCCATTTTATAATCTTGACTAGCTTTTAGAGACGAGTTTGTATGCTTTTTGTTCTTTTTATTTTTTTCTACAGATCACTTTAGTTTCTCCTGTGAAAATTATTTTAGTAGCATATGTAGTACTTTGTTGTATATGAACACATCAAAAAACAATTGAATTATGTGGAATATTCACTTGGGCCAGGATAGTTTTTCTGCTATTTTATCAGTAACTAAAGATTGAAATGTAGGCCTTCTGAGACCGATATGAAATAAATTCTCCTATTCATAAATATATTGAAACAGCTTCCAGATTCAATTGTTAGAGTGAACAAAGCTTATTTGAGAGAAGAGACATCTATCCTATAGATTAGGGTTGGAAGTTACACAGTGACATTTTAGTTTTAGTAGAAACTTTCAGGGCATTTTTCTTTATACCTTCCCCTCTATACAATTAATGATTTCTAATCAGCAAGATTATATCTATTAATTAAATTGATAGCTCTCTTGCTGTCCTAGAATGAGTCACAGAGAGTTTAGGTAATACTTTATTGAACAGGGCCTATAACAATGTAGTTTGAGCAGTTGGCTGAATCAGTGGGTAATTTAGCTTGTCAGTTTTTTCTTTCATTATGCTTTGGTCTAAATATGTTCATATATATATTGAGGTTGTATGGCATTAAAATTACTTAGAAAAGTAGTCTTCTTTAAAACATCTTTGATCTGCTTTCAGGTTCATGCTTGGGAGATTTCAGACCAATTGTTACAGATCCGACAGGATGTGGAATCATGTTATTTTGCTGCCCAGACCATGAAAATGAAGATTCAGACCTCATTTTATGAGCTCCCCACAGACTCTCATGCCTCTTTACGGGACTCATTGCTAACCCATATCCAGAACTTGAAAGACTTGTCACCTGTCATTGTAACACAGGTAAATCCTGTACTTCTCATTTGGGAAATTTGTAAGACCATTTGGATTTATCAAGTTTATTATGATTGACATTGCGAGGCCACGTGAGGTAATGTTAACAACTTAATTATAGATGCATTGCTATATTCTTATAAATGGACAGAAAGTGAATATTTTAATCTTTTGTATTAATCTTAAGAGTTTGTTTAGTTTCCAACCAACATAAATACCAAAAGTGGGGAAAGTGAGTGTGTTTTCTCAGGCATTCTTGTGCCCCCTACTGTTAAAATTGCAGATGATAAAAATGCCACATCATGCTGGGTCAGAGGTCTATGTAGTTGCCTTTAAAAAAAATCTATTTTGAGTTGATGGGCTAGTAAACGTCTCATGAATGAAATGGTGAACTAGAGAATCTGGCTTTCCCCCCTAAGATAGGGAAGTACATTAGAAAGAAAAACTGGAAGCTTCTGTGAATACATACTCACATGTGTTCTCTGCCTGGCATAGAAGTGCCCTTGAAGAGCAGGCTTTTGCATAAGGCTTCATGATGAGAAGTGGAAAGAGAAGGGAAATGACAGTCCATTACTTGAGGACTGAGTCAGAGGTCTGACTTTGACTTTGTCAGGAGCTTTGGCCTTTTGGTAAAATATAATTTATCTATCCTTGAAATTCTGTGGTATTGGCAAATCAAAAGCAGTATTGATATGTTTTGAAGAAAAGCTAGTCTATTCTTTGACTTCTTTTGTTGGTTGTTTGGGGTTTTTTTTGTTTTGTTTTGTTTTTAATTTTTAAAGGTTAACTTTTAAATCCCAGCAATTTGTAGCTAGACCAGAAGAGTTTTTGTGGAGTTGGGAAGAATTGGGGAGTGGAGGGTCAGTCTTACTTGTCATATTGTTTGGAAGATATTTAGTTTCTTTTCTAATTAATATTGATGGTAATTTGTTCATCTGTTCCATTTATTTATTTAATCTCCGTTCTTATTCAGCTGGCTTTAGCAATAGCAGATCTTGCCCTACAGATGCCTTCCTGGAAGGGATGTGTACAAACATTGGTGGAAAAGTAAGTAATTTGTATTGACTGTATGCTAGCATTTGGAATTACCATTAATCTACATAGAGAAATTTGTTGCAATAGCTAGACATTTGACTATTTCCTTGAACATTTAACAGAATTATGTTATTAACCTTTGTTAGATTAAAAGAAACTCATTTAAAATTTAAATACTACAGAAATATATCAGTTGGGATGTAAAAGACCCATGCAATTTACACGCACACACTTCTTGAATTAACTGCAGCAAAGTCTTTCATTGTTTTGTAGATCACTCCCACTAACTGGCGTATCAGCAATTTTGTAAAGATGTTATAGTATTTAAGATTATATTAAATTGAAGGTTGTTATGAATATACATTCTCACTAATTGGGGTTTGTTTGTCCCTATCAGAGGGACAATATTCTTTTTAGATACATGAAGCCTGTTACTTTGAATAAAGCATTTTCTCCTGGGTCACGATAGTCTTGATAATCTTGATATTTGCTTGCAGTTTGGCATTTGGTTGGGAAATTATTTTTGAACAAAGTGGATGTCCTTTTTACCTCCAGGTATAGTGTGTCATTAAAGCCCTTACATGGATAGTTAATTTTCTTAAGAAAATTTTTATTAAGAAAATTAACACATGCTCCTTGAAAAAAATTCTAACATTATAGAAGCTTTCAAAGTTCAACGTGAATACCATCCTCTCTCTCTTTTCCTATATAAGAAACTTTTATTAATGACTGGCTGTGTATCATTCTACACTTTCCATTAAGCATTTTAAAATATGTAAATGCATATATATTTTAATATACATATACCTATTTATTTGTTCACCCATATTTAATATGTTTTATATACTTTTTTCTCTTACTACATTGTGGACATCTTTTCATGTTATGAAGTGTAGGTATCATTTTCATTAGAATGGCTATGTATATTCCATTGTATGACTGTAACCCTTTTTATCCTGTATAATTATGGAGGACATTTATATTTTCCCCTTGTTTTTTCTATTATAAAAATGCTGTAGTGTACATCTTTGTATGCTTATCTTTGCCTGTATATGTGAGTTTTTTCTGAAAGATAAATTGCTGAAAGTGGAATTGCTGGGTCAAAGATTAAGCAAGTTTAGATTCTGATTGGAATATCTTTGCAGATACCTTTCCAAAAGATTATATCTATGTATAAAAGATTTTATTTTTTTTCTCCCCCTTAACAGTAGTAAGAATGCTTCTTTTTTTGTCATAGGTTATTCTGATGGCTGTTATGTTATGTGATTGTATATTTTCTGGCTCTAAATAACTTGTATATCTCTTCCCTTTTTCTTTTCCAGATATAGCAATGATGTAACTTCTCTGCCTTTTTTGCTGGAGATCCTTACAGTGTTACCTGAAGAAGTACATAGTCGTTCCTTACGAATTGGAGCTAACCGGCGCACAGAAATTATAGAAGATTTGGCCTTCTACTCTAGTACAGTAGTATCTCTGTTGGTAAGTTTGAAACACTGAGTTGCTGCCTAAGATGGTTATTTCGTAATCCAATTGCATTATTGTGAAATAACTTTCTCTGCAAAATTTGGCAGTGATAATACTTTGGCATTTATATAATACGTTACAATTACAAAATACTTTTAGACACTTTGAGCTTCTGTGTAATTCTGTGAGGGTGATGTTATTTCCAATCTATGAATGAGAAATGGGCTTTAGAGTTACACTACTGTTGATTCGGAATTTGAACTCAGATCTTCTGATTATATTTCCCATGCTCTTCTACCATTTTGTGCTACAAGCTGTTGACTCTTGATGAAGGACCATGCTGAGGGAAGTGTATATAAAGTTACTTTACTAAAGAAAGTATCTTCTCTTAAAGAGGAAATTATGTTATGGAGGTGGTAGGAGACTTTACTTGACCTTTAAGCAGTATCACAATTGTAGATTAGCTAATACCATATTCTTTTTATAAGAATTAAATGTGATTAGTTCCCTTTTATTTAGTTGGAATTTTTAATACTATAGACCAGGGTGGGTAAATTTATGGTGCATGGACCATAAGTTTTTGGCCTGTTTTTGCAAATAATTTTTATTGGAACACAGTTATGCCCATTTGGTTATATATTGTTTGTGTCCTTTATTCTGAACTACATCAGCAGAACTGAGTAATTTTCACAGAGACCATGTGACCTGCAAAGTCTAAAATGTTTATTATCTGGCACTTTACAGAAAATATTTATTGGTTCCTGAACTAGATGGTATTAAATTGATTATCTACCCATATCTCATTTTTAGGTCTTTAAAGTCTGGCTTAGTTTTCTCAGTAATGTGGTTATAAATTATTTTTCAGGTATTTGTTTCACAGATCTCTTTGTTTGAAAAAACAAAACTTTGTTTAAAATTATGTTCGGTTTAGTGTTAGAAGTTCATTGGAAAATTACTTTTAAGTTAATTGTATGTTTAATTTTTCACTTAGCTATTTATTTTAAAGAAATAGTATTGTAGAAAATTAGAAAATATAGACAAGCAAGTTATATGCAAACCATCTGGAGATCATACTTTTAACACTTTACTACATATCCTCTATGAACATATAGAAGTTTTTTAAAACCCAAATGAGATTATATTCTACCTACCCTCTGCACCCTGCTTTTTCATATCATCCTGTAAATACCCAGAGCATATTCACATTTCCCCAGTTGGTCCTAAAATATCCTTTACAGAGTTTTCCCAAATTAATATCCAGTCTAGAACCATGCCTTGTATCAGGTTCTTAATCACAGTCCCCCATCTTCTTCCTTTTTCAAAATGATATGATTTGTTAAAGAGATTGGACCAGTTGTTGTATAGACTATCTTACCTTCTGGATTTTCTGATTCTTTTCTCTTTGTTTTGTTTAGCTTGTTTTTCTGTTCTCTGTGTTCCCTCTAATTAGAAGTTATAGCTAAAGCTGCCCTTCTCAGTAGGAGTTCCTCAAGAGAATTAAACCTTAAATGCCCTATGGCATCCTTTGTATGTAATGAATTCTCTCCTCTGCATTAATAATAGTACTAGCTCTATACCATTCTTATGATAATTGAGAAAATAGTCACTCATTATTTTCTATAGTGCTTAATTCTTTCCCAGAATACTGGTTGAGAAAAACTCAGAGTCTTGATGGATTAAAACAAACAAACAAACAAACAAACATTTTTGGCTAGAACACATCATAGGTACTTCATGCTGCCTCCTATACTCTTTGGTTGACTTTCCACTAGTGATGCTAGTAGGATTGACCACTGGATTTGCATGATGACAGTCTGATCCTTCCATTAATAGTTTGTTTTCCCCTGTGTTAATATAATATAATTTGTGTGATGATAGCTTGTTATTTGACAAATGTCCAATTTCCTATTGAATTTTTGCCTGTTTTAAACTCCAGTTGATAATCCTTACCTTAATAATTTCATTACGGTTTGCGAAATGATGTTTAACTAATTCTGTCATTCCTTGTACATGTACAAGGGTACTTCAGAAAGTTTATGGAAAGATTTGTATTATCTTTTAATTCTATTTTTCCATGAACTTTTAAAAGTATCCTTGTATATTACTTGGCATTCTTCTGGATTCCTACTAGAAAGATAGGATAAATCTTAATTCTTTTTAAATTTCCCATTTTCAAAATAAGGGTTTATTTTAAACCTGCCTGAAATATTACTGTTTTTTTTCTGTCTTTCTCTTTTTGAGGTATTATTGACTCATGGATTTTCACTGATTCAGAGTCTCCACTGAAATCATTCTTTTGATGTTCAAAATGTCAGAACTTTGGTCACTAGAGCACCCTGTTGGAGACGGCATAGCCATGAATCCTTGCATGGTAGACGTGCAGTGTGTCACTGTGGTGCTACATGCTGCTGGAAATGTATCCTCTCGAATTTGCTGGAAATCTGCTTTCCAGGAAGCCCAGGAAAAGCTGTTCAGGTGTCTCATCAGACAGTTCTGATGCCTCACTAGAGGCACTTTGCCACAAAACTGCCTGGGTTAGGAGTATGAGGGGGAAGCTGCTGGCCACTGTGCACTGAGGTCACTGGAGAAACAGAGCTATACAGGGGTATGGTGCTGGAGAAGTTATTCATTCCTCAGGAGCCAGAGGCACTTTGCTGCAAAACCACTGGTGAGGGTGGGGGAACACTGGGGGAAAGCTGCTGGCCAGTGCATTGCAAAATCTGGGCCCCAAGAAGCTAGGAGTCTGGTGCTGGAGAAGCTGTACATTCTGCAGAAAACTGGTGAATGAGCACATTGGAACCAGGGGACAAAACCGTTTTCCTCTGTAGTGTCTCCAATGTCTTCTACCAGCCAAACTTTAGTGCCAACTGACACAGGAAAAATACTTAAAGGGTCCAGATCCATTTTCACAGAGCAGTCTAACAGGGTGAATTTGGAATTGAGAGGCAATACCTGGCCATAGTCCCCGCCTATTTGACTAACTCAGCTTCCATATCCACCGTTTTGCAGACATTTAAACTCCTGTACAGCAGCATAATAAGCAATTAAAAAATGTGCAAAGCTACTACAGTCCTTATTTATATAATTTGTCACAAGCTGTAATTGATATCTATGTCTTTCTTCTTCCACAATCATTTCATCCATCTTTCCTCTACCTTGGCCAGAACCTTAGCTGGTTGGGGCTCTTTACCTGATGAAGTGACCCAAACCTTCATTCTCAAGGGGTCTGAGCCCTTAATCATCCTAAATTTTTTGTTGTTATTCCTGTAGTTTTCCAGTAACCTTTACTTATTGGGCATGGAAATACTGTACTTAGCAGTTCCCTAGAGAATCCCCCAGGTTCCAGACTGAGTCTTCCTTGCTCCCATTGTATAGAAGCAACCATTTTCTCCTTGGTAATTGAGATTAACCACTCCAACCTATAGATTAACTTTTTTTTTTTTTTCCTGTTCAGTGGTGTGGGAAGACCATACTGTCCAGGTGGTAGTTTTTTTTTTTTTTTTTTTTTTTTTTTAAAAGATGACCGGTAAGGGGATCTTAACCCTTGACTTGGTGTTGTCAGCACCACGCTCACCCAGTGAGCAACCGGCCATCCCTATATGGGATCCGAACCCGTGGCCTTGGTGTTATCAGCACCACACTCTCCCAAGTGAGCCACGGGCCGGCCCAAGGTGGTAGTTTTATCTTCCAATTTACTGGAATCATTTTTGTGTTTCCTGGTGGAAGCATTCCTTCCTTGGGTACTAACATTTCCAAACTAACAGAGCTCAAAATTGCCCATTACTGTACTCCCTTTGCTCTGATAAGAATTTTAAATCAGATTACATTGCTGTGAGGAATGCCCTGATCATTAGATAAGGCATTCTGTGAATCCATGGGTGAAAGTGCTGGCAGAAGCATTATAAGCATGGAATGCAAATCCGTATCCAGAATATGAGTTAATTCCTGTGAAGACAAGTCTCTGTTTCCTCCATGATGGAATAAGTCCAATGTAATCAACGTAGTTCCCAGGGGGAATGATGTCTCTGCCATTGGCAGAATAGACCCTCAGCAGTAGTGCCAGCCAGTTCAGTCTTGGTAATTGGAAGTCCATGTTGTTGGTCCCATACATATCCTCTGTTCCTGCCACTATGGCCACTTTGTTCATGAGCCCATTGAGCAACCACTGGATGGCTGGGGAAAGAGGCTAACTTCTACAGAGTTTGTCATTTTGTCCATCTGATCACTGAGAGATTCCTCCATAGTAGATTCCATTTGGTGGGTATTCACATAAGATACAAATATCTCCACAACCTGTGCCCATTCAGAGAGGTCCGTCCATATACCTCTTCCTCAGTCTTAGTTGTCATAAGTCTACCAGTCCTGTTTTTTGTAGGTCCCTGATCATCCAGCCAAACTATTGGCAATTGTCCATGAATAAGTATAGATCCATATTTCTGGCCATCTTTCACTTTGGACAGCCAAATAGACTGCTTGGAATTCTGCCCCCTAGGAGGATTTTCCGTCACTGCTGCCCTTCACTACAACCTCTGAGTGGACCTGTAATGCTGCAGCTGTCCACCTTCAGGTGGTACCAGCATATTGTGCAGATCCATTTATAAGCCAGGCTTGAGTTTTTTTCTTCAGTTATCTGGTCATAACGAACACCCCAGGAGGCCATAGGCATAGATCAGTGGGCAGGAATCAATGCAGGAAGAGTTTGTGTCATCAAAGGAGTCTGAGCCACCTGCAACTTACTTTTATCCCCCAGACATTTCTTAACTTAGTCTCTTATATATCCCCTTTATTTGATAACCAATTACTGCTATGCATCCCCAGCCTTATGGCTAGGTCATTTAGAGGACACCCAGTTCGTGATGGGAAGCTTAGACCTCATGATCTCCTGATGTGTCATGGTTAGATGTTTAGTCTTTACCAAGGCCCATTAGCAAGCCAGAAGCTGCTTCTCAAAAGGAGAATACTTACCTGCAGAAGAGGGCATAGATTTGCTCCAGAATCCTAGAGATTTGCACTATGATTTCCCATTGGTGCTTCCCAGAGGCTTCATATACACATTAAATCTGGAATCCAGGAAGAACACTCACATCAGTGAGTTTGGCTTAATCCAGTGTTACATTCCATCCTCCCTTGGTCTAAAACCTCAGAATCCACTCCCACACACCTCCCCCAGGTTTCTTCACATACATATGAGCATTTACAATTCTCTTGGTGTGTTAGTTATTTCCTTCTGTGGGTACCTGTCCCCCTGGAACATGCTGAAAGGTTTGATATTAGTAATGGGTCTAGTGGCAACAAGGGATAGTTGTGGTAGGTTTTGAGGAAAATGGATATCCCCTTTCAAGGCATTATTTCAGGCAAGGTTGTCACAGGGCTTTCAAGCTGAGGAAGGCTAGTTTCCTCAGGCACTGGAGGGCAGGCTACTTCCACTGGTAAGGGAGGCTCTGAATGACTTGAGAGTTTAAGATTGTCCAACCAGATGTCTCCATTTCTTTATTGTTTCTTTGGGTTTCTTTGGGGGGCGGCTGGCCAATACTGGGATCTGAACCCTTGACCTTATTGTTATCAGCACCACACTTTCCCAAGTGAGCTAACTGGCCAGCCCAGATATTCCTATTTCAAGATCCAGAATCCCATTTTTTACCAATTTCCTAAATTTCATATGAGAAATTTGGTGAGACTGAATTCAACTGTTGTTTATAATTGAGCAAGCCACACAACTAAATTTTGTATATCTGTTTCAGCATTATCAGCCCCGTAGCTACAAAAAATAAGAGTTCCTCTTAGAGCTGTCATGGAAGCTGTCTGGTTCTCAGATGGTGACCAGAGCTGAGAGCTAATGGACCTGAACTTGTCATTTTCTTTTTGTAAGCACTCAAGTGAACTTAAAAGAATCCAGCCCACACCAGGGTCCTTTATGTTCCTGCCAGAGTAGTCAACTCAGCAGCCACTTGGGCTGAGTGCTTTACTTGGTACGTCATCACAATCAACCACAGGTGATACTTCGATTAATTGTGATGCAGTCTGAAAAATATATTCCCTGTGGTGCTTGATAACGTCTGATTCTGCCATGTAGTTTGTCATGTTACAGAACCCAGATTGAGATTAGTCCAATACTGCCAAGAAAAAATAGGCATTTGGCTATGAGACTAGGTACCAAAGGCTTCTTAAGACTTTTCCTATTCAGTTTCCCTCACACTCTTCTTTAATGGTTACATTCCATTCTGTTTCTTGATAGTACTATTCTTTTGTGGTCTATCCTAATGGACCCTTCCTAAACGTGTTTTGAACTTATAGTGGAACTGAGCTTGGCCTCTAATATTTTTCTCTATCCATTCTCTATTTTGCTCATCCAAGACATCAATTCTTATTTACACCTGCTGTATTTTTACTGGTGAGCTCTTCCGGACTTTGTGTGGCATTTATATTGCTGCTTTTGAGGCCCTACTTTAAAAGACATTTTAATTTTTTTATTTTATTATTATTATTTTTTTAAATTTTATTTTGTCGATATACATTGTGGCTGATTATTGCTCCCCATCACCAATACCTCCCTCCCTTCTCCCCCCCCCCACCAATGTCCTTTCTGTTTGCTTGTTGTATCAACTTCAAGTAATTGTGGTTGTTATATCTTCTTCCCCCCCCCCGTTTTGTGTGTGTGTGTGTGTTTGTGTGTGTGTGAATTTATATATTAATTTTTAGCTCCCACCAATAAGTGAGAACATGTGGTATTTCTCTTTCTGTGCCTGACTTGTTTCACTTAATATAATTCTCTCAAGGTCCATCCATGTTGTTGCAAATGGCAGTATTTCATTCGTTTTTATAGCTGAGTAGTATTCCATTGTGTAGATGTACCACATTTTCCATATCCACTCATCTGATGATGGGCATTTGGGCTGGTTCCAACTCTTGGCTATTGTAAAGAGTGCTGCTAAAAGACGTTTTTAAATAATATAGTTCTCCAAGAGGAACTGAAGATAGTTTTTAGTTCTAAAGCTTTATGGTTTGATACAATATTACAATTTCTTTCCTTCAAAGTAAACAGTTTTAGATTTATGGCTCCCCCACCCCCCGAATTCTGTCAGTAGTTAGAATGTGCAAGCCAGTCCTTCCATTTGTAAACATCATGTCTTATTAAAATTGAAATGTCATTCAGGAAGCATAAAGGCCAAGCAGTTGTGTAATGAGTTTACGTCAAGAGCTTCAAAGATTCAAGTCAGAGAGAGAGAGTGAGTGAGTGAGTAGCAGCTCTTAAAGAGAAATCTCTCAGGGGCTCCAATTCATATTAAGGGAACTTAGTTACTCCATACATTTGAGCATTTTAAAAATAACTGCCTACTATAGGAATTCTTCTCAGGTACATTCGTTAGTTCACTAAAATATATCAGTGTCATAGCCCTTTCTAAAAACTTTAGGTATTTTAGTGATCCCAGGCAAATACTGGGCATCTCTGAATATTTCGTCCCTGACTATAGGGAACAAAAGGCTTCAAAGTCTTTTTTTTTTATTTTATTTTATTTATTTATTTATTTATTTTAAATTTTTTTTTTTTTTTTTTTAAAGATGACCAGTAAGGGGATCTTAACCCTTGACTTGGTGTTGTCAGCACCATGCTCACCCAGTGAGCTAACCGGCCATCCCTATGTAGGATCCGAACCCGTGGCCTTGGTGTTATCAGCACCACACTCTCCCGAGTGAGCCACGGGCCGGCCCAAGGCTTCAAAGTCTTAAGATAAAAAAAGCAACTAACTAAAAGAACTTAATCTGAAGAGTAGAACCTAATGTCTTTGAACCATATTTGTGACATTTTCTCTTCTCATCCAGTGTGTTACCTCGTGATTTTTGGCAAGTACTTTCCTCTCTAAAGCAGCGGCTGTCACTCTTTTCTGCCATCCTTTCTTCCATAAATAATTGAGTGTTTACTATGTACCAGTGTGGTTTTAGACAGTGACACAGCTTTCAGAAGTCATTTATATTCTAGACATAAACTCATGGGTATACTCCTTGTTATATGGATAATTCTCCTGCAAGTTAGCTGTAACTCCACTCTTCTTCCACAAGTGTATATAATGCAACACAAACAAAATAAATGGAAATGAGTAGAAGTGAGTCTGCGTTAATTTAGTTTTTAAAAATAAACAATCAATTAGGTTATGATACTAGTTACTTACATATGTTAATATATTTTAAACTGACATGCTTAAAGCTAGTAAAATAATTGGTAATGTGTGATGGATGATTCTGTTTCCCTATGCTCTTAATATGTTTTGTTACCTTTTGGTAATATACTAATCACTATCAATATGTATAAGCGTATACATAGTTATTAGTATAATAATTATCTATGAAATTAGTAAGATTATTGCTGCAGTCAACCTACCTTTAGAGTTTTTGGAATATATTTGTTCTATATATACAAGCAAATAGAGAAATTTGGGAAGCGGCTGTAGTGCAGTGGTTAAGGTCATAGACTTTGAAGCCAGACTTCTTTTTTTTTTTTTTTTGACCGGTAAGGGGATCACAACCCTTGGCCTGGTGTCGCCCGCACTGCGCTCAGCCAGTGAGCGCACCGGCCATCCCTATATAGGATCCGAACCCACGGGGGGAGCGCTGCTGCACTTCCAGCGTCGCACTCTCCCGAGTGCTCCACAGGGTCGGCCCGAAGCCAGACTTCTTAAGTTTGAGTCCTGACTATGCTATTCACTTGCTGTGCCATATCGAGCAAGTTACATAACCTGCCTGCCTCTGTGTCCTCGTCTTTATAATGGAAATAATAGTATCTGTTTCATATTGTGTTGATTAAATGAGTTAGTATGTATAAGGCTCTTAAAACAGTACCTGACTCATAGTAAAGACTCAGTAAATGTTATGATGACTGGTCAACTTATTTATTAGTTGTACGCTTTTCTTCCCCTCCTGAAATGTAATGGCCAGGAAGAGAGCGAAAAATAAAAGGAGCCAGGTACATTTATATACTTGTACTTCTTTTCTATCTTCTTCCTTCTGCCTTTTTAATAAACGTTAGTTTAAAAAAAAAAAATTGTAGTTTTCCAAACCCAATATCTTAAATAGTGTTCTGTGGGAATGAAGTGGTTTATAGTCACATATTAACCCCTCACTTCATCTTTACAAGCAACCTAACACTTTTTGGAACACAGTAATGAAAACAATCATCTTCAGTATAGATAAAGTGATAGATGAAGCTTTGAACCAGAGGATTTTCCTATATAATTTATATCTACGTTGTAACTGCGAATATCAGAATCTTATTCTTTAGACTGTGGTTGCCATAAACTTACTCGATCATTTCTTTTTTTCTTCCTTTATTTCAATTCAATACAATTTGAACTAATTAATAAGCATGTAATAACTATTGCCTGGTACTGCAAACAGGGGGAGCATGGCCACCTGGAAGTACAAGTATCAGCCTTTAGATCTGGTTTGGTAATACATTATAGGATTCTATCTCCGCGCCCCCTTCCCTCCCCTTTAAAATTCTTTTAAAGAATTTTAAAACATTCTTTATCTAGAAAAAGTTGCATTATTCTTTACTTTGGAAAAAACATGCATCACAAAAACAGTCTACAAAGAGAAACAGTGGTGAGTCTTAGCCTGAATTCTATTTCGTCTCTTTTATAATGTCTTATTTATAGTAGTGTCACTTTCTGTGGAATGACATGTTTAGTAGAGTATTTGAGTGCCGAAGGTGAAACATCAGCTTTTCATGTAGGAATATGCAGTAGTATCCCTAACTTATTTCTATTCTATGAAAATCAGGCATATAGATGAGTAAATACTGCTTTCAAAAGAATTTTGTTGATGAGACCCATTTAATGCAGAAGTGGGAATTAAGAAACCTAGTAAGTTATTTCTGAAACATGTCTATCTTTGGGTAAGTCTGTAAACTCTCTGTACCTCAGTTTCCCCACTGAGAAAGTAGAGATAATAGTTCCTACTTATAGAGTTTTATTGGGGATTAAATGATTAATGATGTTTCGAACAGTGGTGCTTACAAAGCACTTTTAATTGTTAGCTGTTCTTATTGTTATCTTCACTGTCACACTTGTAAGGTGATTGTAATAATGGTTTAAATATGAAGATTGACATTATTTGTTGTAACTTTTTTTCTTCTATTCAGATGACCTGTGTAGAAAAAGCAGGAACAGATGAAAAAATGCTTATGAAGGTCTTTCGCTGTTTGGGAAGCTGGTTTAACTTGGGAGTTTTAGACAGTAACTTCATGGCTAACAATAAGTTACTAGCACTCCTTTTTGAGGTTTTGGTAAGTAAGGATTTCATTTATCAAAGTGTTTCTGCCATAGCCACTTTTAGTAACTAACCTTCTGGCATATAACAGTGTTTTCAGATTTCTGCACAGTGACCACAGGTATATAGTGAGAAAGCAGTAGTTTTACTTTTTGCTGCCAAGTACCAAATTAAAAGTATCAGTTTTAATACTCAGAGTAGATTGTAGTCATGCTTAAGAGGAAAGCAGTGCAGATAAATGCTTTACATATTAAAGTCCAAGTATCAAAAAACCATTGGTCTCTTTTTCCTTGTTTTAAAAGTATCAAATTATGTATTCCTAATAATAGTTATTGGACCTTCAAAATTACCATATGTAATTACTTGTACATCAAAAACAAAATACAGAACAGGAAGAATTAAAAATTATCCTTATTGCATCCAGAGACAAAGATAAAAAATATAGTCAAACATTGCTTAATGATGGAGACATGTTCTGAGAAATGCATTGTTAGGTGATTTCGTTATTGTGTGAACATCATAGAGTGTACTTACACAAATCTAGATGGTATAGCCTCTTATACACCTAGGCTGTATGGCATAGCTGATTGCTCCTAGGCTACAGACCTGTACAGCTTATCACCATACTGAGTACTGTAAGCAGTTATGACAAAATGGCAACTATTTGTGTGTCTAAACATATCTAAACATAGAAAAGGTAATGTCTTGTGCTATGTTGTTGTAATCACTTGTAAGAAAAGTGTTTGTAGAGTCAGGGTAAAATATTCTTGTTTTTACATCCATTCAGTGGTTCAAAATCATGCCACATCTTAGTTTGCTCCATGTTTGGACCACGACTTTCTTATAATTTTTTCCCACTATAGCTCTTTTAAAGAAATTGTTTTTTAAATATAATACTCAATATATTCAAAAGAATAAATTTGAACATTTACCTAATTTTTAAAACATTATACTGTGATGAATATCTTTGAACCTACCACTTAATCTTACAATAACCTCATGAATAACTTGCATCTGTGTGCTCTCCCAACCCTGCTTATGTAGCTTTTTGCCCCCTGGAGAGTCTAAATGTTTTTGTTTTTTTATTATTCAAGAAAGACTAATATACCTTCACTAAATTTATTCAACTTCTCAACTGTACTCTCTTAAATAGAAACCCTGGAGGCTTCCTCCTTGAAACTTCTGATCTGCTCTAATTTGTATCAGTTGTTCTTCAGATCTGCTCCCTAGCTGTCATCTTGGAACTTCCCTTTTCTATGCTTTCCAGGTTGGATTAACTATTTTCTGAACCTCTTTAAATAACTTCAGAAGAGATACAAGGAAAGTAAACTTGTAGTTTTTACATGCCCAAGAAATATTTTTATTTTGCTGTTATTCTTGATTGATGGCTTGGCTGGTACAGAGTTCTAGGTTTAGTATTAGTTTCCTTTGAAATTTCAAAGGCCTTGCTCTTTTCTAGCATGCATCATTGTTAATGAGAATTTGGAGAATTGTCTGATTTTTATTCCTTTATAAGTTACCTCCTTCTGTCTTCCCCAGAAGCTTTAAGAATCTCTTTAACTTTAGTGTTCTGAAATTTCACAGTGATGTCTTTAGGAATGGATCTTTCGTACTTGTTGAGCCTTTTCATATTAGGTAGTACTTGAATATCAGAGAAAAGAATGGAAAAGATTTCCACAGACTGAAATAGGGTAGGGAACACATGGCATTCCATTTGGAGGGCTGATATAAACAAAAACATAAAGATTAGAAATCATATGACCGTGGTTGGGGTATAAAAAGGCTGATTTGCTTGCCATATAGGGAAACAGTCAGAAATACGATGGGAAGATTGGTGTATGTTGTCTTGTGAAAGACCAAGACTACTAGTCTGTTAAACATTTAACATACATGGTCAGAAAGAGGCTATAATTATTTTCCTATTACTTGGGTTACATCTTAATGATCATACTTCTTGCTTCCCTATTCTTGCTACATCCCAGCAACAGGATAAGACCTCATCCAACCTACATGAAGCTGCTTCAGACTGTGTGTGCTCAGCTCTCTATGCCATTGAAAATGTGGAGACTAACTTGCCATTAGCCATGCAGCTTTTTCAGGGAGTCCTGACATTGGAGTCTGCCTATCATATGGCTGTGGCACGTGAAGATTTAGACAAGTGAGTAATTATTTAAGGGTGGAGTCCTGTGTTTATCTACAGCCTGGTGTTCTTTTATGTCACTTTTTATTATTCATTTATCATTTGTGATTCTCAGTGACTGTCTAAATATAAAAACAGTGCATCTTAAAGATGCTATACTAGTCTCATCTGAACCTAGAGTGGCAAATTGGATGCAGAGGGAATTATAGAACTACCAGTCATGGGAAGTTATTTTTTGCACTTATAAAGGGTAAGGCTCTAAGAATTAGGGACAAACTTTTAAACATCAAGTTGATTTAATAGGAATTTTTATTCACATGTTTTAGTAATTGAGAATTTGAACTGACTTAACGAGTCACTCGCTTATATGTGTAGAAGTGTATGATCTAAGTAAAGGTGTCTATCATGTAGATTATGATACAGTATACCAAATAATTAATAGATGTCCTTTAGGCTGAGGAACCTTTGATTTATTAACTGTGTCTGAGTATGTACATATAATATCCAAATTTTTGATTTGGTGCTTTCCTTCCTCTTTCTTCTACAGAGTTCTGAATTACTGCCGTATTTTCACTGAACTATGTGAAACTTTTCTTGAAAAAATTGTTTGTACTCCAGGCCAAGGTCTTGGGGACCTACGAACTCTGGAACTGCTTCTTATCTGTGCAGGACATCCTCAATATGAGGTAGTGTCTATATCAAGTTAAGGCCATTATTCTCCAAGTTGCATGTTGCATATTATCTCTATTTCTCTGCCTCATGCCTACCCTTTGCTTCTTGAGAAATTAGTCTTATTTTTAATTGATGTGGGAGTTTCCTCTGTACTGGATTTTTTTTTTTTTTGTATTTGAGTTTCTGCTTTGAATCATTTTCTATTTTCCTACCTGGTTAGGTGGGCTGACTATTGTAGGTACATCAAGGAATCCATTAGAAAGAAAGCCTATTACCTTTCCACTGAGCCCCCTCTCTAGCTCCACTTATTCTCTATATTTACATCTAAAAAACACACCAAATCCTAACTGTACCTCCACCTTGACACCCCAAATTTTTCTCCAAATGAGGGATGGGAATGGGAAAGAAATTGAAAGGACAAGTCTCCTTCATTCAGAAATCTTTAAGACACCTGCCTCTTTTAAGTTTGCTAGATTTAAAAAACAATCTCATTTATTTGGGAAGTTTTACTTTGTCTTTATAATACAAGAAGTGAGAAAGAAGTGTTCCCACATTGGGCATTATTTTAAGTAGCTGTATTTTGAATCCTTGATGGGAGATGGTAGGATCCCTCTTACTAAGCCTAGTTTTAGGCACAGTAAGTCCAGTGATTCTCGACCCTTTTTCTGTTATTACATAAAATGAGCACATGTAATGTATTAAAGCTACTTACTATTATTTAAACGCAAATGGTTCATATCTCACTTTTTTTTATCATGTTAAATAAATGTTGGTATTCTTTAAAAAAAAAAAGATGATGTTTATTTGTTTTTCTTAATCTCATGAGAATATCTAGATTTGGGTAAAACCCAAAACATTTTGGGGAGAAGTATGGCACTACACAATAATTATCACTCCTTTAAACAGTGCCATATGGAAGATAGGCTGTGAATAAAATGCCAGGCCTTTTCTCTTCTTCTCTCACACTCAAGAAAGTGGTCTAATAAAAGTGACATGAGGCTTGTTCAGTTATGTTCAGGGAATTACAAATGGTTTGCTTGGTAAGAAATGTTCTAATCTCAGAGACTTCCATTTCTGTATCTGTTGTTTAAATTGAGAATCCAGTATACTTTTGGAGGAATTATCTCAGGGCTAATCAGGGAACACAAAGCCAGTCACCCTAAATGCAGCTTTAGGCCTAATGTGGGAAGATAATTTAGGGGGATAGTAATAAATCTGCTAGAGAAAAGGTGGTTTCTTAACTGGTTCCACTCATATTATTTAAAAGTACAGATGATCCCCAACTTGTGATGGTGCGACTTAAGATTTTTTGACTTTTTGATGGTGTGAAAGCGATACGCACTCAGAAACTGTACTTTGAGTACCCATGCAACCATACAGTTTTTCACTTTCAGTATAGTAGTCAATAAAATATGAGATGTTAACACTTCAGTATAAAACAGGCTTTGTGTTAGATGATTTTGCCCAATGTTGGCTAACGTAAGTGTTCGGAACATGTTTAAACTAGGCTACAGTAAGCTATGATGTTTGGTAGGTTAGGTGTATTAAATGCATTTTTGACTGAGGATATTTTCAGCCTCTGATGGGTTTAATGGGAACTAACCCCATCTTAACTTGAAGAGCATCTTCTTTCCTTTATGTCCCTAGTAGTAATAAAATTGTTGTCTTATTCCATTCCTCTCCCATTCAAATAAATTCTCTTTTCTCTTTTTATCTAACAGGTAGTAGAAATTTCCTTTAACTTTTGGTACCGACTAGGGGAGCATTTATACAAAACTAACGATGAGGTTATTCATGGCATCTTCAAAGCTTACATTCAGAGGCTGCTTCATGCCTTGGCCCGGCACTGCCAGCTGGAACCAGACCATGTAAGTTCCCTCCTCTACTTCTTCAAATCTTAATTTCCTTCTCTTTTTATTGCTAATTTGAGAAGGAACTGAAAAGATAGAGAACAAAGCTAATGGAATCTGCAGGTTTTTTTACTCTACAGTTTATGCTGAAGAAATCAATACCAGTATAATGAAGAGTATTAGGCCTATGTAGAAGAAAATCACTCTTGCTGAGCCATTAATTCTTTGCCTAGGAATTTATCCTAAATAATTCTGCAGAAGAAACAATAGCTATTTTATGTATAAAGCATTATCTATAAAAGTAATAAATGGTAAGCCCATGTACAACAATAAAAGAAGAGTTACATAAATTATGATAATAATGACTTGATGGACCATTATGCAGCAATTAAAAATAATGACTATTGGAATAATGATAGTTGATATGCTAAGTGAATAAAATCATAATGTAAAATTTTATACTCTGTTTTTAATGGTATAAAATACTCCTGTGTAGTTAGATGGAAACTAACACAAAAGTGAAATATTTATGTGAGGATGTTGAAAATTACATATGATTTCTCCCCCCATATGTACACGTTTTTCTTTACAGTATTTATTAATAATTTTATAATTTAAGAAAACGTAGAAATAATCTATTTGCTTAGAAGAAAACATAATAGAAATTTTGTAAAATAGGCCATTGGAAAACTCTTTAACCTCCATGCTTTGCTTTTTGTCTCTTCAAATTTTGCAGTATTTATTTCATCCTTTTGGTTGGTTGATTTAATCCCTGTCCTTTAATATAGGACGGGAGTAAGTTTAATTGCTTACAATTAAATCTGACATGTTATTCTCTTAATCTTAATGTTAATATTGTGTTTGAGTCATGATATTTTGTATCTCCACAGAACTTTAGTGATGATCTAGTCTAGTGGTTTTCAAACCTTTTTTTTTTTTTTAAAACTGAGGAATTCTATATTCATCTACATTTTACTTGAAAGCCTGATATGTAAATAAAAGCAGGGCCGCTGCGGTTTAAATGGCTCTACTTGCTTGATCCCCTTCCTCCCTTTGCTAGTTCCGTGACACCATTTCCCCTTCAGGTAATTCCTTACACTTGTAAGTGTATGGTGCTTTATAATTTTATCCATGATCTCAACTGAGACAGCCATCATTTCCTCCTCATTCCTCATTCCTCAACCTTAATTTCTTTATCTTAAAGCAAGGAGGTTGAACTAGATCAGCAATTCTCAATAATGCTAAGGGCTTTTTTTCAGGTGTTTATGGTCCGCTATTCTTATACTTGCTTTTAACCATCTCACAATTGGTAGGATAGCCTTTTGTCACTTTTAGAAATCTGTTGTAATAGGAAGAATTTAAAAAGCATGGAATGTAAATGATCTCTAAATTTTTTAATGAAAATGTTAAAGTAATAGCAAAGGTGAAATAGTTTTATAGTGAACATCTATGTACCTACCACCTAAATTCTACCATTCATATTTTACTACACTTGTTTTATTATGTATCTGTTCACCTATATGAAATTCTCTTTAAAGTTTAAAATTGTATTTTCTGTGCAAAGTTTTTGTGATAGTGGTTGATTTTGGTTGATCTTGAACCATAAAGCTTCAGAGGCTTGTTCAGTACTGAAGTACCGACCTTCTGTAGATAGGCTTATAACTCTTAATTTGCCACTTCTTTCAGGTCACTTCTCACCCCCACCATGTCATATTTTTCTAACAAAAAAATAAGCTGTAGCTTGGAAATACAACACACACACACACACACGCACACACACACACACACATACACATACACACATGCAGAAGAGTTTCTTATAGTAAAGGTACAGGTTAGTTTGTGCTGACTTACTTGACAGTTTGGGGGAGCCTCTGTCTGTAGTAAATTTCCCCTGTGATTTAACTTTCATTCATTGGGACTTGACTGTTTAATGCCTTTTTCTTCTTTATTCTTGATTTTATAGAAGTCAATGGAAGCCTCAATGAGTTTAAAACAAATATTATCTGATTTGAAATTTCAGGAGGGTGTTCCTGAGGAGACTGATGACTTTGGGGAGTTTCGGATGAGGGTATCAGACCTGGTGAAGGACTTGATTTTCTTGATTGGGTCTATGGAGTGTTTTGCTCAGGTAAGCCCATCTGGAGATTCTTGCCAGTTTTACTGATCACCCATTTGTGTTCATTTCTGTTTCTTCTGTAAATGTTTCATCTTATTTCTTCAATCTCAGTGGCTAAGTAGGATAATAGATATACAGGTGCCTAGCACACTGCCTGGCATATAGTAGCTGTGTTTATTTAGTATCTTATAAGCCATTTGCAGTCTATAGATGGTTCAGTTATAGTTTATTCTATTACTCTTATTAAAGAGAGCTGTTCTACTTGTACAGCTGAAATGGAAGATCATAGGTAAACATTAAAGGTTACAGGATAATTAACAGGAAATTTGGACCTAACCAAGAAAAATAGGCAAAGTTTCCTGATTTAATAATTATGTACCAACTCCTGGCAACTCTTTTAGTTATTTGGCATTTCCTTTGTCCACACTTATAGTTAGATTCCTGTGCAGTTTCATCCCAGAGGTGACTATACTAGAGTAGAAGATTCATAGTCCTGTGGTTTTCCTGATAATCAGTGAGTAACACTTTACCTTATCAGGTTGTATCATCACCATTTTACATCACAACATTAGCGTAATTTCAGGTGGCTTTCATATTGCTGTGTCATGCTCTAATGAGCTCTGAAATACTAGTTTGGATGCTTTGTTGCAGCAATACTGAACTTATCTAGAAAAATATATATGTATATATTTTTTGGCAACTCAGCCATTTTGTGTATATTTGGGCATAATCTCACCTAGAAAGTGTTAATAAAATTATAACTATTTTTTATTAAGCAAAGTATGTTTTTTGACTACAAAGACGATTTGGGGATTCTTAGAAAGCAGATTCAGTGAGATCCCTGGATCAAAGGCAGATGACTTGCACTCAGACTATTTTAGTTCTTCTCTCACTGGTTCTGTGGCTTTGAGCAAGTCCCTTGATCTTATACAGACTTGACTTTACAAATTTATGTAAATTATCGGTGTTGTCCAACATGTGTTCTATGGAACACCAGTCCCATGAGATGTTCTTTGGCCAAAAAAAGAAAAACGTTATATCATCAGTTAAAATTGGGAAATGATTTAAATAGTGAATTAAAGGCTTTGTGAGGTTGTACAACAGGAGAGTTGTTTAATTTTATCTTGCCTAGCAGTGTCTGTTATTTGACAATAGAAATCTTATTTAGACTAAAACCTAGCCATGTTCCACAGATGGATATAATCTGAGAAATTCTGAACCAGAACATCTCTGAGTACTGTTATAGGTGCTTCTAAACAGCCGCTTTTTAGGAATTTAATCTGTGCTACTAGAATTGGTGCAGAAAAATAGTTAAAACAATAGAAAGGTAAAGCCAACATATAGAGAGGATTTACACTGTATCTTTGTTTTAAGTGTGTTGATGTGTTTATCCATTATCAGGATCAGGAAAAGACATTCATGTAATATATTTTGTTTTTCCCATGATACTCATTTTCTGGGGCAGGTGATAATCTTGATAAACTCTTGGGGATCTAAGTGGATGTATTTCAAATATTAAAATAGTAGTTACTTCTAGTTAGTGAGGATGTAAAAAATGAAAATTATGTTCTCACTCTGAGAGATAATTAGTTTTAGAGACAAGGAACCAGATTTATTTTAACTAACAGGATTTTTTTGTTTTGTTTGTTTTGGAATTCTCTTTCCCTTTAATGGATCCATAATCCACCTCTTCTTCTCTAGTTATATTCTACTCTGAAAGAAGGCAACCCACCCTGGGAGGTGACAGAAGCGGTTCTCTTTATCATGGCTGCTATAGCAAAGAGTGTTGATCCGTGAGTGTCTAAAAAGTCTTTTGCTGGGACTCTAAATATCAAGAGGAAGGAAAATTATACCATTTTTCTTTTATATGGTATATGCTTGGAAACTCTTAGAACTTACTGTTATAGTGGTCTTCTGACTTCTAGAGTCTAGTCCAGAATAGCCTGCATTGCTGTTACTATGTTTTTACCATATATTTTAGAGTTAAAATTATTTTACTCTTGATGCTAGGAATGGAATGCTGATTTATTTTTCAACTAACACTCCCTTGTGAAAGTTGGTATGATCAAGAATTTGTTAAACTAAATTGTTGGTACTTGCTTAAAAGCAATTGAATAGGCACTGATTTGGTTCTTCTGCTTGTGTGACCTCGGGTAAGTTATACTTACAAATATTTAATTAACATTGTTCTTTTTTCTGTCTTAGAGAATCATTTGTGAATTTCAGAGAGGCAAAGCATAGGCACTGTTTCACCTAAAAGAGTAGCAAAATCTATCTAAAGGGCACTTATTTTGATGATTGGCATTGAAAAATTTCTAATTATTTGAATTTTATTTCTAATCACTTAGCATAGAAACTCTGTTTATGACATGAATCCTTAAAGACTGAATTTACTTTGTGCCATGAGTTTATAAATTGATGTTAATATCTGTCAGCTTAACTTGAATTGTGATTAGATACTGCAGTCAAGCTTGCTGTTAAGGGCCTTAATTGGAGAAATGGTTAAGGCAAATATTTATAAGAAGTACAGTTCTTCTTTGTTAGCTGCCTTTCATGGCTGAGTCAGTGAACTCTTACATTGTTTCTAATCTAATAAATATTCAAGGAGATAGAGTAGGTTTATTTTTCTCTATTAATAAGTTGTGGTCCTTAACTGTATACCATACTGTTTGCTCTTAAACCTGTTTTGGTGTCTTTTGGAACTTCTGTGAAAGTCTGAAGATTATTGAAATCATTAATATTCTAACCGATATGTGTTGGTTTGAAAAAGGATGGGCAGTGTTCAGTAATTGGCTTACTATCCCTAGGAAACAAGACTTGAGAAAAGATTTGAATATATTTTGTTGTTGTTGTTGTTGTTCATCTGCATTTTAAGCCAACTGCATGATTACAATTTTTTAGTGCACATAAAGGACTTAATTGACCTAGTTTATCAGCAGGGGTGCTCTTGCTCTAATCCAGGATGTTATTTACATTTTATGTATCTTTTATTTCTGGATTAAATTCTTTCACTTTGGGGCATCCTCCACTTTGCTCAGAAGAACTTCAGCCAGTATACTTGAAGGGTGGGGGAGAGAGAAAAAAAGGGAAAGAATAAATTCATGGAGCTGTGGAAAGTGGTTAACTTTAATTTTCCTTCGTGTTCCAAATCAGGGCACCATAACCTGTTCTGCAGGTTGTTTTCTTGTTCTTCCCAGTTAGTGAGCTGGCCACTCATACTTTCCAGTTCTTAAAGTTTCCAATATCCAGCTATAAGAAATCTTTTGGACAATAACAACTAATAGAAAGTGGTCTGTGAGAACTATTCATACATTTAGCCATTCAGCAATATTTATTAAGTGCCCACTATGTGCCAGGCACTGTCCTAGGTGCTGCAGATATAGGAATAAATAAAAGATTCTTTAAAAGAAGACATTCATCTGCAGTAGATGTCTGCCTCTCCAATCTGAAGAGCCTCTATTTGACAGCATGATGGACACTTTACTGGCATTCAGAAGATTAAGGAGCAGTATGCTTCTCCTGAAACAATGATATCTTTCATATCTGTCTTTTCCCCTTTTTTGAGCATTTGAAAAACTGTCACACCTAGTGTTACGCACTTTTATCTGAATGGTTATTTAGAAAGAAGTCCTTTTAGCAATGCTAAATGTCACCGCAGCCTGTTATTTGGCCAGAACATAACATCTGAAATCAGTAACTGTGAATACTTGCCTTCTGTACTCAGGGAGAACAATCCAACACTTGTAGAGGTCCTGGAAGGAGTTGTCCGTCTCCCAGAGACTGTACATACAGCTGTGCGATACACCAGCATTGAATTGGTTGGAGAGATGAGTGAAGTGGTTGACCGAAATCCTCAGTTCCTTGGTACATGTGAACTCTCTTCTCTGCCACTGCCATTTCTCTTTTTCTGATTTCTTCTCTCTTTTGCTCTTGTTATCCTGCTTTCTCTTTTTCAACAGGTATAATGTTTATAGACAATGAGCAAATGTTATATTGTAAGTTATTGCTTAGTTGTTACAACATTTATAATCTGATCTGGGAGAAGAACTTTTGAAAGATTATATCTCTGGATAGGAAAATAGTTTGCTTCCAGTGCTCTGTTTAAGTATGAACATTTCTGTCTTTGTTAGTCTTTAGCATATCCTTGCGCTAGTAAGACTCTCCTTTGGTTCTAACCTAGAAGCTACTAATAGGTTAAAGTAAAGGAGAGGGGTTTTCATTATTAAATACATACTCCATTTAAAAACTTGGAATTATCATTTGAAATAAATAAGTACAAATTAAAATGCAGAGTGTTAAGTTATATAATCTCTGACTGCCCTTATTGACTTGAAAAAATAACTGAAGAGCATATTAATAAAACAGCTTTAGAATCGAAGACAAAGTTAGAAATCGTTTATTCCAACCCCTCATTTTGCAGATAAGGAAACTGAGACCCAAAGAGATTAAATAATTTATCCAGGATAATATAGTTGCATATCAGGCCCTAACATTCAATAAGGATACATTCTGAGAATTTTAAGAATTCCCAAATTTGTGACTAGTATTATATCATTAAGTTTGATGTGTTTCCTGCGCATATCTTCATTATCACCTTTTTACTTTTTGTACGTGATCTGTTTTTAGTGACCAGAAATGCTTGCTAAAAAGATTGAATGTTCCTTTTTCTTGTTACTATATACAGAGCATATGATAGACATGCTCACATCATAACTGAGCCACTTTCCAAGTTCAACATACCATTTCAAAATGTTTTCAAAAAGCTTATTTTCTAATTCTTAGATTTCTTCACTTCCATGATTTGCCTCAACATTTAACTTTCTTTTCTGAACCATTTTCTACAAAGATACAAAGTGGGTTTGGTTTTTTTCTGTTCATTTTAATTTAATATCCTTAGTTCATGTCCAGTAAGCAGCAAAGCTATGTTGAAGTGCAGACTCTTATTAAGCCTTATCATTCAGTACCAACCTTGCAGTCTCTCATTCAGTACCAACCTTGCAGTCTCTCATTTTGCCTCAACATTAGACAAATTGCTGTACATTCATACTCACCATATAGTCAAAACCACAAATATTCAATTTGAGAATCACAAAACTACAATATTAGAGTTGTTGGGCTAGGTTCTAGATTCTAGGTCTTCTGATTCCTAGGCTAAAGAGGCTTAAGTTTTCTTTTTTTTTTTGGTGTTTTTTTGGTGGGGGTAAGGAAGGTTTTGCTGGGTTGGTGCATTGGATTGGTCATTAGACTAGAAATGGAGGTAATGGTTTTAAATGGGCTTTTGATTCTTCCTTTCTTTCATGGTTTGTTACAAGGTCACTCTGAAGTACTCATAAATGCTCTTTAACTTTATATGGTTTTTCTCAGGATTTTTTCCGTAGAAAAACATTCTGTTTTTTATAAAGGAAGGTAAAAAGATAAGTAGAATTTCCTCTATAGAAATTCACCTTTAGGGCCGAGCCCGTGGCGCCCTTGGGAGAGTGCGGCGCTGGGAGCGTGGCAACGCTCCTGCCGCGGGTTCGGATCCTATATAGGAGTGGCCGGTGCACTCACTGGCTGAGTGCCGGTCACGAAAAAGACAAAAAAAAAAAAAAAAAAAAAGAAAGAAATTCACCTTTATAATCAACTTTCTTGGAACACTTACATTTGGTAAAATTAAAACAATGAATTGATTCATCTGGAAGTGCTAAAGATTCATCTACATGTTTTTAAGGCCTTTGTCACTAGAAAGAAGCAAGAGTAAAAGTTTCAGCTTTAGACAGTTATCATTGTCCTTATGAATGTAGGCTGTTTCCAAGTTGTTCATCTCTGGGTGTAATCGTAACTCTGATCTTTGTATTCTTTCTTATACTGCCATATTCTTAATACTTGGATGATCATATATTCTAAGTCAGTGGTTTTCAAACCGTGCCCTGGAATCCATAGGGTTGCAAGGAACTATTGACTGCCATGATAGAAGAAATGGAGGATGAAATAGATAGGGCTCAGGGCCTCCTGACACTGTCTCAGTGAGATCAGCTCCATTTTTGTTTTATATATAAGGGTACTTCAAAAAGTTCATGGAAAGATTCATATTCTCTTTTAGTTCTATTTTTCCATGAACTTTTTGAAGTACCTTCGTATTGGGGTTCTGAACTCATTTCATTTTTAAAGTTTCTTTTGCTTTTTAAAAAAAAAGTATGTAAATCTCTTCTTTAACAAAGTAGTTTTCCTTGAGTTTCAGATATGTGATCTCTACTTGGTTTTTCTCCTTAGATCCTGTGTTGGGCTATTTGATGAAAGGCCTGTGTGAAAAGCCCCTAGCTTCTGCTGCAGCCAAAGCCATTCATAACATTTGCTCTGTCTGCCGAGATCACATGGCTCAGCATTTTAATGGACTCCTGGAGATTGCCCGTTCCCTTGATTCCTTCATGTTGTCTCCAGAAGCTGCTGTGGGCTTGTTAAAAGGTATTAAATTCCTGTTAACTAGTAACAGTCTCCTCTAAGCCACTACTTGGAGTTACCTTATGTCAGTCATATCCCCGTTTTTAAGTTGCAATGTACTTAGTGATGGGGAAGGTAGCTTTTCCACTAGAGGGGAGGGTGTCGACTATTTGTACATGCATTCTTTTCTTAGGCTATTTTAAGGTTATATACCTAATTCATATTGCTTGCAGTATGTATAGCACAGACCTGGATTTTAGGTGGAGACAACACATTTGAACTAAACATAGTCACTTTTTAAGTTGGGGGAAGAATGAAAAGAGAGATCAAATAAGCATTGCCATACCAAAGAGGTAAGTGGAAGTTGAAAAGTAGTATGCATGGATCAGTTCTGTAAGTAGAAGTTAGAGGTCCTTGTCTTTTAGTAGTCTTTAACCATTATTGATCAGCTTACACTGAGTGAGTGCCTATCTAGAGGCAGGCAGTATGGTGATAAGTCTCAGACTAGTAGAAGAACTCGTGATATTAAGGCTAGGAAAAAAGACTTAGAACAGACTTTAAATATGATGGCTATTTTAAAATATTTGAAAGGTTATCTTATAAAAGAGGGATCATATTTATTTTGTGAATAATCATTTGTCAGCCATTTATAGGGAAGCATATACTGGCTCCTGGAAGGAAAACAACTAGACTTACTGAACACAGATAGGAATGTCCTGTGAGATGATGAAATCCTTATAGCTGGTAAATTAGAGGGGATTAGGTTATGTCAAATAAAAGATTAGATAATATGACCTGTGCAGTATCTTTTAAACCTCTTTGAGTGAGTATGTGAGTATATGGTCTTATGTGTGAAATAATTGTGTTCTTTCTCATTTGTATGACCAGGTTCCTTACCAGCTAGCATGACTATGCATTTTTTATGGCAGATTTTCTTTTTGTACCATGCATTTTGGTTGATTCCCTTTACAGATATAGATAATAAGGCATTGAATCAGAGTCAAATATTCTTTCTTGTCATTTTCCTGTGAAATTTAATCTTGATACGGAAGTGATGTCTAACCTGTAGTAGAATGTATCCTTCCCAGTTATCAGTGTATCTTCTAGAGGCAAAAAATGGTTTTTTAGTACCATCCTTTTCTGTAATAATGAATTAAAAGGAAAGTCATATTTAAGTTAGATCCCCATCCCCCCAGTTTTAAAGAAAAGTCTAACTCATCCATGACTTATAAACTGCCTGGAAAAAATCACTCAGTTTTTTAAACATATTTGAAGATTTAGGAATTAATTATTGTTCTGTTGAGTGGAATTTAGGAGATAAAAAAAAAATCAAGGGGTGAAAAAATCATAGTCCGGGGGTTTTGACATAGAAGGGACCTAGGCTAATATATAATCCTTTGGATTTGGGGGAGATGTTTCAATAGTTGGTGGGGATAGAGTGGAGATTGCAATGAAAGGGAGGCTGAATGGGAAGGGTCTGGGCTTTCTATCCCCACTTGAACTTAACTACCTCTCTTTTGAAAAAAAACTCAATTTATTGGAGCTCCAAGTTAAGATTTTACTGGGAGGGAGGGGAGAAGCTTTACAACTATTTAAATAAAAAAAAGAAAGAAAGAAAGGCAAATTTGACTGTTACTTTTCTGTTCAGCTCACTTATTTCACAGAAGAAGAATCTGAGGCCCAGAGAGAATGTCTCACTTAAGCTCACAGAGTATGTTATGGAAGAATGAGAATGAAATCTCTAATTACAGCTCATTCTTCCTAAAAGCATTGTGTTAGTATTTCTCAAACTCTTCTGATAATAAGAACTGCTTGAGGTACTTATCTAAAATAAAGGTGGCTCTTGATTCACTAAATCAGATTCTTGACTCACTAAATCAGATTCTCTGGGAAGTTTGAGAAACATTGCATGGTGATATATAAAAATAGTTTTGGCATTGGCTTTGTAAAGGAGATTTTAAGTCTTTGAAGAATTGGAAGGGGAAGCATATTTAAATATCTTTAAAGCAATTGACTATTGAGAGGAAATAATATTAACTTCAGTTGTAAATGTCAATGTGAAAGTCAATCTATAGTCTTCTAAGCCAAATAAAGAAAAACTAACTATAAATAACAAAATGTTATAATTTTAAAAACAGTGCTGATCTTTGTAATAAAATGGAACCAGTTAGCTTTTTCTATTTACCCATGTGATGTAAACCAATTGAGTTACCTCAATTCAGCTTTTATTTTCTTCATTTGCATCTTCGTTTGTTTTTCAGGGACATCCCTTGTCCTAGCCAGGTTACCTTTGGATAAGATTACTGAATGTCTTAGTGAACTATGTTCTGTTCAGGTTATGGCATTGAAAAAGGTGAGTCCAATTAAGTAAAGTGTGACGCAAATATAAGATGTTCACATATTAGAAAGGAGACTTATTTACAGATGACATTCTATCTACCTAGAAAAACCAAGAGAATGAACTGAAAATTTATGAAAATTAATAACTGTATCAAAGTCACTGCATACAATAAGTATTTCAATATCCAATAGATTCTCACTATACCAGTAATAACCTATTGGAAGATATAATACAAAAAGACCATTCAAGTTAGCAATCAAAATTGTAACCTACCATGTTTCCTTGAAGAATATTTTAAAGATAACAACTCTTCTCCGGTTACATTTATAGTGCAATAACAGACATATCAATGATTTTTAGAACTTGACATGGTGATTCTAAAATTCTTCTGTAATGATATAATGCTGAGTATTTAGGAAATTTTGTGAAAGAAGAATGAGAGGTAACTTGTTTAAAATATAAAGTTATAATAATTTTAAAGCTGTATAATATAAAGCTAAATATAAATATGTTATATTATCTTCTATATATTAAGTATAATATAATAACATATACTGTCTATATTAGAGGGTATATAATATCTTAGTCATAATTGAAGTAAATGGAAAAACCTCAAATGATACTGTTTTCCATTCCCCAGTGATCAGATAGAAAAATATGTAGTGTTGGCCAGGATGCAGTAAGATGAAGAAAAGGAGTTTGACAATATACATGAAAATTTGTAACATTTGAGTAACTTTTAGAACTATAAAAGGAAATAAGCAGAGATTGAGCCAAAGGTTGATGTGTAAGGGTGATGTTGCAGTGTTTGCTGTAGGTTTGTACATTTGATGACCGGATATTAATGTCTGTCTCTTCAGCTGTTGTCTCAGGAGCCTAGCAATGGCATATCCTCAGATCCCACTGTGTTCTTAGATCGCCTTGCGGTGATATTTAGGTAAGAAGAGAGACTTTGAATGTCTTACTTGGGTTAAAAGCTCAAATGAAACAGTTATATATTGAAGTAAGCAAGCACTTTTTCACATGCTTCCAAGTACCTCCTATAATCCCTTGAAGAGTTTTGTCAAAAGCAAATTCTAAGAATTCATTCTTGGGAGATCTTTGTTAAAAGACCCTTTACAAAAGTTCCCAGGTGATGCTGCTGCTGCTGTTGCTGCTTGCTATCCAGGGACCACACTTTCAGAACCATTGCTATATAGTATATGTGTGCCAAAAAAAAAATGAAGCCTCTTCAGTAATTGACTGAAATTAATCCTTCTTTGAAGTCAGGAGGAGCCTAATGATTAAAAAGGCATTTGAGTGGCAGTGTTCAAAGGGTGATCCTTACTGGGTTACATAATTTATAATTTGTGAGAACCATAGGCATAAATGGAATGTCAGAGTAATAGTTGTGTAGAAGCCTATGTGGGATAAGTTAAAAGAGGCATTGTTTTCACTTATTAGTTACCGTCAACAGGTATCTTTCTCTGAGTTGATGCAATGCTTTTCTTATGTGATTAGGAGAGCCTTGTTACATGCCATTCTGAGAACCTGTTAACAACCCTAATTTCACAATAAGTGAAAGGAAATCTGTAATAGATATAAATGCCTGAATTAAAGAAAATTAGATTTTTTATTAAGTCACTGTTAAGCTTTTTAAAATTAAAGAGTAGCTTTCCTTTAAAGAGGTTGGTAGTTAGTCATTCAGTATTTTTTATTTACACAGAGGAGTTGGATTTGACATATTATGGGTGGGTCCATTTTGTGTATCATTGGGGTCAGACTACAATGACGAGAAACATCTATGGTAGGCCACAGTTCCTAAAGTTTTTTTAATCTTTTAATGCTAGAAATGAAGCAGTATTTAGTTTCTCATAGTGGATTCAGACAACCCGTGTGTATTTTTTTATTAGTTTGGAAGAAATTGCATATTTAGGTTTATAAAGGGAAAAAATGGAAAAGATATTGTAGTGTCCCATAGCCTTTGTACCCAGAGATGGATTGATTTTGCATTTTCTAGTAGAAGTGACATAAAGGTAGCAAAAAAATGATAGGATGATTTAAAGTATGTGCTTGTGTTTGTTTGCATGGAGTAGGAGGTAAGTAAATGACTTTACCTTCTGGTTTTCTTTTTTTGGTGAGGATGATATTAAGTGAGCAAGCATTGATCAGGGTTCTGGGTCCTCAGTGAATTGCTCTTCTTTTACTATTTTGGGCCACTATCTTTTCCCAGACATACCAATCCCATTGTGGAAAATGGACAGACTCATCCGTGCCAAAAAGTCATACAGGAAGTAAGTGCTAATGGATACCTGTGGAAACAAGGCTTTCCTCCTTTTTCCTTACATGGCTTTGGGTAACTCAGTTGAGAAGAGGTACTGTCTTCCAGGTTTATAGGGAGATTCAATATGTTGATATGGTTTCAGTTTTCATGAAAGGAGGTACAGAACCATCTAAAAAAAATTTTTTTTTAATTTATTTTAGATTTGATAACAAAACAAGTTGTGGGGAAATGTACCAAAAGGCCTTTTGTTCAAGGTCTTCCACCTTCTTGCAACTACCTTTAAACATCTCTTCCAGGGCTGGCCCGTGGCTCACTCGGGAGAGTGTGGTGCTGATAACACCAAGGCCATGGGTTCGGACCCTATATAGGGATGGCCGGTTGGCTCACTGGCTGAGCGTGGTGCTGACAACACCAAGCCAAGGGTTAAGATCCCCTTACCGGTCATCTTTTAAAAAAAAAAAAAAATCTCTTCCTCTGCAACTTATAGTCATTGTTTTCATCCTCATTTAGGAAGTCCAAAGTTTAGGAAAATGTATATTTCTGTCTTGTAGTAAAGTTAGATGGCTCTTCTCTCTGTTCTAAACAGTCACAGTGTTTCTCATAAGAAGTGGTTATGTTTTAATGATGGTAGCATGTTGAACCTTTGTACATGCACACAGACACAGACACAGAGGCCAGAATCAGGCAGTGTTTGTTCCCATAATAAATGTATTGTCCAAATTATTTAAAAGCCAAATCAAGGGCCGGCCCGTGGCTCACTCGGCAGAGTGCGGTGCTGATAATACCAAGGCCACGGGTTCGGATCCCATATAGGGATGGCTGGTTGCTCACTGGGTGAGCTTGGTGCTGACAACACCAAGTCAAGGGTTAAGATCCCCTTACCGGTCATCTTTTTTAGAAAAAAAAAAAAAAAAAGCCAAATCAAATGTTACCAAGTTAGAAGCATTTTTTCAGGTCTTAGTTGTTGATTATTTTCTTCCTTGTGCTTTTTCACTTTTTACTCAGATATGGCCAGTTTTATCCGAGACTCTAAATAAGCACCGGGCTGATAATCGGATTGTAGAGCGTTGTTGCAGGTGCTTGCGCTTTGCTGTTCGCTGTGTAGGCAAAGGATCCGCAGCCCTGCTGCAACCTCTAGTCACACAGGTAAGTTCTGCATGAGAGGGTGTATTAGTCTGTTTTGTGTTGCTATAATAGAAGTACCTGAGACTGGGTAATTTATAAAGGAAAGAGGTTTATTTGGCTCACGATTCTGGGACAGCTGCATCTGGCATGGGCCTCAGGCTGCTTCTTCTCATGGCAGAAAGCGGCAGCAGCCAGCGGATACAAGCAGATTACGTGGCGAGAGAGGAAGCAAGGGAGAGAGAGAGAAGGTGCCAGGGTCTTTTTAAGCAAGGAGCTCTCGTGAGAACTGATAGAGCGAGAACTCACTCATTAATCTCCCCTCCCCCAGGGAGAGCATTAATCCGTTCGTGAGGGACCCACACCCATGACTCAATCAGTTTCCAACACTGCGACATTGGAGATCAAATTTCCACATGAGTTTTGGAGGGGACAACACATCCAAACTCCATCAGAGGGTAACATGTTAAGCGTACAGAATTTGAAATAGGAGCCTTTAGAACAAAAACTCTGCTGATGAAATTTTTTTTGTATTTATTAAATACGACAAAAAAAATTTGAAAGAGATTAGTTCCTATGGTAGGTATGTTGTCTATAAGGGAAACAGCCAGTACTCTCTTCCGTATAGTGGTGATCTAAACTGCAACACATTCCAGTGTGAAATTATGTGAAGAGAATGACTTTCATACTTAGCCCGTACATACTTATGGTAAGCATTTTTATATTTATCTCTGGGAAAAAATGTGGCAGGTTCAACTTTGCTATTTCTTGGCCTGAAGGGATTTTCTTCTGTATTGGCAATAGTTGTTCACTAAGTCTCTTATTTGCAAAAAAAATGAATTTGACTCTTTTAGTCATTAAGATTGATGTGTAAGTGTGATGGCGTGACTCAACATCATATTCACATTTACAACTACTCTATATGAGACGCCTGTGCTTAGGTCACTAAGTAATTTGTGTTGACTGTATCCTTATAGCAGGGCCAGGACTAGGGTGAGGCAACTGAGGTGCCTAGGGCACAAAATTTAGGGAGCCAAGGCAAAGTGCCAATCCTGTATTTGCAGGACTCTGAGCAAGTGCCTTCTGAAATTTTGTACCCACGTTATGATGAAAACTACTGCAAGACTTTAGACTAGAGCTACATCCTGATCTGAAGTGACCCTTCTCCACCTGGGTAGGGCACCTAAAGAGGTACTGACCTTGAGAGTTAGTGCTTTCTTAAATTTTGTACTCTAGACACATTCGCTCACAGGCAGGGTTATACTAATATAGTGTTGGCACTTGTAAAACTTTGCCTCCTTAAATTGTAGATTTGATTAAAGGTTGTACAGGTAAATGTTTTACCAGAATTTTAATTTTTAGCAATTTTCTACTTTTGGTATACTCTGAATACAACAATATATGTTTGCGTTTAGGCTGTATCCACCTCTGGTTAAGTGTCTCTTTCAGTGCAATATGTTCTGGGTCTAATGCAACTTGATTTAATGCCCCCTTGCTATTAGAGGATACCCTTATGACTCTGATATATATATTTTTTATTCCTGCTAATCAAATTATGTGACTAATCCAATAGAGTAGAGTAGCAAAGTATGGGAGGTGTGTTCTAAAGTCAGTACCTGTGACAAAAATGAAAAGTATTCTTAAAAATTCCTTAAATCAGTGGTCACCAAATTACAGCCAGTACACCAAAAATAGCCACTTGTTTTTGAAAAAAAGTTTTACTGAGATATAGCCATGCTTATTCATTTAAGTATTATCTGTTGTGCCACAGTGGGAAAGTTGAATAGTGAGAAGGCCAAATTACCAGTAAGGTCTCCACTTTTTACTGTGTGGCCTCTTCAGAAAAAATTTGCCAACACCTGACCTAAATCATTCATTGGTGGAGCATATGGTTTTGAGTATACAACACAGCAGAGTCATAACTCCCGTCTTATACTCATTCCATGGCATATGCTGATAGAAGAGTCAGTTATTCTATCTTCAGCCCCCACCAAGCTCATAGAGTTGAATTCATGTATTAAGATCAATACATATGTGTTGTGATAGCATTTTAAATAGGTGAATCTACTGTTGTCTCTTAATTTTTGGAGGATACTGGAGTAAAAATTCGAACCAAATCATTTAATTTAAGTATTCATGTTGCATTAAAATTTTTAATCTATTGATATCTAGATAGCTTGATTGGAAACAGTTTTTTACTTAAAAGATAAAATAAATAGGTTTAGGAGCAAATCAATTTAAATAGTGCTTTCACTATCTTCTCCAGGATGAGAACATTTGATATTTTTTGGCCCGGCTATTGCTATATATCTTACTTATTGCAAATAAGAGGAACCTTTAGGTGTTGGAAAATTTGACTATACTATGCTAGGGTTTTGCAAATATACGTGAGCTCCTTAATGGCTTCCAGCTTGAAGTATTAGGCAACTCTCTTACAGCATTGTCTTAGGAAGATAAAAGGTCAAACCCTTGAAAGAACTCTAAATAGAAAACTTGAAAATTATTGAGAAATTGAGCCGTATGTTTCCAAAGATGTTGCCAACAAGCTTTTACTATGTTGCCTCTTAAAGAGAGGAGACCAATCGATCATTAAATTTCTTCCTGAAGACAGGTTTCTAAGTTGATGGTTTTTGAAGGGTGAAGTATTGAACTAATTGTTTGGTTTTTCCTTTGGCAGATGGTGAATGTGTACCACGTACATCAGCATTCCTGTTTCCTGTACCTTGGCAGTATCCTCGTGGATGAATATGGCATGGAAGAAGGCTGTCGGCAGGGACTACTAGATATGCTTCAGGTGTGTTTTTCTTGGGGAGTATGGATGCATTAGGCCTGGAAGGTCTAAAGGCCTAGTAGTGTGTTCTTCACACTCTGGTTCTATTGCTTCTTTATGTGTTCCCCTCACCCCCCATCCCGGCATGTTGATTTCCTAATAATGAGGAGGTAGGAACTTCCTAGTTGTTCTCTGGACAGGCCTGCTTGGGGGAGTGAGAAAGAGAGATCACATGAGTGTAATGATCATTACAGATATTACTGCCTGATTTATGTTCTCCAGAGATAGAGTGTTGGGGTTGGTGGAGTGGAGTGGGAAAATAGATTTAAAATAAAGGATCTCTAAGCTCAAGCATGATTGTATTTTTAATTTCATGTCTAGAACAGCCAGTGAACTAATTTACTTTATAGCAGGGAAAGTTTTTGGATTAATAGCAGGCATTGGAAAAGGCTCCTGATATACTGCTTTTTCTTTATTCCTAGTTATAGAGAGGGAATATATTAGGGCATTAAGGTATGCTGCTCCTTTTCCCAAGATGTCTTTCCATTTAAAATTGACATTTCATTATTATTATGAAACTTCTACTCCCTTAGTAGATTGGACCATAAGTAGTACATAAACAGAGTCTTTGCTTTCAAAAGTTTCTAAGCCTTTGAGATGACATCTATTTGGTTTCCTCAACTAAAATGTGTACCCTCAACCCTTTCTGAAATGCAGACTTCATATGTGAAAATTGTCAACTGGGAAAGATTGCTGTCTGCCTTTTCCTGATCTGATTCCCATCACAGTCTTTTTTTTTATATTCCTGCTGTGCATGCTTCTTTGTTCCCTTTGTATTTATTGCGATATTTGGCAAGCCAGAATGCTTTGGCATATATATATATATATATAAACATTTCTTTTAAAAATCACTGTTCTATTTTAGGCACTGTGCATCCCCACCTTTCAACTCCTAGAACAGCAGAATGGTCTCCAGAATCACCCAGACACTGTAGATGACCTGTTCAGGTTAGCCACCAGGTAAGTCCTTCTGAAGAGCAAACTGCAAACCATTTTTCTTATTGCTTATACCCATCACTGCTTAGTCTTACCATCTGACACTTGGCTGTTTCCTTCTCTGTACAATAAGGTCATTGAAGTAGGTGGGTTTTAGTTATTCTTAACCCAAAGTTGAATTGTGAGCTGATATATCCTTGGGGAAGTGAGGAGGGACGTATTGTGTCAGGGGAGGGTGTAAAGTATCTCTGTTCCTACCATGAAGGAGGAAACATCCATAAGATAATAAAAATGGACTTGGTAAAATCATTTGACTAGATAATCTCTATAATCATCTATAATTTTGACTTTTTATGCTGCAGTGATTCCATGCTTCATCTCAACTTTTCCCTTGAGAAGTTTAGCGTCCTTTAGATATAGTCATATCTCAGAATAAAGAATTCCTAGGATTTTAAGGTGCCTTAGAAGTTATCTTGGAAAAAAAAAAAAAGTTATCTTGTACTGCACTTCCCAGCTCTACCCCCAGCCTGCCACCCTACTTAGTGCCTAAATTCCCTTTACCAGTAGCACTGATAATGTGGTTGCTGAACTTCTGCTTGAATCCCTTTCCCTACCTAAGGAATTTGAACCAAATCAGTTCATGAACATAAAAGCATTTTTTTTTTTTTTTTGTCTTTTTCGTGACCAGCACTCAGCCAGTGAGTGTACCGGCCATTCCTATATAGGATCCGAACCCGTGGCGGGAGCATCGCCGCGCTCCCAGCGCCACACTCTCCCGAGTGTGCCACGGGCTCGGCCCCATAAAAGCATTTAAAAAAAAAAAAAAACTATTTAAAAAAAACCAAACAAACCAAAAAACAACTATTATTTCATTTACAAATGTGAAGTAGTATTGACTTGACCGTTTCATCTCAGGATTGAATATTGAACACTTTTTTTATTAGTTTTGGACAAGTTAGAAACCCTCCCCCCTTCCTTTTTTTTTTTTTCAGTTGATAAGAGAGAATTGTTGGATGGGCTGTCAGCCTCTGTTTTTCCAGGGTTTGTTGCTTGGAGAACTAATCCCTAGAGATGCTGTTTGCACAGTGGTGAAATAAGTATGGAAAATATTGTATCTTTTTCTTAAAAGATTGTCCCTGTGCAATAAAGGCTCTGAGAAATCCTTCAGTAGTTTCAAACAAAAAATAAACAAGCAAAACCACTTTGAAAATGCAGCATTTTCCAGATCAAAACCACACTGAGATACCATCTCACCCCAGTTAGGATGGCTAAAATCCAAAAGACTCTGAACGATAAATGCTGGCGAGGTTGTGGAGAAAAAGGAACTCTCATACATTGTTGGTGGGACTGCAAAATGGTGCAGCCTCTATGGAAAATGGTGTGGAGGTTCCTCAAACAATTGCAGATAGATCTACCATATGACCCAGCTATCCCACTGCTGGGAATATACCCAAAGGAATGGAAATCACCAAGTCGAAGGTATACCTGTTCCCCAATGTTCATCGCAGCACTCTTTACTATAGCCAAGAGTTGGAACCAGCCCAAATGTCCATCATCGGATGAGTGGATACGGAAAATGTGGTATATTTACACGATGGAATACTACTCAGCTATAAAAAAGAATGAAATACTGCCATTTGCAACAACATGGATAGACCTTGAGAGAATTATATTAAGTGAAACAAGTCAGGCAGAGAAAGAGAAATACCACGTGTTCTCACTTATTGGTGGGAGCTAAAAATAAATAAATTCACACACACACACACAAAAAAACTGGGGGGGGGGGGAGAAGACATAACAATTACAATTCCTTGAAGTTGATACCACAAGCATACAGAAAGGACATTGTTGGGTGGGAGTGGGGAGAGGAAGGAGGGAGGGAGGTTTTGGTGATGGGCCACAATAATCAACCACATTGTGTATCGACAAAATAAAAAAAAAAAAAAAAAAGAAAATGCAGCATTTTCCAAACTTACTTGAACATACAACCTTTTCTTTGAAGGATTCCTATTGACATTCTGAGAACTGGTATTCTATGGAATATAGTTTGGGAAATAGTGTTCTAGGGTTTGAAGGACTTCACTTTTTAGCCTGGGAGAGTTTCTGTAAGCCCTTTTGACTGTTCTTCCTTGAAACTACCTGATTTGAGTTGTAAAATCTTAGTTGAAATTTTAAAGGATGCTAAGCTTCTCAAGGAAAAAGTCGAGGTGAAGCATGGAATCAGAGCAGCATAAAAAGTCAAATTGAGTTTGGAGACTTATCCTTTTATATGCTAATCTAAAATATGGTTCCTTCCTTGCCCTGACCCCCTTTTTTTTTAAAGTGGGATTTTTATTTTAAAACAGTTTTAGTTTTACAGCAAAATTGAAAAGTATGAAGAGTTCCCATATGCCCCCTCTCCATGCCATAGCCTCCCTCACCAGAGTGGTATATTTGTTCCAGTCAATGAACCTACACTGACATGTCTTTATCCCCCAAAGTCCATAGTTTACATTAGGGTTCACTCTTGGTGTTGTACATTCTATGGGTTTTGAAAAATGTATAATGACATATATACGCCATTTACAGTATCATACAGAATATTCTCACTGTCCTAAAAATCCTCTGTGCTTTGTCTATTCATCCCTTCCTTCCCCCAACCCCTAGCAACCACTGATCTTTTTACTGTCTCCATAGTTTTGCCTTTTACTTTGGCTGCTTTTATAGCCTAATCTTTTTATTTATACCTAACCTCTCTTTCCACACCAGGTTTATTCAGCGTAGCCCTGTCACCTTGCTGAGGAGCCAAGTAGTCATCCCTATCTTACAGTGGGCTATTGCCTCTACTACATTGGACCACCGGGATGCCAACTGTAGTGTCATGAAATTCCTACGAGACCTCATCCATACAGGGGTAGCCAATGATGTAAGTATAAACATTGTACTTTTCTACTTCATGGCTTACATTAGCTTCTGTCTCTTCCTCATTCCTTAAGGGAAAACCAGTATCTCAGTATCTCCTTATTTGGTCTGTATTAGTAGACATATACCTTAGTGTATCATTCCCTAACCAAAATATCAACTGTTAGATCTAAGACACCTGTGCTGAGTGCCGAGTGCTATAAGCTATATAAAACAGTCTAAAAACATACCTGCTTCCAAACCATTTGGTGTCTAGTTGAAGACATAAACAGGAATAAAGAATTAAAAATAATCAGAATGCAGTATTTGATTGTCAAATGAGTGATAATAGTCATAATTGCTATGAATTCAGAGGAGGGAAAGCTCTGGACAGAAGTCGGTTGGGATAACTTTCTGGAAGAGTAAGGACTTACATGGAGCCATAAGATAGAGGTAGAATTTGGATGGATTGGAGAGAGGAGGATAGTTTTAACTGGTGTATAAACTATGATCAGAGAAAGTCAGGATAGCACTAAGTGTGTTAGTAGACAATTAAGAGACCTGTTTGGCTGGAGTAGTAAAGTGGTTCATGAGTTTTTCAAAGGTAAATTTGGCTAGATGTGAAGTAGAATTGAAGGTAAGGGAGAGCAGTGAAGACGTATGTGAATAGGCTAATTATGAAGAAGTTCAGCAGTAAAAGGAGAGAGAAAGAAGAAAATATTAGAAGTGAAAGGCAACTTTTTAAAAAAACATTTTTCTCAAGATATTAGAAATGTATGTGTATTTAAAGAGTATAAGAAGGAAGAATAAAATCAAGACTTTTTATAGAAAAGATTAGATATCTGATAGAAGTCTTCGATTCTTATTTTGGTTTTTTTTTTTTTTTTTTTTTTTTAAAGATGACCGGTAAGGGGATCTTAACCCTTAACCCTTGACTTGGTGTTGTCAGCACCATGCTCAGCCAGTGAGCGAAGCGGCCATCCATATATGGGATCCGAACCCGGGGCCTTGGTGTTATCAGCACCGCACTCTCCCGAGTGAGCCACGGGCTGGCCCTGGTTTGTTTTTTAAAAAGGAAATGGGGACACAAGTTATTTTTCTCAGAAAAAATGATTAAGAAGATTGCTAACCTTAATCCTTAAACAGTTGTTTTGGGTTTTTTTCCTGCCTTCTAATCATGAAAAATCTAAGTATTAAGGTTAATCTCGGCTGAAAACCATGCACATTTCTTTGATATGGACTTTGTGAATCCAGCTGCTATATAATACGTATACTTATTTTCCTGGGAGAGAGAAATTACAAGACCAAAGGGGAAAGTGTACTTGGTCTTTGGAAAGTTGAGACTAAAATTTGTCTGATTGTCCTGCTTTCTTACAGCATGAAGAAGATTTTGAACTACGGAAAGAACTGATTGGACAGGTGATGAACCAGCTTGGACAGCAACTTGTAAGCCAGCTGCTCCACACATGCTGCTTTTGTCTTCCCCCCTATACCCTACCAGACGTGGCTGAAGTGCTCTGGGAGATCATGCAGGTTGACCGACCGGTAAGACTGTTTTCAGGAGGAATCTATTTCCACAGTCCCTAAACCTGATAGGCTTTGGTTCCTTAAGTCTGACATGAACTTTGCAGCCAGCCCTGTTGTATATCCATGGAACCAAATTTAGGTATATTGCTAAGTTTAATTGGTAGATGAAGGGACTCCAAGAGGGTCAGTAATTCACTATTGGATTCTTGAGTAATTCATTATTGTGTAACTGTCATGGGGGTTATATTACTTATTAGACATAAATACTAAGCATTGACTTCAGCTATGTGGTTGGCCAATGAGAAATGTGCTCACCTGTGAGAGATGCCCATGTATAAAGTTATATTGAATTGCAGTGTATTCAGGAAGTGTTCAGTCACTTCAGTATCCTTATATAGCCCTGTATTGTTCCTTGGCTGTAAATCTACCCACAGCATTTGGAAGCATGCAAGTGTCAATCTAGCTCACAATATACACTTGGGTTTATTTCCCCTTTGGATGGATTTATTTGAACCAGTTTATCACCTGAGCATGGAAGTTTTTTGGTTTTTTTTTTTATTTTTTATTTTTTTAGGCTGTCTAGTAATGTCCAAGTAATTTTCAGTACTGGGTCACGTCATAAATCAGGTTATGTGTACTGCATGAAAGTTGGGCATAGTGGTAAAGTATAATATAGCCTGTAAACTATTTTAAAAATAGGATTTATAACTTTTAATATTAATACAAAAGCAGTTTAGGAAAGTACACAGTTAGACCTAACTTGAGCTGTCTTCTAGAAATATGGGATATATAATGGAAAATACCTATGGTTTCTATTGCTGGTTGTTCAATACACATGTTCCACTTCAGTCTAATACGGTAATATTTTTGTATTTTCTTAAAGGAAGTACTTTTTGAGCCCTAAGAGATCAACAAAATTTCAAAAGTCCTTGACTTGAGAAATAAAATCTCCCTACTCCGCTTAAACTTTTTTTTACAAATACACTTGGTTCTCAGGTAACAGAAGACTTAATATGTAAATCTAACTTTACAAAAACATTCTTGATTTGTAAACATATCGTTAAGTGCAAATAGAAGAAAATGGGAACAGCAAGTTTGGACAGGCACAGAAACCAGGTAGCCATGGGTGTTAGTTTGTTTTCTATTGCTTATAACAGAATACCTGAAACTGGGTAGCTTATAAAAGAAAGAGGTTTATTTCTTACAATTTTGGAGGCTATGAAGTCCAGGGTCCATGGGGCACATTCTGGTCAGGGCGTTCTTCTTGAGGGGGACTCTACAGAGTCCCATGGTGACAAAGGGTGTCACATGGCAAGGGCTGACCATTCATTTGCTCTCCTTATAAAGCCACCAGTCCATACCCACAATAACCCATTAATCCATTAACTTCTTAATGGATCAGTCCATTCATGAGGGCAGGGCCCTCACAATCCAGTCACTTCCTAAAGGCCTCATCTCTCACCACTGCCCCATTGGGGATCAAGTTTGCATGCGAGCTTTGGAGCGGACATACATTCAAACCATAGTGCCATGTGCTCTTAAGATTTTATTATATAGATACCCACTTAATTGTCAAGTAATTTAAAGTGACTATCTTCTGTAAACATCAGACTATAACTGAATATTTGTAAAGGAACTTTTACATAAGTCTGGGTAAATTGATTGATATTGTAACCAAGAATATGTGTCCAAAGAAAATTCACATTCTTGGCTGGTCCGAAGGTAATGAGGTAGCTCAGTTGATTGTCATGGTCAGTTACAAATAGAATTCCTTGATCTGCTCTTTCACCTCTTCTCACTGCTGCACTTGACTAGTCTTAAAAAAAAAAAAAGAAGATTTACATTCTTGAGCACTTTCTTAATCATATCATTTTCAAAGTTTAACACACAAATTTTTTAATAGAAGATGACACATCAGCTTTCTCTTTTGACTTGAATAAACTATTAAAACACTTTCCACTGTTCCATTTGTTGGGTTCCCACCTGTGGCAAATTTACTCAGTTTTTTCAACCAGATTTATCAGATTCCTTTACTGGAAGATAATATGCTAACAAATTAGTTTTGCTTTTTAGCTTAGTTTTTTGTTGGTTTTGTTTTGGGGGATGCTGTAGTTAACTCATGGGCTATTTTTGGATGCCAGAATTTTGTCAATTAAGGGATCTTTCTGAATCTTTATCCCCTGCTTGTGTTTTTCTAAGTAGAGTGTTGTCTCCCCTAGGGACAACATTTGGAGAATTATGCAGTACTTCTTAAGCATTTATATATTATAATATTTATGTTTGCTCTGGCCTATTATGATCATAAACAAACATGGGAAAATGCATAATGTAAAAACATTAGGTATAAAAAAGTAATTTTACAACTGAAAGCTATGACCAAAGTATACATCCTGCTTAAGAAAGGGATGAAGAAAAATTATAGCTGATTCAAAAGAAAACAATTAAATTGAAAATAAGAATCCATAGGAAGTGTCTGGAACTTTGACATTTAGTTTAAAGAGGAAGGAAGTATGGGGTGGGACAAAGTTTTTGTGCATATGAAAGGTATAAAGAGATTATGCTCAGATATAAATAAATTATTTTAAATAACACCAGTGAGATTTTCTAACCCAAAGAGTAGGCAGTTATCACAGCAGAACGGAATGGACATGACTTCTACTGAGAGAGATGACCTTAAAATCCTTAAGATTCTGGGGTCATATTATATGTATACTTTCTGACATGCTTACTTTGTATTCTTTCTGTCTCTTGCTCTTTCTGGTATCTGAACCTTTACTTTGGATTGCTTTTGATCCTTGTTGGAAATGGTGCCTACTGCCCCTTTGAAGGAAGGTCTACATGTGCATTTGCATACTACACCAAGATAGTACTTTCGTTAATTTCTTTATTTGCTTCCAAGTCTAGGGAGTAAATGCTGCTAAGGAAAACTTGTGGGGTTTTGTTAGTACCTTTAGGGTCCCAGGTGAGTAAATCTTGCCTCCTTTAAAAACTCTTATCCCTCTTCTCTATACAGACTTTTTGTCGATGGTTAGAGAATTCCTTGAAAGGTTTGCCAAAGGAGACAACTGTGGGAGCAGTAACAGTGACACACAAACAACTTACAGACTTCCACAAGCAAGTCACTAGGTGAGTGATGTTGGAGATTCTTAAAAAGCAAGTGTATAGCAGCTGTGGTGTATAGAAAAAACATATCTGTGGTTCTTATGTGTGCTCTTATAAATTCACAATTTAGTGCCTGTTTAGCCTTGAATTGCACAAATTACATAGGAAGCTATTCTTGCGGGAAAACATCACCATGATATATATATTTATATCACTTATATTGAACATATGTACTAGCTGTACATTTTGTTTTTGGCGGCTGGCAAGTATTGGGATTCGAAACCCTTGACCAAGGTTCTATCAACACTGCGCTCTAACCAACTGAGCTAACCAGCCATCCCTAGTCTAAGATCTTAAAGAGTAAGTAGAGTCACTATTTCTTCCAAAAGAAAAATACACTGAGCAACTCACTCCCCTTCAGGAGATCTGTCTTGCTCTTTCTAAGTCCTAGTTTTCGTTCATATTCAAGGGTAAATAATGCAGGTGCCTGAATAGGTGAAGCATTGATTTTAAAACATTGGAGTGTGATGTAGATCGCAGTGAGTTGGAGAATTTTTCCCATCCCTAAACCTATTCACATTCTCATTTCAAAGAAGTTGTGCACAAAAGCAAACAGTTCCAGTAAGCTCTCTAAAGAACTCATTGTAACTTATTAAAATAATGTGTGGTACGAAATACCAGTTTTAAGCTTTTGACTAATCCTAACAAAGGACTATGAAGGTAAATAACAAAATGTCCATTGATAGACCATCATCTTGTACAGGTAGCTTTCTGCTTCTTGAATATGTAAAATAGGGTAATTCATTGACTCGTTTTAGTATTTTGTGTGCCTTAGATTTCCATTTTAAAACATGTATATTTTTGTGACCCTAAGATTTCTTTTATATAAAAGTAAATAAATAAGACCAAAAAAAAAAAAAAAGTCATGTAGGTCAAATAAAATATCTCTGGGATACATCAGGCCCATGAACCACTTGCTCAGTCTCTGGATTATAGCTTAATTAAAATATGAAGTGTGTGTGTGTTTTTATTGTGGACATATAAACATTTTCCACATAGTTACACAGTCTTCCTAATTAATATAGCCATGAAAGTGTTACTTTATTTCCTTATAATGCCTCTGTTAGTAGACATTTATTTTAAGTTTTTCAGTATCACAGATAATATCAAAAGTGTATCCTTTTTCTTCTTTTGAATATTTTCCTTAAAACATAGTCACCGAATCAAAGGTTAAGAGACTTTTATGGTCCTTGATAATATTAACGACAGCTTAAATTGGATTTTGTAGCTATGTGTCACCTTGCCCTGATATATCTAGAGTCCCACCTTGTCTCCTTTTTATATCTAGAGTCTTTAGAAGTTTGACTAAAGTTTAGGCAATGTCTTATATTTATACAGTTGTGGAAAGGTATATAGGTCAACGAATGAGTGTTACATCAAGGTTGTTAACAGTGAAAAACCCAGAAATATTCTGATTACCCAGCAATAGAAAATAGTTAAATAATTAACAGTATGTCTAGACTAGTCACTAAAAAGAATAAAGAAGAAATACGTATGATGATACAGAAAATATATACAAGATATATTGTAAAGGGAAAAATAACTGTATAATATAACCTGGCTTGAACTTTTAAAATAACTTTTAAAATTTTTATTTGTGATAAAATACACATAACATAATATTTATTATCTTAACCATTTTTAAATGTACAGTTAAGTAGTATTAGATATATTCACATTGTTGTGCAGCCTGTTTCAAGCACTTTTTCCTGGTGTAAAACTGAAACTATACCCATTAGACAACAATTTCCTATTCCCCTGCCCCCATTCCCTGGCAACTACCATCCTAGTTTGTTTCTTTGAGTTTGACAACTCTAGATAAAAGTAAAATCATAATGTATATGTCTTTTTGCAACTATCTTATTTCATTTAGCATAATGTCTCCAAGGTTCATCCATGTTGTAGTGTGTGCCAGAATTTTCTTCCATTTTAAGGCTGAATAATAATCCATTGTATGTATATATGGTAATTACCCTCCTATCCTTAGGGTATATGTTCCCAGACCCCCAGGGATGCCTGAAACTGTGGATGGTACCGAACCTGTTTGCTGTCATTCGAGACTTGTTTCTGTTCATGTTTTCCACCCACAAATTTAATGCCTTTTTTATCTTAACCAAGTACTTATCACACACCATGGTTGTCGCTTTTGCAGTTTGAGGTGCGATAACAAAACTACCATGAATTTATTTTTCCTTCTTCACGTCATGGGTAGAAGAATCATTCTTATCATAGATCTTTGCAACTTCAGCCTATGATTATTTTTTCTTTCCTTATTAAGTTGAGAACTTTCATTTTTTTCACTTACGGAAAGCACGTTATGACTTCTCTTTGGCATATCCGAATAGCCAGTATGAGTATTGTGCCTTGGGGCCATTGTTAAGTAAAATAAGGGTAACTTGAACACAAGTGTTATGAAACCTCTGTAGTTGATCTGATAACTAGATGAATTTTCCATTTAATATTTTTGCACTGTGGTTGTCCACAGGTAACTGAAACCACAGAACTCGAAACTGTGGATAAGGAGGGACTACTGTACCACATTTTGTTTATCCATTTATCTGTTGAAGGTCATTTGGGTTGCTTCCGTCTCTTGGCTTTTGTGAATAATGCTGCTATAAACACAGGTATATAAATATTTCTTCGAGGCCCTGCTTTCAATTCTTTTGGATATGTACCCAGAGCTGGAATTGCTGGATCATACGATGATTCTATTAATTTTTTGGGAATCACCACACTGTTTTCCATAGCAGCTGCATCATTTTATATCCCCATCAGCAGTGTACAAAGTTCCAATTTCTCTACATCCTCCTAACACTTGTTATTTTCTGTTTTTTGATAGCAGTCATCTTAGTACCCCACACCTAGTGTGAGGTGATATCTCATCATGGTTTTGATTTGCATTTCCCTGTTGATTAGTGGTGTAGAGCATCTTTTCATGTGCTTATTGGCCATTTATATGTCATCTTTGGAAAAACATCTATTCAAATCCTTTGACCAGTTTTTTAATTGGGTTTCTTTTGTTGTTGAGTTGTACGAGTCCCTTATATATTTGGGCTATTAACTCTTTATCAGATATATGATTTACAAACATTTTCTCCCATTCTGTTGGCTGTCTTTTTACTCTGTTGATTGTGTCCTTTGATGCACAAAATTTTTAATTTTGATGTAGCCGAGTTTATCTATTTTTACTCTTGTTGCCTGTGCTTTTGGTGTCATATCCAGGCATCATTGCCAAATCTAATGTCATGAAGTTTTTCTTCTAGGTTTTTTTCCTAAGAGAAGTTTTGGGTTTTATGTTTTAGGTCTTTTGATCCATTTTGTATATGATGTTAGGGAAGGGTCCAACTTCTTTCTGTTGTGCATATCCAGTTTTCCCAACACCATTTGTTGAAAAGACTGCCCTTTCCCCATTGAGTGGTCTTTGCACCCTTGTCAAAAATCATTTGACCATATACACAAAGGTTTATTTCTGGGCTCTCTATTCTATTCTGTTGGTCTATATGTCTTTATGCCAGTACCATGCTGTTTTGATTACTGTGGCTTTGTAGTAAAATTTGAAATCAGGAAGTGTGAGGCCTCCAATTTTGTTCTTTTTCAAGATTGTTTTGGCCATTTGGGGTCCGTTGAGATTCCATATGAATTTTAGGATGTATTTTTCTGTTTCTGCAAAAAATGTCGTTGGGATTTTGACAGGGACTGTATTGAATCTGTTGATTGCTTTAGATAGTATTGAAATCTTAACAATGTTTAGTCTTCCAATCCATGAACACAGGATATCTTCATTTATTGGTGTCTTTAATTTCTTTCAGTGATATTTTATAATTTTCAGTGTATAAAGTCCTTCACCTCTGTGGTTAAAGTTTTTCTTACGTATTTTTTTTATGCTATTGTAAATGGACCACACTTTTAGAAGCTGTTTTATTATAGTTTTATATGTGCAGGCTACTTTATGCATAGTAAATTTCTGAAAAGATACGTAAGTGGGACCAGGATGGGAGGGAAGGGAGGCTTTTACTCTTCATTTCAAAACTTTCTGTACCCTGCATTTTTCTTATGAGTATATGTTAAAACTAGACCTAGGTTTTAGAGAGGAGAGAAAGTAAAATGAATTTTAGGCAATGATACAAGAGCTAGTCTTCTTTTCTGAGAATTGATTTCTTAATGTCATAGAAATAGTTTACTTTCACATCCTCTGGAATATCTCCAACAATTTTGTTAATGTTAAAATCCCAGACCATGTAATGCTGTTATTTTGTAACTCACTAAGTGGCATAACTTCATCTCCACCCCCCCCAAAAAAAAAAAAATTCATGCTCCAGAAGTAACTGACTTTTAGCCATATATCAGGTGGCACGCATGACTGAAAAATAGCACGTGACCACCTTTGTGACGCATTTGCCAGAAGTGGGGATTTCCCCTCCAGTGGGTAGATGTATATTGACTGGGATGACCTTATAAAAGTATTTGATTTCCTTTTACTATAAATCTTCCTAGTGGAAGTAGTATTCCCCCTATAAGCTGTCTCAGGGGAAAGAAGTGTAACAGTTGCTTTTCTCTGCTTCTGTTTTGCTTTGTTTCATCTAGTGCTGGACAGTGGGGCAGGATCATGTTGGCTCTAATTTCCTTGGAGCAAATGGAAGCCTGGGGGGAACCCTCAAAAGACTGGGTTTAGAGTTAAGTATGTTGGTAAATGGAAAACCATTTATCCTGTTATTTTGAACTTCAGTTTATACATCTGTAAAATAAGGTTAGTACTATCTATCTCATACGGTTATTATGACAAACCAGCTGGAAATCTAAAGAAGATATTGCACATAGTAGGTGATGAGTGAATGTTAACTCCTTTCTCCTTGGAAAGGAGAATGTCATTCCTGCTAGAATGTCATTATGTACTTGCAAAACTAGCTGAGGCATGTCTCCTGCAAGCTGTAAAGCAGCCACCTACACATTTTGGAATAAGTCTCTACCAAGCCCATATTCCCCCGATGGGACTAATATATAACAGGTAGAATAGTAGATAAGTCTGAAATCAAGGTCATGTACATCATTCCCCAATTTAAGGAAAATCTTGGGACAAGGAAAAGGGATTTAAATGAAAAGCAGTGCTGTGAACAAAAATATCTGTGATCTTTGCCCTGTGATACAGGAAAATAAAGTGTACTCCCAGCCTGACCTACTTGATCTTTCATTGCTAAACAAGTTTTGCAGCTCCTCCTATAGAAGGCTGTGACATAATGGTGGGAAATGAACAGAAGTAAGAGGTAATGTTGAGGTGCTAAAGAAAGGATTTGAGATTGCTCACCTCCTCTTAGTAATTCTCTTTCTCTAGTATGCCTGATGCCCTTGAACCTTCTGTTCCGTGCATGACTCAGTCTCCCTTTTGGTGTTAAGGTCCTGTAACTCCTGCCTCAACATGCTGCTTTGTTTGCCATTCTAGCAGGGTGGGTGAACTGGTTCAGTTTCATTTCAGCAAGTCCAAGCCTGCTTTTCAAATGGTACTGGTAATTAATTCCCTTGTAATTTAGGTTGGTCAACTTAAAGAAAGCTGGGACTTTTCATTCTAAAATATCATTCTTGCTGGGGCCGGCCTGTGGCTCACTTGGGAGAGTGTGGTGCTGATAGCACCAAGGCCAAGGGTTTGGATCCCTGTATAGGGATGGCTGGTTAGCTCACTTAGAAGAAGGTGGTGCTGACAACACCAAGTCAAGGGTTAAGGTCCCCTTACCGGTCATCTTTTTAAAAAATAAAAAATAATAATAATAAAATAAGATATCATTCTTGCTTTCCAAATACCTACTCTTTCCTTTACCACTGCTTTAGCTTAGCCTCATCATGTTCAGCTAGCAAAAACTGTTCTGAAGACAGACACAAAAGAATGAAGCTGGCATCAATGATTTCTTGGTGAACAGTTTTGAACAAAGGAGGCCTTTTGAAAAAACAGGGACAGATGAGTATTGGGCTATTCACGTATTCATAACATCTAGGTATGTTGATGTTTGGCTGAGAACCAAGTCCATCATTGACTAAGACATTAATTGGGACTAGAAGAAACCCTGCCATCATTTCCTATTTCTCTATCTTGATGTTTATTCTGTAACTATGTATCACTCACTTGAGGATCTTCAAAGCCAAAAGATTTTGAACATGGGAAGCATTGACACTGGAAGTAAAGGCCAGTATGGCGGTGTATTCCCTGGTCAAGTCATCAGTTAAAGCTTGGTTGTCCTCCATTACTACCAGAACATCAGATCAAAAGGTTTGCATTTCTCAGCACCATCTGTGTGATTATGGTCTTTGAGAAATAGTGACCATAAAAGTTTCAGAAGTGTGGTGAAAGGATTGGAATTGTGGGACTAGAAGTCAGAAAATAGAACCTAGAAAAATACTGGCAGTTGAAAAAATAAATTTAAAAACCAGGAAATATTAAATGCCAGGAGGACCAAGACAGAAAACAGAAAGTACTTCTAGCATTCAAGCAGCTTTTTGATCCATTTCTTTGGGCTTACCCACCAAGGACACTTAAGTTAAACATTTGGCTGAAGCTCTTGACAACATAACAATTGCTGATAGGGTTGAGAGCAGAAGCCGAGCCAAGTCAAGACGCTGTGGTCCATTCCTTATTTTACCATGTTTCACCAATGGTTCTCTTCCTGCATTTTGGTTTCGATACTTTTTCTCACGTGCCACAGTAGAGGCTAGGATGGAGTTAGCATTTCTTTTCCAGATTAAACCAAGATTTCTGGTTGAAGAAGGGTAAAATTAAAAACATCTAGGTCATTAGGATAGCAAAAGAATCTTGAGTCTTCAGCACTATCCTAAATTTCAGGGTTTCCTATTGTCTTAGTCCCTTGTAATAATATACCACATAGCAGCTTCTCTACGGTTGCATATCTTCCTTCTCGTGACATTGGGAGCATGAGTGATATGGACTCACACACCCTGGCTGCCTCGTTAACAGTCAATATTGATTCAGAAGTAGATTGAGAAATGTAACACTTTTATTAAGTGTTAAAGTATTAAGTCCACAAAGAGAAAATGGCAGAATTCCAATAAAAGCAGAAAACTTCCTCATTCTCATTATATTTTTAGGATGGAGAGAGACTAGAAGAAAGTTTCAGGAATATTCTGTTGAATAACGTCCTGGGGTCTAAATCAAGGTTCTTAATGATGTTTCAGACCGTATAATAGGTGGGGAAATCCAGATGTAGGCATTTTAGGGGATAGCTCGAATTCCACCTTTTCTGTTGGACCACTCTTAGCAGTTCCCTGCCTTGGTGTTTAACTATTACAAGGTGGAAGGTGAGTTTTCTTCTAATATTGAGTCACAGGCTGTAGGCTCTGGTCCCTGGAGTTTTCTGAGCCAGGGAGAGGGCCACAGATGGGTGAGCATATTAAGAAGTGCTTCCTTTTCCACTGCTTTAGCTTAGCCTCATTTTCAATTAGCAAAAACTGTTCTGAAGACAGACACAAAAGAATGGAGCTGGCATCAACTGATTTCTTGGTGAATAGTTTTGGACAAAGGAGGCCTTTTGAAAAAACAGGGACAGATGAGTATTGGGCTACTCATATATTCATAACATTTAGGTATCTTGGTGTTTGCCTGAGAACCAAGTCCTGCTTCCTTCTCCTTTCTTACATGCCTTAACTCTTTCCTTTCACCTTCATCCTTACACAGGAGGAAACTCTGAGCAGCCTGTTCAGCTAGAAAATCAGTGACCGATAGAGACTTAGTTGTAGGACTGGGCTTTGTAAACAAAATCTGTCTTTGAAAGGGAATGAGGAAACCAGGGTCCCTAAGTTAGGTCAGCTCTAGAGTTAAAATTATCAGAGCCTTAGGTGGATATGCTTGCTTTCTTACTTTGGGGGTTTGGCGTCCTTGTATTTATGTCAAGTACTTCAACCAGGTGGTGTAGCAGTGTGCATTTGTTAAATACTGTTTTGTTCACTGCTCTATTATCATAAGTGCTTTACATATATGAACAAATTTAATCTACAAATCAACATTACAAGGTAGATGATAGATGAGGAAACTGAGACAAAGATTGGTAACTTGCCCAAGGACACAGTGGAGCCAAGATTCCAACCCAGGCCATTTGTCTTCAAAGCCCACTCTTTTAGGACCACTAATAGTATAATTGCTCTCGTATATAATAGTTAATTTTTAACCCAGCATTACAGAAAGATCTGAAGCAGGGTCAGGAGACAGTGGAGAGAGCTTCTAGCAGAGCTGGCACAGTTCTCAGTGTATCTCCGTGTTGCACTGTTTTCCAGCATATTATACCTTTCTCCTCAGTTAAGAACCAACCTACCTTTTCTTTTCTAGTGCTGAGGAATGTAAGCAAGTTTGCTGGGCCTTGCGAGATTTCACCAGGTTGTTTCGATAGCTCACACTCCTGCACTGTGCCTGTCATCCAGGTGAGTGGTAAATGACTTCCAGCTTTTCCCCAGGCTGTCAGGGATGCTTGGAGATGGGGGTAGATTTCAGTGCCCATCATGGGACCAATCTTACAGCTAGAGTCAGGGTAGGACTTAACAGTTTAACTGTGCTGAGCAGCTGGGAAATGCAGAGCCCTGGTGTTCTTGGGCCGAGGCAGCCAGATAATTGCCAGCATCATTTGGATGCCATTTTCATCTCAATAAGAAAGTAGCTGTTGCAGAATGCATCAAAAAAATTCTTTCCCTATTTTATTTGCAGACACTTCTAGAATAAGGTGTGAATGGTAACAAACAAGTATTTTTAACCTGGTTACTATGGTGAAAACAGTGCTGACCTAAAGTTGACTGTGATGCATGGCACCAATCTCTTAATACCTTCCAGATTTAATGAGCAATGAGCTTATTTTTTTATGATGTGAATGCTGAAATGCTGGGTTTTGAGCAGGGCAGGAGGTATAGGAAAGGCGTAGTATCTTTGGATAGCTCCTGATCATCTTTCTCCATCTGCTTCCTGTCTCCTGATTCTAAAGGAAAGCGAAAAGCTTAGTTGAAGAAAAAAAGGGCTGAGCAGTGGAATTGGGGTGCCAGTTTCTTGACTGGGAGAAGAAAGACAACTGTCCCCTAAGTCCACCTTTCAATGTCTTAAGGAGAGCTTTTTCTCCGAGAAGGCAATTCTCAATGAATCTGTAGCACTCACTGGTGGTGCCTGTGATTAATGCATTAGTATGTGAAAGGTGATGGTCAGCAGTGCCTTGCCACACCTGAAATTATTTCTAAACTTTGCTTCTTTAATGAGTAATAATACCATTTTGGATCAGCAGGTTTTATGTAGTGTCTGTAATGGCTAAAATTGATACACCTCATGAGATTGTTCACGGACAGCTGTAGATGTTCTTAGCTAACATTTTTTGAGCCCTTACTATGTGTCAGGTACTATTCTAAGTGCTTTGTATGTATTAACTAAGTTAATCCTCATATAGTTCTCTGGGTTAGTTGCTATAATTCCCATTTTACAAATGAAGAAATTGAGATTCAAAGATATTTAGCAGTTTGCCTAATGTCACAGTCAGTAATTGGTGGAGCCAGAGTTCAGGTGTACACATTCTGGTACCAGAGCCCTCGCTTTTAACCACTCCACCTAATACCTCTATACAGTACCCTTTGGTAGAGTCTAAATCAGTGGTTTTTAAAATTTTGTCAGTAGACAAAATCTTCTTTCAAAATAAAATCTTACATGATACCCCAGTATTTAACAGACTGTAGTGGAGCTTCTCTGGTTGGTTTGGAATGAGAGGTATGGTCCAACTGGCTCCCTCTTTACCCACCACATATCATCCCTGCTTTCCACAGTACGTCCAGCTTTGGAAACACACTGCAGACAGGATTTCATTAAAGCAGTAGCTCTCTTGAAATCACAAGTAAAAAATCTAACTTTTTGTGTGTTTTTTAAAACTGAGTTTTTATGGCAGAGTCTAGAATGGGTTACCTGAGCCAAGGATTGAAACCTCAGTCTTGAGGTTGATTTTATAAAATTTTATAAAATGCTCACCATCTTCTGGAGCAAAGTTATTGACTATCTTCTCTCTTTTGCCAGGAATGTCTTTTTTAATTAGAAGACAGGAAGCAAACAAAAACCAGACTGTGTCCCACAATCAGAAACCTCCATTGTGGCAGAGGGGCCTTCACCGCCACCAGGGTGTCCCTCCAGACAAGGAGAGACTCCGGCCTTCCGAGGCCATCCTGAGGAGCTCCTGTTTGGGGGTGTGAGGGAATATCAGCGCGGTTGAAAAAAGGTGGCTGCGGCCTGCCCAGCATGGGGGGGAGGGGAGCTGGTTTCCTGGTGATCTTGTTTCTAAAAGGAAAAGTAATTTTAAGAAAATAAAAAAGGAAAAAATGAAAACTGAAACCAGAACTGAAACATTCGTCTGGTTGCAAATGACATATGCACACATACACACATACTAATGCACATGTGCACACACCAGAAAAGAAAGTACAAACTTTCTGTGAAATAAAAAACATTTACTTAGGGAAAAATGTCGGACTTCAAATGAATTAAAAAGCTGCAATTGGAGGAAAGGGGTCATGGTCATGCCTTAAGGCTTTCTATTGTTTTGTCATCTCTTTCCCTCTCCCCCGTCCCTTCTTTCCCTCTCCCCTCTCCCTTCTTTCCCTCGACCCCCTCCTTTAGAGTTGTATAGACAAAGAGGAGTAAGCGAGGAGCTTGTTATGCTTTATATCATGGTCACATCAGTGATGCTCAGGACTTGCCAGAGTCAAAATTCATGTATATCCCAGCTCTGACCACCCTGTTCAATCTCTGAATCCACTTCCAGTTCACACTGGGTTGTTGTCAGCCTTGGCCAGAAAAACCAAAATTGGGGTAGGTCGGGTAGGATATAAATGTGTATTCTAAGTTTTATTTTTTCTTAAGGTATTTTTTTCTTAGTGAATTATTCACCCACAGACATGGGAGGAAAGAGTGTGGGAGTATGGAGACAAAATGTTTACAGGCCTAACTGTATTTTACTAAAAAGTTGTGAAAATTATTTGACTTCATTGGGGATGAGGCCAAAGAAGGAAGCCCAAAACTGATCTCAGTGTTCTAAAGGAGCGCAGCCTTACACAGCCATTAGATGTGAGGGCGCTGTCTCAAAAACAAATCAACAGCAACAAAAAAGAAAAGAAAAAAATAAATGTTTAAATTTTTATCAGTGTTTCTTTGTTTTTACTTCCATTCACTGCCTTGTAGCTCTGAAAGGGTAGACTGGCTAAGTAAGCAGCCTTAGTTGTTACCTAACAGACACTTGGCTACAGAGTTTAAAAGTCAGGCCCCTGTCCTAATGCCACAGACCCTTCATACTTCAGGGAAGTGGCTCATTCCACGTCTTTTATCCTAGTTTACCCTAAAACGCCTCATGCTACATTTTACCCTCTCATATAGCCTCAGTGGGAGAGAATGTTAAACAGAAATGTGGTATATTCTTTCTGCCATGGCCTCCCCAAATAGATTGTTCCTTAACCTACAGAATCGTTGGTCTTTAAAATTTTTTTTCAAAAAAGCTTTATTGAAGTATAATTGGCAAACAAACTGTACATATTTAGGGTATATAATTTGATAAGCTTTGACATATGATACACCCAATGAAATCATTACCACAGTCAAGATAGCATATTCTTAACCCCAAAAGTTTCTTTGAGCCCCTAGGTAATTCCTCCCTCCTACCACTTCCCATCCTCCCCCATCCCCAAGTAACCACTGGTATACTTTCTGTCACTGTAGATTAGTTTGCATTTTCTTGAGTTTTATACAAATGGGATCATACAGTATGTTATGGTAATTGGGCTTTGAGCTAATAACCTTAACTACAGAGCTGCATCTAGTTTGATAAATCTGGCAGTGTTGTTGATACTGACATTTCTCCCCCCGCCCCCCCCACCCTTTTTTTGCCATGTCACTTTAACTTTTTTACTCCTGGGCTTGAATCTTCAAGCTACAAAACAGTATTTATTATTGGTGAAACAAACCCTCCAGCATAACATCAGTGGTACTTAGGGTTTTACTCTCTAAAAGAGGCATAAGAAGGAGGGGGAAAAAATACTTGAACATATAAGAGTGTGTGTAGTGAGATTATCCGATTCCAGGGATCAGCACATTACCCCAGCCATCCCTCTCATATTCTGCTTAAACAATAAAACCTTTAAGCCTAGTTCAACCTTACATCCTTGCAACAAACAGTTGACTTTGCTCTGTATAAGAAATTTGGCTTTTTCCACAGGACGTTGACTGAAAAACATGTGAGCGCCTTAATACAACCCTCCCCAGCCGCTGAAAAACAGCATGTGGGATGCATATCCTAGTTAGTCAAGATCATCCTCTTTACAGCTATGCCTTTGAAAACCCAACCCTATGTCATTGACTGGTGTCAGGGCCTCACTGCTTCCTATAAACCCCACAGATTATTTGAAAGGGCTTCTCTGAAGCAGTCTTAATACTTCGGCATAGCAATGATACCCACCTAGATTTTAATTTAGAAAGGAACTGTTTGGGTAGATGTAGATACTGTAGATATTGTGTTCCTGCATGGCATTTTCTAGTGGAAGTAAAATGAGCATCTTCCATGTGTTCAGGTCAACTGCACCTAACTTGCCTAAGTCATCTCCCTACGGAATTGTCTGTTCTGTGATTGTATTAGCAAAGAAATTTTGGTCATGATTATTTGGAACACAAATCATCCATTGGGGCTATTCTCAGCAAGATTGTACTGAAAAACAATAACATAATTTTTATATACCTGTTTGAAGGAAATGATTATAAGATCAATAATGTAGGGTACCTAAGACATAGAAGAACTTTTGCTTTTCAATGGCATCAATGCCTCATGAATTTAATGTACGTGTCTACCTTATGTGGCCCTGGTTTAAGTGAGTCATTTTACAAAGATGAAAGCCAAAATCCAGAGAACTTAAAAAATCCAAGATTATACAACAAGGTATGCCTGATTTGGGGGGATATATTACCAGCAAATAAAGTTGCCTTCCAAGAGTGCTCCTTGAGCAAAAATGGGAAAAGCCATCAATATCCTTTCCTATTTTACAAAGACTGAAAAAGGGTAGGCTCTTTATGTCAATAGAAAGGTGAATAAGAGGAAAAAATTGAATTAAAAGGGAATATTTAGTTGGATACAAGGATGAAATTGGTGGGGAGGAGGAGCTTGGAAGAAGACAGAGAAAGAAACTACTGAGTGCTAAAGGGATGTGTTCATCCCCGGGGCCATGAGCATCCATGTTCTGTGAATTCCAACTTAAACACCGGCATAGGTCACCAGAGCAGTCAAAGGCCACTACCAAGAGGAACCCTAGCACGGCTACGGAGCAGTGAATTGCAACACATTGTCCTGTCTTTACCTCTGGAATTTGTTTTGTCTACCACTTCTTTTGGGTAGTGTTCATCCACAACTGGCTACTGCAACAGATCTATAGGAGGTGACCGGTTTTTTGTCATTTTTATTTTTGTTTTGTTCTGAAGAAATCAAAAAGTAAAAACCCAAGGAAGATGTTTGGCAGCTACTGAATCACCAGCAGTGCTGGGGAAGTCAGTTCACCAGTGGTCCCTTAGGTCACATGGTCCTTCCAAACTTTCATAATCCATCTACTCTCAGTTTCCCTGCTCCATTGTTCAACGGTTGCAAACTCAGATGCCTTCAGAGATAAGGTAAGTGATGAAAGCTGTGAAGCAGGCTGGGAGAGAACTGTATGGAACTGGGAGAACATTCCCACCCTAAGTTCCAGTTGATTACTGTTGTTGGGGGATGTGGGCAACGTTTCCATATCTGCCAATGTTTTGAGAGAAGCTGGAAAATGAGCTATGTGACATCTAATCTTAAAGCATTGACCGTTTCGATGTCAAGAGGAAAACTAATTTCAGTGTTGAGAGGAAATAGAGCTACGCAGGTCAGTGGGGAGAAAAGGTGCTAACTGTTGTAAATGATTGAAAGCTAAGACTAAAGACAAAAGGAACTCTACATGGCACTGTACTCTAGTTGGTAAGTTTTCTTAAGGAAGTACAGGTTAATAAGTCTAAAGCTGCTGTATATATGTACTCATATGATACAGAAAAGCTGGGAGAGTAACTTTATGGTGGAGAAACCTCAGCCAAGGTGATCAAGGTCAACACCAACAGTGATTAATCATGTGGATAATGTGTGCCCTTGATGTGATGTGGTGAGAATCACACTTTACCTCTGTGGTCTTCCTTCCAAAAACCATGAGAAACACATCAGATAAATCCAAATTGAGGGGCATTCTAAAAAATGCCCAACCAGTTCTCGAAACCATCAAGATCATGAAAAATAAGTCTGAGAAACTGTCACAGACCAGAGGAGGCTAAGGAGACACGATGAATAAATGTAATGTGATTTCTCGGATAGTATCCTGGAACAGAAAAAGGACATTAGAGAAAAACTACTGAAATCTGAATAAATATGGAGTTTAGTTGATAATCATGTATCCACATTGTTTCATTAGTTGTGACAAATGTAGTAATGTAAGATGTTAACAATTGGGGAAACGTTCACTGGCCAGGTAACCATATGAGAAGCTACTCAGCTTTGCTCACAATGAGAAATGGCACTGAGATACCATTTCCTACCTGTCAGATTGGCAAAAATTCAAACAGTTGACAATATATCCTGTTGGTGAAGCTGTGGGAAACAAACACTCACATTCATGGAGTTTTACCAATATCAAGCAAAATTACATACATATTTATCTTTTGGCGCAGAAATTCCATTTCTAGGGATCTATCCCAAAGATACCCTGGCAAAAATATGAAAAGACATAAAAAAGTATGTATATGCCTATTCACTGCATTATTTGTAATAACTAATGTTGGAAGTAAATACCCATTTAGTAGTTAGTCAAAACAAAAACCTGAATCCAATCAAGCCTCTGGAATCCACAGTATAGATCTAAGTAATAATTTATGGGAAATACAGGACCACTTCTTGGTCTTTTGGCTTAGATCAAGTGTATAGGAAATACAGGAGACAAAATATGTTAAACACAACAGAAATACAATCAGAAACAATGCCATTTCTTTAATTAAATAGCAAGAGAGTAAAATTTCTCCAGTTGTCTTAAATTTTTAAACACTGGATATTTGTTAAAACTTCTTCACATTAAGTGTGATAATGACTTTATGGTTTTATTTTTTAGAGTGTGCTTGTCTTTTAGAGATTACATACTGAATGTTTACACATGAAATGTTCTGTCTGTGATTTGCTTTAAAATAATCTCAAAAAGAAATCTCAGGTTGGGGGTATGGATGGGAGTTTAGATGAGAAAGTGACTACAAATTGATAATCATTGAAGCTGCTACATGGTGATTTCATACCATTCTCCCTATTTTCACAAATGTTTAAAATCTTCCATAATAAATACATAAAACAACAGAACAAATTGCTCAGGCCAGAAAATTATACCTATGAGCTAAATTCAAATGATGAGTTACCAATTTGCAGCACTGTCCTAAAATATTTAATAGCACATGAATAAACATGAGGACAACAGGGTGTAATGGTCCCAAATATAACTGGAATACCAGCCTGCCCTTTTTCACCATTTCTTGTGGGAAAATTGGTTTGGACAGGTTTTTACCTTGTGTACACATTTAGAATTCCACACCCTTGCTTCAGCCGGCTTCCTCCTGGAAAGCACAGCCAGCCAGGTGAGTGTTGATAAAGGCCCAGCTGACTCATCAGCCTGGAAGGCAGGCCCTCCTTGTGCCAATGGCCCCGAGCTGGAGGGCAGATGGTAGGGAGAAGGCCAGCTGGCAGCAAAATAGGATCTGGTAGAACAGCAGGGAAACAACTTGTGCTGGACAAAATAAAGAAACAGCCGTGTCTATTTTTAACATTTATTAATCCAAAAATACATAAAATTCTACTTTCTATGCCAAGTTCTTGGACACCCAAGAAGAGGGGTAGCTGCCAGTTGTATCTGGTGCAATACTTAAGTGTTCACGTTGATCTCACGGGGGAAAGATGAGGAAGCAAGGCTCAAACTAGGGAACCCCAAAATCAAGTCCATGCCCTGCTGAGGCCCTGCTGGGGGTCCTGGCCCACAATACTTCTTGGCTCTTTTTGCCAGAGGAGATGGGGCAACCACAAGAGTGGGCTACCCTGGGGCAATTCCTTCTATACCACGAGGCCCAGGGTTGGGAGAGCTCTTTCCCTGCTCACTGGAGCTTCTGGCTGAATTTCTCCAGAGCAAGCACAGGAGAGGCAAGCCCAGGAAAACAGAGCCCTCAAAGCAAAGCTTTGCAGGGAGAAACTGCAAAGGGCCTCAGGCCTCTCTTTCCTTCGTGGCCCAAATGCACATCCTGGAAATCCAGAGGTAAGACCCTGCAGCCAGCACGTACTCACTGGGCTGTCACACCTCCCTTCAGTCCACGCAGCCACCCAGGAGGCCTGGGCCAGCCGCTATCTGCAGCCTCGTCATTGCATGCCAACTGGGTGCATGGGCCAGGGCTCCTGGGCTGCACCAAGGCCTGCCACAGGAGGGGCTTGGGCCACAGGCTGCAGCCGCTGCTGGGACTGCCAGATGTGATGGAGCTCCTTGAACTGCTCCACCATGCGGTCTTTGAGGTCTGGGTTTGAGATCTGTAGCCGGATACTATCAGCAGACCAAGAAAGCTCCCCTGAGAACATCTCCAGCAGCAAACGAGCTGCTACAGGCACCACCTGGGGGACAAAGAGGAGACAGGACAGGGAGACCCATGGCAGGGCTGCCAGATCCAGTTGTGCACAAGGGCAGCCACCAAGGGCAGGTGGGAGACTGCGTCCTCCAGCCCCGAGCCTTGATTATCTCTGGCAGCCAAGTTCACACTACCCAGAGAGCCCTGAGCCTCCACACTGGGGCATGAGCCTAGTCCCCGGATTCCCCAGTGTTCAAGAAAAGTTGGTGGGAGTGGGGTGTCATACCTGTACAGTAATGAGCTTCTTCTCTCGGGGTTTCCGGTCAGGCCACTCTTCCCCGAAGCAGAAGAAGATCTCAAAGGGTGGTGGGGCATTGATCTGGCCCTTCTGGAACAGGATGAGCTCTGCATCAAGATCAAGACCCCTGTCAGAGGCTAGGACTGTGCCCCTGGGCAAGAGGAGGCCAGGAAGAACATGGCGTAGGGCCCTCACCATTGAGAAAATGCTCCAGGCTGAAGATCTTGGTCTTGACCTCCCGCTGGATGGGGTTGGGATGTGAGCTGTGGACTGAGGCACAGGGCCCACTCCAGAACACCTTGCACTGACACAGGCGGATGGCATACAGGTCCTGGCCCTGTAGCTGGAGAATAAGCCCACGATCCAGGACATCCAGAAGCTGGTTGGTATAGAAGCGCTGCTTGTCGCTGGGGATGTCCTCAGGGCTGGGGAACCGCACTTGCTCCAGGCTCACGGGGCCGAAGAGCTCCACCTGCTCCTGGGTGGCCTCCAGCTGGCTGTAGAAGAGCCGGCAGCCATGTGGGTTGCTGATGGTGAGGGCACGGGGTGGCCGCCCCCGGTACTGGAATTTGATCTCCAGGTCGGTCACTGTGGGCAGAGGGGCAGGCCCACCCCATCCGTGAGCCCCATGCCACTCGATGCTGCAACCCAGCAGCCAGGCCCAGCCTCATCAGCTCCCCCACTTTCTCCCCAACCCAAAGAGACTTGCAAACCCTACCCCAGTGCCCCACCCTGCCTCACCCATGGGTCCTTACGCGGCAGCATGTGGGGGCTGATCAGCAGGTTGGGCAGGAGTTGCTCGCCAGCAGGGGGCAGGCTGGGAGCCAAGGGCCCCGGCTCAAGACTTGGCAGGACCTCAGAGAGAAGCTCCCTGAAGGCCACAGGGTCGCCAGGCGGAGGGGCCAAGAGGCTGGGGTCTGGAGCAGGGAGACCCAGCACTACAGGTGGCTGGACAGTTGGCCACTTGACATCCTCTTTAGGTAAAGAATAGGGTGTCATGGAGGGGCCAGGCTGCACTGCTTCTACAGAGGGAAGGGGTGGACGGAGCTGTTAATGTCACCTCTAGGAACCGCCTCCTATGCCCACCTACTCCCAGCCCTGGGTCTCCCCCAGCCTCCCTTCAGCCCCCTCCCAGGTACCTATGGCACCTGTCACTTCTTATGCTACACCCCCCAACCACACTCCCTCCCGGCCCCACCTGTGAGGCTCAGGCCTGGTAACATCCTCTGGAGCTGAAGGGAAGACACAGGCAAAGGAGGAAGGATGAGGTCAGAGAGAGAAGAGAGGAAAGGTTATTAAATTGATCTGATGGGGAAGAAATACCGGATTTTTTTGGGGGGGGGGCAGCTGTCTGGTACAGTGATCAGAACCCTTGACCTTGGTATTATCAGCACCATGCTCTAATCAAGTGAGCTATGATGGGGAAGAATGCACGAGAACCACAAGGCAATTCTCACAGCTTTCAGCTTATCCGAGGCTGACCCTGCATCCAGTCCCAACTCTGCCATCCCGGTGAGGCCAGAAAAGCTCTCAGTGCCTCAGTTTCCTCCTCTGCTTTTTGCAAATAGTAATACCAGCCGAGCCCCAACTGCTGTGACGGTCAGTCAGATAATGTGTGAGTACACTGTGTAACAACAAAACCACAGGGAGGTACAGAAGGGGACTTTCTCCTATCCTTCAGAATCCCGAGATCAGAAACTCAGAGGAGACCTGCAGAAAGGGCAGCAGGGCTCCAGAGGAATGGGGCTGCTGAATCCTAAAGCGCAGTAGGCCGGGGCCCACCCGTTGCCCTGCCCCACCCTCACCTCTTCCTCCTCCTCCTCCTCCTCTCCTGCACCAAAAGTGTAATCCTCAGTGGGCTGGGACTCTGCACAGCAAGGGAGAGAAAAGAAGGACAGGAAAGCACTCAGAGGCCAGGGAGAGGCAATGCCCCCCAGACTCCATCTGGGCAGCTGGGAGGCTGCCTGAAACCTCTGCTGTGGTTTCTGTTCTGCCACCCCCCCCCCCCCCGCCAAAGCTGACCAAACAAAGGCTGAGGTGAAGGACACAGTGACCAGAAATCTCGAGAGACCACCCCAATTCTGTGGCACTCACCTCCCTGTGCTGCCAGACCTAGACTGGAGCCAGGGAGTCCAGAACAATGGTGGCATGAGGAAGGACCTAGGGCCCTGACCCCACCAATGACCCATCCCAGCCACTCCTGGAAGCTGTGGGGATATGACCTAGAGGAGCCCAAGCATCATGTCCTGAATCACTGCACACTGGAGGGAGCCTGGCCTTCCTGCCCTGAGGGGTCACAGCTGGGGCCACGACATCGCACAGCCTCCTAGGAGGCCCACACAGGGCCAGGCATGGTACCTGTGGGAGCGGGGCCATTGGAGCAGACCTCGTAGATCTTGTACGGCTGAGGCGGCATGTCCCGGGGCCCGTCATAGATGAGGCGGAAGTCGCGGCTCTTGTTAAGGGCGCAGCGCAGGTTGGCCTTCCACTTGGCCGGATCCGCCTCGTCCACCCCTTCTGTGTACTTCCCCGTCTCCTTGGCCCAGGCCTGGGGCAGGAAGAGAGGTCAGCGGCCACAGACAACCTCACCCCTCTCCCAAGCCCCAGCCTGCGAACTGGGGATGAGTTGGGGGTCGAGTATGGGGGTCACTGCAGCACGGTGACACTACTCAGCCACCGGCTGAGCCTCGCCAAGCCCCAAGGCCTCGTCTGCACCTGGGGGTGTGATGCAGGCTTCCCTCTCTCAGGTTCCAACAAGCTCCATGAAGCTTAGGGGCGTTGGGGGCATCCTCAGTCAGTGCTGCTGGGTGTAAACAGGTACAATCTCTAAGGAGGAGCACAGAACCTGGCGGGTGAAGCCACGCGCACTGCAGCCAGGCTGGCCTTGCTTCCAGAATGTGCCACTGCCAGCTGCACACCAGGCCATGTCACCTTGACTCTCCTCACCATGGTCTCCTCCTCACAGGGCCCACCTCACAGGGTGAGGTCCACAAAGCACTCAGAACTGTGCCTGCACGTAGCACAGGCTTTATACGCTTCGGCTGTGCCTGTGACTACTGTGGATGGCAGTTGGGTGATGTCAGGATTACAAACGCTTTTCCCCTTTAAGCCAGCAATTGGACTTCTAGGAATTTATCCTAAGATTATAGAAGCATCCACACACGATTATGCACGTACAAGGTTATTCACTGCAGCACTACTTGTAAAAGCCAAAGATCCAAAATGCTCAATGTCCATGAGTGAGGGGCTGGTTTATGACCAACCCACAGAGTAGAGCGATGGGCAGCAAAACAAAAACAAAAAAAGGAGGAAGTTTTATGTGGACTGAAGTGTAGCGATCTTCTAGTGATACTACGTGCATCCTCGTTGGTATAGGGGCAAGACAGAAAAGAAAAGAAATATTACGTGCAGAAGAGTATGTATACCTCTACCGTTTCTGTGAAAACTGGGAGAAAGGATAGGTATGTATTTGCTCGTATATTCACAGAAATCTCTCAGGAACGACAAACATTAAGGCCTCTGGTGGGGAGGGTAGCCGGGAACAAGGTTGGGAGAAAGACTTTTCCCTGTAAACCATTTATGCCTTTTAAATTTTGACTTATGTGACTGTGTTTCCTATTCAAAAGTAAGAAATGGAGTTGGAAAAGAACTTTGGAAAGGTAGGGATGAAGTGCAAAGAATAAAAAACACGTACCCGAAGTTTAAAAAATATCCATTCTCTTTGATACAGCAATTTTTAACTGTAGAACTGACGCCAAAGAAATAATTTAAGATGAATACAGGGTAAGAGTTAAGAGAATCTATATGACATGAGGTTTTTAACACTGAAACACGAAAAGCAACTGGAAGTGTCCGAAACCTGGGACTGGGAGACTAAATTGTGCTAAGCCATTCTTTTGGAGCAGTCAACAGACACAAAACATGATGTGGACATAAGTAGGAAAGGAAAGCCGATCCAGGGGTGGGGTGAAAAAACGCTGGTTATAGAACAGAACGTATGCTCACTTGCACTTTTGCGCTTCACACACACACACATGCAAACAAGACGTATAAGCAAAAACTACTGTAGCGGGCACCTCCCAGCGCTGAGATTACCAGTGAATTGTTGGCTCCTGTGAGCGTATGTGGACACTGATCGCGCACTCATGTGTAACAGGAGTGAGACAAGAACAAGGGGTGAGTGGGAGGAGTTCCAGGAGGGTCTCCTGCAGCCCCCACCTTGCTCTGGGGTACAGGTGAGAAAAGGTGTACCGTGAGGCCATGCCTGCGACCCCTTGGTCTAGGCCTAGAGTCACCAGCAGCAAGGTGGCTGGGAGAGTGGCTGGCTTTGAGGAGCCCTGGGGGTGTGTGCACGTCTGTGAGTGCATGTGTGTGTTTGCATGTATATATATGGAGGGGGTGTGATACTCTTCTGGGGATGGGGTGCCTGGAAGGTCCAGGCAGTGCCACCCTATCCAGGGCATACCTTGAAGATGGTGTTGTCCCCTTCCTGGCTGGTGCCGTGCCTCGTGGCATGCCGCCAGGGGATGTAGAAGAATTTCTTGTCCCCGTTGACCCACTGAAGTCCTGGGTACTGGCAGCTGTTCACCTGGGCCACCAGCCAGGGCTTCAGCCGCACGCGACGGGGCGGTGGGGGAGCCCCAGGCCCGGGCTGGTTCATGGCACGGGGTCTGCAGGAGAAGCCAGGTGGGAGCATCAGCACAGGAGCAGCTGGCACTCGCTGCCCTGGCAGGACAAGGGCGCTCAGGGGCAAGCCAGGGGTCTGAGGGACAGACTCTCTAGTGCACCCACCTGGTCAAGGCCAATGCTCTTTTCCAACCATCAGCTTTCTGCCCACAGGGTCACAGAATTTTCAGTTTGGGGGTGAGGGAAAGGGGAGATTTACAATGCAGAGGTTGTTGTGGGCGCCCTCCCCAGATGCCCTTTACCAGGCCAGGGGCAGCCATAGCCAGTGACTGCCTGCCACCCGGGGACAAAAGCCAGGCTCCCTTGCTCCAAGGTGGGCTAACCACTGTGCCCAGTGAGCCCAGGGGATCAGGCGAAAGCCCGTCTCTTGCCTCCTTTCCACATCCCTGCTCAGCTATTTCCCTGCCCTGATTTCTCACCCTCCTTCCCCTGACAACCCCCTCAACAAGTCCCTCAGCAGGAATCCCATTGCGGCTTCCAGAAACCTGGCCTTAGACAAAGTCGGAACCTGTGAGTGGTGGAGGGAGGGTTTCCACACCAGTTCTCAGAGCTTCCTTTCTTCCTCGGTTTCCCTCAGGAAGAAAGCTTCCCCCCACAAGGACATCTTTGGAGAAATACCATTATCCAACTCATAGTTTGTCCAGCAAGGACTGCGGCCACCAAACTCAGATGGTGAGGGCCTTTCTAGGGCCATCATGCCCCAGGTTCTTGTTCCTCCCCTTTGCCTCCCACTGCACGTGTCACACAGCACTCACAAAGCCCCTGACCTTTGCCAGCGCTTGTGCTGCACACACTACAGGAAATACAGAGGAAAGTCTAGCTTGCCCCACCTCCCCAGGCCACCCTCTCTGCCTACTTAGAGTCAGGCCAGCTGGCCACATGGACCCCTGCCTCCTCCCTCCACTCAGCCCCTCTCCAGACCCAGAACAGGAAACTCTTCAGTCTCCATCCCCACATCCCTCTCCACTCCTGGGCAGTTTTTCTTTTCCAATTGCCCACATTTTTGGTCCTTAACTCTGAGACCCCTGGGTCAGAAACAGAAATGACTGAACCATCATATGATCCAGCCCTCAGAGGAGAATCTGTCACTCAGCAGGTAAGAAACAAAGGCTTGACCTGGACCTTCTCTGGCATTTTAGGCCTGCTTCACAGCACTTAGACTCAGTTTCCCTTGAAATTCCCTAACCAGTACCTTTTTGAATTGTGGCTGCTAAGTGCCACCTCTACATTGCCAGTGTTTCCCTCAGCAGGCCTCTCCTCACAGCAGTGCGTAGCTCAGCTGCCAGGAACCCAGGAAGGGGTAGGCCAGCTCCTCCCTGTCACAGGGGCTGGCAGGGGAGGGGAGCAAGCTCCCAGCCCTGCCCCAGGCCTCAGAGGACCAGTGGCTCAGTTCCCCTTTCTGCACCAACCTCCACCCAGCCCCAGAGGAAATGAAAGTGGCCAGAGTGGGACAACTCAGAAACCTGACTCACTGTGAGCTGAAGGAAGGGATGTAGGAAACTCACAAATGGGTCCTCAAGGCCAAATTCTCAACTCCCTACCTCATAGCCCACTCCGCAGCACCAAGCCTGCTGGCAGCATTGTACATTTAGCCTGGTGGGGAACACCCCTATTTGCATTTGCAGCCCTTGAGGCCTGGGTCCTAGAACTGAGAGGTGACAGTCACGAGCACCAGGCAATTCTGGCTGAGTCAGTGGACAGAGCAGGTATCACAAGCTGAGGTAGCCTAGGAGGAGGGTGTTTGAAAAGGGGCTCCCAAGACAAGCCCAGCCACTGCTGAGGGAGGCTCTGTCACCATGCCACAGAAGGGTCTTCAGCCTCAGGGGGTTTCATCTGCAGCCAGGTCCACACGGGCCTCACCCTGTGCAGGACCAGACTCCGCATCCTGCCCCCACAAGCTTTCTCCTGCCCAGAGGTGGGCTTGGATCTGATTCACACCATCCCTAAGCCCGTGATTCTGAACTTCAGTGTCTGAGCTTCTCAGGGGTCTACAGGATTGGGATGAAGTGTACGCAGCCCCCAGGCCTAGGTTTGTGAGCCTTGGAAAGTGAGGAAAACCAACAGCTCCTCCAGCAGCTTCCATGGAAATGTCAAAAGGGCCATGGGGTGCTGAGGACCTGAGGAAGCCCCCACAAGGGGTTCAGGCAGTGAAGCATCGAGAGGGGAGCCCTGGAGCCCCTGCTGGGGCTGGAGACCCCGCAGCTCACCCAGGGCCCTGCTGAAGTCCCAGGAGACAGCCCCTGATTTGCTGCTAGGGGAGGAAGCCCCTCAATAGTGGTAGGAGTGGAGGACAGAGCAGCAGGCACCCTGCCCCCTCCCAGGTTTGGGGGTCCACAGCATCTCTCTGCAAACCCCACGCCCAGCTCAGGGAGAAGGCAAGAGGTTCCTGGCCTGGGCCCGACCCCCTAACCCCGCCCCTCCAGGTGAGCTGACCACACCCCGGGCCCTGCCCCGCTGAGGTCCACACGAGCCAGATGGAGCGAGCTCTCTCGGCTTCCTGCCAAGGGGCAGGGTGGGGGAAGGCCGGGGTGCAGGGGGAAACCCCAAGGTAGGGCCTTTAGGTGAGAAGGGTGATTTCCCCGTGTTTCCCTAGACTCTTGTGGGAGCCCCTCAGCCCCAGCACCCTCACTCCCCAGGCCCGACAGCTAAGGGGAGGGCGGGGACTTTGCCTCTGGCCCGCAGGCCCCCTGCTCAGGACCCCCAGCTCCCCCCATCGGCCCAGCCCGCGTCCTTTCTGGTCCTGGTCACTTAGGCTCTAGGCCGGCAGGGAGCCCAGGCCACGCCAGGCCGCGGAGGCCACCCCCTCCGGCTCCGCCCGCGCACACCGCCCGCCCGCGCCTGCTGGGCCAGCCCGCCGGGCCACCGCGGGCGCTGCTTTAGGGGCTGCCGCCGAACCGCTGCTCCTCCGGCTGCTGGCGCCCCGTGCCTCTACCGCCACCCCCACCGCTCGCTGTGCCCAGGGTGGCAGCGAGGCCACGAAAGTCCCCCACTCACACCCCCGCTCGCGGGGGCCCGCTCTGGTCCCTCCCGGAGTGCAGGTGACAAGCGGGCGCGGGAAGGTGCAGGTCCTCGCCTTCGTCCCCCCCGCATCGCGGCCACACTAGCCTCACTTTCCCTCCACTTTGACACTCGTCATGTTTCGTTCCTAAATTCGGGGGCAGGACGCAAAGAAGCCAGCCCGAGAAGCGCTGCACCCCGATTCTCCGCTGCCGGGAGCGTCGCGTTCAAGTGTCCGGGCCACGGTCGGAGGACGGCGCCTCTCCCGGACACCTTCCCCCAGCTCTTCCCACGAGTTCCCGCCGCTGGCCTGAAGGTGCCGGAGGACGGTCGCTTTCACCCTCCGCTCCCAGCCCACGGGGCCGGGGTCTGGCCGGCGGAACGGGACGGGGAGCGCCCCGAAAGGCGCATCGGGCCTTGCTCCTCGGGGGCCCAGGCCAGGCTCCTGCCGCGCTCCCTGGCGCTCCCGGTCCTCGGCGGAGGCGACGCGAGGGACAGAAGCAGCAGCGCTGGTGCCCCGCGGGGGACGGACTGCGCCGCTCGGCCTCGGGGCGTGGGCGGTGTCTTGGCGGCCGCAGGCCAGCGGGACGCCACCTTCTCTAGGCGCCCACCGAGCTCGGGCGCCAGCGCAGCTGGACCCGTCGCCGGCAGGTGCCCCTGGGCGCGGGCCACGGTCGAGGCCCGGGAGGGGGTGGCAGGAGCGCGCGGCGGCGGGACCTACCTGCGTGCGCTGCGCCCGCGGGGCTGCGCCCGGAGCACCGGCCGGCGGCGGGGCGAGCTGCGCCCTCCCGGAGCTGCGCCTCCCGCCGCTCCGCCCGCCCGCCCGGCACTTCCGCATCCCCGCCCCGCGGAACCGCCCCCGGCAGCGCCCCGCCCCGCCCCGCGGAACCGGGACAGCCGTCGCCGGCAGAGTTCAGCCGGGCTCGGGGCTTTCCCAGCCTGAGCTCTCTGGGAGCTTAAGGCCGTCAACGGAGCCGCGGTGGGGCCGACCGATAGCCCCCGTCCCTCCGCGCGCCCGCTGCGCCCTTCTGAGGGTCGCCCTCGCCCCAGAGCCCAGCCGCTGGCACTCAGACCTACACTCCGTCCTCAACGTGCTACAGGCCGGGATCTTCGGCCACTCCGTCCCTGTCTCATCCTCGAGCTCGCTCCTACCCAGGTCGCCGTCTGGTCCTCCTAGGGTCTGCGCCCTTGACCGTCCGTCTGCTGCTCTGAATGTTTTTCGGTTCCATAAATGGGCCTTGCTCTGAGCCCTCAACATTCACATATCCTGTTCCTTCTCCTGGAACATTCTTTGCTTTGGAATTCCTGCTCTTCGAATTTTCTGTTTCGGGATCACCTTCTCCGGGAAGTCTACCTTGACTTCCCCTCCTCGCTGGGGCTCCAGAGCTCCAAAGCTCTTCCTGGTTGGTTTCGCTTGTGATTTTACCTTCTGATTCACACGGGAATCAGCTTACTCGGGGACCACTCCTGTCTTTCATCATTTGTTTCCTATAGGAATTTTAATTAAATATTTTTAAATGAAGAAAATTTCTAAGTTATTTAATTTTAAAGACAGCAAATAAAATATAAATTCTAGATAATACGGTACTATTTTTCCTTCAAAGTTTAGAGCTTTATGTTTTTAGCAAATACAGTAGTATGAGTTAGTTGATGAATCAGAACGTTCACCTTACCCTGCCCCTCTCCCCTGTCTCTCTAGGAACGCCTAGATTGTTGGTCTTTACCTATAATGAGTGGTAAGACACATGATTGTCTTTTTTCTCTCTCTTCTATATCTTTCTCTCTCCCCCCTTTGTAGCCCTAATATAAAATGGAAATATAATTATATATAAATATTTTATTATTTGTATCCACTGAGTATTTCACTATTTTATATTTAAAATTTTAAAGTGTGGATGTGGAAAATGTGAACAGGTAGATCATTTTATATTTCTTTTTCTTTCTTTCTTTCTTTTTTTTAAAAAGATGACCAGTAAGGGGATCTTAGCCCTTGACTTGGTGTTGTCAGCACCACACTCTCCCAAGTGAGCTAACCGGCCATCCCTATATGGGATCTGAACCCATGGCCTTGGTATTATCAGCACCACACTCTCCAGAGTAAGCCACGGGCCGGCCCTATACTTTTTTTTAATGGATTACAGAAGTGATTAATAGATTTCTTTCTATAAAAATGAAACTGCTATTTAGTTGAAAGTGACATCCCCCTCCCAAAAAATGGAAAACTTTTTCACCAGAAGTCAGTTATGCTTAATAGAAAAGTATTCTATCTTGGTCCAGAAAATATGTTTGGAGCAGCAGCCAAGAAGAGCCTTCTTTTATTGTTTTATTGTCAAATGCCCCACACAAAGTCTGAGGAACCATGAGACCCCAGGATTCTGCCCCTGCCCCCCTCCCCCACCACCTGTTCACCTTGCTTCAGTGAGGCGCCTGCCCTTGGAGGCTCTGAACTTCATCAGGAACCAGCAGGGGCTATGTGCAGAAGACGGGCACCCCACTTGAGCTTGTGTCCGTCTCTGCTGCATTCACGCTCATGCAAATATCATTCCCTCGTCTCTCACAGGGAGATGATGATTCCAGGCTCACAGCATTGGTGTGGGGCTCCAGGGATGGGGGCTGTGTAGGGGCTCAGCTTAGCTTGGGTCCTGCCTTCCTCAGACTGGGAGAACCTGAGCCAAGAACCACCCTGGGGGCCAGACACAGGGCATGGGGAAGAAAGGGCCAGGGCAGAGAGCAGCACTGCAGCTCTTCCAAGACCGAAGGGTCCCGGAGCCTCCCAGTGCTGTCTTGTGGGTGGGAGCAAAAGGGGAAGTGAGGCAATGCCCAACCCCCATGTGATCACTCCCAGTTCCCCCAGAGGTGCAGGGGCCCGTGAGGAACAGGGAGACATGGCCTCCATAGCCCCAGGAGCCTCAGCAGCGATGTGTCCAGGCCCCTTACACCCAACAGAGAGATGGCCCCTGTCCCCCACTTTTCCTGGCCGGGACATCACAGACTGAGAGTGTGGTAAAGGCGCCATCCCTTGAGTTGGGTAGAAGCCAGGGTGTGTGAGTGGGTGGGTGGGTGGGGGACTGTGTCACCAAAGGGAACTGAAAGAAAGCCTGTGTGACAGTGTGAATGTTAGAGAGGAAGACACAGTCCCAAGGGGCAGCTGGACAAGAGTCTCACCAACTCTCTACCAGCCCCCTTCAGTGCAGACCTGTGCAGATGACAGCTGCCTTTATCTCCCCAAACCGCTGCTCTAGGTAACCCACCCCCTCAGGCCTGCGCTCTCGGGGTTCCCCAGGCTGGCCTGTTTCTCAGATACCCGAGTTTCCGAGAACTTGTCATCTGGACACCAGGCTGAGTCCAATAGCACTGAGTCGAATCCTGGCTCTACCAATCAGGAATCGTGTGTCTTGAGCAAATCCCTTACTTTCTTGGAATCCCATTTCCTGTCTATAAAGTGAGAATGGTGGCATCGGTGTCAGATCAGCCGTGAGATCTAAATTCAACAAATGCCGATGGAGCAACTAGTACCTGCCAGGATAAAGTGAAAAGTCTATTTTGTCTAAAAATCTCTGCCCTCCTGGAGCTTCCATTTTATGGAGTGAGATAAACAGTAAATAACTTAAGTAACGAAATTGGGTGGGGGCTCATGGGGCTGCACTTTGCTGGAGACGGGAATTGCTGGAGGGTTCAGAGCAGAGGCGTGGCATAATCTGACTTGGGTTTTAACAGACCCCTCTGGCTCTTGTCTGTAAAGTACATCCTGCAGTTTCTGACAGTTTAGAAACTTTATTATGCTTTATTATGATCAATGCCCAGGACACCACAGCTGGGCTTCCTGCCCATTTCTTACTAACTGCTGCCTCCTTAGAGCTTTCTGGGGCATGACCTAGAAGTCCCCCACTCTGTCAGCACTGTCACATGGACACCTCTAGACCTCAAGTCCCCACCTTGTCCGATCCACAGCTGTGCCTGTCTTCACACTTAAGCCTTAGCAAACAGAGGTCTAGGAAGCGGCCATGGACAGCCACCTCCAGTCCAGGCCCCGGCTGTTCGCTGGCCCCAGTGAGAAGGATTGTCACTTCCCTTTGGCTTACTGGTCACCTCTCCTCTCCCTGATGCTCTGCAACCTGCCTCTGCCTTCTCCATGGACTGTTCTCATTCTGGGTCTCGGACCCACAGCTTGAGCAAACCCTGAAACTCTCAGGAACTCTCCCGAGCCTCCAGTCTGTCCTGCCTCTCTTTCCCAGTTCGGTGCAGACCCTGAAGTTTCACTCTTGCCTGGCCTTCTTATGCCTCCTTTATTACAGTTTTTCTTTTTTTGGCTGTTGGCCAGTGCAGGGATCCAAACCCTTGACCTTGGTGTTACAAGGTGGTGCTCTAACTAACTGAGCTGATCGGCCAGGCCAGCCTCTTATGCCTCCTTTAAATAAATGTGGTGAAGACGTCTCACTTTGCCCTGGGGTTCCTCTCCTAGCTCAGCTCTGTGAGTGCACCTTAGCATCCTCCCGGCACCCTGCGTCACCAGGACATGGCACCCTGTGTCACCAGGACACAGCACCCAGACACTCTCCCCTCCCCCACCAGCCGTTCTTGGTCTGATTAAATTGAGCACAAATGAAACCTGCTGAGCTCAGCATTACGCTCAAACCACTTCCCTCCCCGCTGTCACGGAAGGGGTCAAGGCTTCCATCCTTCCTGCCTGTCTGTAGATCACGAGGCACCTGGACAAGGAGGAACAGGAAGAGGAGGACGTCCCATTGGAAGCCCCAGCCTTCTGGGCCTCCTGCAGTGGGAATGGCTGGGACCCTGCTTTGTGGGGACAGAGGCCAACCTGGCCCCACAGGAACCAGCTGAGGACCTCCTGTGTCCACTTCCATCCCAGGACAAACCTGGTTGAAGCTCAGAGTCTGTAAGTGTCCCCACCGGGGAGCGGTGTCCCCTCCAGGCCCACAAGGCCAGCCATCTTTGATATGGGGAGCAGGGGTCCCAGGCCACAGGCTCTGGGGTGCTTATGAGTCAGACCCATCTCGAGCCCTGCAGCTTAGAGCCAGGGCTGAGGATCCTCCTGGGGACAGGACTGCTGTCCCTCTGAGGTGGACTCTGAGGTGGGAAAGGAGGAGGACCTTGATTCTATGCAGGATGGCAAGATCAGCCCAAGAGAATAGGGGGCTCTCGTCAGCCCACATCTGGGCCTCAGAGTGGTGGGAGATGACAGAGCCCCCCTTGGGAGGGGTGACTCCTGCAGGGATGGCTGTGAGACTGACTCCTGAGGAGGTGCTCTCTGGCCAATAGTTGCTGAGGCATGAGGTTGTGGGAAGGGGTGAGGGCCATGATGTTCCTCCTATGTGGCTTTCCAACAACCTCCCTGTGGGAGGAGGACGTCTCAGCTGTCCCTCTCTGGCCTCCTGGGAGGTGGGCTATGTGGGGGAGTGTGGACTGGGCATTTCAGGTGTGTGGTGCAGGGAGAGGAGGGACCTCTTGGGGGCCAGTAGGCAAACACAGCTGCGGGAACAGGTTTCCAGCTCCTTTTAGCTGGGTACCCCTGGGCCAATGCTTGGGGGCCTTGGGTGGGGCATCCCCCAGGCCTCTCTCCTGCTCTTTTAGCCTCTGATGCTAGGGGTGGAAAGTCAGGAAAGCGCAGAGAGTCCTGGGGCCAGAGCACCCTGGAGGCTTCTGGGCCCTCTCAGGGAAGAGGAGGGTGTCTGGCCTCACTGGAGGGGGATCTGGGTGCTGGTTTTTACCAGGCTAATGTCCTGGAACCTCAGTGCTTTACAGTTCTCCAAGCTAGGAGTCAGCTGGAACCCTGATGCCCACCCAGCCCCCCATGCCAGACAGACTGGGCCCATGACGGTGCTGATGGGCATGTGAGACTCAGGAGAGTGTCTGCCCATCTGTACTAGTCTCAAGGGCCAGGTCTCCCCTATTTCTCTCAGCCTCTCCTCCTCCCCTCTCTCCTGGGGCAGCAGTCCCAAAGCCACAGGGACGCTGACATGCCCCAACAGCTGGGGGTGGGCAGATGTTGTTGCCAGGGGCTGGGGGTGGGAGAGGGCAGTGGAAAGAAGAAAGGGGCACATGCTCAGGCAGCAAAGAGCTTGGAGGGGCTTCCTCATTGCCACCCGCCTGGCACTTGGGAGGCTCTGTTCTGCAGTGGTAGGTCACGGGCATGCCCAAAAGGACTGGGGGAGGGGAGAGTGAGCCTAGGGATCCCAGGTCCCACCGGGCACCCAGCCACCTGGAGAGCAGTATGTTCCATCCTGCGTCCTCATCGAGGCATCCCCCTAACACTGTGAAGTGCACATAGGTTGAAGATGAGTACTCTGATTTAACAAACAGAAAACCAAAAAAGCCCCTCAAACCTAAAAAGAAAATAATTCGGTGTCCTCACTGCAGTCCTGGGGTGTGGGGGTCAAGGAAGAGGGAGCTGGGCGGGCAGGGCCCTTGCAGCCCGTCCCCAGCTGTGTGGAAGCTGGAATGCCCGGCCCCCTCTGCTGCAGACGGAAGGAGCAAGCACGAGGTGATGCTGGCCCGCCGCAGCCTGCGAGACACGCTGCGCACTTTTCATACATTATTGCGTTTAATCGCCACAGTCGGCCACTAGGAGGGAGGCCTTATTAGTGTCCCCATTCACGAGGAAGTAAGCTGAGTAACTTGCTCATCTTGTGAACTTCAACAAGTTACCCAGCTACTTCTCCGTAATCTTGGCATTTTGTTGTTGTTGTTTGTTTTTGTTTTGTGTTTTGTGGTTTTTTTCTTTGCGGCTGGCTGGTAATCTTAGGGTTATCGTTGGTGTTCCTCGGCTTGTAGAAGCATCACACAGACCTCTGCCTCCATCTCCATCTGGCGTTCTCCCAGTGTGCACGTCTCTGTGTCCAACTTTCTGTTTTTCATAAGGACACCAGTCATATTAGATTAGGGCGCCACTAATGACCTCAGCTTAATTAATTACAACTGCAATGACTCTGTTTCCAAATGAGGTCGCACTCTGAGGTACTGGGGATTAGGACTTCTTCAACGTATGGATTTGGGGGGGACACACTTCAACCTATAACAGTATTTAACACTTAGCCTACTCTGCACCCAACAACGGGTTGGTATTTGATTCTCATGACAACCAAAGCAGGGGTCGGTATTATTTTCATACAGATGAAGACACCGAAGTTCAGAAAGGTGAGACAGTTTACCCGAAAGCACACAGCAACTAGCAAAGTGAGACACTGGGATCTGAACCAGCCTAAACCGTAAACGATATTTTACCGCTGTGGAGACAGACAGACCCGGGTTCAGGTCCCAGCTGGGTGACCTTGGGCAACTTGTTCAACCTCTCTGAGTCTCTGGGTCCTTGTATGTGAAATGGGATTAACAATATACTGTCAGCAACAAAGAACTGCTGTTTAGCGGCGAGGATTAGGTCTAGCCCACCCCCCAGCACACAACAGAAGAAGTGATAATACTAAACATAGCCGTGGCTGCTCCAGAGAGCATGTCCTGTGTTGTCGGTTCTGGGCGGCTGCCTCACCGTGACCAGTCGTCCTGGCTGAGTCCCTTGGGTAGGTACGCCAGGGAGGCGTGCGGGTCCCCACACTCTGGCAGCCTGGAGCTTCCTACCCGCCACCCCATGCAGTCCCCAGGACTTGTGCCCCCTTCCCTCCTTTCCCTCCACTGGGCCTTGCCCTCCAAAGGGCTGGCTGCTGGCAGCCTCCTGCCTCCTGCTCAGGACCCAGTGTTGACTATGTAGAAAAGTTAACCCCTGTATCCAGGGAATGATCGTGGCCCCTGAGAGAGGCCACCTGCTCCCCAACTGCCTCCCGATAGGAATAGACCCATGAGAAACTGCAGGAACAGACCAGGGGAGGGGTTGACTATAAGGGACATGAAGAGATGGGAACAGTTCTGTCTGTTGATTGTGGTGGGGGTTACACGACTCTCTGCCTTTGCTAAAACTTGTAGAACTGTACACCAAAAAGAGTGAAGTTTACTGTATGTAAATTAAAAACAAATTTAAAAAATTTTAAAGTGATTCAGACTATCCAAACTCCAAATGTCAAGAAGTTTTAGGAAAAGCTTCATTAATTTATTTGGTTTGTATTTTCCTTATGTAAGTGAAAGACTGACATATGATCAATATGTCATAAAGAACTCTTTAAATAAGTCTAAAATAAAAATTCTAAGGCTGTCCAGTTAGCTCAGCTGCTTAGGGTTGGTTGGTGCCGATAACACCACGGTCATAGGTTTGGATCCCCGTGCCAGCCAACCACCAAAAATGATAACAATAAAATAAGATAAAAATTCTAAGTAATTTTAAAAAGAAAAGAAAAGAATAAGAACAGGTCCAAGAAGTGTCCTTCACCAAAAGGTAGGAGTGGGGCCTGGCCCAGCTTCTCTCCCTCTGTCCCTCCCTCCCTTCCTCCCTTCAGCCTGGCTCTTCTGGGCCGTCCCCTAGTTATCCTGCTGGTCCCCTCCTGACTTCCTCCCAGCTCTCAGGAGGCTGAGCATTGTCTCTAGGAGTTTGGTGACATCCGCCAGGCTCCCTAACTGCCCCAGGGACCCAGTCTTCTTGTGAACAGCTCCAGGTGAGAGGTGTATGAGTCAGGGTCCTGGCAGGTGACAGGTGGCATTGAATGGAGAAGAGTTTAGTGAAAGGAACATTAGCAGAGGGGTAGACAGGGTTACAAAAGCCACTGTGGAACTTCCAGGCACCCAGGGCCTAGCAGCAGTGGGGAACCATCTCCCCTCAGAGGGGCCGTCCTTTAGGAGCTGTGGCCATGGCAAGGTTGGGGGCAGAGTAAAGAAATTCCCTGTCTGTTCCATCCTTCTGCCCTCCTATCTCTTGTCGATGTCTTCCATCAGCCAAATCCAACAAGTATCCAGAGGCCAAGGGAGCCCCTGTCACCCAGGCCAAGGAAATCAGCCGCTTTGGGGTGCAAAGTAAGGCAGAAAAAGCAGAGGATGGATCGGGGAAGGGGTGGCAAGTGGAGAGAAGCCAGAGCCACTGGGAAGGGAGGACTCTCATGGGGGCGTCTCCCTAGTGTAAACCTAAAAGAAGGAACTAAGCCAAAAATATAAAACAAGAGTTTATTTGGGCCAAAGTTTAGGATTGCAGCCCAGGAAACACAAATTGAAGTTGCCTTGAAAATGTGCTCTAGAGGACAAAAAAGAAGTCAGGAATATTCAAAGGAAAATAGAGAATCTTAAAGGGGCAGTTCAAAAGGTGATTTCCCAGAATTTACATTGGTTCACTAGAATAACATGAGCTACTGATTGGCTGGCTTTGCATTGTTCTTTGCTTCATAAATTCCAGGGACTTTGAAAAAAAGAAGGGGTGAGGGTCATATTGTACTACTTGTGATAACATTTGGGTAGTTTATACCTGCTGGGGTGGCAACTAGTCTGGAAACAGTTGTCAAGATGTGCAATTTTGGCGGGCTGGCTAGCTCAGTTGGTTAGAGTACAGTGTTATAACACCAAGGTTAAGGGTTCAGATCCCCATACCAGCTGGCCACCAAAAAAAAAAAAAAAAAAAAAAGAACGATTTAGCAATTATCTCAGACAAAAGAGAGGGGGACGTGACTGAAGTCCCTGCTCCTATGTCTCTGGGTCTAATAATAAGTTTAGCAGACCTCACACGGCTCAGATTGTTCTGGGCCACTCTTCTTTCTCAGTAGGGACAGCCAAGTGTCCTGTCTCTTCTTCCAAGCTGGGAGTTCCTGAATAAATGAATAAACAAAAAACTGAAGGAATGATGAATTTGTAAATGGATGAGTAACAGAATTAACTGGAGGGGCTGGTTCCCGTGGGTACTGAGAACCCGGGGGGTAGTTTTTCCCAGGCTTCCCATCCTCTCAGGTCTTTAAGGACTGTTTTCTGAGTACCCATTTCCGGATCCTGCATAGGATCCTGAGCAAGAGAGGAAGCGGCCATGGGGCAGGCAGGATGGGGGCAGGGAGTGCTATCGGGCACTGGGGAGCCTGTGTGGTACTGCAGGGGCCAGAGGCCTTGCCTCTCTTCCCTCTCCTTGGAAACTTACTCAGGGAATGGGTCCCCTGAACTCCTGTGCTGTGGGTTAAATGTGTCCCCCAAAAGTTCATGTGTTGGAAACTTAATCTCCGTTGCAACTGTGTTAAGATGGTGGGAAATACTATTATGGTAATTGAAAGGTAGGGCCTTTAAGAGACGATTAGATTGTGAGGACTGTACCCTTGTGAATGGATTAACCCATTGATGGTGTAATGGGTGATCATGGGAATGGCTTTATAAGGAGAGCCAGTGAGAAGTTTAGCTCACTCTAGCTTAGACCATTCTTGCCACATGACCCCTCATCTCCTGTAGAAGAAGGCCCTCACCACATGTGTTCCCTAGACTTTGGACTTCCCAGTGTCTGAAACTGTAAGAAATAAATTCTATTTCTTTATAAATTGTCCAGTTTCAGGTATTCTGCTATAAGCAACAGAAATGGGCTAATACACTCTGCCTTTTCCATCTGGGCTGCTGAGGGACATAGGCTGGGTTCATGGGGCTTAGTCAGGAGACGAGAGGAGAGGGGTAGCAGGATGGAAAGTGAGGGACATGTCGCCCTGATTAGTGTAGTGTGCACATCGGCAGGGCAGCTGCCTCAATACATGCCTCCTGGTGGGAGGAGCAGAGCTGGCCTGGGGACTGTGCGTGTTCTCAGAGTGACCTGGGAGGCAGGGCTGGTGGCAGCTGGTGGGAGGGTCCTGGCACTGTGCTGGCACCTGCACACCCGTGTGTGTGCATTCTCTGTCCTTCATACTTCACCCCAATATGGGGCCCGGTCTGCTTGTAAATCACCCCTCCTGCTCCAGGCACATCTCCCAGCAGGCTCAGGGGTATGGCAGAGTCTGTGTGGGTCCTCTAGCCTTGATGTTTAAGGGTGCAGAGGCACAGCAGTGGTGTGAAGGTTAATTCTAGGTGTCAACTTGATTAGATGAAGGAATGCTGAGAAACCTGGTAAAGCTATCTTTTTAGATGTGTCTGTGAGGGTCTGGGTGGACTTGGTGGGAAAGACCCACCCTCAACATGGGCAGGAACCATCCAATTCTCTGGGGGCCCAGAGAGAACAAAAGACAGAGGAAAAAGGTGAAGCTCTTTCTCTATCCGCTGGAACTTGGATACGCTCTTCTCTCCTGTCTGTGGACATCAGAGCTTGAGACTTCAGCTTTTGGGTTTCAGGACTTATACCAAGGACACTATCGGCTATCCTGGTTTTGAGGTCTTTGGACTTGGACTGAGCCATGCTGCCAGCATCCAGTTTGCAGATGGCTTGTTGTGGGATTTTTCTTCAGAATTGTATGAGCTAATTCTCCCGATAAATCCCCTCTCATATATTTATAACATAGCCTATTGATTCTGTCTCTCTGGAGAACCCTGACTAATACAGGTGGTAAGACCCAAATCTCATGAGGAAGACTTTGCAAGGGGCTCAAAGTTTTGGGGCCCAGGAGCCAGCACTGGGATTGGGGTGAGGGCCAGAGTGGAAGGCCAGAGGCCTAGAGCAGGTCTTCTCCTCAGGGGTCTCACCCAGTGAGTCTTCAGACACCATACCTCCCACCTCTACCTTGGACCAGAGTTTGGCAGGCAACAGCTCCTGTGACTGGATGGTGGATGCCAGGAAGCTGAGCATCAGCTGGGATGATGGGCAGGGGCCTGGGGCAAAGGTTAAAGGGCAGAGAGTCCCATCCCATCATGCTTCAGATCTGCCCCACTCCCAACCAGGGACTGAACTCTGGCCCCAAAGCCCTCAGTCGGGTCCCCTGTGGAAGTCTGAGTGAGTAGCAGGAGGTCCTATCCCCACTGGGGGTACTGATCTGGTATGTAGGGGACCCTGGTCCATCTGTGCTCAGGTCTATTTCCAAAGATTTCCAGATATGCTGACAGTGGGGTTCCAGTCGGTACCCTGAGCTTTCTCAGCAGGGCCAGTGGCTGAACAAAGAAGGCAGAGACTTCAGCAGCCCTCCACTCCCAACACTTCCCCACACCAGACACCCCCCACTCTGCCCTGCATCCCATTGTCTGCCCTCTAACTCAGGCCTCAAATTTGGGAATGCTTAAGGAAAGTGGGCTGTGGCGGGGGCGTGGAGAGGAAGGCAGCCCTCATTCCCACTGAGTCCTGCCCCCAAAGGTCAATGGCGTAGTGTTTGCATATAACCTGTGCACATCCTCCTGGATAATTTAAATCATCTCTAGATGACTTATGATACCTAATACAATGTAAATGCTATGTAAATGGTTGTTATACTGTGTTGTTTTATTTGTATTCTATTTTATTATGTTTTTATTTATTTTTAAAAAATTTTTTCCTGAATATTTTCAATCTCCAGTTGGTTGAATCTGTGGATGCAGGGCCGACTGTATATCTCAATAAAGCTGTTACCGAAAAAGCTTGGAGGCAGAGACTTGAGATCACCATTGGGTTCCCGGACACCCAGTGCTTCAAGACAGTCCTAGCTGTAGTTCTGATCCACCGGCCACTGCCTCTGGCCACTTGACTCTTTGTGTTACTTGGAAGGAGCAGCTGGCATCCCCATCCCCTCAGCCCCTGTCTAGGGTCCTGTTTACCTCTAAACTGTGGGGTGGGCCACATGGTGCTGGCTGAGACCAAGCCTGTGACCAGAGGCCCCTTGCCTAGCCTTGGCCCACACTCCTGAGAGATAGTGTCTCCTCTGGCCAGCCTGCCTGGGAAGGCGAGCATTGTAAACACAGGGCCTGACTGCTAAGGGGATCAAGAAGGTGGCCAAGAGGTGCTGAGTTAACCCAAAGCAGAGGGCCCTGGGCAAATGTAAGCAATGCCCCCTACTCAACCAGCCACCTCAGCCCCAGTTCTGAGGCAGGCCATTCAACCCCGAAGGGTGTTGTCTTAGTTTGCAGTTTGAATTCTGGGCCCCAAGTCAGGATTACAGGACCAGGGGCCAAAGGAACTTCTGAGTCTCAGGAGCCCCTTCCCAATCCTTGGGCTTTGCATATGGACTGAGGCAGTGGGAAAAGACACCCCTGAGTGTGACCACCCAAACAACCCCAGGGGAGGGGCAGAGACCTGCCCTTGGGGCACTCCCAGCCTAATGCCCGAGGGAGAGGAAGACCAAATCTCGTAGCAGAGTGAAGACACAGTGCTGCGGGAGAACTGAGGAGGCTGTCAAGAAGCAGAAGTTCTCAAAGTGCCGAAAAGTCACCTGCAGTGGGAGAGGAGCAAGTGGAGGTCTCTGTGGTGGCTGGGAGTCTGGAGCCAGCCAGAGCTGGGCCGTCAGTTCCTCTCCTCTGGCTGAGTTGCTTAAATTCTCCAAGCCCCAGTTTCCTGGGGACTGTCATGGCAACTGCCTCCTAGATGGTTGTGGGCATGAATTACCATCATCTGTGGAACCCCCCAGCACATAAGGACACCTGGCCCAGGAGTCTTTATCACTGCCATGGGGGTGGGGGCTGGAGCTGGGGCTGTACGTAGGGCTGTGTGCTGCACAAGTCTAGGGAGCCTCATTCACATCTTAGCCATTCTGGATCTATGGTGAAAACTTTCCAGCGAATGGAAGGAAGGAAGCTGTCTTGAGAATTGGCAACTTTTACTAACTCACACAAATTTGCCTTATGGTCTAAATATGTGCTGTCCAGTTAGTAGCCACTAGCTACATATGACTATTTATATTCAAAGTTATTAAATTAACTAAAATTAAAAATTCAGCACTAGCCATATTATGGGTACTCAGTAGGTTCACATGGCCACAGTATTGGACAGTGCAGATATAGAACATATCGATCATTGCAAAAAGTTCTGTTGGACCCCTGAGAAGGCTTGAGAGCAGGGCCAGAAAGGATAGGAAGAAGAAAAGTGGGTGGGAGGAAGAGGGAATTCCAGGCAGAGAGCCACATACATTTCCTCTCCTCTTTGCTCTATGCTCTTAGCTTCTCCAAGCCCTAATGAGACCCCCAGAGGTCAGTCTTTGAGAAAAGAAAGTCAAAAGAGATTGAAGCCCAGGCAGGAATAGGCACAGGGCTGATTGGCTGCCTCTGCTGGCAAGCTCCCCTTCAGGCTACAGAACAGGCTTTGGGGTCACTGTGTGAGCACCTGGAAACCTTCTGCCCACTCCAAAGGTTCTGGCTCTGATGTGTGGCTCAGATATGCAATCTGAGTGCACTGAGCTCTCTATACCAGAAATAAAACAAAACAAAAAGCACACATACTCCTAAAAAACCCCAGCAGGTTCCATTAGTAAGGAAGTATCAGGTCTCAACTGTGGGTATTACCCTATGGGCAGTGATGGTCAGATGTGTGGATTGACATTCTGCACTTCAGGGAACGCTGCAACTCGGCACTGTGCCTGGAACACAGTAAGGTGGACCTGTTGGGGTATTTTAGGATGGGCAAAGGAGACACCTCCCAAGAGGGCTACTTAGTCTGAGTTTGGGAGAGGTATAGCCAGGCTGTATGATATGAGTTGTGGAATTAGAATTTCATATCTATGATGAATAGCACATCCCCCACCTGCTGAAGTTGCTCAGCTGGTCAGCCGGGGGTTGCTTTGCTTGGGATGGACATGAGATTACAAGTGGAGACTTGAGAGAATTGACATGGGAACCAATGAGAAAGGTGATTCAGAGGCAAGGGTTGTGGGGATGTGGGGGCAGGGGCTAGGATCCCCCACAACCTGTTGCAAAATACCATCTCCAAACTAAATCATTTGGTGTGCACGTGCGTGCCTATGGCTGTATGGGCCAGGAGAAGGGTGTAGAAGAACATCCTGGCTGTTACCACTGCTTACACCGGGGTGGGAATGGACAGGCATGGCAAGGGGCTGGAGCAGGCATCACCATGGGCTTTGCCTGTATACCTTTGTAGTATCTTATTTCATTTTATTCCATTTATCAACTATTGTGATGGGAAAGATATCAAATGCAGCAGAAAAATCCAATCATTTACTAATCCCTTCTCTTTCTCCCTCCCCACAGTGATTTTTTGCTTACAGCCACCGAATCCAGAGAGAAAACCAACCGGCTGCTATAGACAGTACAACCCGAAGGAGGTAAGAACAGGAAGTAACTTATGTTGGGGTCTCCTATGTGCCAGGTGTCATGCATACATCAGGCACGTATTACGTGTTCATTGCCTCACTGAATTCTCCCAGCATAATGTAGGGGTTATTACTTCATTTCACAGATGAAAGATTTTGGCTTAGGGTGGCTGAGTAACTTGGTGAAGTAAGTGGTTAAGGTTAGCATATTAGCTAAGGACCCAGTAGAAAACAGAATTCCCCTCAAAAGCATTTAGCTAAAGAGAATTTAAAGAAGGGACTATGCACAGATCTGCAGACATGGGTAAGAGAACCAGCAAGGGATGTTGAGGCAACCAGGGACTAGCAATAGCAAGAAGCCATTTCCACTTCCTGGGATGAAGTGACGGGGGGACCAAATAGTCTTACTGTGGGACCCAGCGAGAGCAGGAGGCCAAGGAAGAAATACCCCAACCGTTCTCCTCTCCTGCCCTCCTGTCCCCTGCTGCTGCCTCTCATTGATGGGAAGCCAGAAGGCATGAGAGCCTTCTCTAGCCTTCTCTCACACATCACTGTAAGGGAACCAGCAGTCTCCATACGAGAGCCATCTGTGCCACCTGAGGCTCAAGACTGGGCTTGAGTCCTTCCTTCCTTCTTTCTCTCTCTAGCTCAAATATTCCTCTTCTGAAGAGAGAGTTGTTTCTGGTCAGGAAGGCTGCATCTGGTTCCACTGGCTCAGCAGAGAAACAGGCCAGATGTTTATTCCAAGCCTGACGTTCTGTGTGCACCCGAGTCCTGTGCTCATACCCTTCCCTCTGCTAAGAGTCCTGTTTCCCAGAAGATCCTGGGCAGATCTCATTCACTGCTGTATTGTATCCTTGTATCTCGCACAGTGCCTGGCATGCACAAGAGAGGCCCACAGTGATCAACCTCAGCTGTGGAACTCGAATGCCTTGCCAGGTAACACCCTTTCAGGGCCCTAGGCTTTTGTTCCATAGAATGAATTTTCCAGAAGCTTCTTTACCTTCTGTTGCAGTTTGGGCCTTATAGGGAGATGATGATTATAATAATAAAAATAATAATATATTGTGGGTGCTTAAAATGTGCCAGGTGCCATAAAAAGCTTTTATGTGCATTACTTCACTGAACACCTTGTGTTGGACACCTCTTGTGCAAATCCTCTCAGCCGCACCTTTCCAGTTATATGCAGAGTTTGCAAGCAGCTCCACACAGAGGCATTCTAACAGTGTCTCGCCTCAGCTGTGGCTGCAGATCTCTCCCTTCTTGCGGATTTCTCTGATGCATGGCATTGGACATCCTCAGGAACCCACTTAGACACTCACTCATGCATACCTGAGAGTAGTTAATGCCCTGTGGGGCCACCCTGGACCAATGAAGCACCAATGTCCATGAATAAATGCTTTCACTTTCTGTCCCATTTCCATACGGCTCCCAAGGTCCTGTAGGAGTGGATGCTCAGATGCCCATAGCAGTGGCCAGTTCCATAGAGCATTCTTGAAAAAAACCAAGCAAAACATAATGTATCCTTGTTTTGGCTCTCCATCCTTCCCTACTGCACTCCTCCCACTCCTCATTCCTGCTCCCTGTGATCACGTTCCAAAACAAGCCTGCATGGAAGCCTTTGCCTTCAGCGCTGCTTTCAGGGAAGCCAGGCGAAGACAATCCTACGACAACTATCACAGAGGTACTCTTATTATCCTCATTCATGGCACAGGGACCTGAGACTTAGAAAGTTTCAATAACTTGCTGAGATCATACAGCAGGTAAAGGGCAGAACCATTAGAATGTACAATATGCTCCTCTCAGGGAGTGGGAGAATGAATTTGCCAGGGAATTGCGTTAGGATTTCTGGCAGTATGAGTGTCTGCTGAGGTTTGTGGCCACGAATCTAAAGTAAAACCAGTCAGTCAAGTGGGTATGCTAGCCATGGAGAAGGCAGGCGAGGGCTGGAGAGTGGGGGTTGGGCAGAGCAGGGGACAGACAGATCAGTAAGTAGCGGAGAGTCTTACGACAAAGAATGACAGGAGGCTTTGGCTCCTCGCGATGATGACACTTCCAAGGGGTGGAATGAAGATGCAAGGCCCAAGCAGCTCCTCATCTTTGATCTAGGAAAGAATGACCTCAAAGTCTGCTGGAGCACGAGCTTCCTCTTTGACAGGCCACCTAGGGTTGTGGCAAGGATGGGCCTCATGGCCAGAGGGCAGTATGGCTAGGCCTGGGGGTCCCAAGAACCAGGCTTATATTCCAGGCTCCCTAGCTTATTCAGAGTGTGACTTTGAGCGTATACTAAAAATTTTGTGTTGTTCATTTGAAATTCAAATTTAACAGGGCATCTGCGTTTTTATTTGGTACATCTGGCAGCTCTGACTGTGACACAGTAACACCCCCCAGCAGAGCCACTGCCTCCTCCTCCTGCCAGCTCTCTTCAGGGCCCTGCCACCACTGCCTCCGAGTGTCCCAAGCTCAGCCTCAGCCTAGACAACTGCTGTACCAGCCCTCTAGTGGCCTCTCTGCATCTAGCCCACACCAGATGAATATTCCTAAAACGCCTCTTTGAACACGCCACACTCTGGCTCTTCAGCCTTCAATGACTCCCCATTGCCCACAGAACAAAGTCCAGACTGCAAGGCTGACAGCAGACTCTCCCCACTGGCCTTCCCACACTGACTTCCTGCAACAACACACCTCTCCCCACCCTGTCCTTGTGCTCAGAGGGCCCTCAAGTATTCCCTCTCCTTCTGGAATCCCACTTGCCCTTGAAGATCCAGCTCAAAGGACCCATTGTCTGTAAAGCCCACTCTGACTGCCTAGTGTGGGTGGGCTCTCTGTGCCCTCCTGTCCCCTCCTTGGCAAGGCACATACTGCCTTTTACATCTCCCCTTAATCTGCTCCTTGGATCTTAAATCTTGTGTTGGATTAGCTATAAACTTATCATTTCAACTAGACTAGAAGCCCCTTGAGGACAGGATAAAGATCATGTGTCTCTTTCTCTTACAGTCTCTCTCTCAGTCCCAGCCAGAGTCGGTGTCTGCTGACTGGTGCTTGGGTTCTCAACCCCCCTAGCCACTGTCAGAATGAGTGGGCGGGCACCCTCTGGCCATGCCCCCACACTCACACACTCTCAGGGTTCATGGTCTCAGACCACGTCTCCGGGTCCCCCAGAAGCTTGCAGGAGATGGGCTGGGGCTGGCAGGAGGCTGACCTGGTTCACAGTGTGGGCAGCATGCTCCTGGCTCAGGGCAGGGTCCACTTGGGCATGGCTTCTGGGTACAGGTGATGGCCCCTTCCTGTGGGAAGCAGACCAAGGTGGCTGCTGGAGGGCAGGGCCTCAGACTAAGAACCTCACCCTGGCTGGGACAGGTCAGAGAGCAAGAGGGTGGCTGGGGCAAGGGCAGAAAAGAGACACTCTGCCCCCCCGCCCCTCCCCCCATCATCTCCTGATGCTCTTAACCATGTCTCAGGTGTCAGAACACCACAAAAGCAGGGGGATGGGGAAGCTCCAAGCCCAGCCAAGCCATGCAGTAGAGGTGGGGGTGTGGGCGGCGACGGCGGTAGGGGTTGAGGAGGTGGGAGTGGGAGCAAGGAGTTAGGAGAGGGATCTGTCCAATGACCACTTTGCTGCTCCAGGCGGCCCGGGGAGTCCAGCGGTCCGTCCAGGCCACCGCGCTGTCTGGCGTCTCCCGGAGGCCCCGGGCCGGGTTCAGGGGGCCGGTGGCCGGGGCAGTGCGGGGCCCGGGGCGGTTCCGCGGGGCGGGGATGCGGAAGTGCCGGGCGGGCGGGCGGAGCGGCGGGAGGCGCAGCTCCAGGACGGCGCAGCTCGCCCCGCCGCCGGCCGGTGCTCCGGGCGCAGCCCCGCGGGCGCAGCGCACGCAGGTAGGTCCCCGCCGCCGCGCTCTCCTGCCACCCCCTCTCGGGCCTCGACCGTGGCCCGCGCCCAGGGGCACCTGCCGGCGACCGGTCCAGCTGCGCTGGCGCCCGAGCTCGGTGGGCGCCTAGAGAAGGTGGCGTCCCGCTGGCCTGCGGCCGCCAAGACACCGCCCACGCCCCGAGGCCGAGCGGCGCAGTCCGTCCCCCCGCGGGGCACCAGCGCTGCTGCTTCTGTCCCTCGCGTCGCCTCCGCCGAGGACCGGGAGCGCCAGGGAGCGCGGCAGGAGCCTGGCCTGGGCCCCCGAGGAGCAAGGCCCGATGCGCCTTTCGGGGCGCTCCCCGTCCCGTTCCGCCGGCCAGACCCCGGCCCCGTGGGCTGGGAGCGGAGGGTGAAAGCGACCGTCCTCCGGCACCTTCAGGCCAGCGGCGGGAACTCGTGGGAAGAGCTGGGGGAAGGTGTCCGGGAGAGGCGCCGTCCTCCGACCGTGGCCCGGACACTTGAACGCGACGCTCCCGGCAGCGGAGAATCGGGGTGCAGCGCTTCTCGGGCTGGCTTCTTTGCGTCCTGCCCCCGAATTTAGGAACGAAACATGACGAGTGTCAAAGTGGAGGGAAAGTGAGGCTAGTGTGGCCGCGATGCGTGGGGGACGAAGGCGAGGACCTGCACCTTCCCGCGCCCGCTTGTCACCTGCACTCCGGGAGGGACCAGAGCGGGCCCCCGCGAGCGGGGGTGTGAGTGGGGGACTTTCGTGGCCTCGCTGCCACCCTGGGCACAGCGAGCGGTGGGGGTGGCGGTAGAGGCACAGGGCGCCAGCAGCCGGAGGAGCAGCGGTTCGGCGGCAGCCCCTAAAGCAGCGCCCGCGGTGGCCCGGCGGGCTGGCCCAGCAGGCGCGGGCGGGCGGTGTGCGCGGGCGGAGCCGGAGGGGGTGGCCTCCGCGGCCTGGCGTGGCCTGGGCTCCCTGCCGGCCTAGAGCCTAAGTGACCAGGACCAGAAAGGACGCGGGCTGGGCCGATGGGGGGAGCTGGGGGTCCTGAGCAGGGGGCCTGCGGGCCAGAGGCAAAGTCCCCGCCCTCCCCTTAGCTGTCGGGCCTGGGGAGTGAGGGTGCTGGGGCTGAGGGGCTCCCACAAGAGTCTAGGGAAACACGGGGAAATCACCCTTCTCACCTAAAGGCCCTACCTTGGGGTTTCCCCCTGCACCCCGGCCTTCCCCCACCCTGCCCCTGGCAGGAAGCCGAGAGAGCTCGCTCCATCTGGCTCGTGTGGACCTCAGCGGGGCAGGGCCCGGGGTGTGGTCAGCTCACCTGGAGGGGCGGGGTTAGGGGTCGGGCCCAGGCCAGGAACCTCTTGCCTTCTCCCTGAACTGGGCGTGGGGTTTGCAGAGAGATGCTGTGGACCCCCAAACCTGGGAGGGGGCAGGGTGCCTGCTGCTCTGTCCTCCACTCCTACCACTATTGAGGGGCTTCCTCCCCTAGCAGCAAATCAGGGGCTGTCTCCTGGGACTTCAGCAGGGCCCTGGGTGAGCTGCGGGGTCTCCAGCCCCAGCAGGGGCTCCAGGGCTCCCCTCTCGATGCTTCACTGCCTGAACCCCTTGTGGGGGTTTCCTCAGGTCCTCAGCACCCCATGGCCCTTTTGACATTTCCATGGAAGCTGCTGGAGGAGCTGTTGGTTTTCCTCACTTTCCAAGGCTCACAAACCTAGGCCTGGGGGCTACGTACACTTCACCCCAATCCTGTAGACCCCTGAGAAGCTCAGACACTGAAGTTCAGAATCACGGGCATAGTGATGGTGTGAATCAAATCCAAGCCCACCTCTGGGCAGGAGGAAGCTTGTGGGGGCAGGATGCGGAGTCTGGTCCTGCTCAGGGTGAGGCCCGTGTGGACCTGGCCGCAGATGACATCCCCTGAGGCTGAACACCCTTCTGTGACATGGTGACAGACCCTCCCTCAGCTGTGGCTGGGCTTGTCTTGGGAGCCCCTTTTCAAACACCCTCCTCTTAGGCTACTGCGGCTTTGTGACACCTGCTCTGTCCACCTGACTTAACCAGAATTGCCTGATGCTGGTGACTGTCACCTCTCAATTTTAGGACCCAGGCCTCAGAGGGTTGCAAATGCAAATAGGGGTGCTCCCCACCAGGCTAAATATACAATGCTGCCAGCAGGCTTGGGGCTGGGGTGTGGGCTGTGAGGTGGGGAGTTGAGAATTTGGCCTTGGGGACCCATTTGTGAGTTTCCTACATCCCTTCCTTCAGCTCACAGTGAGGTTTCTGAGTTGTCCCGCTCTGGCCACTTTCATTTCCTCTGGGGCTGGTGGAGGTTGGTGCAGAAAGGGGAACTGAGCCACTGGTCTTCTGAGGCCTGGGGGCAGGGCTGGGAGCTTGCTCCCCTCCCCTGCCAGCCCCTGTGACAGGGAGGAGCTGGCCTACCCCTTCCCAGGTTCCTGGCACCTGAGCTGTGCACTGCTCTGAGCAGTGGGAAAGTGGCACTTAGCAGCTGCAACTCAAAAAAGTACTGGGTAGGGAATTTCAGGGGAAACAGGCTCCATCTTGTAAGGCTCATACAGGCTTGGAATGACAGGGTGGGTCCAGAGCAACCCTTTGTGTATTACTTGCTGAGTGGCAGATTCCCTGTGACCAGTGGGTCCTATGATGGCTCACTCCTTTCAGTCTCTAACCCTGGGGTCTCAGAGTTAAGAACTGTATTAGTCCGTTTTATGTTGCTATGACAGAAATACCTGAGACTGGGTAATATATAAGGAAAAGAGGCTTATTTGGCTTACGATTCTGGGACAGCTGCATCTGGTATGGGCCTCAGGCTGCTTCTACTCATGGCAGAAAGTGGCTGACAGCTGGCAGGTACAAGCAGATCACATGGCAAGAGAGGAAGCAAGAGAGAGAGAGGAGGTGTCAGGGTCCTATTGAATAACCAGCTCTCCTGGGAACTAATAGAGCGAGAACTCACTCATTAATTTCCCCTCCCTCAGGGAGAGCACTAATCCATTCATGAGGGATCCGCCCCCACGACTCAATCAGTTTCCAACACTGCCACATTGGGGATCAAATTTCCACATGAGTTTTGGAAGGGACAACACATCCAAACTCCATCAAGGACCAAGGGCGTGGGCAAGGAGAGGAGAGAAATTGCCCAGGTACTGAGAGGGTGGTAGAGGGTGATCCAAGCCAATGCCGTTTTGTGCCCTGCTTGCCATGTTGACTCCTGCTTAACCTCATTCCTTTGCTTCGCTGACCAGTTACACCCTAACCTTTGGGCAAGCTGTAAAAGAAACCCAGTTTACACAGAGTGAATGATTTATTGCAGCAGGTGGCGTCAGTGGTGCTGGCTCTGAAATCACAAAATCCCCCTACCTCGTGAATTACAAAGACACCCAGTGTATGATGTTTTACCTTATTTTCTTAAGATGTTTCTTTAAAGTTATTCTTAGTAACAGGGGCTTTTGCTATATAAACATTTTCTAAACTGCAGGGTAAGAGAGCTCTCACCTGATACTTCACTGATTCTAGCTTTCCTGTCTGTAAGTCACCCAATTAATAAATATCTCTATTATTGAATGGACCTACCTGCTTCTTTCTTTCATCTCAAAGCACCTTCTCAATTTCCAGGGCATTATATTTTAACCCCCTCCTCCCACAAAATACTGTGAGGAGTTTCCCATTCTGGGTCTGGTGAGGGGCTGGGCAGGTGGAGGGGAGGAGGCAGGGGTCCATGTGGCTGGCTGGCCTGACTCTAGGAAGCCAGAGAGGGTGGCCTGGGGAGGTGGGGCACACTCCCCAGGGAGGCAGCTAGACCTTCCTCTGTATTTCCTGTAGTGTGTGCAGCACAGGCGCTGACAAAGGTCAGGGGCTTTGTAAGTGCTACGTGATGCATGTGCAAAGGGAAGTGAATGGGAGGAACAAGACACTGGGACATAGATAATCCTATAACACTAAGATCTGAGTTTGGTGGCCATTGTCCTTGCTGGACACATTATGAATTGATTAATGAGATTTCTTTAAAGATGTCCATGTGGACAACTATAAAAAAGCAACTACAGCTAAGCTGGGGCTACTAGAGCTCAGGGGAAGAGGAAGAGAGACCTACGGAGTTCACGAAGGTGGGAGAAGCCACGATGAGAGAAAGAAAAAACCGCTCCGACCATTTCGAATCCTGGCTGTTTCGAGGCTGGAGCTGCTGAGTGCACAGAGCAGGAGCTGGCAAAAGCCATAGCTGGGCCCTTTGGATGAAGTTGCTTGGAGGTGGCAGGGGAGAAGAGGGTCTTGGTGGCCTCCAGGCCAGCAAGACCACTAATAGGGTTTCCGTGGACCCACATAGGAGCGAGGAGCCAGAACAACTAAAAAAAAGGGGCCACTCAGAGGCCAGTGAGTCATTACAAGGGATCAGTGCATGGCCCATCCCATGGGAAGTGTTCGCAGCACGGGTGGAGACGGACCCACCAGGGGAATGCTGGGGCACAACAAGGACAGCTGATCTGCCTGCCAATCAGTGCAGGACCACTCAGTGGAGACTGGTAAGGAATGTAGAACTGCAGGGGGTGCAGTTTGCTGAAAAGACTCAGGCCAGACCAGAGTTTCTACACAACCCAGGTGCACTGGATTTCACTAGATCCTGAAGTTCCTATAAAGTCAACTATTAAAACCTGAGCTGTACAAAAGCCTTCCCTAGGGAATCAGCAGCAAAGCAGCAATTTAGCTCAACCGCAGAGCTCAAGTGCTAGTCCCCACAGGAAGCTCCCCCATATTAGAAGTAAGCAAAGAACAACAAATTAGTTCTGGTGCAGAGTTTAAGTGCTGGGGGTAGCTAATAATCCAACACAGACCTGGAAGATAAAACGAAATTCCCACAACCAGAGACGAAGTTTGATATTAACTAGTAAAGGTCTCATTTCACCAAAGAACACCTGTCACACCTAGAAGGACCAGAAGTCCCCTGGGCTACCAAGCCAGAAAGCGGGGAGGGCCAGGGCCTCAGCAACGCCCTCTGACACCTGCAACCAGTCCAGAGAGTGGGGGATGAGGGCCTCGGCCACACCCCCCCAACACACAACCACCACAGCAACAACCACTGCACCACCACAGGAAGTGCCCTGGGCTCTCCCAAGCTGGGGCAGTGGGGGGCCTCGGCCATGCCACCCCCACACCTGCAACCAGCCCAGTGATGACCACTGTGCCACCACATGAAGCACCCCCGCTCTCCCAAGCTGGGGTGGGTGGGGGGTGCTGAGGGCTTTGGCCCCACTCCCGTGACATCTTCACCAAGCCCGGCAGTAACCAAGGCACCGCTAGAAGCCCGCTGGTCTCCCCTGTGGGAATGAGGGGGGTGCCACAGGCCTCAATCCTGCCCCTCCCCCCTCCTCCTTCTTCCATCCCATTTCCTTCCCCTTCCTCCTCCCCTCCCTCTCAACTGCTCCACAACAACATCATAGAATATTAAAAAAAATAATATTAATAAAATAAAATAAAAAAGATGTCCTTGTGGGGGGAAGCTTTCTTCCTGAGGGAAACCGAGGAAGAAAGGAAGCTCTGAGAACTGGTGTGGAAACCCTCCCTCCACTCACAGGCTCTGCCTTTGTCTAAGGCCAGGTTTCTGGAAGCCGCAGTGGGATTCCTGCTGAGGGACTTGTTGAGGGGGTTGTCAGGGGAAGGAGGGTGAGAAATCAGGGCAGGGAAAGAGCTGAGCAGGGATGTGGAAAGGAGGCAGGAGACGGGCTTTCGCCTGGTCCCCTGGGCTCACTGGGCACAGTGGTTAGCCCACCTTGGAGCAAGGGAGCCTGGCTTTGGTCCCCGGGTGGCAGGCAGTCACTGGCTATGGGTTGCCCCCGGCCTGGTAAAGGGCATCAAAGGAAGGTGCCCACAGCAACCTCTGCTTTGTAAATCTTCCCTTTCCCTCACCCCCAAACTGAAAATTCTGTGACCCTGTGGGCAGAAAGCTGATGGTTGGAAAAGAGCATTGGCCTTGACCAGGTGGGTGCACTAGAGAGTCTGTCCCTCAGACCCCTGGCTTGCCCCTGAGCGCCCTTGTCCTGCCAGGGCAGCGAGTGCCAGCTGCTCCTGTGCTGATGCTCCCACCTGGCTTCTCCTGCAGACCCCGTGCCATGAACCAGCCCGGGCCTGGGGCTCCCCCACCGCCCCGTCGCGTGCGGCTGAAGCCCTGGCTGGTGGCCCAGGTGAACAGCTGCCAGTACCCAGGACTTCAGTGGGTCAACGGGGACAAGAAATTCTTCTACATCCCCTGGCGGCATGCCACGAGGCACGGCACCAGCCAAGAAGGGGACAACACCATCTTCAAGGTATGCCCTGGACAGGGGGCACTGACTGGACCTTCCAGGCACCCCATCCCCAGAAGAGTATCACACCCCCTCCATATATATACATGCAAACACACACATGCACTCACAGACGTGCACACACCCCCAGGGCTCCTCAAAGCCAGCCACTCTCCCAGCCACCTTGCTGCTAGTGACTCTAGGCCTAGACCAAGGGGTCGCAGGCATGGCCACACGGTACACCTTTTCTCACCTGTACCCCAGAGCAAGGTGGGGGCTGCAGGAGACCCTCCTGGAACTCCTCCCACTCACCCCTTGTTCTTGTCTCACTCCTGTTACACATGAGTGCGCGATCAGTGTCCACATACGCTCACAGGAGCCAACAATTCACTGGTAATCTCAACGCTGGGAGGTGCCCGCTACAGTAGTTTTTGCTTATACGTCTTGTTTGCATGTGTGTGTATGTGAAGCGCAAAAGTGCAAGTTCTATAACGAGCGTTTTTTCACCCCACCCCTGGATCGGCTTTCCTTTCCTACTTACGTCCACATCACTTTTTGTGTCTGTTGACCGCTCTACCTGAGCACACATCAGTATGTAGATTTTCTTAACTCTTACCCTGTATTCATCTTAAATTATTTCTTTGGGGTCAGTTCCTAGAGTTAAAACTTGCTGGGTCAAAGTGAATGCATACTTTTAATAATCTGGATACAGATTTCTTAGTCTTTTCACTTGATCTCTACCTATTCAAAGTTCTTTTTCAAATCAATTTCTTATTTTTGAATATGTAACACAGTCACACATTCAAAATTAAAAAGGTGTGAAATGGTTTATGGCAAAAAGTCTTCCCCCCGTCCCTGTCCACAGCCATCCTCCCACCAAAGGCAATAATGTTTATCCTTCCTGGGAGATTACTGTTAATATACAAATACGAGCCTATCTTTTCCCCCACTTTTCAAAAAAATAGTTACATGTGTGCATACTCTTCTGCACGTAATATTTCTTTTCTTTTCTGTCTTGCCCCTATACCAACGAGGATGCACGTAGTATCACTAGAAGATCGCTACACTTCAGTCCACATAAAACTTCCTCCTTTTTTTGTTTTTGTTTTGCTGCCCATCGCTCTACTCTGTGGGTTGGTCATAAACCAGCCCCTCACTCATGGACGTTGAGCATTTTGGATCTTTGGCTTTTACAAGTAGTGCTACAGTGAATAACCTTGTACGTGCATAATCGTGTGTGGATGCTTCTATAATCTTAGGATAAATTCCTAGAAGTCCAATTGCTGGCTTAAAGGGGAAAAGCTTTTGTAATCCTGACATCACCCAACTGCCGTCCACAGTAGTCACAGGCACAGCCGAAGCGAAGCGTATGGAGCCTGTGCTACATCCGGGCACAGTTCTGAGTGCTTTGTGGACCTCACCCTGTGAGGTGGGCCCTGTGAGGAGGAGACCATGGTGAGGAGAGTCAAGGTGACATGGCCTGGCGTGCAGCTGGCAGTGGCACATTCTGGAAGCAAGGCCAGCCTGGCTGCAGTGTACATGGCCTCAGCCACAGGTTCCGCTCTCCTCCTTAGAGATTGTACCTGTTTACACCCAGCAGCACTGACTGCGGATGCCCCCAACGCCCCTAAGCTTCATGGAGCTTGTTGGAACCTGAGAGAGGGAAGCCTGCATCACACCCCCAGGTGCAGACGAGGCCTTGGGGCTTGGCGAGGCTCAGCCGGTGGCTGAGTAGTGTCACCGTGCTGCAGTGACCCCCATACTCGACCCCCAACTCATCCCCAGTTCGCAGGCTGGGGCTTGGGAGAGGGGTGAGGTTGTCTGTGGCCGCTGACCTCTCTTCCTGCCCCAGGCCTGGGCCAAGGAGACGGGGAAGTACACGGAAGGGGTGGACGAGGCGGATCCGGCCAAGTGGAAGGCCAACCTGCGCTGCGCCCTTAACAAGAGCTGCGACTTCCGCCTCATCTATGACAGGCCCCGGGACATGCCGCCTCAGCCGTACAAGATCTACGAGGTCTGCTCCAATGGCCCCGCTCCCACAGGTACCATGCCTGGCCCTGTGTGGGCCTCCTAGGAGGCTATGCGATGTCGTGGCCCCAGCTGTGACTTCTGGGTCAGTCATGGATTTCTTCGGGGACTTCCTGGGCCAGGGCTTCTTCAGCAGCGTCCCCTAGCAGTGGTGTCCTAGCAGTATGTCCTAGTAGTAGGTGGGTGAGCAGAGAGGGCACTGAGCTCGGACCCAGGTCCTCACAAGGAGGGCGGGGGCCTTCGGTCTCCTGTGACAGGTTGGGAGGTTGTGTTCAGCAAGGCCACAACCTGAGAGACTTGGTCCAGACAGCCAGTGCTGGGCTGAGCAGATGTCATAGACTCCCCTCACCTGGGCCCTGCTCTGTCTCTGCCTCCCTCCACCCCACACCCCTAGGAATGTGCCTTTGTCTCTAGAGCTGAGCCCTGACCCACTGATTCTGTCCTGAGGGATAAAGCTGATGGGTTTCCTATCCTGGGGCCTGTGGGTGGGGTCTGCCAGGGGCCCCAGTGGGAGCCTGTCGGTCTCTGCCTCCCTCTCCAGGCACCAACATGATGATGGTGGGTGTGCACAGGCCCAAGACCCCCTGCAAGGAGGTGTATGTGAAGCATCTGGGGAACCGGCTGTACAATGTCACCTACATCATCAAGGAGAAAGGGGACTACATCCTCATTGAGTGGAGTGACTGAAGTGTCCCTGGAAGACCCTTCAAAGTCAATGTGCTCTGAATCCCACAACTGCCTCCCCCAGCTTCAGGCTCCACCTCCAGCCAAACACACACCCACTCTCTCTCTCACACACACACACACACACACACACACACACACACACACACACACACACACACACACACGTGCCACACGCAGATGCACACAGGCAGATGCACACGTGCAGAATCAGACACTACAAGCACCTGCCCTGGGTGTGAAGTGAATGCACAGCCTCGCACCCCACTGTGCCCTGGGGGTTGGAGGGCCTCGTCTGTCTCAGGACAGTGTCCCTCCCTCGAATGTGACATGAGAGCAGACTGGGGCCAGGCTCAGGGGCAGAGGCTGTGACATAAGAGGCTGGACAGAGGGTTGGGGAGCCAGGGAGGCCCTGAGCTTATTGCCAGTGTGACTTTGAATTCACCTCTCAGATTCCTCATCTGTGGAATGAGGATAAAGGCTCCCCATTCTGCACAGTTGGGTGAAGATTAGAGATCACGCAAGAAAAATGATAAGAGCTTATACCTCCATGCCGAGCATGAGGCTGGGTGGTTTTCAGGCATGTATTTATTAACCCTCACAAACACTCCGTGAGGGTTGTGCTGTTTGGGCTCAGGTCACAGCTATGAGAAATTAGCCACCGAAAGTGCAACGCTGGGTCTGGGTCATAGATTAGTAAGCCTCAGGCCCAGGATTTGGCCTGGTAGCCCGCCCTCTGTGCTCCTAGCCTCTCTGCCCCCAGCCCCCAGAGGACTTGCCTTCTTTTTTTCTTTTTTCTTTTCTTTTTTTTTTTTTTTTAAAGATGACCGGTAAGGGGATCTTAACACTTGGCTTGGTGTTGTCAGCACCACGCTCTCCAAGTGAGCTAACCGGCCATCCCTATATAGGATCCGAACCCATGGCCTTGGTGTTATCAGCACCACACTCTCCTGAGTGAGCCATGGGCCGGCCCAGGACTTGCCTTCTAACAGGCACCCAGTAAAGGGAAACTATTTTCCTTAAACCTGGTGGGAATGGAGCGCCACTTCCTCGTTCCTTTTCTGGCCAGCTGGCCCTAGCTTTCCTCTGCTCTGACCCCAGCTCCAGGCTGCTGAGGCCAGGTCTCAGTGTTGAGTCACAGCCTCCCCTGCCCCTGCCGCACACTCCCAGGGAAGAGAAACTGCCCTCTGTTTACTGAAGCCTTAAGATACGTGGTGGGAAAACCACAATAAAAGAAGATACGTGGGGAGTGGGCTGGGGGAGACCTTTAATCCCTGTGCGGGCTGGGGGAGGGGTGCTTCAGACTTCTGGTCTCCATGGTGGGAGGGAGGGAGACTGCTTTGGCAGGATTCTCAGCTCCACCCTCAATGTCCCTCTTTGCCTGTGAGCCTGGGGCCCCATCCCCACCTCCCTCTGCTTTCCAGCTGCACTGAGGAGTTTCCCAGCCTTGTGGAGCCCAAGGGGCCCACGTGGGCAGCTTTCCTCACTTCCTCCCATTGGCCCCCTCCTGCTGAGCCTGGGCCCAGCCCTGCCCCCTACCCAGGCTCACCCTGCAGGCCAGGCCTGAGTTTGGGAGCTGGAAAATGGGGCTGGGACCAGCCATCCAAGGGAGGCCTTAGCATTTGGAGCCAAGCCTGGTGCTGCTAGGGTGGGTAGGGGTGATGAGTGAAGTCCGGGAAAGAAACTTATAGGTGAAAAGGGGACTAGATCAGCTCCCTTGATTTCAGAGACCAAACGAAGCGCCTGTTGTTGATTATTTATTATTTACTGAGCACTTACCATGAGCCAATCAGTACCCTAAATTCTTTACCTGCTTGATCTCAATCCTCACTGAAAGTCTATACAGTAGATGTCATAATCCCCAGTTTACAAGGGATCTGAGGCACAAAGAAGTAAGGGGTCTAAGACCACATGGCATTAACTGTGCAGGGATTTGATTCCAGCTGGGTTTGTTTCTCCCACAAGCAGGTGAGAGGGAAAACCCGAAGGGGCTATCCCAAAGCCCGAGAGTGGCAAACTTGTGTTTCTTTGGGGGTGTCCTTCTGGATCATAGGCAGGAGATTCGGCCCCCACCCCCGGCCCAGCTTCCTGGGGGGCTGGGGTTTGCTCTCTGGGGTCAGGACCGGGCTGGGGCGCCCGGGTGGGTCGAGGTGCCCACCCGGGAGGCAGCGCCGCTGGGCGGGATGAGCCCTCCCTGAACAAAGGCTGGGTGGGAGGCGGCCTGTGGCTCCCACCCCGCCCCGCCCGCGCCTGCCGAGCCGCGACGACAGACAGCGAGGCCGAGCGAGCATGGCGGGGGCCGGGGCGGCTCTGCTCCTGCGGCTCGGCTGCCTGGCGCTGGCCGCGGGCGCGGGAGGTGAGTCGGGGCGCCCGGGCTTGGGGGCCGGCCGGGCGCGCCCCTCCGCCTGCTCAGCCGTCCGAGCGGCCGCGCCGGGGCCGGGGCCGGGGCCGCTTCTCCCGGCCCTGCCTGCGGGGCGCGCCTCTCAGGCCGGCCGCGGACCTCCCCGTCGGTGGTCGGTGGAGCGAGCAGGATGGGCAGACGGACGGGGGCCCGGGAGAGGGAGGGGCCACCTGCTGTTGCTCGGAGGAAGTCCTGCGGGCAGCGGTGGGGTCAGGCCGCCCCGACATCTGCCAGTCTGAAGTTAATGCTCGGTCTTGAGAAAGCGGGAAAAAGCAGGCCGGTCTGAGAGCTGACTTTGAGTGTCCCTGTCTGGCCCTCCCCAGGGGACAGGCGGCAATGGAGCGCGCGGCGCAGGGACTGGGCGGGGCAGGACGAGAGCACAGCGACGAGGTTCCGTGGGGAGCAACCTGGTTTGTGCCACCCCAGGGAGCGCTTTCTGCGGGAAAGGGACTGGCCCCATCTTCACCTGGGGGTGGCAGAGGACCCCCCAGCTTCTCCCTGGCCCCCTTACTGTGCCTGCATAGGCAGGACTGGAGGAGTGTCCTGGGAGGTGGGGTCATGGGGGGTAGGGGGAGGCCAGATGGGAGTCAAGCTTGGGTGGAGGGTTTCAAATGCTGAGACTCCATCCTTGGCCACCTTCCATGTGGTGGGGAAGGAAGCTAGGCACAGGAGCCCCACCATGACAGTTCCATCCCAGGTGACAGGATGCTCCCTGCAAGGGATGGAGATGGGTACAGGGCTGGGAGGTTCGAACCCCTGAAGTGGGCGGGGAGCGGGGCAGGCTGGAGAGGGGAGTGGCGCTGGTGAAAGGTCACATTTGGACTTGAGGCCGTGTGAGCTACAAAGGTCGTGCTGAGAGAAGAGGAGCAGAGCTGGGCAGGGAGGCTTTGTCTTCAGCCTCCTGAGTGGAGACAGCAGGAGAGCGAGGCATGGATTAGGGGACGACTGGCGAGACCAGAGACTGATGGGATTTGGGAGGGGTGCAAAAGAGGGAGGCTGAGCCCTAGAGTTCTGGCTTAGGTAACCGGGTAGGTGGGTGGCTTTAAGCAAGCCAGGGAACTCAGGGCAAAGCAGGTTTGGAAGAGGACAAGGTCAGTTTTGGACTAGAATCCCCTCCCCACTTGGCAGTGGCAGTGGGGCAGGAGTGGGTGACATCGTTCCTCTGCCTTGCAGGCCTCGTGTCCAGGCCCAGCCTCACTAACGAGCTGCTGCTGTGGGAAAGACCCCCCCATCCTCCTCATCCTCTCTCCCCTCCCGCTCCAGACCCTCTGCTGCCCTGCCCACCCCACCAGGAGGAGGGGTCCGTGTTTGTGGGAAGCAACCCCTAAGTCAGCCTCCCCCCACCTCCCTTTACGGGAAAGGGATCAAAGTGAGAAGGTGGAAGTGGCTGTCCCCAGTCCCAGGCCTGAACTCAGGGGCACCCCTCCCGCCTTCCCTCCACATAGTGTCTTCTAGAACCAGGGACAGGCTGCCTGTGTGTTGATAGCTAGTGGGGTGCCTTCCAGAGCCTACCCCACCCAATCGGGGGCCTCCAGGACCCTCTGCCACATGCCTGGAAAACTGTCAGGCTAGGGGGTGGAAGCAGGGGGAAAGCTGCCCCTCCCTGAGCCATTCTCCAAATGTGGGGCCATTTTTGACGGGTGTAGACACTTAGAGCGTAGGGGCTACTCATGCGCTCCCTGAAAAGACTCTCACGCCAGTCCCAGGCACCTTAAAGCTGCCCTCTTGGCATGCGTCTTTCACTCTTCCTGCATTTCAGCCTGCTGGCTTCTGGGCCCTGCCAGCATGACATGTCAGCTCTGCAGGCCATCCCTGGCCAAGACCTTGGCCCAAGATGGGATGGCTGATCCTGACACCCCCTCCCCCCCGATGGCTGGGGACCTTCCCAGAGTCTGGGCAGGCTGCTGACAGGTCTTAGTCTGGATACTGCTTCGTGCACCCAGCGAGTCAGGGGTCCTGGGATGCACACCTGACAAGGAAGGAAAGTTGGTCTGGGCTACTTTCGTCCACTCAGGCCTTCCTCCTCCTCCTTCCATGCCCCCGCCTACAGCTTTTACTCCCTCCTTCCCTGGATGGTGGGTGGGCAGGTGGACAGGGCAGGGGCACAGGGTGACCCTCTTCCCCTCCATGGTTCGGAGGGCAGAATGCAGGAAACCTTGCCAGCCCCTCCCCCACAGGCCCACACTGGATTCTTGTGCCCTTCAGGTGGAGCTGTCCCCAGGGAGTCCCCTGGGCCTGCTGACATTCATGACTACCAGCAGCAGGCACCTGCCCACTCCTCAGCCCCTGCTGAGGCCCCCCAGGAGCAGTGGCACCCGCTGGGGGAGTGGCTGGGGCGGCTGGAGGCTGAGGTGACAGAGCTCAGAGAGCAGGTACCATGTTGGCAGGGCTGGGGTAGGGCAGGCTTGGTGCAGTGGGAGGGAAAGAGAGAAGGGGTTGGGCTGGGGGGCCCTGGAGCCCAAAACTAGAGTTTTGTTTTAGATGCACATGGGGTGGTTCTTATGTGAATAGTTCTTAACATGGATTCTTTCATACAAACGAAGAACTTCTAGGGTGTTTGTTTCTGTCAGTGCAGATTTTCATATTGTTTCACCTATTTGGGAAACATTATGTAGCACCTACTATATATACATAAGGCATCATCAGGAAAGACTTAGGATGGGTAAAGAAGTCTTAACTTTTGGGACAGGGCTTTGGGTCCCTATTCTGTCCAAGGAAAGGCCTCTGCTCTGGAACGGTCAACTTTTCTTCTTGTCCTGCCTCAGTTTCACCCCCCACAAATCTGGGAAGATGGTAGAGCAAGCTGAACCAGTGCCTGCTACCCCCTCTTTTCCCCAGAACAAGGAGCTGCAGGCGAGGGTGAGGCAGCTGGAGGCTTGCGAATGCCGCCCAGCCTCTCCCCAGTGCTCGGGGCTGGGGCGCGCCTGGCCTGAGGGGGCTCGCTGGGAGCCTGATGCCTGCACGGCCTGCATCTGCCAGGACGGGGCCGCGCGCTGTGGCCCCCGGACCGACCTGCCCCATTGCCGTGGTAAGTGCCACCCCATCTGCCTGCTGGAGTGGCGCTGTGTTCCTGAGCAGCAGACAAATGGCACTGTCTCCTCCACAGGCTGCAGCCACAATGGGCAAGCCTATGGTGATGGGGAGACCTTCTCCCCAGATGCCTGCACCACCTGCCACTGCCTGGTGAGTTCCTGTGAGCCACATGGATGTCCGATACCTGTCCCCCTCACCCGCCTGCCTCCCTTCAGTTCCGTGGAGCTGCAGCACGGTGTGCTAGATGTTATGTATTGGGGTCTGCCTGCCTCCCCCTGCAAACCTTGCCATGGGTGGTCCTCAGCTGATGCTGAGTACTACTGGAGTTCACCCCCCATGCACACCATGAGTGCCCCAGGCCCCTCAATTCGGACCCGGCAAACAGTGGAATGGAGGGCAGAGGATGTAGTGGCTGTGTTTCTCCATCGCCTGCTCACCTGCGTAACCTTCCTTGTCCCCACTCTTCCACCTGCCCCTGTCTTCAACCTCAGACAACCCCCCACCCCGTTCTCTCTCACCTGGCTCCATGTCCACTTCTTCCTGTCTTTCCTTCCTCTTCTCCATTGAGAAAGCCCTTGGCTCTCTTCCTAGAATCTCTCCCACTCTGGGGAATTTGCTTGCACCTGAAAGAGATGGTTCCCAGGGGTCAAGAGCATCAGGAGATGATGGGGGGGGGGGGAGTGTCTCTTTTCTGCCCTTGCCCCAGCCACCCTCTTGCTTTCTGACCTGTCCCAGTCAGGGTGAGGCTCTTATTCTGAGGCCCTGCCCTTCAGGGTCTGATGCCTGTGCAGCCACCCTGGTCTGCTTCCCACAGGAAGGGGCCATCACCTGTACCCAGAAGCCATGCCCAAGTGGACCCTGCCCTGAGCCAGGAGCATGCTGCCCACACTGTGAACCAGGTCAGCCTCCTGCCAGCCCCAGCCCATCTCCTGCAAGCTTCTGGGGGACCCGGAGACGTGGTCTGAGACCATGAACCCTGAGAGTGTGTGAGTGTGGGGGCATGGCCAGAGGGTGCCCGCCCACTCACTCTGACAGTGGCTAGGGGGGTTGAGAACCCAAGCACCAGTCAGCAGACACCGACTCTGGCTGGGACTGAGAGAGAGACTGTAAGAGAAAGAGACACATGATCTTTATCCTGTCCTCAAGGGGCTTCTAGTCTAGTTGAAATGATAAGTTTATAGCTAATCCAACACAAGATTTAAGATCCAAGGAGCAGATTAAGGGGAGATGTAAAAGGCAGTATGTGCCTTGCCAAGGAGGGGACAGGAGGGCACAGAGAGCCCACCCACACTAGGCAGTCAGAGTGGGCTTTACAGACAATGGGTCCTTTGAGCTGGATCTTCAAGGGCAAGTGGGATTCCAGAAGGAGAGGGAATACTTGAGGGCCCTCTGAGCACAAGGACAGGGTGGGGAGAGGTGTGTTGTTGCAGGAAGTCAGTGTGGGAAGGCCAGTGGGGAGAGTCTGCTGTCAGCCTTGCAGTCTGGACTTTGTTCTGTGGGCAATGGGGAGTCATTGAAGGCTGAAGAGCCAGAGTGTGGCGTGTTCAAAGAGGCGTTTTAGGAATATTCATCTGGTGTGGGCTAGATGCAGAGAGGCCACTAGAGGGCTGGTACAGCAGTTGTCTAGGCTGAGGCTGAGCTTGGGACACTCGGAGGCAGTGGTGGCAGGGCCCTGAAGAGAGCTGGCAGGAGGAGGAGGCAGTGGCTCTGCTGGGGGGTGTTACTGTGTCACAGTCAGAGCTGCCAGATGTACCAAATAAAAACGCAGATGCCCTGTTAAATTTGAATTTCAAATGAACAACACAAAATTTTTAGTATAAACATATCCCATGCAATATTTGGGACATTCTTATATATATATATATTTTTTTTAAAAAAAGATGACCGGTAAGGGGATCTCAACCCTTGGCTTGGTGTTGTCAGCACCACGCTCAGCCAGTGAGCAAACCAGCCATCCCTATATAGGATCCAAACCCGTGGCCTTGGTGTTATCAGCACCGCACTCTACCGAGTGAGCCACGGGCCAGCCTTGGGACATTCTTATATTAAAAAATGTGTTCTTTATCTGAAATTCAGATTTAACTGGGCTTCCTATATTTTATCTGGCAATCCTACCCAGTGTCAGCTGGCAGTGAGAAAGATGGGACAGGGACTGAGACCAGTGAAGTCTGGAAACGTAGCCTGGGAGTCTTGGCCAAAGAGGAGGACTGATGTCTCAGGAGTCGGTGGGTCTCAAAGGAAAGGAACCCCCCCCCCCAAAAAAAAAATCAGTGAAAAAAGTCCCCCTTTCTCTCCCCAGGGCACATGGTGCCTCAGGGCCACTGCCTATATGATGCCTTTGGAGAAATAAAGGCACACCTTTCCTCAAGGACACTCTACTTTCTTTTCTTTTTTTTTGTGACGGGCCGGCTGGTATGGGGATCTGAACCCTTGACCTTGGTGTTATCAGCGCCCTGCTCTCCCACGTGCACTTTCCTTTCATCTGTTGCAAAATACACTTGTTTCTCAGCTTCCCCGGGAGATTGTCTTCAGAACTCCCTGTGGATACCAAAATTTGATGACGCCCAAGTCCCTGATATTAAATGGTGTAGTATTTGCATATAACCCACGCTCATCCTTCTGCATACTTTAAGTCATCTCTAAATTACTTATAAAACCTGATACAATGCAAACGCTATGTAAATAGTTGTTATACTGTATTGTTTTTTTATTTGTATTAATTTTTATTGTTGTCTTGTTATTTTTTCTGGATGTTTTCTATCCGCTGTTGCTGAAATCAGCGGGTGCGGAACTGCAGATACCGAGGGTCAACTTTAATGGAAATGTACTGATTGTATCAGACACTTTACTGCCATCTTCTGGAGAGTTGTAGTAAATATAAAAATCTCTGATGTCTCTCAGCTGTGTGGTGTACCTTTGATGTGGCACCCAGTCCTCTGCGTCTCTTACTCAGGGGCCTTGTCCTGATTTTGCAGGCTGCCCTGGGGGTCACAGGGCTGGGGAAACGTGGCATCGAGAGCCCTGTGTCATCTGCACCTGCCAGGTAAGGAAATCAGAGCCTGGCCCCAGCCACCACCCCCATCCCTGCTGCTTGGCATCCCCAGGCCTGGCTGTGCCCAACCCAATCTGGGGGCCAGACAGGGCTGCTGCTGCCACCCAGGCATCGGGGTCTGCTAGGCCAGCAGAGTAACCCACTCGGGCAGTGGAGAGGGAGGGAGGGAGGGCTCAGTGTCTGCCCCACAGGCAGGAACTGTGCGGTGCCAGGGGCCCTCATGCTCAGAGCTCAGCTGCCTGGAGAGCTACACCCCACCTGGGGAGTGCTGCCCCATCTGCTGGCCAGGTGACCTCCTGCCCTGCCCGCCCCTCCAACCCCTCAGCCCCAGAGGGTCCAGTACCTAGTTGGGGTCATGCCTTCCCTTGGGTCATGTCCACCCACCCTGCTCTCTGGTGACCCGCCTGCCATCCTGGCAACCCTCCCCAGGCTGTGAGTATGAGGGGCAACTTTACGAGGAGGGAGCCAACTTTTTGTCCAGTTCCAACCCTTGTCTCCAATGCTCCTGCCTGGTGAGTCCCCCTGCCACCTTTGCCCAGGCCCTGCTCCTTCTTGGACACCCCCTGCCCTCCCCTGGGCCATGCCTGCCAGTCTTTCAGCCCCCTCACATGCCTTCAGAGAGCTGGTGCCAGTGGGGTCTTCCCTCCATCCCTGCCCTGTGCCATTCCTGCAAAGTGCCCGACACCTGCCCACCCTGCCCTCTTGGGGAGCCAGCCCAGGAGGCATTACAACCAATCCTGCATTACAGAGGAGCCTGGTTCGTTGTGTGCCCATGAAGTGCCCGCCCAGCCCCTGCCCTGAGCCAATCCTGAGGCCTGGGCACTGTTGCCCAATGTGTCAAGGTGAGAGCCCCTGACCCTTCCCTGGTGGAGCCCCAGGTGGGACTGTCACTCCATTTCTTGAACTGCAGAGCCCATCCTGCAGGACTCTGATCTGGGCTGCTCAGTGGGGCAGTGATGCCTGGCCAAGCCTGTGCTGGGGCTGGAATGCCTGAGCTCAAATTCTGCCATTGCCACTTAGTGGTTGTGTGATTCTAAGTTACTCTGTGCCTCAATTTCCCTGCTTCAGGTGCAGATATTGATAGTCTATACTTCAGAGGCTGCTTAATAAATATTTATTATCTGCTTTGTGCTCCTCTAACACGTAAGACACAGGGTCAGCCCTCAAGGATGACCACTAGAGGATGACACTGAGTCATATACCAATATTGTAAAATAATGTCCCAAAGGTGGGAATAGAAGCAGGCACCAGGTGGAAATTCAGAGGCAGGAGACCTAATCCAGCCTGGGCACAGGAGGGAAAGCATCCTGGAGGCAGCAGGTCCTGAGGTGACCCTTAAGGATAAAAGGCAGTTAGCTAGGTGAAGGTCCAAAGAAGGCAGAGGGCATTCCAGGACACTCAGGGTGTGTGTGTGTATGTTAGGTGGGAAGGTGCAAGTAGGATGAATGGCCAAAGCTTAAATGGACAGGTGAGGAGGGGCCAGAGATAGGTGGGGAGGTGGGCGTGGCCTTTTCATGCCTCAGAAGACCAGGAAGGGCAGGCCTAGGACACTGGGAGCCACCGAGGAGTCTAGGCAGAGGCATGAGCCAATCTGGTCTTGGCTCAGGAGGGAGCCTTCAGAGGGCATGCAGAGGAGGGTGAGGGAGGCTGAGCTGGGGTCCAGCCCAGCCCCCACCAGGCCTCCTCTCTGCCTCCCACCCCCACCCCCAGGATGCACAGAAGGTGACTCTCACTGGGAGCATGGCCAAGAGTGGACCACACCTGGGGACCCATGTCAGCTCTGCCGGTGTCTGGTGAGTGCCGAGGCTGCTCGTGGGCTGTCCCTCACCCCTCCCTGCCCTCAAGGCCACCACTCGTTCCACTGAATGCATCCCGTAGGCAATGAGAGGGGACAGAGATGGAGCAGACCTAATCCTGGGCGCCGTGAGGGCGGGGACTGGGTGGAGCTCTGCTGTAAGCCCAGCTGTGAGCACAGTAGTTGTTCAGCACGGGTTTGTGACCCGAATTCAAGGAGCTCACAGGGTGAAGGAGGAGAGAGACCGGGCAGGATATGACCGGCAGCCAAAGTTCCAGGGAGGAAGATGGGCAGTTTGGTTCACGGCTTTGAGAACTGTGCTGGTTAGGTAGCCGCTGCTGCATCTGGCTGCTGAGCCCTTCAGATGTGGCTGGTCCGAAGGGAGATGTACTGTAAGTGTAAAGTACGCTTCAAAGCTGTAGTAGGAAAAATAAGAATGTAAAATATCTCATTGAAATCAACATTGAAATCAACATTTTGGATATATTGGGTCGAATGGAATTTATTACTAAAATTTAATTTTATCTGTTTCTTTTTAGTTTTAAAATTTGATTACTAGAGAATTTAGAATGGCTTGTTTTATATTTCTAGTGCACAGCACAGATCTAGAACATCTGCCGGGAAGAGATGGTGTGACCAGGCCTTAAAGGCTGAGTAGGAGGGGCTGGCCCGTGGCTCACTTGGGGGAGCGTGGTGCTGACAACACCAAGTCAAGGGTTAAGATCCCCTTACCGGTCATCTTTTTTAAAAAAATAAAAATAAAAAAAATAAAGACTGAGTAGGCTTCGAGTAGGGAGGGATGGGGGGAGACACTCTAGGTATAGGGAATAGTCAGGGTAAAGCCTGGGAGGAAGGGAGGGACCTGTAGGCCCTGATGTCCAGGCAGGCTCACTGGCGGGGTTGTGTTTTGTGGGGCCTGAAGCCAGAACCATGGAGCTTCCCAACAGCTTGCCAAGGACTAGGGACACCCCTGTGTAGGCCCTGGGGCCCCCACCCTGCTGCAACCTTGTCCTCCCCCTCCCTGTGCGCACTGACCCTCCCTACTCCCCACCTGTGAGAATAGACCCCACAGGGGCTGGAGGTGGTAAGCCCAGGGATGCAGGTGTGAATTTGAGGGGTGAGATCTGTTTGGGTCAAGCTGTGGGGGGACAGCAGCAGCCACCTTGTTAAGTACCAGCTTCCAGAGGCAGGTGCCACACCAGGCACCGTCTCTCATTTCTTCCCCATAGCAAGTCTATGAGGACAGGACTATTATTGTCCCTTTTTTTCCGAGGAGTAGACTGAGTCACAGAGAGCTTAAGTAGCATGCTAGGTTATACATCTGCATTAGTTTCCTGAGGCTGCTCTAACAAAGTACCACAGATCAGGTGGCTTAAACAACAGAAATTTATTCTCACATAGTTCTGGAGGCGAGAAGTCAGAGATCAAGGTGTCAGCAGGGCTGATTCCTTCTTTTTTTTAAAAAAAGATGACCGGTAAGGGGATCTTAACCCTTGGCGTGGTGTTGTCAGCACCACGTTCAGCCAGTGAGCGAACCGGCCATCCCTATATAGGGATCCGAACCCGTGGCCTTGGTGTTATCAGCATCACACTCTCCCAAGTGAGCCATGGGCCAGCCCAGGGCTGATTCCTTCTGAGGGCTGTTGGGGAGACTCTGCTCCAGGACTCCCCCCTGCTTCTGGTGGTTTTGGCAACCTGTGGTGTCCCTTGGCTTCTACAGCACCTGGATTTCTGCCTTCATCTTCACATGTCATTCAGCCTGCGTGTGTGTCTGTGTCCAAACTTCCACCTTTTATAAGGACACCAGGCATATTGTATTAGGGGTCCACCCAACTCCAGTATGATCTAATCTTAACTAGTCACATCTGCAACAACACTCTTTCCAAATAAGGTCACAGTCTTTTTTTTTTTTAAAAGTGACTGGTAAGGGGATCTTAACCCTTGGCTTGGTGTTGTCAGCACCATACTCAGCCAGTGAGCTAACCAGCCATCTCTATATAGGATCCGAACCCGTGGCCTTGGTGTTATCAGCACCGCACTCTCCCGAGTGAGCCATGGGGCCAGCCCCAAATAAGGTCACATTCTGAGGTACAGGGGGCTAGGACTTCAACATATGAATTTCGTGGGGACACAATTCAACCCATAACAACATCTCATAAGTGGATAGCTGGGACTTGAATGCTGTTTCTGTCACTTGGCTGAGGCCTGCCCACCCTCCCCCCACCAGGAGGGCCACATCCAGTGCCGCCAGCGAGAATGTACCAGCCTGTGCCCCTACCCTGCCCGGCCCCTCCCAGGCACCTGCTGCCCCGTGTGTGATGGTGAGTAGGTGGATAGAGTGGGGTCTGCAGCACAGAGGGCACCCGGATGGGCTCAGAAAGCTGATAATGGCCCTGAGAGGGGCCCTGGAGGAGGGTCTAAGGCACCTCTTCCCCACAGGCTGTTTCCTAAATGGGCGGGAGTACCACAGCGGGGAGCCTGTGAGCTCTGAGGACCCCTGCTCCCACTGCCGCTGTGCTGTGAGTGGGGCTGCTTGGCAGGGAGGGCCTGGCTTCTGGGGCTGCCTCTCACATGTTGACCAGGCCCTGTTGGTAGAACGGGAATGTCCAGTGTGAGTCTCTGCCCTGCCCGCCCATGCCCTGCAGACACCCAGGCAGGATCCCTGGTCAGTGCTGCCCAGTCTGCGACGGTGAGTAGGCACTGTGGTGGGGCCCATGCTAATGTGGTGATGCGGGGGGCTGGCTGGCAGAGGCTTCTGGAGGATATTGGTGGGCATTCCTCCTCAAGGTGGGGGGTGGATGCCCCTTCAGCCTCCAGCCCTGTACACCCACCCCCTGTCCTCCCATCCAGGCTGTGAGTACCAGGGACACCAATATCAGAGCCAGGAGACTTTCAGCCTCCAAGAGAGTGGCCACTGTGTGCACTGCACCTGCCAGGTGGGTGGTCCCCCTACTCATGCCCAGGTCTGTCTCATTCCTTGAGGGCCTCTTACCTGGCCTCCCTCCTAGGCTGGCGAGGTGTCCTGTGAGGAGCAGGAGTGCCCAGTCGCACCCTGTGCCCTGCCTGCCTCCGGCCCCCAGCTCTGCCCAGGTGTGTGGGTGAGGAGGTGGGGAAGGTGCTGCTTCCTCAGGACTGGGATGGAGGGGCTTCATAGTAAGGGGGGAAGGGGCTTGCTCAGTCCATCAGCCATTCCAGAGTGTGTTCAGAGGCCACAGTGGGGATGGCAAAGCTGGGGTCCCTGTGGTCTGAGAAGGACAGGGATGGGTGGGAAGTGTTTGGGTTGCCATGGTGACAGCTGCCTTGCTGTAGTCTGCGTGCTCCATGGGGAGGAGTTTGCTGAGGGGGTCCAATGGGAGCCTGATGACCAGCCCTGCACTGTCTGCTCCTGTCAAGATGGGGTGCCCACGTGCAGGGCTGTGCTCTGCACCCCAGCCCCCTGCCAGCATCCTACCCAGGCCCCTGGTGAGTACCCCGCCCTGATCTTGGCTTCCTTTCCCTGCTCGGCCCATCCCACCCTGACCAGTCTGCCCCACCCAGGTGCCTGCTGCCTCAGCTGTGAGAGCTGCACCTACCATGGCCAAGTGTATGTCAATGGGCAGAACTTCACGGACGCAGACAGCCCTTGCCACACCTGCCGCTGCCAGGTACCTGCCCGAGGCTTGCTGCTGCCCCGCGGATCCCTCCTGGGGCCCACCCCCATTGCCCTCTCCCCTGCTCCCAGGATGGGACGGTGACGTGCTCCTTGGTCGACTGCCCTCCCATGACCTGTGCCAGGCCCCAGAGTGGACCTGGCCAGTGCTGTCCCAGGTGCCCAGGTATGTGCTTATTGCACCTGGCTGGCTCCCAGGCCCTGTGGGCCCAACAGATACTCCCCACCCACTCCAACTTCCTCTTCCAATCTCCCCATTACTCAGATATATTTGTATATCCGCTTGGATAACATGTTCATGCAACAAATGTTTGAGTCTGTCATGTGGGAGACTGGGTGCTTGGATGCATGTGACTGTCCCTGCCCACCTGTGCCAGGGTGTGTGTCACAAACACAGGCACACGTGTGTAAGCTCTCCACCCCTTCACTCTCAGAGACACACACCTGCCTGTAGTTAAATGGACTCAAATGCACACACACACATGCTCAGAGCAATACACATGCCTGTGCATAGGTGCACATGGCCCTCTTCCTCCTGTCCCCGAGTGGGGACAGCTGCCATGTGGGCACTTCTGCAGTGGTTCTGGACTCCAGGCATAGAAGGGCTGTCAGCCTGCCCCTAGTGCCAGTGTGGTCAGTCTTTGCACCCATTCCTGTCCTCACTGTCTGCTGCCCAGATTGTGTCCTGGAGAAACAGGTGTTTGTTGATGGTGAGAGCTTCTCCCACCCCCGAGACCCCTGCCAGGAGTGCCGGTGCCAGGAAGGCCGTGCCCACTGCAAGCCTCGCACCTGTCCCAGGCCCTCCTGTGCCCACCCGCTGCCTGGGACCTGCTGCCAGAATGACTGCAGTGGTGAGGTGGACAGTACCGGGGGTGGGGTGGGGGGCTCTGGGATGGCTCAGCCTCATCCATAGGCATTTGGGGCTGGAGGACAGCATGCCCCAGGGGGAGCAGGGCCTCTCCCAGGCCTAAAACTCCCCCCTCCCCAGGCTGTGCCTTTGGTGGGAAAGAGTACCCCAGTGGAGCAGACTTCCCGCACCCCACTGACCCCTGCCGTCTGTGTCGCTGTCTGGTGAGTCTGCCAGCTGGATGGGAGGAGGAGCCCAGGCGAGTGGAGGTGGGACTGGGGAGGTCAGAGGCCCACGAGGTGGCCTGGCGTGGTACGTCCATCTGTTCCTCTGCAGAGCGGCAACGTGCAGTGCCTGGCCCGCCGCTGCCCGCCGCTGCCCTGTCCAGAGCCGGCCCTGCTGGCGGGAGAGTGCTGCCCGCGGTGCCCCGGTAGGAGCCGCAGCCCTGAGCCGCTCCTCCTCGGGGTCCCCTCCAAGGCCTCTCTCTGGGTCCCCCTAACGCGCGCTCTCGCCGCAGCCACCGCCGCCGCCCCCACCGGCTGTCCCCGGCCCGGGGACGAGGTCCCCGCCCGCCACCAGGAGCACTTCTCTTTCCCCGGCGACCCCTGCCGCCGCTGCCTCTGCCTCGACGGCTCGGTGTCCTGCCAGCCGCTTCCCTGCCCGCCCGCGCCCTGCGCCCACCCGCGCCGGGGACCCTGCTGCTCCTCCTGCGACGGTAACGCCCTGGTGGCGCCCCTCCCGGCCCGGACAGCGCCCGCGCCACCTGACCGACCTGCCCCGGAGCCCCTGCCCAGTGTCCTTCTCACGGCGCCCCAGCCCCTGCCCTTGTCCCTAGGCTGCCTGTACGAGGGGAAGGAGTTTGCCAGCGGGCAGCGCTTCCCCTCACCCTCGGTCGCGTGTCACGTCTGCCTCTGCTGGGAGGGCAGCGTCAGCTGCGAGCCCAGGGCTTGCGCCCCTGCACAGTGCCCCTTCCCCGCCAGGGGCGACTGCTGCCCTGCCTGTGATGGTGAGGGGCAGGGGACTGCTGGGGTGGCAGCTGGGGGAGGGGGAGATGGGAGGTCTGGGTCAGCGGCACCTTTACTGCCCCAGAGTGGATCTGAAATATTTATTACTGTGAGAAAAAAGCCCGGGATTAAAGCCTGGTTTTTCCTCTGCCTCTGATGCTAATTTGGCTGTGTGACCTGGGGCAAGTTACACAACCTCTCTGGGCCGAAATTTTAACTCTCACAAAAAAAGAGAGTTGACATAGACCCAGTCTTTCATCGCTCTTGTACTATCTTAGCAATATTTACTACAAACCTTCTACCAATTCTCATTTATTTATTTATTTATTTATTCAAATGAACTCATTTATACCGGTCAGATGCCAAACAAAACAAAACAACACAAACAAATTAACTCACTTATTAACTTAAATTTATTGAGAAAGGAGTTTTATATTATAGTGTAATTGGAAAATTAGACTTGCCAGGAATGGATTGCCATAAAAATAAATACAATCAGGAGCTGGCCATTGGGTCAGTTAGAGGGTGGTGCTGACAACAGCAAGGCTCAGGGTTCAATCCCTGTGCTGGCCATCTGCCAAAAAAAAAAAAAAATTACAATCACAAATATAACTTTGTTATTAAATGCTTGTGAGGGCTTTGAGCATGAGCCTCACCCTCTCTTTTTTAAAAAAGGAGGTGAGCAAGTGTCAGGTGCCAAGGGCAGGCTGCCACCACCCTGGGACCCCGTCTTCCTCCTTGATTAATTAGAGGGCTTGAAAGAGCACTGGAAAGGGGATAAGGGAATACCTTGAATCCGAACCACCTAAGTGAGCTGGGGCTAATGGGCAGTGGCCTGCTGAGTATCTAACCCTAGGGACAGATTCTTTGTGAGTTTTCTCCTGTAGATTGGACAGGGAGATTTTTTGCGGGCTGAAGGGGAGAAAGTTTACCCTTTGGCTAGTCCAAACCCTGCCCCCCTCCAGCATGCTTTGCCCCTGGGCCTGCATTCGCCCCCCTCCTCCTCCCGGGTGCTAGGTCTTTGAGGCCTTGGACCTGTGTAGGGTCTAAGCTCAGAGACTGACAACTGCTTTCTTCTCTTCCCTTTCTGCCCCTCCTCCCTGCCTCTCTCTGCCTCCACCCTGGAAGGCTGTGAGTACCTGGGGGAGTCCTACCTGAGCAGCCAGGAGTTCCCAGATCCCCGAGAACCCTGCAACCTGTGCACCTGCCTTGGAGGCTTTGTGACCTGCAGCCGCTGGCCCTGTGAGCCTCTGGGCTGCAGCCACCCTCTCACCCCATCTGGGCACTGCTGCCCAACCTGCCAGGGTAAGGCTGCACTAGCTCTTGTGGGGCTCCCAGGGGCCTGGAGCTTTACCATCCAGCTGCGCCCCATCAGCCCTCCCCACGTGAGATAGACACACTCACATCCCACCCTTTTCCCCAGACTCCTCTCACACTATACCCGTGTCCTCCTCTCTGTCCCTGCTGTCACCTCACACGAGACGACCATACTCACCAAATAACCAGTCCTCTGGCTTCCATACCTCCCTACTCTTAAATTGTCTTGCTGCCTTCCTAAATTATTCTGTCGCCATACTCAAAACTACTCAATGGCTCCTGTTGCCCTGGAGTCACCCATCATGAAGGGCAGCTCCTTTGCCCCCTGCCTGCCCAGCCCACCGCGCTGCATTTCCAAGGTGCCCAGTCCCTCCCTTTCCTCCACTGGCACAGACGGCAGATGCTCCGCAGTCTCGATCCCACCCCCTGCCCTCCGCTGGCTGCCTCCAGTCTTCCTGCCTGGAATGCTGTCCTCTACCCTCTGACGCATGCAAATCCCACCATCAGTGGCCTCACTGACATGTTTCCCCCCAGCCCTCCCCTTCCTTGCCACTCCAGGCCATACTTATGTCTCCATCAGCACTGGTGGTGGTCCCCAGGCATGACTGCGTACATGTACATATGTATGTGTGTGTGCGTGCGACAGTGGACAGTGAGGGTCTTCCTTGATGGCGGCTCTTCCATTGCATCCCCCACTCTGCCAGGATGCTTCTATCACGGGGTCACTGCTGCCCCTGGAGAGATCCTTCCTGACCCACTTGACCCCACCTGCTCCCTCTGCACCTGCCAGGTGAGGCAGCCCTTTTGGGAACTTGGCAACCTTTCATCCCTTGAACCTCCTCTCTGGACAGGAAAGGGTTGTCTCCTCCACCCAGGTCACAAGGGATGTACTTTCTCTGTGACATCTCCTGGGACATCCCTGCCACAGGGCACTGTGCAGCCCGTTTTGAAGGTGGGATGGAGGGACATGGGAGGCAGAAGTGGCAGTGTAACCTCTCTCCCCCAGGAAGGTTCCATGAGCTGCCACAGGAAGCCATGTCTTCCAGCTCTCTGCCGTCACCCCTCTCCAGGACCCTGCCTGTGTCCTGTGTGCCGCAGTGAGCTGCCTTCTGCGTGCCCAGCCCCCAGGCCCTTCCCCACCTCTTCCTCACTCCCCTTCCCTCCCTTCCTACCAGGCCTGAGGTTGGGCAGAGCAGGGCAGGGTGGCACATGCCCCCCCCCAGGAAGTATGTCCCCCACAGGCTGCCTCTCTCAGGGTCGGGAACACCAGGACGGGGAGGAGTTTGAGGGGCCTGCAGGCAGCTGTGAACGGTGTCGCTGTCAGGTGTGGCAGGAGGTGGTGGTACCAGGGGACGCTGGGGTGAGGGCTAAGCCCTGGCCTAGGCGGCAAGCCACTGGCTGCATCTCCTGCAGGCCGGCCAGGTCAACTGTGCACGGCTGCGGTGCCCACCCCTGCCCTGCCCGCTCCAGGTCACAGAGCAGGGGAGCTGCTGCCCTCGCTGCCGAGGTACACCCAGCCCTGGGAGCTGCCCCTCGCTTCAGCCCCTGCACCGATGTCCCCCCGACCTGCCTGCCCCGGCCACCCCACTCCCCCATCCCACCCCCCTCACCCCTCTGGCCCTCCCCCTCCCTGGCCCTTGAACTCTCACTCTTGCCTCCTTCAGCTTCTCCTGCCTCTTCCTGCCCCAGGCCTGCTCAGACCCTCCCCCGCCCAGGTGCTGGTTAGATTCCCCTCAAAGCTGCCCTTCTTCCTAACCACACCCTCTTCCTCACCATAATAATGATAATTAATGTTTACTAAGCACATACCATGTGCCATGCCCTGAGCTAAGCACTTTACACACATTATCTCATTGAATCTGCACATTTGATCCTATCAGATAAGTGCTCTTACTCCCATTTCACAGATGAGAAAATGGAGGTACAGAGAGGTAGCATGACTTGCCTGTGGGCACTCAGCTAGTCGGTGGCAGAATCAAGATGCGCATCTAGACCATCTGGCTCCAGAACATGAGGCTTTCCTAGCCTGCCTGCTGCCCCTCAGCCCATACACTGCCCAGCATGGCGTAGTTTCCCCAAAGCCACCACAGCATCTCAGGTGTAGGTAGTCGGGACAGATGAAATCCTCATTTAACAGATGAGGGGACTGAGGCCTGGAGAGATTGAGTTACCTTGGGCACGTGGTTAGTGATGGAGTCGTTCATTCGTTCCTCGTGCACTTATTACACACCTGCTGCATGCCAGGCACTGTCGCCTGTGCTGGCTGCAGCTGCTGCCTGGAGTTTGGGCCAGTAAGCAAGCAGATGGGGAACAGGATTAGAACTGGCTGTTCTGACCCCAACTCCGTACCTTTCCCTTCTACCACAGACAGGAGTGCTGCCCTAGCCCGCTTTCCCGCCACATCCTTCAGGAGCCCGCTCCTGGTGCCCAGGGTGGGGGGCTGGAGACAGACGTCCAGATCTCAGACTCCATGCTTGTTCCTGTCTACCTTGGACCGCAGGCTGCCTGGCTCATGGGGAGGAACACCCCGAAGGCAGTAGCTGGGAGCCCCCGGACAGCCCCTGCTCCTCCTGCACATGTCATGAGGGTGTCGTCACCTGTGCCCGCATCCAGTGTGTCAGTTCCTGTGCCCAGCCCCACCAGGGGCCCAGTGACTGCTGTCCGCGATGCTCTGGTACTGGAAGCCTGGGGTGGGGAGGGAAAAAAATGAAGAGAGCCCCTGGATCTGCACCTCCCTGCCTTAGTACTGGTTGGGTGGCAGAGACAGGCTTTCTAGGAGGAGTGGTCTCCATTCTTGTACATACCCCAGTCCCTGGGGCGCGGTGCCCCCAGGCACTGCTGCCAGCCTGAGGGCTCCCTGTTCCTGTTCTGCTCTAACCCACTCCCCAAGACTGTGCGCACAACGGTCGGAAGTATGAGCCTGGAGAGAGCTTCCAGCCTGGGGCAGACCCCTGTGAAGTGTGCATCTGTGAGGTAGGGTGAGGGCGAAGCTGATGGGCTAGGGGCTCCTCGGGGTGAGGCCCAGCCAAGCTGGACACTGCATGAAGCAGGCACCATGGGGGTCAGAGGCACGAATGTGTCCCACAGCCAGGAGGTCCAGGGTTAGACACAGGGCACAGTTTTCAAGTGTGGGGGAAGCAGTGGGTAGTTCCTGGCTGGGGTGTGGGGTGGGTGTGGGGGGAGGGAGTAGCCACCTGGGAAGCGGGTGGGGCCATACTGTGCAAATTCTACCTGGAAGGTAATGAGGAGCCATGGAGGGTTGCGAGCAGGTAACTGACATCTTAGGTCAGGACATTAGGCAGTGGGGCTCAGGAGGAGGCTGGCAGGAGACTGCAGGAAGATCAAAGGTCACATGAGGGCCCAGGCCTATGTGACTGGACAGGGACATCATCTCTGGGGATTGGAGGATGGAGTGAGGAACAAGTCTAGGGAGCTCCTGAGTCTCTTTTCAGTCTTGAGTCTGAGTGCCCCAGGTACATCTGGAGGAGGGCGCATGCGCAGATGGAGGGACCTGGAGTCCAGGGGAAGTGGGGAGCTCTCAGCTTTCATGGCCTGGGACCCACTCCTGCCCACTCATTCTTGTAGCCGCAGCCTGAGGGCCCTCCCAGCCTTCGCTGTCACCGGCAGCAGTGTCCCAGCCTGGTGGGCTGCCCCCCCAGCCAGCTCCTGCCCCCCAAGCCCCAGCACTGCTGCCCCACCTGTGCCCGTGAGTCTGGGATTTGGGGGTAGATAGCTCTGAGGGTAGGGCTGTCGCCCCCAGAGTGATGCTGGAAGAGCCAGCCGGCTCCCCTCCCCAGCCCCAGGGCTTTCGTGACTCCCGTGGGCTGTTCTGAAAGCCCATGCCTGCACCGCCCCAAGGGGAGCTGGGAAAGCTATCAGGGACCCCTGCCTCTCTGAAGCCAGGTGCAGTTTGTGCAGCGTCTTGCCCAGCAGGTGGCGCTGCGGGCTGGCAGTTGTGCCGGCCGCGGGCTCCCTGCCGGCTGTGATGTGGCCCAGCCACAGCGGGGGAGAGCAATTCTTTTTTTTTTTTTTTTAAAGATTTACTAAGATTGGGGGAAAAGAGTAAATAAACAGTTATATTTTTCATTACAAATATTGAAAGGTAGCCAAGTTCTGTTTCCTGGATTTAATACAATACTTGCAGTTTACCCAATACAGCCATTTCGCACTTGGGTACTTTTGTTTTGGCGGCTGGTCAGGCTCGAACTCCAGACCCTGGTGTCGTCAGCACCACGCTCGAAGCAGCTGAGCTAACCGACCAGCCCCCGTGTGACATTCGTTGTGGAGGCAGTTTTTTCAGCTCCTGGTAGTACACCAGCATTGAAATAGTAACCCAACTGCAATACGAGTTAACGTTGTCCTCACATGTAAAAAACATGCTTTCTGTGATGATAATCGCACTCTCCTCTTTTTCTCTTCAATTTTTTTATTGTGATAAAATACACATAACAAAATTTACCATCTTAGCCAGTTTTATGTGCGTGGTTCAGTTAGGTATTAAATAGGTTCATAATGTTGTACGACCGTCACTGCCATCCATGGGGAGAGCTATTCTTATCAACACTTGCTGGGATGTGCTTCAAGGGAGGGGAAGAAGGCTGACATCGATGAAGCACCGAATGCTTGCCACACATTTGGTGCACTTAATAAACAGGACCTCGTTTAATTTTCATAGTTACCCAGTGAGATAAGTATTACTGTTCCCTTTTTACAGATGAAGAAACTGAGGCTTAGAGAGGTTGATTCATCTGCCCACATTGGCACAGGCATTGAGTGCTGGAGCCAGGATCAGAACCTGGGACTGGTTCTAACCCATAGCCTGTCTCTTTGTGCTCCCCTGTGCTGTTTTAGCCAGACTATACATAAGGAAGCGGCAGGGAGAGCAGGCCAGGTAATCTGGCCATTCTTAGTGACCTCAGGCTGAGGAAGCCACACTTTCTGGGTTTCCAGGCCCCCACCCTAGTAACCTAGCAAAGGTCCTTTTAAAAAGTCCAAACTTTGCTGACCATAAGGAAAGAGGATTTATCTTCCCTGGAGTCAAGGTGCTGGGGATGTGGGTATGCTTTGGGCCCAAGAAGTCTGGGGACACAGTGGATGGGGACAGCTGGGATTTCAACCCCTGCTCCCTCCTTTCAATCCCCTGCACGGGGCTTTTCTTTTCACAGAGGCGCTGAGTAACTGCACAGAGGGCCTGCTAGGGTCTGAGCTGACCCCGCCAGATGCCTGCTACACCTGCCAGTGCCAGGTGAGCCCACCTGCCTTGGGGACTCTCAAGGCCTCCTCTTCTTCCTCCTCTGTGGGCTGTGGCTGCCTGCGACTCCTCTCCTGCAACAACTCTGGGGCTTTCCACCTACCTCGATATTCGCCCACTTGTCCTGAATGTCACCTGCCGCCTATGCTCTGCTCCCTCCTGTCAGCTCCTTAAGATCTGCTGTTCTCCATCTATTGTGTTCACACACAAGCAGGACCTGACCTGGCTCTGCATTCACCGGGCCTGTCCTGAGCTCAGCTGTCCCTTGTTGGAGCGCCATACCCCTCCTGGGAGCTGCTGCCCCGTGTGCCAGGGTAAGTGCCCAGCCTTGCCTGCACCCTCAGAGCAGGAGCCCAGGAGGGAGACAGGAGGGGATGGTGTTCATGAGCCAAGTGGGCAGCCTGGGGTCTGCACTCAGAATCCAGGTTTCATTCTTTTATGGAAATGGAGGGGCTTTTTGTCAGAATGGGGAAGGGACCCAGGTGGCAGAGGAGGCAGATGAAGCCTGGATCTTCAAGGCCTGGCCTGAGGCTTGTCAGGGAGCTCAATGATCCCAGGCCCATTAGTAGGGTGTTTACACTGCTGAGTGGGCAGCCAGCCCAGAGGAGTGTTCCAGCCTCTGGCTTTTTGGGTTTCCAGGACCCTAGGGACATCCGGGCACCGGTGAAAGTCCTGACCTCTAGCAGGCTCTCTGGATATCGGCTGCCGAAATCAACCCCATCGGGGTGCTAGTGGAATGGGGTGGGTGCTTCCCTGCTGCGAAGCTCAGGGCGAGCTCCAGGGGGTAGGACGCAGCTGGAGGGACAGTGCCCGCCGTCCCATTTCTTCCCCCTCAGAATGCGTGCTGGAGGCCGAGGGCCGGAGAGTGGCAGATGGAGAGAGCTGGCGGGACCCCAGCAACGCCTGCATTGCTTGCACCTGCATTGTGAGCTGGGGGTGGGGGAGGACCTTCCAGACGGATAAATGGAGTGCCCACATTCCAGCAGTAAATATGGGGGCTGTGAGGGGCATCCCTGTACCGGGCAGGCAGCCGAGAGCTGCGTTTCTTCCCGCGAACCACGAAGTGGGTGTTTTGTGCGGCAGAGGCAGACCGAGAAGGGGCTGCTGCCGCAGACCGTGCCGGAAGGTCCCAGAAGCAGGAGGCCGGGACATCAAACCCCGAGGAAATCCCTAGAGCAATGATGTCTGTCCACAGCGGGGCCATGTGGAGTGTCACCTGGAGGAGTGTCAGGCCCTCTCCTGCCCCCACGGCTGGGTGAAGGTGTCCGAGGCCGGCGGCTGCTGCGAGCTTTGCCAAGGTGTGGGGCCGGGACCACGGTAGAGGTAAGAGACCTGGCGTGTGTGTGGGTGGGGGCAGCGCTGACCTTCCGCGTCTCCTGTCCCCTCAGCCCCCACCCAGTCGTGCGTGCACCAGGGCCGGGAGGTGGCCTCCGGGGAGCGCTGGGCCCTGGACGCCTGCACCAGCTGCTCCTGTGTTGCCGGCACCGTGCGCTGCCAGAGCCAGCGCTGCCCGCCGCTCGCGTGTGGCCCCGTGAGTGCCGCGGTCTAAGGCGGTGGGAGCGAGGAAGGGCACGCGGCACCGCCGCCCTGGGACAGCCGGCGCCGGGGAGGAAGGCTGGGCTTCGGCCGCGGCGCGGGAGCCGCGTCCGGGAGCCCGGGACGGTGCAGTTCCTAGCGCAGCCACGAGGCGGCGCTTGCGAGCCGAGTCCGAGAGCCCTGGAGACTCCCGGGCCACGCTCGGTCCTCCGCGAGAGTCTGCGAGGGGCATGGCGGGGGGAGGGAGGCGATGTGTCTGACGGTGTCTGGGGCTGAGGCCAGGACGAAGCCCCAGCCCTGAGTCCCGGCAGCTGCTGCCCCCGCTGCCTGCCCCGGCCCGCTTCCTGCATGGCCTTCGGAGACCCCCATTACCGCACCTTCGACGGCCGCCTGCTGCACTTCCAGGGCAGCTGCTGCTATGTGCTGGCCAAGGACTGTCGTGGCGGGGACTTCAGGTGTGCAACCCCTCTCCCTCCTCCCTTCCCCCTCCGCCCGGCCCAGGTGACCCCTGACACCCTGCCTGTCCTGCCTACAGTGTGCACGTGACCAACCACGACCGGGGTCGGAGCGGCGTGGCCTGGACCCAGGAGGTGACGGTGCTGCTGGGAGACGTGGCCGTGCGGCTGCTGCAGGGCAACGTGATCACGGTGAGCAGAGCCCGAGGACTTGAGAAAGGTCTGTCCCACGCTGCCCACCCGTCCGCTCCGACGTCGCCTCTGCTCCCGCCTCCCTTCTCCAGGTGGACGGGCGCCCGGTGGCCTTGCCCTTCCTGCAGGAGCCGCTGCTGTACGTGGAGCTGAGGGGACGCACTGTGATCCTCCACGCCCAGCCCGGGCTCCAGGTGCGGCGCGGGGCCAGTGAGAGGTGGGGCCGGGCTCCCCGCCCGCCTGCCTGGGAGCCTTGGTCCTGTCGAGGGGGTGGGGACGCCAGCTACCTCCCAGGCGAAGGAGGCCACGGAGGCAGGCGAGAGAATGCTACTGGATTCCCAGGGGAGGGATCAGGGCCAGAGACCCCGGGAGCAGCCGCAGGAACTCCGAGCCTGGTTTCTTTCTTTTTTTTTTTTTTTTAAAGATGACCGGTAAGGGGATCTTAACCCTTGGCTTGGTGTTGTCAGCACCGCGCTCAGCCAGTGAGCGAACCGGCCATCCGTATATGGGATCCGAACCCGGGGCCTTGGTGTTATCAGCACCACACTCTCCCGAGTGAGCCACGGGCCGGCCCCGAGCCTGGTTTCTAATCGTGGTTCAGCACCACACACTGGAGCTGTTAGGCCACTACCTACCTGCTCTGAGCCTTAGTTTCTCATCTGTAAAGTGGGGGAAGGGGAGCAAAGTCAACTAAGGTTTCCTAGGTGGTTTCTGAAGTTCCTTTCAACTCCCAGGTGGAAGAGTAATTCGCTGCCCTGCCCCCAGCAAGAAGCACTGTTTGTAAATTTATAAATTAAGGCTTATCTGCACTTCTGCTCTAGGCTCTAATTGTGTTTTGGCCTCTATAAGGCCCAAATACCCATGAAAAAGTGAATCCCTGGAAGTGGGTTGCATTTCACCGGGGGCCCAGTCCAGGGATGCTGACAGGAGAAGATGCTGTCAAGCATGAGCTGTGGGCAGCTCTTCTGTCATCTGTTTGCTAAGGGAATGTGTGGCTTGGCCTGGGCCAGGGCAGCAGCATCCCTTCCCTGGGGAGCCTCCACCGTCCCTTCTCTCCTCCTCCACTGGGCATGCTGACACAACACATGGGGCCATGAGGGACCTTGGGCTCTTGGGGTCCCTACCCTTTCCCAGTCCCAGGCCTCTCCACACAGGTGCTGTGGGATGGGCAGTCCCAGGTGGAGGTGAGCGTGCCTGGCTCCTACCGGGGCCACACTTGTGGGCTCTGTGGGAACTTCAATGGCTTTAGCCAGGATGATCTGCAGGGCCCTGAGGGGCTGCTCCTGCCCACGGAGGCTGCATTTGGGAATAGCTGGCAGGTTAGTGGCACACAATCTGGGGGTGAGGGGCTGAGGAGGGCACAGCTGAGCATGAATGAGTCTCAGAGCAGCCCTCTGGTATGGAAAGGGAATGGGGGTGCACAAAAGATGGGCTTTCAGGGAAGTCTGTGGGGCTTCTTGCCTGTTGTGGTACAAGGGAAGGTAGGATGGCCTGTTGAAAGAGTCCTCGTCACCTGAATCCCCAAGCCTTGCTTGGTCACTCACTGGCTGTGTGACTTTGGATAGGTCACTTACCAACTTGGGACCTTGGTTTGTCCATCTTTAAAATGGGGATAAGGAAAAGGTAGATAATGCTTCCTTTGCTGTTCTTGTAGGGAGATTTTTGAGACTAAAACAGATAGTGGGGAGGGAAGTGCTTTGAAAAACATAGCATGCAGAGGTCAGCTGCCAGTGGTGCTGCCACATCAGGGTCGCTCTTCCCACCTAGGTCCCAGAGGGGCTGGAGCCTGGCCGGCCCTGTTCTGCAGGCCGAGATGTGGATCCATGCCGGGCAGTAGGTTACCGTGCCAGGCGTGGTGCCAATGCCCGGTGTGGGGTGCTGAAGTCCTCCCCGTTCAGTCGCTGCCATGCTGTGGTGCCACCTGAGCCCTTCTTTGCTGCCTGTGTATATGACCTGTGTGCTTGTGGCCCTGGCTCCTTGGCTGATGCCTGCCTCTGTGACGCCCTGGAAGCCTATGCCAGCCACTGCCGCCAGGCAGGGGTGACACCTGCCTGGAGGGGTCCTGCACTCTGTGGTGAGGGGATGGTGCCCGGGGCAGCTTGGGGTAGGGGGTGGCACAGAGAGGCAGAGCAGCCCACAGGGCTCAGGTCTGGACAGGGTGGGTATAGGGAGGCCCGCAAGGGGTGAGTATAGCAACTGGAGCAGTTTTGGGTGCCCTGTGACCCTGCCTTCCACTCTGCCTGCAGTGGTGGGCTGCCCCCTGGACCGTGGCTTCGTGTTTGATGAGTGTGGCCCACCCTGTCCCCGCACCTGCTTCAACCGGCATGTGCCTCTGGGGGAGCTGGCGGCCCATTGCGTGAGGCCCTGCATTCCTGGCTGCCAGTGCCCCGCAGGCCTCGTGGAGCATGAGGGCCACTGCATTCCACCTGAGGCCTGCCCCCCAGTCCTGGTCATGGGGGACCACCCACCCAGTGCTCTGCCCAGCCCCAACCAGGAGACCCAGGGGACACCCTAAGCCAGGATTACCCCCAACCAGGACTCATCAGACCAGAAGTCTCCCCTTGGTGAGCAGCTACCACCCTGACCAGATCTGCAGACATAGTGCTCTGCCTGGGCATGGGAGCTGGGCCTTTGCCCTGAAAAGCCCTCAGCTGAAGCAGTAAACTCTGGCCTTGCCCTAAAGCTTCTTTGTGTGTGTGTGTGTTTCCTCCTGGTGCCACGGTTGTAGCTGGGCTGCTCAGAGCATGGGGCTCAGTGGCCAGTGTCCCCAGAGTCAGAGGACCTTGCTTGTTCCTTGGGCCTGTATCCCTGGGCTGCCCCAATTGGCCGCTCCCTAGTGCTGTCTGGGAAACCCTGCAATAGGAAGGCGGACCCAGGTGTCCTGGTTCCTGCCCTATGCTCATTCTGTATGGCAGGCATGGCCCGTGGCCCCCATGTGGGACACTCTGTGGATCCATGTGGAATCCTGCCGGGCTGAGGATTCCTGGAGAAGGAGCTCAGTCCATGCATGGCCTCTCGTTTCCTCCTGGTTTGGTGGTTCCGAGTGCTCAGGTGCCTTCTGGACCACTCTAAGAGCTGGTGACACAGGGACCCCATGCCTAGGGTGGGGATAGAAGAGACAATAGGTCGCGATGCAACACGGACACATGAGTGTGTACGCACACACAGACACATGCACCCCCCTCAGAAACCCAGATAAACACATGCCTGGTGCATGTGCACCTGCCCTGCCCTGCGTTCACACCCACACCCACCCCGGGTGGACATGCACGCAGTAGACACGCGTGCGGCTCGGGAGAGAATGTGGGCTTTGAAATCAAAAAAGTCCAGAATTTGAGTTTTCTTTACCACCTACTGACTGTGTGGCCTTGGTGTTTTAGGGACTGTAACTATAAGATCAGGGGATTCCACTCTCCTTGCCGGGTCCCTAATATCCCAACAGGGGAGTGTAGGGCTCAGAGCTCGGGGAGAGGACGCTGACCAAGCGCCTTTATTGATTACGTTAGCAAGATGGGGGCAGTGGCGTTGGAGGTCACCACCCTACTCGCTCAACCCTCTTTCTCGGAGGCTGTTCTTGTTTGGGGCCCGGAGAGGACAGCTCACTCCTTTCTCTCATGGAGTGGTGACAAAGCAGCAGGCAGGCAAAGCCACTCAGGACAGCACAGGACACGAAGGGTGCAGATCACCTCCTGCATTCGATCCTCTCTTTACTGGAACTTGTGCGAACTGTTCCCTTGTGTGTAAAGTGAGGATGATGATAACATGTAGCTTGCGTGTCAGGAGGATGGAGTGAGCCACGGACAGCAGGGACAAGCACTTGTTGGGCTTCTTACCATCACAGTCACCACTTGGTGATGAACGGCCTCGGCGCCCAGGACCACGTCATCCTAGAGCCTGTTTCTCACGACCTCCATCTGCAGATGAGGGAAACACCTGTTGGGGCACATCGCTCTGAGGAGCCAGCCTGCTCATTGGCACACCGGCTGGTACCAGCACCTGCTTGAGTCGCTGCGAGGAAGGATTGTGTGCAGCAAGAGTTTTGTGTCCTGGCATGGACTAAGCTGTTGGTGGTAGCTGCCCCACCCATATTGAGTGTATTACATATGTACTCATATAAACCATATAATGCAGTTCTGAAGTTCCTGTGTCTATGTGCAGATGCAGAGGTAACACAGACACTCACAGGGATGGCAGCCAGCACAGGCACATGCCTCACTCTACACCGCCACCCCCACAGCCAAGAAACCCGCCTCAGAGGCAGGCCAGAGGCCCTGACTCAGGTGTCAGGGCCCTGCATTATTGAGATCAGAGCCTTTGTTCTGCCCGGCTCTTTGTCCTCTGCTCCAGGTCCTCCACCTCTCTACAGGCTGCCCATGGTGCAGGCAGCCACACCTGGGGGCCCAGGGCTCCCCTGTGGCCCCAAACAGGCCTTGGCCCTATACCAGCTCCTCTTCCCGTGCTCTGCAGGTCTGGGCCAACTCCAGGATGTGCTTTCACAGGTAAGGGAGGTGGGGCGTGGCCTCAGATGGAGAGGGGGCAGCCGAGGCCTGACTCCACTTGCCCCCAGTTTCAAGAGGCCTGGGGCTGTCCCCCAGAGCTGGAGCTGCCTGCTGTGCTGCTGGAGATAGAGTGGAGCAGGTGGGCCCAGGAACAGGTAGGGGCTGGCAGGGAGTGTAGCAGAGGACAGGGTGGGTGCGCCCTCACACCCTGGTGCCCTGTCTTCCTGCAGCTCCTGTGGGACTTGAAGCTGCTGTCTGGAGCTGGGCTGGGCCTCTTCTGGCCTCCCTGGGCCCAGTTCTGCAGTCTGAGGGACCAGACCCAGCATGCATGGAGCCGGTGCTGCCAGCTCTGTGGTAGGATGGGTGGGGACTCAGAGCAGCTAGTGAGTGGGGTGACAGGGGTGTGGTGGAAGGCAGGGAACTGTGTGACATTGGGGCAGTCATGGAAGTGAGGCAAGTGGAAGGTGCAGGGGCTTTGGAGACAGATGGCTTTGGATTCAGATGTCTGCTCTGACGCTCCTGGGCACTGTCAGCCACTTCTTCAGCTATGAAGTGTGGAGGAGAATTGATCTTTCTCTAACGGCTGTTGGGAAGACCAGTGTACTCATTGGGATAAAGGGTTTAGCACCATGCCTGACACACGGGACATACTCAGTCCGGGCAGGCTGCTATTATCATTTCACAGTTCAGCACTGTCTTGATCAAATCAATTGTGTGGTGATGCCCATAAGCCTTTTGACATGGCTGCAGCATGGGAGGAAAGCCACCTGGTAGGGTCTCAAAGGGCAGGGGCCCTGCTGCCCTGGGTGCCCCTGAGACAGAGACACTGAGCAGCGTCCCTCCCTCCAGGGCTGGAACTCAGCTGACCCTCATGGAGGGAGTGGCTATGTTGACTGGGCCCAGAGCAGAGCTGGGGACTAAGAACATGCATCCCAGTCCCAGCTCAGCTGCCAATTTCTCAAGTCACCTTGAGCAGGTTAGTACCCTCTCTGGGCCGAGGCATTCTCAGCCGTAGCAGGAGAGGGTGTTCACGGTGACCACTAAGGAAGTGTCCAGCTAGCATTATTGGCCTGGACTGCGATCTCATCTGAAGGCTCAGCTGGGCGGGAGGGATCTGTTTCCGAGCTCCTTCAGTGCAGGGGAAGGGTAGGGCCAACACAAGGGCATGTATCCCAGGAGGCTGGTATCACAGGGGCCATCTCAGACGCTGTCTGCCACACTGGGGGGTTGGGTCCTGTGGACTACAGTGCCCTCAACTCTTCCAGAGTTCCAGGCTGAGCCCTCTGCTCCAGGCTGGGGACTCCCTGAGCCAGAGCCATCAGCTCCCAGAAGGGTGAGTCTTTCTCTCGGGGAATACTGCCATTCCCTGTGTTGCCACGCAAGGTGACCTAGAACTGGGCCCCTTACCCTTTTCTCCTTACTCAGTCCTGCCCAGTGCCCCCTCCTCATGCCTCCAGCTCTTCCCGGGCTCTCACTTAGTTGCACTCATGGTCACCCCATAGCCCCTGGAAAGGTTAGCCCCCAAATTCCAGCTCCCAGGACTCAGGGGTGGTGCAGGGGCTGGGGGAGACCACTCTGGACTCAGAGTTTGGGCGTTGGGGTGGGGAGGCTCAGCAGCCTGCAGGCAGTTGGCACACTGGCAGGCAGGCTCCCTCCTCATTCCAGAGGCCACTGCCACCAGAGATGCACCTGAAGCAACCTTTGAACTCCTGCAGGGGGCAGGCAGTGGACCCACTGTCAGGCCCAGATTTGGGTGAAGCCAAGAGTGCTGCAGATCCAAGGAGGGAGAACGCTGGTATACCTGCAGGGCCCACATCTGGTACGTTGACAGCAGTGGTTGGGCAGCCGGGAGAGCAGGGAGACCCTGGGGCTGGGGAAGCCAGACTAGATTGGGAGGAGGCAGGAAGTCTTCACCCCAAGTTCAAGAACTTCAGTCATTCTGTGCTCATTCTTCATCTCACGCCTTTTTATTGGGTGCCAGGGGCACCCAGGGATGCCAAGTAGGTTTTATTTTATGTGCCAATTCCACCCAGTTCATACCAGCTGTCTCGGGCACTGTGTCCAGTAGGATTCTGAAGCTAATCTGGGATTCAGGGTAGAGAGTCCAGGAGCCACCAACACTGGCTGCCCAGGGAGGAGGGAATGGAATGGCAACCCCATGCCACCCATGTGCCAGGCACTGAGGGTATACAGAGAACAAGAGAGACTTGGTCCTGTCTTTGTGATCACAGCCTGGTGAGAAAGTGTGACAATAAACAGGCCATTAGAATTCAGTGGGATGGATGCTGTGAGCCTTGGGCCTGTTAATTTAAATGAGACAGACTCTCAAATTATTTATTAAACAACAAACCTAGCAAAGCCATAAGATTTTAATTGTTCCATCATGCACATGAGAGAAGAGAAGAGTGCCAGTGATTATTTTCTGATTGACAGAAGTTTTTACAAGTATTTTATCTCTGGAGAAGATAGAAATATCAATTATAACAATATTCCCAGAGAAATAAATACTTAGTAAGACAAAAGATCAGAATCACCAGGGGAGGGGAGTTGGAGGTTATTTTCACAGTTCTCAGCAATCATTTCTAAAATCTTGGGAGTCTTTTAAGACTCCTTTTTCAAAAAACCCTTCAAAAGACAGATTTATTTTCACAGAGAACATACCCATTTGGTTACTTTTATGAATATTCAGTCTGTGTATTGCACAAGACAACAAGATGCAATATTCTTGTGAAAGTTCTCAATTCAAGATCTTATGAAATCAGGTTCTTTTAGCTATTCTATGGATGCAGGACAACTCTCCTTCATCCACAGCTGCAGAGGAGCGGCAACAGATCATCTCTTTTTTCAGATTCCTTCTGTTAATTATGAAGACTTGCAGTCTCTAGGCCAGTCTCTGCTCTAAAATTTCATTTCTCAAATCTCACTTGATTTTGCTGTCAGAAACAAAGAAGGGGCTAGGGAGGGATTTCCTTACCAACAGTAAAAAGTGAGGCACATACAGTGGGTTTCTTCTATGTCCTGAACGGGGACAAGGTGGGGGTCTGTTTATGCTGAGGGACAGATGAGTCCAGCAGACAGTCCCCTCTTGCTCCTAAGCCTCCTGTGGTGGTCTTGAGGAAGAGGTTGTGCCGGTCTCTCTGGGGTGGTCTGCCTTGGCTGGGAGGATGAGAAAGATGGGCTCGGCTGTTGGCAGGCACACCTGACAAGCAGGCGTGTGGCAGGCTGTCTAAACAAAGGTGGAATGATTGTGATAGCCTTGAAGTTCAAGCAGCACACTCAGGGCACCCCCTCACCGTATGCGCTGGGGACTCCTTAGGCTTCTTGGCTCCAGTTCAGGTGAGATGTGTGTGAGGGGCTAGGACATGAGCGGAGGGCTCCCAACATCAATCTTCCTCCCTCAGGTGGCTTACAAGAGCTGAATGCCACCACCAGCAGTAGCTCTGGGGAGCCCGAAAACTCAGAGTTCAAGGTGAAAAGGTCAAGAGTCCTGGGCAAGGGCTTCCTCAGATTGGGGATGGCAGGGGTGGCGACTGCCTGGGAGGAGGCTGCAGGGGTGAGGTGGGGCTTTCTCCTGTAGCCAGGATGAAGAAGGGCGCACTGCTGACCACCTTTTACAGTAAATAAAATGGATTTAACAAATTCAGGAATCAGGCAAGGACCAGCCAGTGGGGTCACCAGGCTCCCCTGGGGACTCCCTCACAAGCCTGGGTCCAAAGAGCTCTTCCTTCCCAGGACCTGGCCCAGAGAGAAGAGAGGAGCCATGGACTGCAGGGGAGAAAGCTCGCTCCAGGAGCCCCAAGGCCCTCTGGCCTGCCCTCCCGGGGCCTGCCAGCACCACAAAGTCCCCCCAAGGGGTGTGGCTCAAGCCTGGGCCAGGAGAGGGCAGAACTTCAGAAACTGCTGAGGATAGGAACTCCTCAGAGCCAGAGAGAGGAAGACCTTCAGGATCAGAAAGAAGAGACACCTCAGAGTCAAAGAGGGGAAGCCTCCCGGGGTGAGAACAAAGAAACTGTCCGAAGTCAGAGGCAGAAGACATACCGGGGTCACGGGGGAGACGACTCGGGGTCTGAGGAAGGAGGTCTCTCAGGATCACAGGTGGGAGGCGCCCCAGGCTGGGGACCAAGGGGCTCCTCAAAGTCAAAGAAGAAACAGTCCTAAGTGCCAGGGAGAGGAGACTCCCCAGGGTCAGGAAATGAAAATCCTTCAGTCTTGGGAAAGCAAAATCTCACAAGCCTGGGAGGAGTCCCCGGAGGCAAGCGACCCCTCGGGACATCCGAGGGCCTCTGCAGGCCGCTGGGAGAACAGATCCCGCGGACTCGGGAAAGGGAGCGCTCAGACCCCCGGGAAAGGCCCACCCAGCAGATGCAGGGCAAGACCGAAGACCACAGACTGGAGTCGGCAGCGGCCGTGGCAAAGCTGGGGGCCGCCCGGGGGAGGGCGTGGGCTCCTCTTGCGGCCCCTAAGCCCAGGAGCGGTGACGCTAGCGGCACTAACCACCGGGAGCTCCGGGCGGCAGGAGCTCCCTGCGGCTCTCCCGGGGCCCCCAGGGCTGGCGCGCCATCCGCACGGCTCGGCGGAGCCGGAGGTGGGCTCGGCTCGGCTCCCGGGCGCACTCGGGGAATGGAGGGGCGGCCCGCAGGGCCTCCAGGCCTCGAAGGCCGCGTGGCCGACGCCCGCGGGCAGGGAGAGGGCGTCGGCGGGCGTGAGCGCGGCGCAGGAGACGGCTCTGCAGCGGCTGCTGAGGTTGCACGGAGGGGCCAGGCGCGGGCGCCGGCGGGACCGCGAGCAGCAGCGGCTCCGGGTGCGTAGCCGCGCCGGGCGGGCGGGGCCCCGAGGGGCGGCCGGGCCGCTGCCTGCCGCCTCCCCAGGTCCTGGAACGCCTCCGCATCGCCGGGAACCGCCACTGTCGGGTTCACCCCCTGGGGCTCCCACCCAGCCCAGCTCAGCTCCCGCCACAGGCAAGACTCCAGGAGACCCTGCCCGGGGCGGCGCAGGGGCCGAGCTTGGCGCGCCCCCCGCGCACTGGCAATGACCCACACGGAGCGCGGGAGGGGCAGGCGTGCGGGTGCCGCCCTCTGCCAGCTCCACGGAGCCCCGGTGGGAGGCGCGGGCACGCAAAGCTCGGCTCCGCTCAGGAGGACGCGGCCGGCGGAGGCGCGCCCAGCGGGAGCAGCTGGAGCAGGTGCACCGGGAGAGGACCGGCCCGCTGCGGGCCCTCAGGGTCAGGTGAGGGGCGGGCAGGGAGGTTTGTGGGAGGGGTGTGTGTTTGTGGAGGAGGGTCCTTTTCCCCTGGTATTTGGATGACAGGCCACTCTCTCCTCAGAAACACCCAGAACTTCCAGGAGCTACTGTCGTCCCCTGGCGCCGAGGAGACTGTGCCTGGAGAGTAGCGGTCTCCCTTCCCAGCCCCTCTGGTCATTGCTGGGTACTCAAAGGGATGATTAACGAGATGGGAGTTAAGGAAAAAGCAAGAGGCAACCTGCAAGTCAGAGGTAGTTTCGGAAAGGCCCAGAATGCAGCCTTAGGGCGCGGGAGAGCAGAGACACAGACACACACAGCAGCTTTGCCCCACCAGGAGGCCTGTTATTTCTTCTTTCCTCCCCTAAGAACGCCGCCTGGCCACAGTCAGAGGGCCAGGTCCCGCGGGTCCAGCAGCGCGAAGGCCCCGTTCTTGCGGAAGAATGACTCAATGCGGCACATCTTGCAGGAGACCAGTTCTTGCTTCACTGCGGGGCCTGGGAAGAGATGTCAGAGGCCAGAAGTGGGTTTCTGGAGAAGGAACTCAGAGCATGGGAGCTCTGTCTGCAGAGCCCTAGGAATCTGCCCGTGTTGTGTCCACTTTGTAAGTGTGAAGAAATAAAAAGTGCTTCTAAGGAGTGGGGGCTATGGGAAAATGCAGGAGCTGGCTGGACAGTCACCCATCTGCCATCATTACCCCCAACTTCAGGATCCTCCACCTAGGAGGTGGAGGATGTCCAGCCCTGCTTGTCCCAGGGACAGACTGTGGAGAGATGTAGCTTCCTTCTACCTCCTGCTGCCTTCTGGGGCTCACCTCCTGCTTTGGTTGGAAAGTGCTCTCCTTACTTCCCCCTTAGAGCCCTGGGGAAAGTGGGGGAAATTTGAGGGCAAAATCTCAACTGTGTTGATCCCCAGCCATCCACCCTTTCTGCACAGGCACTCAAGCCGCTAGAGAAAGACACGTGACTGAGTGGTCTCACTTGAAATTCATGAGCACAGATAGCAAAGGGACACTTGCTGGGCTCTACTCTTCATCTCTAGCTACTCCGTGGCCTAGGCTCCTCCCCCTCCCAACTGATGGCCTTGACTCGGCCTCACAGAAGAAACAATCAGTCCAGATGCGGACAGCTTTCCCAGCAACACCGTCTCCTACCTTCTCTGGATCCCCACTTCTGTCTCCCCTCCTGTCAGATTCCAACAAGCTGAGCTCCCCAGGTGATCCTGCCCAGTCTCATGGCTTTAAGTAGTACATATATTCTAATGACCCTGGAATTTGCATCTTCAGCTCTGACCTCACTCTTGAGGGCCAGACTTACATACACAGCTGCCTCGCTGACACCTCAAGCATAGCGTCATAGCGTGGCCATCACAGACTTGTCCTCACAGACCCTCCAGCCCTGTCCACTCGGCTCAGCCAGACACCTGGAAGTCGCCATTGACTTCTCTGCCCCTTACTCTCCCATTCAACCCATCAGTGAGTTCCACTGTCTTCCTCCAAAACATCCTGAATTGATTTCAGCTCTACTGCTAACCCCCCTAGCCCATGCTACTGTGATCTCTTGCCAGGATAACTCAAAATAGATGCCTAACTCACCTGCCAGATTCTACTGTTTTCCCTGAAAAAGCCATTACCTACAGAACAGTCAGGGGGATTTTTTTTTTTTTAAGTTAATCACTATCGCTTACCTGTTTAAAACCTTCCTTTGGCTTCCCCTCCCTCTAGAATAAAATCCAAACCCCTCCTTGTCATTTAGCTCTCAGATTTCAGGTCCTCAGAAAGGCCTTTCCTGACAATCCAAAGAAGCACATGCCCCTTGCCTCCTGGCCCACTGTCACTTCCTAGTTCCATGGAATTTGTCTCTCTCAGACATTTTCTTGCTTTCTTGTTTCTGGTCTGGACCCTCCTAGAATGTCTGCTCCCTGACACATGGCAGGTGCTCTTTGTTTGTGAGGTGACTCATTTCTGGGAGGTTGGGGCTCACCCAGCTGCCAGCCATATGTGAAGTTGGTGGTGACGGGGAAGAGGTAGCGCGTCTCTGGCATGTCCAGTTTCCGGGTGTTGAGGTAGCGGTAGCGCCCCTGGAAGTCGTGGGAGATGCCTTCATACAGCAAGGCCCGGGTGGCAGGCAGCACCGGGTACATTTCTGACTGAAAAGGAGCCTCTGGGGCAGGGCTGGGGGCCTTGGAAGGGACTACTTTGGGGGCAGGTGGGGGCGAGAGTGGAGCTTTGGGGTGCAGGGTAGGCAGTTGGAGGGGCAGGCGGGCTGCAGCCTTAGCCATCTGCTTGGCCTTCACCACCGACCCGTATTTGCGGTGCCACTCACAGCGCAACATCTTCTCCCGCAGATATTCCTCCTTCCAGAAATTTTGCCGCACCGTGTCCATGTTGAGCTGCCGCAACATGGTGGCAAGGGAAGGTGTGGTACCAGGGTGGCTTCAGCTGAGGGGTGAGCACAGTAGGCAGAGTCCTTCTGACAGCAGGTGGCTACCCTGGGACATCACCTGGCAACCAAGCCTCACCTCACACAGGGCCAGGGTTCTACTTGCCAGGCCCTCAGCAGACCTCACAGGCCTCACTTCCTGAGGCAGGGCCCACTGGCTAAGAGCTGTGAGCCCCAAACCTCCTGCAGGACCCAGGCTTGACCTAGTATCACAGGCTTCCACGTTTTGTGTGCTTTCTGCTTCCTTCCCTTGGGTCAGGCCCCCTTCCCAACTTAATGCAGACCGAGGTGGGGGGAGCCAGGGGCTGGGCTCAGGCCTCCTTCCATTCCTCCCTTCCCCTGCCTCTCTGAGCTGCTCTTTTTTGATCTAGAGGACTTGTCCTTGAGTTGTGGCCTCCTGGGACAGTCCGGTCCAACTCTTCTATGCCTTGGTCTTTGGCAGAACCTTTTTCATCCTTGCCAATCTAATCTCCCCCAGCCGCCTCACCCCACATGTGTCCTTTCCAGCACCCAGTCCCAGTTTGGAGAGAAGCAAGAATATTACTTTAATTTAACATCGACAGTGACACTGCGTAACAGCACAGGGAAGAGGTAGTGGAGAGAGAAGGTCAGGCTTCCTTTTCCCTAACCAGCCTTGATTCAACCTAGAAGCGCCTCACCTAGCCTCTCAATGGAATTGAAAGGGACAGGCAATTGGAAATCAGAGGCTCAAAATTTAAAGACGGGCTGATGGCAAGCCTGGGGAGAGGCCTGCAATGGGGTTGGGGAAGGAGGATTGAAGGGCTGGAGCGGGGGCAGCCCCCTAGCGCAGGTCTTCAGCAGTGAACATGCCCCTAGCCCTGCGCAGGATGGAGTCCTTGGCAGCATCGTAGGGGTGCTCCTTGGACGGGATCTCCAGGACGGCTGGAATGGAGCGCTGGTGGGCGTCAAGGGCATGCCGCACCATCTCCGCGATGTACTGGTTGATAAGGATGATGCCAATGTCGTCCCGGTTTAGAAACTGCCTGTTGGGAGGGATGAGAGGGAGTTCAGGGCAGCTCTGAGGGCTGCTGTGTGTTCTGCTGAAGCAGCCCACTCTGGTTGGTGGGGCTGGGCTGTAGAGGGGAATGAGCATGACCCAGAAAGCACAGACGACAAGGGGAAAGATGCTACACTAACATCTCTCTCAATCCTATCCAGAATCAATTTCATTCAAAAGCTAACGGCCATGCTGGTCAGGGTTGGCTTCTACCCGCCTGCTGCTTGGAAGGCTTCCAAGTGAACCAGTAATGAAGATTAGAGCACATGCCAGTGTATTCAATATACTGCCTTTGGATAAGAAGAGTATATATGTGTATCCCTTTGTATCTGCAAAGAGAAATGCCAGAAAGATAAGGAAGACACTAAGTGGTTACCTACAGGGGTGGAGGTAGGAGATAATGAGGTGGAAGGACATGGGTAGAGTAAAAGTTCTCAGTGTATACATTTTAAATATTAATTTGCAAAGCACATGCACAAAGGAAAGCAAATTAAATTTTTAAAAAATAGGGCAGATAAGACCACTCACTGAAGGCCTCAAGGTCTATGTTGATGAAGGTGGGGGATGGCTTAGAGGGGAAGTTTGGCATGAGCCAAGAACACAAGACAGAACGAGGAAACTCAGTAATGAAGGAACCACACTTTCCACACAGAACCTGGCACAGCGATCCTCCTGTCTTGTGATCACCCATCTATTCATTCATTCACTTACACATTAAAAACTATTTCCTGAGCACCCACTTCATGCTAGGGTAGATTAGGTTAGATTTGGTGATCTCTGAAGTCCTTTTGGTTGGGAATATGGAAAATCCTTGAAGTAGGATTTGTCTTTCTTCCATGACAATTTGGGTCACTTTATCAGACTGCTTAGAGATCAGCAGATAGCAGCCTCCCTGGTCAGGGTCAGGCGGCAGGAACCTGTCTCAGCCGGCAGCTCTGGGCTGGGCTGTTTAGGGGGAAACAGGTGAGAGTGGTTTATTCCTGAGACTTGGCACCCTAGAGAAAGGGTGAGGGAAAGAATAGGAGGCTGGCATCCTCGATTCTAATCACCAGGACACCACCTGGATTAAAGGCATGCCTGCACCCACACTTTGAAGCTATCACCCCTAACCCGGGCAGGAAGTAAAGACTTGAAGTGCAAGGTCTGAGCAGAAGGCCAGACACAGTCCTGAATTCTGCCTTCTGTGCCCAAGACAAAAGGGAATTCGAAGGCAGACTGAGGAGAGCTGCACAAGAACTTGGCTTAAGAGCGGCAGAGAGTTGGGGCTAGGTTCAAATCCCAGCTCTGCCTCTTCCGACTGGTGTGACTTTGGTTATATACTTTAACTTCTCTGAGTTTTAGTTTTCTCACCTGTAAGTGGGAATAATAACCCCTTACTTTACAGGCGATCGTGAGCCTCTAAGGGAGATGAAAGTACATGAAAGCCCGAGCCCACGGGGTCGGTGCTTCCCGAGTGTGTAGTTCTTTTAGGGGCAACTCGCAAAAGAGCCGGGCACTTGCAAAGCTCGGAGCCTGCTCTACAAGGAACGAGGAACCCCTAAGAGGCGCTGAGGCTGGCCGTCTCCGGGGCCTGGGCGCTCTGGACGTCCAGCTGTGGCAGGAGTAGGTTGGGCCGAGGGGAGGTGCCTGTCACGAGCTCTGTTCCCTTCTTCCCTGACGCACGGTCATGTGTGGAGGGAGCTCGTAGACCTGACATAGCCCCACTCCCGCCGAACCCCCAAAGGGAACTTGGGGCGCGGAGGCCTCCGCTCCGGAAGGGCGGACGGACTTCCAGGGTCCCCCCTCCCCTTCCCTCAGGTCGGGGCCTGACACCTCGGTCCCCGGGCCGCCTCTGCCCTCTCCCGGCGCTCCCGCGAAGCAGCTGAAGGGCCCGTTCGGGCCCCCCACGGACTACCGTACCGGAAAGTGTCTTCGATCTCATTGATGGTTGTATCCTTCTCCACCACCAGGAAATTAGGGTGGCGGTTCTTGTTAAGCTCGCCGATGCCGCCAAGCAGGAATCCAGTCACGGTGTCCTCGTCTCCGATGACCGCGATTAGCTTCCCCCTCCCCGCCATCCCCGCGGCCAGGTAGAGCTCACCCCTGAGTTCGTAGCCTGGAAGCTCCGCCTCCGCAGTGCGTCTCCCGGCCGGCCCCACCCCCACCCCACCCTTCAGACATGCGCAGTTGCCCCACACCGCCTCTCGGGACATGCGCCTTAACAGCAACACGGCCTCAATCTGAATACGCCTGCGCTGTAAAGAGAGCTCCGAACCAGAGGACTACGAGTCCCAGAAGGCTGCGCGGCACTACGGCCTCTCACTGGCTTCATTCGTTAATTCATTCCTTCGTTGGCTCATTTATTCAACAAACGTTGTTTTATTTTGTTTTGTTTTTTTACAGTTGGCCGACAACTTTTTTTTTTTGGCGGCTGGCCGGTACGGGGATCCGAAGCCTTGACCTTGGTGTTATAACACCACACCGACCAACTGATAGCAACAAACGTTTTGAACCTAGCGCCGTTAAACGCCGAGACCCCAGAGAAGAAAAGACACTTTCTGTTCTCAAGGACAAGGTCTGGGTCTGTATCGTGTATGTATGTAACTGTGACACACAGCTAACAATTATTCAATACATATTTGTCCTGTTAATAAAGGCATGAACAAGTTAATGATGATACTGGCTAGTGAGGTAGAGAGTCAGGGAACAGGCAATTACGGTATGGTGTGTTAATTTCTAAAATGTGACAATATGGAAGCCACATCCGTGGTAACTAACCCATGGGGAGAGGGGGCCCTCAAGGAACACTTCCCCAAGAATGTTGCACTGCATCTAAGCTGAGACCTGAAGGGGATAGAAATGAGGACAAGAGGGTGTTGTAAGCAAGAGGAACAGCATGTGCAAAGGCTTAGTGACTAGAGAGTATAAAGGCCTTCAAAAGAAGTTAAAGAATCTGGAAGTTATCCCGAGGATAAAGTTGTCCCGAAGCCACTGAAGAATTTCAAGCAAGAGGGTGATATCACCTGACATATGTTTTAGATCCGTCACTGTGACTCTGCTGTGTGCAGAGGCAAGACTGAAGGAGGAGAAACCAAATTAGGAAGCCATTGTGATGAGAGATGATGGCAGCCAGAACTTGGGTAGTAATAATGGGGAATATGGGTAGATGGAGTCGAGAGATATTTAGAGTCAGAATGGACAAAACTGGTCTTTGGATTGAATGCGTTTGGGGAGTGAGGCACGAGAGAGTCTGAGGAGACTTCCAGGTTTCTGGCCCGTGCACCCCGGCATCTGACATATGATCGTGAGTTTGGAGTGCTTGAGACGTCTAGCGGTTGTATGCATGATAGGCTTGGGATTGGGGCACACCTGGGTTTGAATCTCAGCCCTGATATTGAGAAGTATGATTTTGGACTCATCGCCGAAATCCTCAGGGCCTTGGTTTCTTCAGATGTAGGCGGTCCACATCACAGGGCTGTTAGGAGGATTCAGTGAGAAAGGGCCCATCAGTGCTCAGCCTGCAGTGCCACACTGTGGTTGGGCAAGAGCAGCCGGCTGGAGATCTACAAACACATCCACACACAGGTGGAAGGCAGCTGAAGCTGAGACCCCCCCACACACACACCTGGGGAGGGGTCAGAGGGTGAAGAAGGTGCGAGGAAATGTGTGTGCAGAACAGCCTCAGCAGCAGCAGGCTGTTGGGTCCTTAAGAGAACTGCTCTGCCCTCAGTGTTTTGTCACATACAGTATGGAGCTGGGACAGCGCCACATCACTCCCCTCCCTCCTTCATTCAACCATCGTTAATCGAATGTGACCACAATTAAGAGCTGAGGATACAAGATTGATAAAACACGATTTCTGTCCTGAGGAGCTCCCTGCAGGACTGAGTGGAGGGGGAAAGTATCAGGGGGAGGGGCAGGCATGAGCGGAGAGAAGCTCTGGAGGATCATGAGGGGACAGGATCCAGAGTGAGGAGGAGGGGGAGGTACCTCTTCCTCTGAGTGGGAAGGAAAGGAGAAACTTAGAAGAGGAGCAAGGAAGCAAATAGGCTGCTGAGTGAAGAGATGAGGAGAATGGGGATTAGGAGCTGGGGTCACGTGTATTTGGGGTCTTCTCTGGCACACCCCCACTAGGTGCTGAAATGCTCAGGGTCAGGTCTAGAGTTGCGGGATTGAGTGGAATGCTTCTTTACCCTGCTTTGTCCACTCACTCACTCATTCACACCTATATTAGACCTCTCAGGGTCAGGGGGCTCAGTCTGCTGGGGGAGGCCGTGGATTCATATCACAGATACGGGTAGTAAATGCAGTCAGAGATGTGCCTCGGGGCAGGATGGGAGCTGGGGGGTGCTGATCCAAGAGGGGAAGGGAGGGGTCCCAGGAAGTTTCCTGTCGGCCAGGAAGATGAGGAGGGTGGAGAGGCAAGGGTGGCTCTGGGCAGAGGCTCAAACTGCAGCATGGGTGCCCAGGAGACCAGAGGCTGTGAAGAGGGGTCGGAGGCAGGGAGGAGACTGGGAGTGGGCATGCTGCCCCTCACACAGATGAGGAGGCTGGCAAGAGACTTTAGCATGGAGCAGGAGGGAGCCACAGAAGGGCCCTCAACTGGAGAGGCACACAATCTTTAACATGACCCCTGCCTAACTGCAGCATGGAGGGCGGCTGGAGGGAGCTGGCCAGGGCCAGAGTAAGTGAAGAGGAGGGTGCGGGAGGTCAAGAGGGCGGCCCTGAGCAAGGTCAAGTCTGGGGGTGCAGATGGAGCAAGGCCAGTCTGACCCAGAAACTGGCTGGAGTGAAGTTTCCTGCGTTTGCATGTGGTTCTTCCTGCCTGCTGGCTGAGGAACATTTCTGTGAGTCAGCGCTCACTGAAGGTCCTAATTTGAAGAACATTCTTGAGGTCAGACCAAACTGAAACTGGCCTCCCAGTGGTCCTAGGGCAGTCTTCCAGAACATAGTGTCCAAGGCCCTCTACCATCCAACAACCCTCCAGCTACCTGAGGACTGATCCCACATCCCTAAGCCACCCCTCCCTGGTTCTTTCAAGCACTCTGCCAACATCCCAGACCTAACCTCTCTGCTCCAGGCCGCCCCCTCAGCCTGGGTCAGTCCTCAGGGACAGCCATCTGCGTTCTGCCTCCCCAGTGCCTTATTTAGTGTCAATGGGCCAGAAGGTGGCCAGCCATGGAAAGCACACCCACAAGGACCAGCCAAGCCTCTGCGACAGGCCTCACTTTATTTGGAATTTTCCACCTAAGCAGCTCCCAGCTGAGCCACATTACATGTGCAAAAGTCCCCCAGAAAGCTGGGCCTCGCAGTGTGTAAAAAAGGCCCCCCACGGGGCAGAGCTGTGCAACCATAAAAAAAAAAGAGAGAGAAATCAGTCCCCCAGGAAGCCTGGCTGGAGTGAAGTAGGCAATGCTCAGGGCCAGTCCACGAGTGGCTTGCTTCAGGGTCTGTTTTCTTCTCTGATTGTGCTTTCTTTTCCAAGTCCTTAACACGCTGGGGTAGTGGCCACCAGAGGGGCCAGACGCAGTCCTCAGGGGCAGGGAGGCCTGGCTGGGAGTGCGGCTTGAGGGTGACATCTCACACACACAGACCCCCCAACACTAGCCTCAGCTGTGCCAGGAAACTCAGGGCTTCACTGGCCCCCAATCCCTGTCCAGCCTCTCAGGTCACAGCCTCTGCCCTCGTGTCATGTTTGAGGGAGGGACACTGTCCTGAGACAGACGAGGCCCTCCAACCCCCAGGGCACAGTGGGGTGCGAGGCTGTGCATTCACTTCACACCCAGGGCAGGTGCTTGTAGTGCCTGATTCTGCGCATGTGATCTGCGTGTGGCACGTGTGTGTGTGTGTGTGTGTGTGTGAGAGAGTGAGTGTGGTTTGGCTGGAGGTGGGGGCTGAGGCTGGGGGAGGCACTTGTAGGATTCAGGGCACATTGACTTTGAAGGGGCTTCCAGGGACACTTTCGTCACCCCACTTCACGATCAGGATGTAGTCCCCTTTCTCTTTGACAGTGTAGGTGACATTGTATACCCGGTTCCCCATGTGTTTCACGTACACCTCCTCGCAGGGGGTCTTGGGCCCATGCACGCCCACCATCATCATGTTGGTGCCTAGAGAGGGAGGCAGAGAAGGACGAGCTCACACCAGGGCCCCTGGCAGACCCCCTGCTTTCCGACCTCTCAGTTCTTGCTCCCACCTGTCATTTCCCAGCAGACAAGCCCACCCTGGGAGACTCTCCCTCTCCCCCTTCAAGCCTGCCTGCTTTGCTGCAATCCACGGTGAAAGAGTTCTTCTGGCCCACAAAGGCCTGGGACAGCCCAGGGCCCCGTGTCACCACCTTGCTGGCATCCGAGGAGAACTTGGGGATGGAACTGTAGCTGGAGCCCCGGCTTGAGGAAGACTTGGTCACAGTCTCCACTAGAACCGTGGATGTTTCATGAAGGCTGTGGCCTCCAGATAGCCGGGGACCTGAGGGGTAGAGTGGGAGCCATGACTTGGTCAAAGGGGCTTCCTGCCCTTCCCCAGGCAGTGGGCCCTTGGCCGGCACTGACAACCTCAGAGACTTGGGGTCCCAGGCCCCTGGGCCTACACTTTGGCTCCCCTCCTTCCTCAGCTGCAGCATTCTAGAAGCATAGCCCCAGTCCAAGCCAGTGCCCAAGCTGCTGGCTCTGATTCCTGCCTATCCCTAGGAACCAGGCTTCTGATGGCTCCAGCCCTCATCCTCCTGGGCTTTGTCAGGGAACTCAAGTGAAATCACGGGGTGAGAGTCTTCCTTTAATTAGGACACATATCCAATGCATCCTGCAAATAGCCTCCAAAAGGAAAGGCTGCTAATTACCCTATCTGCTTGCTTAGAAGGGAGAAATATGGGAAGCTGGGAGGAAAGAAAGTGAAGCTAAAGCTTGGGGAGCCACAGCAGGTAAAAGATTGAGCTAGTGACGGACAACAATAAAGAGGAAGAATTAGATTTTTTAAAACACACGAGTCCACAGAATGGTGTGCCCTGTAAAGCCAGGCCCACCTCTATTCCTGGTCACTTGACCATGACATATGAGGGCAGACTATGACCCAGATGTGAATGGACACACTGGAGCCATCAGGCTGGGCTTGGCTGCAGGCTGAATGGACCTCACTCAAACTGGGGTACTCACCTGTGACCTTAGCTTTGAATGGGCTGCCCACGATGTGCTGTGGGCCTCCATACTTGATGGCAATGAGGTAGTTGCCAGGGGCCATGGGAGTGTAAGTGACCACATGGCCCTCAGGACACTCCCGACAGTCTAGCTGCACCTTGGAGGGGCCATCAATGGTAACGGACAAGGCCCCTGAGCCCGCGTTCAGGGTGTTCACGATGAATTCTGATGACACGCCTGGGGGCCAGAAGGAGCAAGGTTGTAGGCAGGAAGGGCTTACAGCCCAGACTAGTGGCTGAGCACCCCCAAAATCCACCCTGCTCCCCAGCTGTGGGCACTCACCAGTAGTGCCTCCCTCCAGCCCAGGACCATAGGCTGACACCAAGCCTGGGTCTCCAGCCTGGCTCTGCTCCCCAACGCGGATCTTGAAGGGACTTCCAGGGATGTGGGCACCATTGAACTTGACATCGATGGAGTGGACGCCATTCTCATGGGGGATGAAGCGGATGGTGTGCTTGTCTATGGGGCAGAGGGTGGTGAGCAACCCTCCATCCTTCCCCTCTCCTGGCAGGGGGTGGGCAGGGCAGGGCAGGGCCAGCTCACCACTGTCCAGCTCAGATACGTAGCACTCCTCCACTGCACCTGAGGGTGTGTGTACCCTGGCGTCAATCACGCCCCGCGCGCCGTTCAGCTGCACCGCAAATGATGCTGGCTGGTTCACCTTGAGCCCCGTCTCCTGCAGAGGCCACAAAGGAGGCTCAGACTCCTGGGAGGGCTGGGGCTGCAGTGGTCTTCTCTGCAGCCAGGCTCTGCTCTCCCTGTAGCCTTGCCCGGAGGGTCCCCTCTCCCCAGCCCAGCCTGGCCCTTGCCTGCCAGCCCCAACCTAGGGGGAGAGAGGAGCCAGGGGCTGGGTGGGACCCTCTGCGTCCACCTGTTGGGAGCTGGACACCATCTTAGCTGAGCTGGGGACCATGGGGGATGAGCGCTGATGTGCCCTGTTCTGGCTGAGGATGTAGGGCCAGACACCATGTCAAGCAAGCCTGATGGCCAAGAAGTAGGTGCTTGACAGTGTGATGGGGGCTGCAGGTGCTCGGTGGCTCAGACAGGGAAACTGAGTGTGGCTGGACTGGCCTGGAAGTACTTCTGGGAGGAGGAGGTGGCCAGTGGGAGACCTCTGGGGGAGTGAGGATGAGCTGGGGTGTGGGGGAGGCTGGTGAAGAGTGGGGGAGAGGAGAGGCACAAGGGCTCCCCAATGGGCTGATGCAACCACCCTGAGGGACAGCTGGCGGTGAAAGGGGGAGAGCAGCTGGAGGTGAGGCCTTCTCCATGCCCCTTACTTGGTGAGCTCCTTTATAGTGTGTCCCCTGAAAACGTGGGCCCTGGTTTGCACGTGTCATTGTGACTTGCTGAGACCCTGTTCTGCACATATTCCCATGTGACGGAATGAAAGGAAGACCCCATCTATGTAGGAACAGCAACAGGTGTTGGCAAAGCAGGCCCCCTGTGGCCAGGAGAAGACACAGCCCAGGCTCTGATGGCCACCGGTGATTATGACAGAGAAGCCCTTCGGGCCCTCTTTGAAAGCTGGGTTACTCTTATTTTGTACTGGCTTTTTACACTTATTCTTATATATTTTGGTATCTAGTGTCATTCGTTTAGAACTCTAAGAAGGAGGTGGAACAATCTCCATAACAAGAAGTGGCAGGTGGCAGTAAGGACAAGGAGACACACACCTGGAGGCTGGTGACCGTAAGACGACGAGCGTCATCTGAGAGGGAGGCCACGGGCACCACAAAGGGGCTGTCTGGGATGTGCTCATCATTGAACTTGATGGAGACCTCATAGTCACCTGGGGAGGGAGGCTGGTCAGCACAGGCCCCAGGATGGGGGACCCCCACACCAGCCTTGTCCCCCAGGACAGGCTCTTGGGTCAGGGCTCAGCTCTGGAGTCAGAGGCACATTCCCAGGTGTGTGGGGTGGAGGGAGACAGAGACAGAGCAGGGCCCAGGTGAGGAGAGTCTATGACCCCAGCATCTTATGCCTGGCCAGTGAGCAGAGATCCCGGCTGAAAGGTCAGGTCAGCCCAGCCCCAGCATAGACACCTACCTGGCTCCTGGACAATGTAGGAGACGCCACAGGAGCCATCTTTGCGGTCTTCAAATGCAATCTCCGCCTTGCTGGGACCCTCCACAGCAATGGACAGGCCCCCAGCACCTGCTTCTCGGGTCCAGATGCTGAACTCAGCTGGGGATGGGGAAGCAGGGCAGGGTGGCTCTTCAGCACCCAGCACCTCTATACTGGATGCCCGGCCCACCCTCCCTCCTGGCCACCTGCCCCTCACCTGGCACGCCGGCCACACCTCGCTCCAGCCCTGTGCCTCCGGCCCGCACCTTGTGGGCACCACCTTCACCCAGCGGCCCTACAGTGAACTGAAAGGGGCTGCCGGGCACATGCTGACCACGATACTTGACAGTGACTGTGTGGGGGCCCATCTCCTGGGGTACAAAGCGCACACTATATGCGCTGTCCTCTCCCTCGACAATCTCTGCGGCTTCTGTCTTGCCCGACGGGCTGGTCACCTGTGCAGTCATGTCCTGGGAGCTGGCCTCACCTGCTGGTTGGGGGTGGTGTCAGGGCAACACTAAGGCTGTCCCTGGCCCAGCCTTTCCTCTCCTGTGCTCAGCCCAGCCTGACCACCCCTCCCATTCTGTCGCAGGGGACAGAAGGCCTGCTTCCCACCCACCCCACCCACCCCCACCTCCCTGTGAGAACCCAGGCCCCATCACAGCACCCTCTCTGCTCACCCTCTTGTTGCCGGGTGATGCTACCGAAGGAGCCTAGGCGTTCCCGGCCCAGGAAGTCCCCGAAGACAGCGGGGAAGGGGTCTCCGCCAACCTGGGTGGACTCCTCCACCCGCACCTCGCGCTTGGTCTCCCCGCCCCGCGTCTTGCTGATCTCTGTGCGCTCTGTGCGGGTGTACGTGTGGCTGCTGCGCGTGAAGGTGCGTGTCAGGCGCTCCTGGGCAGACACCATCTGAAACCAGTTCCCTGTGGGACATGAAAGGAGCCAGGGTGAGAGCAGGGAGGTGAGGAGTGAGCAAGCAGGGCAGGGACCCTGAGGGGCAGTCCCCTTCCCATCGCCTGCCCGGGCTCTGCCCGGATCCTACCTGGGATCTTGAGGTTGAGGTCGCAGGTGCTGCCGATGGTGGCGATGGAAGGTGCCTGTCTACGCCGGGTGATGCTTTCCTTCATGCGGCCCTCGCCGGTAACCTTCACAGTGAAGGGGCTGCCTGCAGGGGGAGGAGAAAGGGCAGGTCAGGCGGTTCAGACCACTGGCCGCCCTGTCTCCTGGGTCTTTCCCCATCAGCCTCTGCCCAGAGACTTACCTGGTACGTGCTTGTCGGCAAACTTGATGTTGATGATGTAGGTGCCAGGCTCAGTGGGGCAGTAGGTGACTTTGCACGTGCCATCCTCCATGTCCTCGCAGTTGATGTCCACTTTGCTAGGGCCTTCAATACTCAGCCCCAGGCCCCCATAGCCTGGGGGAAAGCAAGGGACATGTCTCTCTCAACCCTGTGCCACCCATGTCACTCTGCTCTCCCCTCCCCAAACTTCAAGCTCTGCCCAGAATGGGTGCCCAATGTGTATAGTAACCACTAACAAAAATGGCTCAGTGGGAGGAGGAGGGGTGAGCCAGGCACTGCCCCTGAGGGCTGCGGGATGGGCAGTCTGGAAAATTCCCTAAGGTAGGTCTCTTGGATTCCAGTGAGGAAGGGAGAGACAGAAACCCAGGACACCTAGGCTTTCTCTTAAAAGTGAGAGAACTAACATGGGGACACTCACTTCCCCCCAAAGGGCCCCAGAATGTGAATCCCAACAAAGACTGAGCCAGGATGTTCAGGGAGGATGGGATGGCCAAGGAGGTGCTGGCAGGAAAGGACAAGTACCCACTGGAGGCCCCAGCTGAAATGGGGGTCTTGAGGCAGGAAGTACCTGCATTACGAGTGTCCACGATGAACTCTGCCACCTGGAAGGTGTGTCCCTCGGAAAGGCCCTTGCCCCAGACCCGCACCTTGCTGGCATCCCCGATCTCAGACGGCCCCACCAGAATCTTGAAGGGGCTGTTGGTGACGTGCTTGCCACTCTTGCGGACACTCACCACGTGCTCCCCAACCTCCTTGGGGGTGAAGGAGATCCCTGTGGAGAGGGAGCATCAGGCAGACCATCCCTGGGGGCGTCCCTCCTCCTGAGGCCCCCTGTGAGGCCCCACGCTCACCGATGTGCCGGTTGGGCAGGCGCTTCAGCAGGCAGGGCTCCTCGTTGCCCGAGGGTGCACGAATGCTGGCGGTCAGCTGACTCAGATCACTCTCAGTGATCTTCAGCGACACGTCCGTGGAGGTGCCCACATTCAGCTGTGACGTCCTCATGGAGTCATCACCTGGTGGAGGAGTTGAGGCATCAGGCCATTGTGACTGCAGGTAGGCCCTGCCCTCTCAGGGCTCAGGAAGCCCCCTGGGCAGACTGCTGGACTCCACTGACACTGGTGACCACTCCCAGGCACACAGAGGCCCAAGGCCTGGGCGAGCACGAGCTGCACTCACAGGTGAGCTGCCAGACACCATGGATGGGCACAGCACGCCAGTTCATCTGTGGATGCTTGCGTGGGTTAAACCCCTAAAGGAAACTTTGTGTATCTCAATCCTGAGTGGTGTCATGGAGACCAAACACCAGACTAGACCACACAGACCCTTCCTCAGTGTGTGGCTCTGACCAAGCTGCTTAGCCTCTCTGGGATGGGCTGGTTTCCTCATCTATCAAAAGGTTTATCAATACCCTAACTTCTCAGGAGTTTCTTCAAAGACTAAGTGAGATTGTGAGTTTTAAAGTATTGTGTTGGTTGGATGCTTTTTACCGGCTGTGGAGAACAGGGTGTTCCTTACATTTATGCAAAAATGACCTCGATGGGGCCTCTGCTCTACTGGCCCAAGTGATTTGAACATGCTGGGCTTGCGCATAAGTTGTATGCTACAGGTGTGTGTGTGTGGTAGGTGGTGTGTGCCCGTGTGTGCACCTCACCTGTGATCTTGGCTGTGAAGGGGCTCCCCGGGATGTGCTTGTCATCAAAGCGCACTATGATGCTGTAGTCTCCAGGTGCTGTGGGCAGGTAGGACACAGTACAGGTGCCATCCTTGTTGTCCTTGCAGGTGATCTCTGCCTTGGACGGGCCTTCCACAGCCAGCGACAGACCCCCTGTAGGTGGAGGTGGGGCTGAGATCAGAGGTCCTGCCCTTACCCTGCACCTGGCTAGACTCCACCCCAACCCTCTGCCTGTGGCTCCCCTCACCTTCCCCAGCATCCTTGGTGACAATGGTGAAGGTGGCCGGCTTATTGACCATGCCGTGGCTCAGGCCTGGACCGTAGGCACTGACATGGCGGCTGTTGATGGCGTCCACATAGAACTGCAGGGGGCTCCCTGGGGGGAGACAGAGAAGGGGGGCTGGGTCAGCAGCAGAAACAGGAGCTGCCTGCATCCACCATGGCCCCCAGCACCTTCCAGCAGCCTCCCTGCTGAGCCCAACATCTTTGCCATAGGGTCTCAGCTTGGAGAAGTCTGTCTCCCACAAGACAGAAGCCTCCCCAAGGCCTCGCGTGGTCTCTGCATGCAGTAGGCACTCAATACGTATTTGCTGAAAGGAGGAAAGCAGGACTGAAGCTACTGTCAGTTCCTCTCACCCCAGCCCAAGCGTGGCCTGGCTCCCGACTCACCAGGGATGTGGTTGCCGTCATACTTGATCCCCATGTGGTGCAGGCCTTTCTCGGTGGGCGCGTACCTCACTGTGATGGTGCCGTCCTTATTGTCGGTGATGTTGGGTCGCGCAGTCTTCCCAGAGGGCATCCGCACCTCCCCTGCAGGGCAGACACTGTTAAATGGGGGGCCCCAAATTCTCCTACCTCAACCCCCCTCCTGTGTCATTTTGCTTCCACCCCAGCCACCAGGTGCCAGGAGACAGCCCAGAGCAGCGGGATGAATCTGAACTGGGAGCCAGACTGCTTGAATCTGAGTTCCAGCTCTGCCCAACTTGCTGTGTGACCTTGGGTAGCTCACTCCCTCTCCCTGGGCCCCAGTTTTCATCTCCAAGAGAAGGAAGGGGCTAGGGCTAGAAGAAGCCTCTCTCCCCTCTGAGCCTTCATGCCTATGGCTGCAGGGTAGTACCTGTGAGCTCCCCTTTCTGCATGGTGAAGGGGATGACCAGGTTGAAGGGCCTCAGCATGGACTCCATTGACTCCACGGGCACCACTGGCTCCTCTGTGGCCTGTGGCAGGTAAGAGGGAATAGTCATTGGCTGGGGAAAGCCTGGGAGCTTGGCCTGTGTGCACCAAGACTGAAGTCAGAGAGTGAGGAAACAAAAGATGGTTAATGGTGAAACCAGAGCGGCAGGAGAAGTGTGTCAGCTGCAAGAGAAGGGGTGCGGCGCCCAGCTTGGGGGTTCCATCTGCCCAGCCTGACTCCCACCTGCTTCCTAAGAGGCCCCCAAACCATGCCCCAGCCCTGGCTGCAGAGGGATAGAAGAAGAAATGGAGGAAGGGGGAGGAGAAAGAGGGCGAGGCCTGCTGGTGGGAGGTGGCAGTACCCAGTGTGCAGGGCAGGCACCGGGCCGGGGAGGAGCGTAGGGCTGGTGCAGCGGTGGCACTTCAGAGGGCTCCTCCTCATGGGGCAGGGGGTCACACGCCTGGGGAGGCAAGGCACGGGGAACAGGATGTGGCAGGCCCAAGGGACCAGGAGCTGACTCAGAGAATGCCCAAGGACCTGATGTCCTGGGTGGGTATCTTGGGTGCTCTACCCTCTGGAGGGATTCTTCCTCCTGCAGGGCTGCCTCTGGGGAGATGGAGCTGGGGCAATGGGCCTGAGGGTCCAAGAGGAACACCGCGAGTTCCTCCAGAGACAGCTGCCGTCTCTGGGGCCAGAGGCGGGGCTGTGCCCACCTCCCACTGTGGGAGGCTGAAGGGAAAGCAAAGGCTTGGTGCTGGAGCACTCTGGCCCCAGGCTCCATCAGATGTGGGAACAGGTGCTGTGATCTTGCTGCTGCTACTAAGAGGACGTGGGCCCCACCTGCCCCAGCCGCCTTCAAGCCCTGCTGTGGCCGCGGAGCTTACCAGCACGTGGAAGGGGCTGTTGGGGATGTGCTCGCCCCCAAAGCGGATGGTGATGACGTACTTGCCCGGCTCGGGCGCCGTGTAGTAGATGTCAAAGGTACCGTCATGGTTCTCAACCACGTCCACGTCGAGCTCTGCCCCGTCCGGTGTGGACACCGTGCATGTCACCTTCCCCTTGCCAGCTGCCTTGGCGTCCACTGTGATCACGGTCTCCTCTCCAATCTGGATACGGGGGCCCAGGCATGCACCTGCCACCAGAAGAGCCAGGTCAGGGGGCTGTGGGGGCTGCACTCAGCACCTCAGCCCACAGCCAGAAGGGAAGAGGAAGGCACTCACCCAGGCCGTGGCCGCCAATGGACACTGGAAAAAAGAAAAAAAGCATGAGGCCGGGCAGCATGAGGCCGGGCAGTGCTCGGGGTGGAGGTGGGTGGGCTCTCTGACTAGCAGTCCCCTGGGGGCTGCGCCAGGGATCTGGAAGAGCTTTGAGGGGGCTGGATGGTGGGCAGGGCAGGGGAAGTGGGGTGGACGCTAACCTGTGACAAGGCACTTGCTGGCGTCCCCAGTGGGCACAGCATGGATGCGGAAGGGTGAGTAGGGGATCTCGTCGCCACCGTACTTGATGGTGATGGTGTACCGGCCACTCATGTCCGGCAGGTAGGACACAGTGTACGTGCCGTCCCCGTTGTCTCGGATATTGGCCTTCTTGGGCTTACCCTCAGGGTCCTGGGGCAGAAACGGAGGTCAAGGCCTACCTGTGCCTAGCACCTGACCTGGGGGGCAGCTGTGTGTGGACTCACCAGGATCTGGACAGTGAGCAGACCCTCCCCAGCATCCCGAGCATCGATGGTGAACTCCACGGGCAGGCTGGCAGGAATGCCGGAGGCATTGAGGCCAGGGCCGCTGGCCCGCACCTTGCTGGCATCATGGGCTGGAAGCACCTTGATCTTGAAGGGGCTAAAGGGGCAGAAAAAGTGGACAGTTGGCTGGGGGTAGGGGGTAGGGGTCCCATCTCAGCTTGGGCTTGCAGTCCTCTCCACACAAGGGCAGGAGGGATGACTCCGTGTGGCAGGGAGAAGGACCCATTCCCAGGAGCCAGATCACAACCTGAATCTTGGGGAGGGTCACTTGGGAATCCCCTTAACAGAGCCTGAGCATTTCTTCTCCATTCCCCAGGATGATGCTGTGGTTTGTTTAAAGAGGAGGGTCCAGGAGGATGCCCTCTCCCAGGCCTCTAGTGCTTTTCCTAAGGCACTAACTTTGTAACAGGCCCAGGGGCTGTGCCGCCTTTAGGGCAGAGAACCCTGGGGAAGAGCAGGAGGGGGCAGCTGAGATTGGATGAGGCTCAGACAAGCAGGAGGGGTGACCCTGCAGGTGTGGCCCCAGAGCTCAGCTCCAGCTGGGAGCCCAGAGCTGTTCCTCACCTGCGTGGCACCTCCTGGTCGGCATACTTGACAGCTACTGTGTAGGGCCCATCAGTGGCTGGGGTATAGTGGACAGTATGGGTGCCATCCCCCTTGTCACGCACCTCCACAGGTTCAGCCACACCTGCGCAAGGGCAGAGGGGTCAGCGGAACCTCCTGGCACCCTGCCCCGCCCTCCTCCACCCTGCCCCAGACATTCTATACCTGTGGGGCCCAGCACGGCCACCTGCAGGGGGGCCCGGCCTGCTTGACTGCAGTCCACCGTGAAGGTCTGGGGTACCCGGGCCCTGACACCAGCTCCCAGCCCTGGCCCCGAACACTTCACCTTCCCAGGGTCCACCACATCCTTCACCGGCACCCGGAATGGGCTCCCTGCGAGGAGAAGGACATCAGTCCCTACCCACCTGCCTCGGAGGGTCTCTTTGGCACTGAGGAACCACAGAGAACAGGGCCTTCCCTGCCTTCGAAATGCCCACAGGGAAGCCAGACCACCATGTGAAAATGCCTAGGAACTTGCTAAGAAAACATAAACAAGAGTAGATGAACTTGGCTGCAGATAGAGGCTGGGCAAACCTCATTAATTTGGGCCACAGGCTTGGATGAAGGCCTTCCTAATTCAATAAAATGTTAAAAATGGATTATTTTTTAAAAATAAAATGCATTTTTAACATTGTGGCTGATATAATAAAAAAAGAAGTGAAATTAGACAAGGGGAAAAATGTCCAATTTCAACAGGCCCAAGTTATGCAATAATTGAAGACATGACACACCCAAGCAGCTTGGCCCTGCAGAACAGGGGAGTTCTCTGTGGATAATGAAAGGAGGAGGGCTCAAGGGCGTCCTTACTGAGCCAGCAAGAGTGGCCTGGGAGCTGTGTCTGAGTGACTGACCCCACAGTGAGTGGACCTTCACGACCAAGGTCTGGCACTCCAGGCAAGGGGCAAGGACGCCTGAGTTGGGCCACTAGGAATGAACTGGAGGGGCTGTCACATCCACAGCACCCACCCCCCTGCCTCCTGCTGGCTGGGCTCCTGCCTGACCTGCAGACGGGGTCCCCTCTGCGAGTCTCCACAGCCACCTTCTTCCAGTTTCCCTCTCACAGAGAGTGCACCTGCAGCCCTCCCTTGCCTTCCCTGAGCTCCCCACCCGCTCTGCACACCTGGGATGGGCCGCCCCCCAAAGGTGATGTTGACATCGTAGTCTCCGGGGGTGAAGGGGATGTACTCCACAGTGCAGCTACCATCCTTGTTGTCCTTGCAGGACATCTTGGCTTCTGAGGGGCCCTCGATGGCTAGGCCTAGGCCCCCGGTGCCAGCTCCCCTGCAAGATGAGATGAGACCCCCTGTGAGCTCCACTAGGACTAGTGAGTGGAGATGGCGGAGCCCCTGAATGGGGGTGCAGGGAGGAAAAGGGGGGCAGGCTGCTGGGGGCCCTGTGGAGGAGGGGTGAGCTACAGGGGCTGATCTGGGATCCTGGGGGAGGTTTGCTACGGTGTCACCCATGAAAGGGGATGGGGTGGAGGTGAAGCACAGACAGGACAAATGAGGAGGGCAAGGGGCTGGACCCAGGGTGGCCCCAGCCTCAGGTCAAGGTTAGGAAAAGGGGAGGATACCTGGTTTCCACAGTGAAGCGGTTGGCCTTGTTGACCAAGCCACTCTCCAGGCCTGGTCCAAAGGCCCGGACGCGGGTAGGGTCACAGCCCTCGGTCACGCCCACTCGGAAGGGGCTCTTGGGCACAGCTACCTCATCATACAGCACCTCCACCAAATGCACGCCTGGAAGCCGGCCACATGGAGTCAGTCGGAGGTGTGCACCTCCAGCACCCCACCCGTCCCGAGAATGCTGCGGTCAGATTCCCAGCCACGCCACGCCCAGCCCGGCCCCTCACCCTCTTCATAGGCCGTGTACTGCACTCGGTAGGTGCCATCCCCGTTGTCTGTCACGTAGGTGTCCGTCTTAGCGCCCGAGGGGTTGAGCACACGAGCCGTCACATGGTTGCCACCTGTGGCTGTTAGGGATCTTGCGTCCACAGTGAACTCAGTGGTCACCTCCCGCAGGACACCTGGGTCCCAGGAAAAGAGTGCTCAGCGTGGGTTGGGACAGCCTTCACAGTCACTCCCCGTTCCCTGCACTCCTCTCCCCAGCTCTGAGACTGCTCCTCTGAGTGGAGCCCAGACACCCCCTCTGCACCCAGGCCATCTCCGCAGCCTCTGCCCTCCTCCGTCCACCATCTGGTGCCCTCCTCTGTTCACATCAGTCACCCACCAGGCTGCAGGCCCTCGGGGGCGTGTCTGGGTCATACATCGCTCTGCCCACCCCTGCCTAGCCCAGGGTCTGGCTCCCAGTGGTCCACTCTCACTCTCTCCTGCTTCTCGTCACCCTCAACCCCAAAGCTTTCTCTAGAGCAGGGTTCTTAGCTTTTTTGGTTCAGGGACGCCGTAAGCTGATGAAAGAAAGGATCTCCCCAGAAAAATGCCCAGGGGAAGATACAACTTAGCCACAGGGGCAGAGGCCCATCTCCATGCCCTGCTCTTCACTGTGGCTCCTGCTCTGGGTTGTCAGGGCCCCTAAGGACTCAGCCTGCCCTGAGAGCTCTCCCTTCACCCCAGGTTGCTCTCCAGCCCTCAGCCAGCACCTCCTCTCTCACTCACCGTGTGGCTCCACACCGGGCCCCGAGACCTTGATGCCACTTGTGTCGACAGCAGGCTGCACGTGGACACGGGTAGGGAATTTGGGTACGGGGTGCCCGCCATACTTGATGGTGATGGTGTAGGTGCCGGGGAAGGCAGGGCTGTAGGTGATGTGGTAGGTGCCATCGGCATTGTTGTGGATCAGCACCTCGGCCTTGACGCCAGCGTCAGACAGGATCTCGATGGTCAGCTCGGCCTCGCCCGCCTCCGAGCAGTCCACAGTGAAGGTGGCTGCCTCACCAGCCTTGCCACGTTCCAGGCCCGGCCCACTGGCCCGCACCTTGCTCGGGTCGAACACGGGCCGGATGGTGGCCTTGAAGGGTGAGCCAGGGATGTGGGCTTCAGCAAACAGGATGTTAATGGTGTACTCGCCTGGCTCCGTGGGCAGGTAGCTGACAGCACACGAACCGTCCCCATTGTCTTGGCACTCGATCTTGGCCTCGCAGGGGCCCTCCACTGTCAGCCCCAGGCCACCTGTGCCAGCCCCCTTGGTGTCGATTGAGAAGGGTGCGGGGGTGCCTACCAGTCCGCCCTTGAGACCAGGGCCATAAGCACAGACCTGGGGGGAGGAGAAGGTGTGTGTGTTCCCTACTCCTGGCCTCTCCCAAGCCCAGCCTTCATGGCGTCCCACCCAGCTAAGCACCTCCAGCTGTAGCGGCTACTGCAGACAACTTGTAACAATTCTGCATGAGGACGTGGAGGCGGAGAGATGAAATCATCTGTCCCAGTGAGTGGACTGGGATTCAAGCCCAGCTCTGACTCCAAGGCTAGGCTCTTAATAACTAAGTTGTCTCCAAGGCAGGTCCTGGGGTGGGGGATGGCCTTGGCCCTGGGTCCTTGGCTGTGCCCACTCCAGATACTAAGTTCCTCTGGCCTCTGCCTTTGCGACTCATCCATCTTCCCTACAAGCCCCCAACGCCAAGCTCCTACCAGCCCCTATCTCCTCACCTTGGAAGGGTCAGGGGGCAGGACACCTTCCACGGCAAAGGGGCTGCCAGGCACTGGGTGACCGTCGTAGGTGATTTCCACCTTGTAAGGCCCCTCCTCAGGGGGCATGTAGCGCACAGCCTGGGCTTCAGCTCCACCCCCGGGCTCCAGCTTGCAGGGGATGGGTCGTCGGGAGGGTGAGGTCATCCGCACGTCCAGCTGGCCCTGACCGCCGGCCCCGCGTGTGTTCACGGAGAATGCTTGTTCCTGCCCCACAGCCACCTCTGTGTACGGGGCAAGGGACACCATGAGCAGAGACTCCGGCCCACCCCACCCAACACCCCACACTCCCAGGGGAGATCTTGCTCCACTTACTGCTGTTGAGGCCTTGAACTTTGACTTTGCTGAGGTCCAAGGGGGGTGCCACATTCACCACAAAGGGGCTCTTGGGGACAGGATCCCCGCCATACGTCACTGTCACGGCCATGTTGCCCTGTTGGTACAACAGTATGTCAGAACCGGGTGACTTAGACACAGCCAGGCAACATCTCCTTAGCTGATGTGGACTCAGGCTCAGAGATCCACAGCAAAAGAGAGGGTGGGGGCAGGAAAGGGGCCGAGGGGGTTGGAGCACACCTGCTGGACAGCTGTGTACTTGACGGTGTAGGAGTAGTCATGGTTGTCTATAATTTCAAAGTCCCGCACAGCCTCACCCTTGGCTGCCCCAGCAAACTGCACATCCAGCTTGGCCTTGCCAGCTCCCTTGGTCAGCACGGTGAAGTGAGTGGGCTTCCCAACTTCCACACCTGCAAGCCCACCAGAGATGGCGGTTAGGGCCTGGCAGCCACAGGACCCAACGTCATGCCAGCCCCAGGCCCTGCCCAGATGCCTACCAGTGCGGTTCAGCCCAGGCCCCTCAGCCTTGACCTTGCTGGCATCGTGGGACGGATCCACCTTGATGTGGAAGGGGCTGGCAGGGATCTCCTACATGTGCAGAAGGCTCAGTCAGGGCTTTACAGAGGGGACCACACCCCTGTTCCAGGCTAGAGGCTGGGTCAGGCTGCCCCCCGGGGACCCAATGTGGACAAAGAGTCCTTTTATCTCCTCTGGGGCACCCTGCACCCACACAGAATGTGTTCTATCAGTGTCGGTGGAATTGTCCCTCCCTGTGCCCAGACGACAGCATCTCCCACTGCCTGCTTAGACCTGGGATGTGCAAAAGCCCAGGGGCTGGAGTACCTGGTTGGCAAACAGCACCATGATGGTGTAGCGGCCAGCCCCTGGGGGCGTGTACTTGACTGTGAAGGTGTCATTGTCATTCTTGATGATGTCGAAGTCGATGTCAGCCTCTGCAGGGCCCACCACGCCAGGGGCGCACTTGATGCCAATGCTCACATCGCCTGAGCGTAGGTAGGCAAGGGCGGTGAGTGTGGGCTCCGCAACCTCCCCCACCTGACGGATCCCACCCAGACCCCAGCCCTTCCCGCCAGGCACACACCTTGCCCCGCCTCGCTGCAGTCCACCGTGAAATAGGTGGGCTCGTTGGCCTTGAGACCTGTCTTCTCCACGCCGGGGCCATACACTTTTACCCGCTCAGGGTGACTGCCCTCTCCCACGCTCACCTGTGGGGCGGGGTCAATGCTCAGCACAGTGCCCCTCCCACAAAGTCTCTCCCCCTCCCCCTTACTATGCCCCTAGCCATAGCTGGACCAGTCTTAGCCTCTACGTGGGGGCCTTGAGGTGGGGAGGGGTGGCAAGGGGCCAGGGACAGCAGCACCTCCTGCATGGGGCCCCACCCTCCCTCTGGGACACCTGGCAGTGGGCACTGGCAAGCTTGGAAGACGCACCCGGAAAGGACTCTTGGGCACGTTGACGCCTCCCCAGGAGATGATGATGGTGTGCTTAATGGGCTTGGTGGGCACGTAGGAGCAGCGGAAGGTACCATCACCATTGGGGATCACCTTGATGTCAATGGGGCAGCCGTCCGCGTCCTGTGGGTATCACCCAAGCAAGGGTCATAGCTGTGGCCTCCTCAGAGCACCCTCTGCTGGCCTTAGGCAGACGGGCCACCTCCTCCGTTCCCTCTGCCCACACGCTCACCCCCCACCCCCTGACGTCAGGTCATCTGAGCCTAAGGCCACGTGCTCTGGTGTCCAGAGCCCACCCTGGGAGCCAGGAGGCCTGACTCCAAGCCATCTGTGTGGCCTGCTCTCCCAACCTAGGTTTTCTCATCTCTGAAATGTGTTGGTCACGGAGAGGCTGGGCTAAATCAATGTTCCTAAAATTGAATAATGAGAGAAGAATCATCCTCTTGGACCTTCAAGAATATGTTCACTCATCTCTAGGGGTTAATGGACACCAGTTTGAGAAACTGACTAGGGAAACCAATGTGTTGCTTGGTGAAATCATTTTTCACTTGCAAAGTATTAGTACCAAAAATTAGTTTTTCGTAAAATGTTTTTGAGATTATCATTAATAAGAAAACCTAAAATTTAAGATTTTCCGTAGGACTTATGGACCCATGAGAATCCTTCCTGCCTGCCTTTCTGTGATGCTGCAGTTGCCTTCAAGCAGGCCCCTGCCTAGGGTGTGAGGGGCAGCAGGGATTGGGCGATGGCCCACCTGGGCATAGAGCTTCAGGTCACCCTTGCCAGCTGCACGGGCGTCAATGGTGAACTCGGCAAGCTTGTCCACAATGCAGCCAGTGGGCTCCAGGCCAGGCCCGAAGGCCTTCACCTGTGGGGGCAGGAGAAGAAGGCTGGGTTGGGGCCTGGAGGAGGCCTGGTTCACCCCATCCCTGGGCCATTGTGCAGAGGCTGGGACTGCACCTTGTCCGGGAAGCAGTCGGGTGGGGCTGGATGGATGTGGGCAATGAAAGGCGAGTCACGGATGTCCTCATCGTCACAGATGACGTGCACAGCGTACTCCCCAGGCTCCGTGGGCCAGTACCGCACATCGCAGGAGCCGTCCCCCTTGTCGTCACACTCGATCTTGGCCTGCGAGGGCCCCTCAATGGAGAAGCCTGGGGTGAGGTGGGGAGGGTCAGAGGGCACAGAGGCAGCTTGGGCACTCAGGCTGGTCCCCCAACCCTCCCCACCTCCCCACCCCAGGCACTCTGACACTCCTCAGCATTCCGCCCCCATCCCCATTTATTCCACAGTGTCCCTCAGGCACACCCCTCCCCAGCAGTATTCCCACCTTCTGCCACCAGCCACTTACCCAGTGTCCCCACCTCCGTGCCAATGGCCTCCACCACAAAGTCGGCTGACTTGCCGACCTGGCCAGTTTCCAAACCAGGACCCCAGGCCCGTACCTTCTGTACTCCTGCCTCTGGGCTCACCTGTACCTCGAAGGGGCTGGGGCGGAGAGGGAGCGGGGTCAATACCAGGAAGTGCCCCTGCCAGAGGTACCTCCTCCCTTTGTCCCTCAAGCTCCCATGCAGCTGACGGCCTCCACAGGCGGGCATGGGGGCGGGCGGTGCCTACCTGCGGGGGATGGCATAGCTGCCCCATGTGATGGTCACCACATACTTCCCAGGCACCACAGGGTAGTATTCGCACTCAAACACACCGTCGCCAGCCTCGCGTACCTTCACTGGCTCCTCCGTGCCCTCTGAGGAGATGGGAGTGGGGAGAGGGGAGTGTGGATCAGCCTTCTGCGAGTCCTGGTTCCTTGATCCCCTCAAGAACCCTTGGGACCCAGGCCCAGCCTGAAGGCAGTGCTATTAGGCGGCAGTGCTAAAACTCAGGGCAGGGACCATGTGTCATCCCTGTGCACAATAGCACAGCATAACACCTAGGGTGGAGAAAATCATTCCCAGCTTGCAGACTGGGAAACTGAGGCAGAGAGGAGACATCATGCCTAACATCCCATGATGCCTCTGGTACCCTGGGGGCATAGTGCTGGCTGTTACTGCCCTGACGGAATCAGAACCACTGGCCATATCTCCTCCATGCTCCCGCACCCCCACCCCGGACTTGGGCCCTGGTACTCACTTGGCCCTTTGACTGTGACCTTGAGTTCCCCACTACCAGCGCCCTTGGTGAACACCTTGAAGTCAGCCACCTCTTTCACACGCACACCCTTGGGCTGCAGGCCTCTCCCAGAGGCGCGACAGGCATTGGGGTTACAGGCTGGGGAGAGGAGAGTTGTGGTGCTGAGGGGACTCGAACAGAGCCTTAGCCCCTCACCACTTGTCACTCACCTCACTGTGCACAGTCCTCCTGACCCCCTCACAGGCACAGGCTGTGGCCTCATGCAATCCTGCCCTGCACCCCCTGTGTCCCTGACAGAGTCTGAGCCGCTGGGAGCCATGCTGGGCAGGAAGCTGGCTATATGCCCTGTACCCAGCAGGTTACAAGAAACCCTTTCTGCTAGGGTTCTCAGAGCCAGTGCCACATGGGACAAGAGCAAGGCAGAGCCTGGGCTGCGAGTGGGCTAAGAGGGGTGGGGAAGGGCCCTTTACCCACCCCAAGGTCATCCACCTAGAGCCATCTGGGCCCTTTCAGAGCCACCATAGCAAACTTAGGAACTAAGTCATGCCACCAAACACCCAGCAATGCCATGAAACAAGAGCTATTCCATGTAACATGAAGCCTGCCATGGAACACAGGCGATGCACAGAAATCAGCCTGCCACAGAACATGGCTGGTGGTCACGAGCCCAGACCCTGCCGCTGAACACACGCAGAAGAGTTGGAATCTCAGGAAATGGCACAGAAACCTTGGGGTGCCACAAAACAGGTGATGACATGTAATCCAGGCCTACCATGAACACAGGCAATGCCACAGAACCTAGATTTTATCACAGAAATAATCAGACAAGTGGCAAGGAAACTAGATCTGCCACAGAACATAGGCAATGGCGTGGAACCTGGGGCCTGTCACAGCATGCCATGGAATGGGGTGTTCTACACCACCTGGACCATGCCACACAGCACAGGTGAGGCAGTCAGCTGTGGCCAGGCCCGGCCCTGCCTCTGCTGGTGAGTACTAAGGTGGTAACACTCTCCTGGCCTGGTGGATGATGGATGTGAAGGTGGCGGGTGGCAGCATGGGCAGTGAGTGCAGAGAGAACCAGGCAGGGGTCTACCCACTGAGGGCTGGCATGCGGTGGGTGCTCCCCATATCTGTCCCCACCGGTGGCTCTGTCGCTTTCTTGCAACCCTCCCAAGGTGGCAGCTGTTCCGGTCTCTTTCACTGTGGTGTCCTGACCCTTGTGGATCCCAGCCACCTCGAGGGTGGGGTGGGGAGGTAATAGAGACATGGTATCTGTGGAGCTCGACCCTGGCTGTTCTTCTGCTCAAGCCAAGCCTTCAGCCAACTGTCCTCTCCACCCCCGTGGACTTAGTACTTCACTTCCCATCAATCCTCAGACCCAGGATTTGGTGGCAATTCTCTCATCCTCCTGGCTTTGGTAAGGGTCATTGTGGGGATTGGTGAAGGGCCCTTACCTTCTGCCACATGGACGGGGAAGGGACTGCGGGTGATGGGGGAACCAGCAAAGGCCACATGCACCGTGTGAGGTCCCTCCATCACAGGCCTGTATGTGCAGCGGAACGTGCTGTCGCCCTTGTCCTCCAGGGCAACCTCCACTGTGTCCCGCCGGCCCTGCGGGTCCACAATCACCACAGCCACATCACCAGTGCCAGCCCCTGCCATGGACAAAGGCAGTCAGTGCCCACTCTGGACACAAGCAGCTGCCTGGGGCTCCTTCATCCCGAGACCATCCACCCTCTGGCTGGGACCTCTGCCCCAGCCCCCCCCATCCATAGACCACACATGGAAGAGGCTCCACCAGACATCACCCTGGGGCCCACCCCTACCTGCAGTGTAGATGTCAAAGTAGGTAGGTTTGTTGGCGACATTGCCCACAGGTTCCAGGCCAGGGCCACGGGCTGACACCTTGTTGGCATCCCCCAGGGCCATGCCCACATTCACTTCAAAGGGGCTGCGTTCTATGTTCTGGCCAGCAAAGAGCACGGTCACCTGGAGGTCAGGGGTCAAAGGTTAGCTTCTAGGGGAGGGCAGTTCTGTGAATGTGTGGAGGGGCAGAGAAGAGCCAAGGAAGGGGAGCGGTGGGTGGCTGGTGCACTGGGCAGAGGTAGGGGTGTGGGCCGAGGGAGGAGTCCACTCAGCCAGAGCCTTCGATGTGAATGGTGGGGAGGGCAGGAGGCCTACAGGAAGATACCTTGTGCAACCCGGCAACCTTGGGCACATAGGAGACAGCATAGGTGCGGTCCTTGTCATTGTTGGGAACCACCTTGGCCTATTGGGAAGGACAAAGATTGGAAGCTGCAGCAGTGGTAGCACCTCCTGAGTGCACAGTGCCCAGTGCTCCCCAGCTCCATGTGGCCCCATGGTGACCCCTTCCCCAGTCCCCACAGCACAGAGGGGCCATTCCTGTCAGCCCCATGGTCTCTGGTTCCAATCCCAAGCTAATCCCTTTGTCCCCAGCAGCCTCACCATACCTCCTCAGTGTGGCCCTCAGGGTCCTCGATGTAGACCAGCACCTCGCCCACGCCAGCATCCACGGTCTGCACAGTGAAGTGCGCAGGCTGCAGCACGGTGTTGCCCTGCGGCTCGATGCCTGTGGGCACAAGCAGAGCCCAGGTGACCCAGGGAGACCCTGTGGGTGCCCAGCTGCTGCCCAGGAGGACTATCAGGGGCTCCACACATACCAGGCCCATAGGCGATGGCCTTCTTGGGGTATAGCTGCTTGGAGCGAACAGGGGCACCAGGTTTGAGCTTGGCCTTGGGGAACTGGGACAGGTAGGTCATGACAGAATGCTCATCCACATTGGGGTCCACGATCTCCTCAGGGGCAATCACCTGCCACAGAAAGGAAGGATGTTGCACGGTGCCCTCTTAACCCAGCAGCCCCAGTCCTCACCTGCACCCTGGCCAGGTTTCCCAATAGACCCAACCTCTTCCCTGCCCCTATGTCCCTCCCCACCCATTCTGCCCATGTACCTGTGGCACCCCGAGCCAGTCGTCTGCCTGCTGCATGGCCTCTCGGGCATTCTCCACAGGCTGGTTTGGGTCCCAGGCCTCCCAGTCGGGGCAGAGGCCTAGAGAGATGGTGGAGGGAGATGACAGCTAGGTCAGCCAGAATGCACAGCATTTGCTCATCTGACTTCCTCAGAGGCTGTGGGCTCACACCCATTCCCACTCAGGTCCCTATGACTCCCTGACTTCATGGCCCATGAGCTGGGATGCCCACATCACTGTTTAGAGGCACAGCAGTCCTTCCTACTGCCAACAATGAGGCCTTTCTGCCCCGGCTGATGCAGCCTGGCACAAGCCCTGCCAGCCAGCCTCCTGCCGGCCCAGACCCCAGCACAGGCCCTGAACACCAAGCCCCCATGAGGGCAACCTCCCCCCCCATCCCTCCTGCCTCATTCCAGCTGCTTCAGGGGATGTCAGAGCCCCTGTCCCACACATCCCTCTGACCTGTCCCCTAGAAGGTCTCCTCACAGCTGCCCTGAAAATCTCTAAGCACTTCTCACACCAGCCTTAGGGCATAAGACTCCCTCTCCCTTCCTAACTGCCCACTTGGGGAAACTGAGGCATGGAAGGGCCTGTTGGGAGAGGATGAGTTCTCCTCTATGCCCAACAAGAACTCAGCCCTCCCAACAGGAAGAATGGCAAGGCAGCCCCAGATCACTCCTGTGAAAAGGTGCAGAGTTAGGGGGTGCCTGATCAAGGCCAGAGCTGGAGGAGGGGGGCAATGTGCATTGACAGGGAGGGGGCTGGCTGCAAAGCTGGAATCCATGACTGGCTGGAACAGCTGAGCTCACTGCTGGCAGCCACACCAACTGTGGGCAATGGATCAGCAGCTGGGAATGCTTCCCAGGCGGCCATGCCCCCGCCTCCCACCTCCTGCTCCCCGGCTGACCCCAGGGTGGGGGGAGGATCCTCCCTAGGGGCCGTGGCTCCTCAGAGGCAGGGCTGATTAACCTAGGGTGGGAGAAGGCCTACGTTCCCAGGAGGTGAGGATCAGAAAGGGAGCTGTGCGTGGGGCGGGGCTCTAGCCTGTGATGCCTCAGTTTCCTCATGGGCCCTTATCTGCCCCCACCTGCTCTGGCCAGGGCCTACATGGAGAAGGAGCAGGGCTGGGTCACCTGCCACTGGGCAGTACCACACTGGCCTCTGCCTATACCATCCCGGTGTCAACCCCCTCTCAAAGCTGTCCCAGGGTCTCACAACAAGAGCCTTCTCTGGGTCCCGCTCGTAGTCTTCTTCCTACAAGCCCCACTGCATTTCCTTTGGAAATGGTGCCCATGTGGTAAAGTAGCAAGTTCATGGAGAGCTGGCTGGGTAGCTCAGTTGGTTAGAGCACGGTGTTACAACACCAAGGTCAAAGGTTCAGATCATACTGGACAGTCGCAAAAAAAAAAAAAAAAAAAAGTTTACGGAAAAGGGAGTCAAAACCCCAGGCTCTAGGTGCAGTTCTGCCATATATAAACTGTGTGGTTTTGGAAAAGTCACTGGCCCTCCCTGGACCTCGGTGTCCCTGTCTTTAAACTGAGGGTGTTCAATCTTTTCCTGCAGAATCTGCCCACCCATCAGCTAGGGCCTGATTCCAGCAGTGATTATTGGCTGGAGGAGAGGCAAATCCTGCAGATGCTCTGGCGCCCCCAGGCCCTGAGGTCTGGGTCCTGACAACATGAGCCTCAGCACTCCGGGCTCGTCCCCACTGTCCTTCCTGGCTAAGGGCTCCATGTTGTGCCTATTGGTCCACTCACCGGGGGCGCAATTGTCCACCAGGGCACCCAGAGCTTTGCCATCCTGCCAGTCGCGGTTGAAGTTGGTGATGGGCAGCTGGGGCACCTTGTTCTGGATCCAGCCGAGCAGCCGCTGCTTGGGCGTCTGTTTACGGGCATCTTCGTCGTCCTCATCCTCCCACATGGGCATGGAGATGGAGTAGTGCAGGATCAGCGTCCAGATCAGGCCCAGGATCAGCTTCAGGTTCCCATCCACGATGGCTTTGCTATCTGCAGAACGGAGGGAACCAGCAGGCTCAGGAGGGCCCCTCTCCACTACCCAGACCCTCTGTACCCAGAGAGCCCTCCCTCACTTCCCCAGTTCCCAAGGCAGCTGCCAGAACACTGGGGTCACACCTCCTTCTCTGTCTCCCAAGTTCTCTCCCTCCCCCAAGGCCCGGCCCAGATGCCGAGTCCTGTGTGTCTGTGTTCTCCCAGCAGGTACCGTCACCGCTGCTGCGGCACTGGAGTCTGCCTCCTATCTAGGCAATTTTCTGGTATTTGTCTGGTCCTACTGGATTGGAAGCCTCTTGGGAGCAGACATGATTTTGTTTTATTTTAACAGTCCTATTGAGGTATATTTAATGTATAATGAACTGCACATATGATGGGTCTTCAAAAGGCTCATGGAAAGATTTGTATTACATTTTAATTCCATTTTTCCACGAAGTTTTTGAAGTACCTTCCTATTAGAAAGTACAATTTGGTAAGCTTTGACAATCTGGATATATCCACAAACCCAGAATAATAAACACACCCACCACTCCTCCCTTTGTAATCCCTCTCTCCTGCCTGTCCTTTTCCCTCTTCCGAGGCAAGAAATGATGTGCTCTCTGTCACCATAGATTGATTTGCATTTTCTAGAGCTTTATATAAATAGAATCATACAGTATATGCGCTTTTTTGTCATCTTTTGCTCTAGACACTAGGTTTTGAGGGCCTAGAACTTGGTAGGGTCTCAATAAATACTGATTGAGTGAATGAATATGTTAAAAACTGAAGTTGTAGAGCAGTAGGACCAAACTGGTTCCACCCACATCTAACCTGAATGCCATTAAGGGCTTTAGGAACAAAAGGATTCTGGGAGGAGGAAGGGAGCATAGTTAAGGCTTGAAAGTCGTGGTGTCAAATGCTGGGGAAATGTCACCCATGTAGATTCAAGTCTCAGAAGCTGGGACACTCTACCCATCACCTCCTTTGAGGAATACTTTGGACCAGAACTGGTCCCCAAGATTTTGGGGGCCTAGACCCTTTAACAGTGAGAGGGAAATTTATGGAAGGAGCTAGAGTGTAGATCTTTGGAATCCAGCTTATTTGTAAAGGGCCACGCAGGCCTGACATCCATCAGCTTCCCTGAGCAATGCTTTTAGGAGGTTGGGAGGGGCTAGGTCTTGTTTATTGATGTTGCCCGGGAGATGGAAGAAGGTGGGGCCTGGAAGCTCCCCCTTACACATCTCTTCCTGCCCCCAAGCTTCCCCAGACCCTGGGGGAGAGCGATAGGAGACCAAGGGCCTGGGGAATCCCTGGCATCCCCCACCCCAGTCCCACCTGCCCCAGGAGAGGGGATCTCAGTCTCCCTCGTCCCTCTGGCTGGGACTCTGGCCCCTGGGCTCCCTAGCCTGTCACTGATTCATCCTTCTTTCCCCAGCACTCCCCAGCCCGCCCCCTTCCCTGGCTCTGCTGCAGCACAATGGTTTGGCAGCATTCGGATTCCATGACACACTCACTCCCTGCCTCCCGGTGCTTTCGCTCTCTCTCACATACAGGCCCAGGACACTTTCACACAGCCCGGATGCCCCAGTGCCCCCAGCCTCTCACAACCTGACAGCCTCCAGAGCCGGTGCTGACACACCCAGAAGTGCTTTTTGCAAACTGGGGCCAGACCCCTGGGAGGGTGCCCTGGAAGCTGTGGGGCTGGGAGGGGGTGGGGGTGGTCACTCATACTTGCTGGAGAGAGTGGTTTTTTCCCCAGCAACTGGCCCTGGGCCAGACAGCAAGTGTCCACAGCTTGGGCAGGAGAGGGGCAGTGGGGCCCAGAGTCCCAGTCTTGGAAGCAACAATCTTGCTCTCCAGACCAGCAGATGAGGGAGCTCAGCTCAACCCAAGATACTTCCCGCGCAGTTCCCCATGGAACCACCAATTCTCCTGCCTGGGATACCCTCAAAGAGGTGGGAGGAGCCAGACAGCTAGTCCCTGAAGCCACCCCAGGCCTTCAGTGGAGGAGGGGAGGAGAGAGGGCTGGGCCTAGGGAGGTGCTGGGACAGCTGCGGTCCCCTCCAGCCCCTCCCTCGCTGTTGGCTCCAGGAGAAGGAATAGCAACTGGGGAACAGCTGCGGGACAGAGATGCCTCGTAGGCCTCTTTGTTCGGAGGAGCTGAGAGGGCAGTGGGGGCTGGGGTGAGGGGGTGGGGGTAAGAAGGCCACGAAGCTCCTTCAGCTGGCTGAGCACCCCTCTTTCAGGTGGACCTCTTAGCTTCCAGCTCCCACCCCAGACCCTGACTTCCCTTTTCCTACAAAGAGAAGTGGAGGGTCTTTTTGACCCCCCCAGGTGCCCAGATGCTCAGTTTCAGTTCTGCCACAATGCCCAGGAGGAGGCCCCCTGGACAGCCCCTTCTTACCACTAAATGGGGCAGGGGAGCTGGAGGAAGCAGGACACCCCCTTCATTGCAGGCAGCTCCTTTACATCTCCTCAGGATCGTGTCTGTGCCCCTCCCCTCTAGCCCCAGCAGTTGAATTGCTGACAGCTTATCTCATCAGCGGAGTAAGCCACTTGGCCCAAATGGGGAACAGCTCCCCTTCCTCTCAGAGGGAACCCAGGGAGCTTCCCTCCCGCCCCCAAACCAGCTTTGGCTTCTTCCCCCTCTACTCAGAGCCGGCCCCTCCATAGCTGAGCCAAGGGAGCTGGAGCCAGGCACCGCCATGGGGGAGGGGAGAGGTGCACTTAGGAAGGATGAGGCCTGGAGAGGGGCCCTGGGCGCCCCCGCAGTCGGGAGGGGAGGGGCAGACAGAGCAGTTTTCAATAATGTCTTGCCGAGGCCTCAGCTCTCCCCTCGAGACCCCACCTGGGAAAGTCAGTCCTGCCTTTCAAATCCCAGCATGCTGGGGATGACCGCCCAGGGCTGACTCGTCTCTGACCCCCCACCTCCACTCCACCCCCCACTCGTGTAGCCCTCAGCCCCACTACACACCCCGGGGCCCCCTCCCCCATCCCCTGCCCTCAGACTTGTCCTTCTGGAAAGCTCAGAGACATCTGCTGTGTCACGGAGGCAGGGCTATTTCCAGGCCAGAGCAGGCGGGTGGGGGGGGCAGTACTGGGGCAGGAGGGGGTAAGGCCTAGGGAGGGGACTGGACAGGGCAAAGGGCCCCAGACTGAGCTCAGCTGCTAATTCAGGAGGCCTAGAGATGGCCCTGTGGGAGAGTGGGGGCGGACACCCCAGTTATCTGGTGAGGTCTCTGGGACAGCCTTGGTTGGGGGGGTCACCTGGCCCCATATGAAACTCCCCTCCTGGGGCCCTGGGATACACTCTCCAAGGGACCCCTTCCTGTGAATCACAGCAGGGCTCTTAAGAGCTTCCCACCAGGGTAGGGGTCTTTCCCAGGCCCCCAGATTGCAGGAGTGACTGCTGGGCTGTGAGGGGAGGGGCAGCTTCTTGCCACTCAAAGCCCACCCTTGGCTTCTGGCTCCCAAGCCTGGAGAGCCTCCCCACCCCCACCCAACATGACACACCTTCCAAATCTGGTTACACTCAATGACTTCCTCCCTTCTACAGCCCGTTCCCCTCCCTCCCCAAGCCCAGACCGTTAGCCGCAGCCAATCCCAGGCTTAGGGGGTGGGCAGGGGCAGGGCAGGACGTGCAGGAGCCCCCTCCCCGGCAGGCCGCAGCAGGAAGAGGGCAGGCAAGGGTTAAGGCTCCCTGCGCTCGCTCAGTGCCTTTTTAGGTTTCTGAGGCTGGGCCCTGCCTGCCCTGGCCCCCGGGCCTGAACCCAGCTGCTGAGCACATGCCCGCGGAGGGCCTCGGAGGAGCTGCCGGGCCCCCAGCTCTCCCTCGGCCTCGGCGCCCGTGGACCCGGGAGGTGGAGGGACCTGTGGAGGGACTGGGAAGCCATTTGTTTTGTTGGGGGTGAGGGAGACGCCCCCAGGAATCAGTAACGGGCACCGGCAGCCCTGTCCTCTCAAGCACCGCCTAGGGTCGCCCGACAGAAGGAAGGAGACAGTGAGCGGAGGCGGGTTGGGGGGCGTGTGCGTGGGGAGGCTGCTTAGGGGGTGCCCGCTATCCCCGTGGGGTGTGAAGGCAGTGCCCGTGTGGTCTCGGTCGGTGGGGGGTGGGGTCAAGGGGTCGCTCTCTGCCCTGTCTGTCCCCCGCGCGCCCAGCCCGCACCTGTGTCCCCGGCCCCCAGGGGACAGCCCTCCCCCGCGTGCCCGTGCCCTCGTCGCCCGCACTGACCGATGGACACGAGCTTGATGTGCTCGCGCTCCAGGAACTCGAGGGCCACGGACACGTTCTCCAGCTTCATCTGGCGGAAGTTGGGGCGCGGGTGGAACTTGCGGTACATGCGCTTCTGGCTGAGCACCTCGAGCAGCGCGATGAGGCGCAGTCCGTCGCTGAGGTCGCGCTGCAGGTCGGTCAGGCGCTTGCCCACGCACTTGAGGTGCTCGTTGCACCAGCGCGTGAACGTGTTCTGCTGGATCTTCTTCCACGGCGCGTCCTCGGCCAGGTCCTTCTCGGTGGACGGCATCTCGTCCGCCTCGTCGCCCAGGCCGAGGCCGGCGACGTCGGAGTAGCCGCTGTTGTTCATCATGCTGGCGCGGTCGGGGCGCTGTCGGGGCGCGTCGGCGGGGCGCTGCGCTGCGCGGCGCTCAACTTCTCTCGCGCCCTGGCTGGCGGGTTCGGCGGGCCTCCTGCTCCTCGGCCGCGGTCTCGCTGTGGCTCTCTTTCCCTCCGGGGGCGGAGCGGTGCTCGGGAAGTGCGGGCCGGGCCGGGCCGGGGGGTTTAAGAAGCCCCCGGGCCGCCGCCCCCCCCGCCGCGCCCGCGGCCCCCGGGTCCACGTCAGAGCGCCGGCCTCCCAGGAATGCCGCCCGGCCCGCCGTGGGGGCCGCCCCGCCGGACGCCCCGCCCCCCGCCCGCCCCTCCCCCACGCGGCCCGGCGGCGGGATGGGGGGGCGGCCGCCCCTCGGCCCGGTGCCGCGCTCTGGAAAGGGGGGTGAAGGCGACACCCGCACCCAACACACTCAGACTAAGCACTGTCAGAGGTGAAATATGTTCCGTCCACGCCCCGCAGGGACTAAAGAGATAAATGGGGAAACTGAGGCCAGTGGTTAGGGCTAAACACACTGATCTGGTGTTGACAGAATTTTCTGGACGAGCGGGTGGCAGGGCTGTTGACAGGGCCTGGGAGTTCTGGCTCCCAGCCCAGGGTATTGTCCACCTGGGGACAGGGAAGGGAAGTGTGTGTGCTTGTGTAGGGATGCCTGAGGGGAAGTGGGGACATTGCCCAGGCCAATTAGGGAGAGGCTTTGGAGGGGGAGCTCCCTCACTGCTCCACTTTACAGGCAGAAAAGCCTCATTTGGAGCCCAAACCCAGGAAAGACCGAGGCTCTTGCCCCTGACTCAGTGTCCCTGTCACCAGCCCCTTTGGCCTCATCACCTCAGAATGAAGCTGAGCTCAGGAACAGGTTACCTACCCAGTGAGTCACACTGTGCCCCCCATCCCCCGCCCCCCAAGTCTGACTCAACCAGGGAGAGGAGAGGAGGGAGAGACTGTCCCTGTAGTGCCAGGGAGCCCCCTGGGCAATGTGCCCATTTGGGCCACAAGGGCAAGTCCTCCCAGGGGAAGGGCGGGTTAGGCAGACAGAAGCAGGGAGAGCCCTGACTGGAGCAGCCAAGGGGAAACGTGACTGGGCCAGGTGGGCAGGCCAGGGGCAAAGTGGTCAGGGAGAGCCTGAGGGAGCCAGCCACGATGCCTAGGCAGGACTGGGCCCAGGGTAAGCCAAGGGCAACTGGAGGACTGGGGAATGGTGACAGCAGGGAAACTGAGGCACCCAAACACACAAGTCAGCCTGGGATGAGGAGAAAGAGCTAAAGAGCATATTTTTATGCAAAAGGAATGTATATTCTGTAGCATACGTGTGTTCCATACCTCCTGTGTGCCGTTTACGCCATGCTTCCTCAGCTTTCCCAACCTTCTAGATCAGTAAGTTTAACTGAGCTGGTTAGGAAGCCATGTCTGAGCTTGAGAAGTTTTTTCAAGCCAGACTGTCCCCAACTCAAGCCATGTGATGATTGAGGTTTGGGAAGTTTTTGGGACCTTACAGGTGAATCATTCGACCTTATTCCTCTTCTCTGCTCAGGCCTGGGGAGAAAAAGGGGGATAGTGGGCCTCTTTGGAGGCTCTTTACCCAAGGGCAGTGAGAGCAGTCCCTGTTATGGAACTGAGAAAGAAGTTTAGGGTTTTTGCAGGGTGCAGTGCTTATGGTGACAGGGGTCCATGAATCATTTCTTTTTCTTCTCATCTAATAAGATTGCTTCATACTTAGGGAGGGAGGGGGAGGAGTAGAGAAGAGACCAGAAACAGAAAAGGGACCTGCTGTGCATGGCTGGCTGACAGGCAGGCGGGCAGGCGGGGGGTAGGTGGGGGGGGGGTGAGCTCTGGGGGCCCTGATAGTGACAGGCGAGGTATAAATAGCTTGGGCCTTGCGGCTCATATTCTGTCGGCTGCCTGTGACGAGGTGCTCAGGAATTCCACTCTCCTGTTGGCAACCCCCTCTCCATATCTCCAGAACTTTCATTCCCCTCAAGCCACCTTCATCCATGGCCCAAACCACCCATCAGGCACCAGTGCTGTCTACTTGAGAGGCTGAGCTCTCCTGTGGAGAGATGTCCAGCTCCTGGAACACATAGCTGCGTCTCACAGAGAACTGTGTGTGTGTGTGTGTGTGTGTGTGTGTGTAAAAAGGCAGATTTCTGACAGCCAACTTGAGGTGCCAGGAGCTCAGGGTTCAGCACTGTTTTCTCTGAAGCCCTGATGATGAAGGAAAAGGTACAGATCTTAGAAAGGATGGATTCCTCTCTGAGCTGCTGGGGAGGAGAGAAAGGAGTAAGGTGGGGTGGCTTAGAGCTGACAGCCCTTTCATAAACCCTAATGGCTCATAGTCCTGTTTTGTGGGCACTACCTGAGGTCCCCTCAGTCTCTGTTCAGGTGGGAGAGTCCAGAGGGAAGCCCGTGAGTGGAGAAAGAACTCCCAAGCGTAACCTCCCTTGCTGTCCTTCTGTGAGGTGTGCGGGCCCCAGGGAAGCGAGTGAATGCCCGGCAGAGGAGGGTGCAGAGTGCCCACAGATGATTCCCATCACCCCTCCCCTCAGAAACCTGAGCCTGTTGCTCTCCAGGATAAATCGGGGCCTGACTCAGGCCCAGCAGCCAGTCACAGTCAGCCTGACCCAGGCACAGGCTGGTGACTCACCCCTCAATATAGCCCATGAGCCCAGACTCCAGGCCCGGCCATGTGGGCTGGAACAGACTGTGCGCAATGCTGGTCCTGGGGCCTGCCAAGTGGGGCCCCCTCCCTCAGGACGGCTAACGTGTTCCTCCTCAAGCCAGACAGGAGCACATAGAGGGGCTTAACAGGGGGTTTCATCCACTGAGTATTTGGGGCCGTGCTGGCTGGGGCCACAGGCTGTTTATAGCTCTCTGACTTACCACTGCTGACCTGTCTCAGGAGACCAGGTTGCCTGGCCCTTCACCTGGTCCCACCTCTCCTATCCAGGGGCACTTCTGGTTAGCCACCAACATTGGCCATGTTTAACTTGAGCTGAGCCAAATCTGAGTGAGCAAGTCCAAATATTTGAAAACCTAGTTTTTCTAGAACCAGGGACATTTCCACAGTCACTTGTGATGATACCAGGCTGGCGAGGCTCACAGCAGGCACATTGACCAATCAGTGATACTGACTATGGCTCTGACCCTGGTGCCTGGGACAGTGTGGTAGAGTGGAAAGATTTGCAGGCTGAATTACAGCCTCTCCACTTCTGGCTCTATAACCTTGGGCAAGTAATGTAACTTTTCTGAACATCAGTTTTCTCCTCTGTAAAATGGAGTTAGTAATACCCTCATAGGCATTTTTTTGTGTGACAATGAAAGAAATATGAAAGATGATTAGCATGGTACCGGGCATCTAGTAGGTGATCAAAAAAAGTTAGTTTGCTTCCTCTGCTGGTATCTTGGGACCAAGTGGGTTCTGGCTAGCAAGGCCCTTCCTGCAGCTCTGTGTCCCTAACCCTGCAGAGACACTGCCTGGGTCTCCACTTTTCCCCTCTCCCCTTCCTGTATCCTGAAACTCCACCTGCCAGAATCAGAACCAGCAGTATTTGTGATCTTTAGAGCCACCCACCCTGCCCTTGTGGCTGGTCTTTGACAGGAGTGGCAGGTGGCAGGCTGCTCTACCAAGTGGCCTGGGCAGGAAAAGCAGAGGGGGCTGGCCTGCAGAGAGACAGTAAATGGAAGCATTATGCAGAGGGCAGTAGCAGGAAGAGATGAGGCTTCTGAAGGTGTTTTGAGCCCTCGGATCTAGCTCTATCTAGGCCTGGGTGGGTGTGTGCCTGTTGGCTTCTAAGAGACACCCTTGTAGATTTAAAATCAATTCCTCCCCCAACCCCCCTTTTTAAAGCTAGCTCAGTGAACGTTTCACATTCAATGAAAGAGACCTCTTTGATACACTTTGGTGATAGTGTATCAACAAGACCAGGAGGCACGAAGTTCAAACCAAATGAAGAGGACAAGGTTCTAGAACAAGCAGAGAGGGGCAAGTGTCCAAAAGGGAAGAGCTCTGTATTCTAAGCAAAAAGGCTGGGAAAAAGCAGGCCCACATTCCTGTCATTACTCAGGCTCTGGGTTCAGGTCTGGAGACTGACTGCCTACCAGAACCTGACCTCCATCTTGGCTTCTAATTTCAGGTTAAATCAGTGGTCCTTGGTGTCTTGGTCTGTTTGGGCTGCTATAACAAAATATCATACACTGGGTAGCTTATAAACAACAGAAATTTATTTCTCACAGTTCTGGGGGTGGGAAGTCCAAGATCAAGGCGCCTACAGATTTGGTGTCTGGTAAGGACCCGCTTCCTCGTAGTGATGGCTGTTTCCTCACTGTAACCTCACATGGCAGAAGGGGCAGGGATCTCTCTGGGAGCCTTCATGATCTCATCACCTCCCAAAGGCCCCCCTCCCCTAATATCACCACCTTCAGGGTTAGCATTTCAACATATGAATGGGGGTGGTGGTGGAGCACAAACATTGAAACCATAGCCCTTAGCTATAGGTAATCTTCCAGTCCTTTCCATTGTACATGCTCTTCAGGCAACTGGTGGCTGGAGTAAAGTGGATAAAAAGTAGGGTCTTACTACACTCAAAAGCAAGTGGCCAGTGGCACGAGGTAGGCTGTAAAGAAATTTCTTTAGTTAGGTTACAACTGAGAACATACAATCTAATATAACTGACTTAAGGCAGTGCTTCTTAAATTTTATTGTACACACTAATCAACTGGGGATCTTGTTAAAATGCAGATTGTGTCAGTAGGTCTGTGGCAGGGCCTGACCTACTAATAAGCTCCCAGGTGAGGCTGATGCTGCTGGTCCGTGGGCCACACAGAGTAGCAAAGTGCTAGACCACCCTAAATCAGGACTATCTTCAAAGAGGAGTCACTTAGAGGGAGGCAGGAAGAACATTTGGCACTGCCCTCAATTTGCCTAGTTGTAGCCGTGTTTATAAGGGGCTGGTCATAAGTTCAGCACTGGCCCCAGACCTGCTAGGATGGTCTCTCAGAGCAGCCTTGTCACTCCTGTGGGCTGCATACAATTTGAAAATCTCTCAGTTCTAAATGTCCTTATTATTCTCCCTAGGAAGGGCTGGGGAGGAAATGCATTCACCCCGTGCTTAGCAGTGCCACCACAGTAGACGCTCTATAGGCATGTGCTGCTTTGGATGTTTGGTTGAATGGAATTAAGTCCTTGGGCATCAGGTGGAAAGGAGGCAGACAGAGGGCTCCCAAAGAAACCAGTAGTCATGGGGGCCGTTCTGTCCACTGTGGCTTGAGAATACATTTGGGGTCTTTCATACGGAAATATTCATGATAAGAACAACCAATCACAAAGAATTCTGCAAGAATGAAAGTAAACAGGGACATGCATAAATTACCCTAGTCATTCTGCTTGTCCCTACTTGGATCCATTCTCAGTCCTCTGTCCTGCTCTGAGCTCCAGCATGCTGACCTTGAAAGATTACATTACCTGGGAACCTCTGCTCTGGCTCCCAGCTGGGTTCAGCCAATGAGAGGAACCAATAGGAAACTGGTAGGCAGGAGGAGGGGACAGGGGAATAAACTTCCCACTTCACCCTGGCTCTGGCAGGGGCTGCAGCCCCTTGTGGCCACGCTCCTGTGCGGGGCAGGGCTCAGGCTCTTGCTTCCTCCCCTTCCTCCGGGGCAGTGACAGCTTTCCGTTGTTGCTAGTGCCTGATACTTTGCTACTCCTTGCTGGTTCTTCTAACTCTGGCTTCTGTACATATCTCTTTACTAAATTCTCTTCAGTTAAAGCTTTGAGTGCATCTGCCACCTGTTCACTGCTAGGACCCTGACTAATTTGAAAGTCATCTCTGAGAGTAATTCCTTTGAGAAGTTGCCAGGACTAAGCTGCAAAGGCTCCCACACAGATCTTACAGTATCCTTCTCACAAACAGGTGTGGGCACAGAACCTAGGAGAGGTTTGTTTCATCTCTCCCCTCCCCGTTCATACCATTTCTCCAGGTGCAGATGAGTTTCCTTGAGATAGGGTTAATAAGGACAAACCACCCACCTGTGACACAGCTGGCAGCACAAAGAGCCAGCCTCATTTCTGAGGTCATCTGTAGGATTAGAAATCATATATAGGAGCCAGATCCTTACACGAGGTCCTTGGTTAAAGGGGAGCCGCTCTGTTCTGGTTGTGTAGTGAAGCATTTAGCAAATAAACAGTCATAAAGTCTCATGTAATTAGGTTGATATTTAATTACAGGTAACCCAGGTTCTTATACAAGGCAGGAGATGAGGGCCAGAAGCTCCCTGTGAGCCTTTCTAGCCTGGGTGACTGAGGCTAAGGAGATGTAGACACATGAGACACATGGGAGGGGTGGGGGCTCTGGCACAGTGTGTCCTGCCCAAAGCTGAGGGAGGTGGCCACTGGGGACCTGCCCTCTTGGCTGGTCCAGGTCTGCCGTCACTCCATGAGGCAGATCTTTGTCTCCTGTGGTCGCGTGTTGGGTAATATGTACAGAGCCACAGCTGCGATAGCCAAAAATACGATAGGCTTCCACAACCCAAACATGTTCTGTGGGGACCAAAGAAACACTGTGAGTACCCAGCTTTCTGAACCCTTCCTGAAGCCAAAAATCACCTGCCTACTAGTGCCAGAGAGAGACACTTCAAGAACATCACGGATCTCTTACCTTTTGGGGAGCCGATGGGGATAATGAGGTAGTGAGGCACAATACCGTATGCATCACCTCAGGTGACTGCCTGCATTTCTCCCTCCATTTCTCCCACTGAATGAGGAGAATACTAGCTCCTATGTGTAGAAGCGAGCTCAGGGGCCAGACTCCAAAGATTCTCCAAATGGTGGCAATGAGAAAGGACTGGATGCCATAGCAAGAAAGAAGATGGTGAATTTGGGCCTTTGGGAAAAGCAGCTGCACTCATTAGCTTTAAGGAGGAGATGTGAACTCATGGGAAGGGGACAGGACTGAGAGGAAATGAGGAAAGTGCACCAGGGAGGCAGGTAAACAGGAGGCTTGTGGGCAGCCAGATCTGCATACGGTGATGTTGCTTCAGGGGCATTCAAGGAAAACGTTACTGGCCCTGGGAGGCAAACGTCAGGGTAATTAAAACACCCCCAATCACCATGTGTATTGACTAACTTTCTGGTGCACATGCTAGAGTGTGCTGAGAGGGTTCTAGACTCTGCTGACCACAGCAAACCCTGCTGATTCACGGGACAACAAATGGCACCATCAGAAGATATCCAAGAAGCACCCTTTAGGGAATATGAAATTTTGGACAAGAAAATACATACTTTTGGAAATAGTTCCTATTCTTATTGCTTTTTTGACTGTATTACTTGAAAGATGGAATTTGGATTTTGAGTCATAAGCTATGGCGTAAGGTAATAGAAGGATGACTTTAGGTAAAAATGGAGTATAGCCCATAAATGCTAAGAACACATTTGCTCAGAGAATAATTAATCTAAAAAGAGGACTTTAAGCCAACTATAAAGAGCAAAGAAAATTTAAATTTGTGGAAATAGTACTAAGAACAGAAGATATAAAATGGAAAGCAAAACAATGTTGCAGGTGGATATACCGAGTAATTCATATAACAAAATAACTGAGAAGCTAGAAAAAATATTTACATGCTCAGCTGTTCATATGCTAATATGCATTGCTAAAAATGTCAGTCTGATGCTCTTACAGGAGGAAAGAGCTGAAATCTGTAGATGTGAACAGGCGCACTGCAAACTTGGCAGAGGCGAGACTCTAGACTGGATAAGGAAAGGGATGGTTTGGGTGTCCCGAAGGTGTAAGTCATGTCAGGCTTTTCAACTGCGTTACCAAATTGGCAGATCAAGGACATTATGTTTTTGGACTTAGTCAAGGTGTCTGACAAGATTTTCCAAGATATCCTTGCAGATAATATGTGGAAGGGGAGGACAACAGTCTGTTGCATGACCATTTGCTAAGTGGCCAATGAGCTGAATAAAAGAGAACCTGGAGAGACAACATTCTAGAGGCTCATCCTCACTTGTAATTTGCATGAAGATATGGAAGGTGGGCTTGTTACCCCTGGGGATGATGTGAAGCTGGCAGGGAAAGTGAATATTTTGAAACCACATGGTCAAGATTAAAAAAACAAAACAAGGGCTGAGCCCGTGGCGCACTCGGGAGAGTGCGGCGCTGGGAGCGTGGCGGCGCTCCCGCCGTGGGTTCGGATCCTACATAGGAATGGCCGGTGCACTCACTGGCTGAGTGCCGGTCACGAAAAAGACAAAAACAAAACAAAACAAAAACACAAAACTTCAAAGGTAACAACGATGGACTTTATCTAATGAGAAAAAATGGAAAACTGTGACTTTGGACCCAAAAAATCAAATGCAGGTATAGGATGGGGAGAGAACACTTAGCATATGCAGTGTGCAAAGGTGTTTTTTAAACGAGACATGAAATAATGTGACAATGTATTATTTACCAAAAGAGCTAATGTGATCTGAGGTTGCACAAACAGAAGTATGGCATCTTTGTAATTACCTGGGACCAACCAAGTAAAATTGCTCAAAATGAGGAGAGATGATAAGGGGAAATGAGATTGGATTTCATCTGTTGCTAACATTGAGTCCTTGTAATCCGGATCATAATTTCCTGGGTGTATTACTTAACTTCTCTATGCCTTAGTTTTATCATACATAAGATGATAATAGAAAGGTTCCTCAAAGCGTTATTGCAAGCATTAAATTAGGTAATAAATGTAAAGTGATTAGAACAGTGCCTGGCACACGATATGCATTATGTAAGTGTATGCCCTTTTTATTACCTATGTAGGATTTTATAATCTATAATGTACTTCCATACACATTAACGCATCTGATCTTCACAAAAACTCTCTGAGGAGGGCAGAGGTTTTATCATCCTTTGTTTACATTTGAAGAAACTAAAGCTCAGGTTATGCATTTTGCTCACTGAGACAAAGCCTGTATGAAGCAGAGAAAGACTCAACCAAGTGCTTCTGACCACTTGTCAGCCACACTGTCTACTACCCTATGCCACCTTAGTTCCTGGATGGGGAGCTGCACACTGGGGCTTAGCCAGAGCTCTGGGAATTTCAGGTTCCCCCAAGAGGACCCTTAACCAACAGTTCCTTTTCACTCTGATCGGGCCTGGCAGTTTGAGTTGCCAAAAGGTTATGGCTGAATGCTTTGGGTTCCATCCCATAAAGATCCAGAAATCTGGATTGGACAGGGGAGGAATAGGTATAGGGAGACCCTTGTGACTAAAAGAGTTAAAGACTGTCCATTGGGAGTTATTGGAATGCCTAAAATAAAGGAGAAGGGTTGAAGAGGATAAAAGGAAGTAGGGGGAGAGAAGGAGGGACAGAAAAGAAAATGGTGAGAAGTGCCACCTACAAATGCTTTGGCCACTCTGAACCTATGCATTAAGCCCACACTCCATTTACAGAGCGAGAAGAGAGGGTAGGGAGGGGGAACGGCAGGGAGGGCATGAAAAAGGAGCCAAAACCAGACAAGAGAGAATGGCTTATGGGTTCCAGAAGACAGGTGGAAACTTAGGGTTCTACCTTAGGCCACAAGACCATATTCTGCCTCCTGAATCTTGTATCCTCTTAACAGACCAGATTACATGGTCTCGGGCAAACTGAAAGGTGCTCAGAATATATCAGTCTTGATTTCCTGAGAACACTTACACGTCTGGCTAGTCGAAACTTTTCACTAATACCACATTCCCTCCAGAAAAGACAGCTTGGGAAGCCAATTACAATGGAATGTGGCCCCCAAAAGGTGTAACAGAGAACTATAAAATACTTCCTGGCATTTTGTTCTGATTTTTCTGGAGACCAGAAGTCCCAAACCAGAGAACTTTTCAGTAGAAAGTACATAATATGTTAGGGCTTCAATTCCATTTTCATCAAGGTTGAAGACCAGTTTAGCTTGCCCTCATGCAGATGGCCCTGGGAGGATCATAAGGATCACACTTCTTCAGACCTCCTCTCTCACCCATCAGGAGAGGGAGTGACTCCTTATTTTGCAATCCTCGGTGGCAGAAATAGTGAGAGCTTGGCTCTGGGGTTAGACAAAGACAAAGAGGGCCTTGCAGACAAACATCAGCTCATCAGGAGAAGTCAGGCAGCTTTGATAGCAGCAACAGTGCTGGGCTTTTCCAGGCTTTTCCCAGCCAAGGTTAGAAACTCAAACCATGTCTCTGGTAAGCATTCCAATTCCCTGTGCATTAGAGACATGCTCACTCGGAGATGTTACAGGCTTTTGCAGTAGCCCAAGAAAAAGCCAGAACTAAAACTTGAACCTGAGCATCACCAGTTGTAAACGGCAAAAGCAAGAAGCAAGCAGCTGAGAGAAAGAGGAAAGAGGCCAGGGCAACCTGTACCCGCCCTCTATCCCTCAGGAGAGGAAGCGATACCAGTACCTGTGTTAGGATGACGTCTCAGCCCACCAGCACCAGAGCAAAGCCGATATGACCACCAGGCCTACGAGAGGCAAGGAGAAGATGGGGGGATCGGGGGCAGGGGAGGGCTGCAACACATCAAATGAGGAAGAAGCACAAGGAGAGACCAGGAGATGTGAAGTGGCATAAAAAGACATAGACACATGAATCCAACAGATAATGACGATGAGAAAACAAAGGGAAAAGAGAAGGGAATCAAGAGGTTAAAAAACAGGTAAGCTCAAGCAGTAGCATTTCTCCTCTGCTGCCTGGGCCTTGGTTCTTTCCACTGACAACCTGCAGAAGTTGCAAAACTGAATGGGTTAAACAGCAGCTGGGTCCTAACCAGGTGGTGAGTCCAGTTTTCTGTCTTGGCATATACCTTTCACATCTTGTCAAGCAGGAGTTATCTGTACCCAGACCTTTCATGTGGGTCAGTCACTGGAAATGTGAAGCTCCAGAGAGTAAACTGGGCTTCCTTGGAGGAGTAGGGCAGATACTTTTCCTGGATTACTCTAGGAAGAGCCTGTCTCCTGCCAGGCCACCTGTCTGGTCTGCTTTCCATCGAGTCTCTTAGTATTTTGAGCTCTGATTCCTATAATCCCCTAGGGGTCTAATGCTATAGTTGTGAGACAAAATGCATTAAAATAAACAAGCAATGCAGAAGGGCTAGTTCTTTGACTGCAACAATCTTCCAGAGAGAAAACTGAATGTGCAGGCAGTAACACATATGCCAGTAGAGCTGCCCGCAAAAGATGCAGGTCCCATGGGGGCAGAGGGACACCTCCACCTGTAGATGCAAGGAATGCAGTCAACTTTCAAGTAGAAAAATCAGGTCTGCCTTTAGAAATGTGACATTCAAGGTAAAGAAATCTATGAGGCTCTGCACCAGCATGTGATGGAATGTAAGTTCAAATATAACACTGGGGAAGGGGGGCTGCAGTTGCTCCTGCTTTGTACATGCTAGGTAATGGTCCCCTGCCACAAGGTTAACAGAAAACTGCACTCTGGATCTTTAGCCAGTGCTGAAGACTGAATTGCCAGAAAATTCCAGATCTCCTCAGAGTTGACTGTGTAATCTCACCACAAGAGATTTATTTTCTTTCCCTGTGTTTAGAGGGACAGAATGAACTTGTAAACTGAGGACTTAGGAAGTACTCAAACTCTTTAAAGATTCAGAGCCCCCAGTTAACCCCAGGGCAGGAATCCAGCTGGTACATGCCTGTACAGATGTAGCAGTTGTTAAAATACAGTAATACTTCTATGCAGTTGGTAAATTACCCCTGCTGACCAGGATACCTCCACTCTTCCCTCTCAAAGATCCAGCAGCTTAGAGAGGGTTAGGGCTATGGCTGGTCTCCTTGGGCTAGTCAATGCCCCTGCTGTACAGACTGTGAAATATTTTAACTATCACTTCTGACCACTTCCAGCTCCCACCCTCATGTCCTATGATATATAGAACACAGGGGGTGACACAAGTCTACAAAGAAGAGATTATACCCTCCCCACATTCCTAACAGCAATTACAAAGGTTAATCCTAATAGGGCACCACAGGAGTTGGTGACTTGTCCAGGCTTCCCACTGCCAATGTCCTTCATGCAGTGCCAAGGAGAGGGGTGATGGAACCCTCTTGACATAAGGAAGGTGACAAGGGTGACTATGTAAATGAAAGGAGATAGGACTCCAAAGACCTCCAACTTGGTCCCAGAAAAGGTGGTCTTTGCAAGATGGTTCCACAGCAAATTAGTCTAAGCCTGCCATTTCCTGCAGAAAGACTGCTCCCTCCGACCCTTCTCCATTGCCACCTGCCCTGAGTGCCATGCCTTAGAGCTCGCTGGCCTCTGCTGTTAGAGAAGTCCATCCTGGCAGGGCCACCCCTGAACATGGGTGCCTGAGCCCAAGAGCCCATCTCCCACTTGATGCAGCCTTTGGCTGTGGTTACCTTTTTGCTCTCAGAAAGTTTAAGGAGGTTGCTTTCCTCGGAAGTTTCAGGGGAAGAGCTGTCACCCTCTTCGTCTTCACTGTCTTCTTCCCTATCCTCCTGGTCTGTGTACTCTTCATATTCTTCCTCCCGATCTTCTGTTGACTCCATTTCCCTAGGATCTGGTGACTCAGTAGTTAGTTCATCCCAAGACTCCTCCTCCTCTGTTTCCTCTTCCATTTCTACCTTTTTTTCCTCCTCCACCTGCTCGCTCTTTTCCTCCTCCTTTGCTTGCTGGTCTAATTCCGTCTGGCTGGCTCTGTAGTGCAGCACTACCTCCAGACCCTGTGGGGTGTAGGCGGGGCAGCACGGGGCTGCTGTTACCTGGGAAGATGCCTATGCTCATGACAATGCTGCACTATCTCAAGGGAGCTCTACTCCAGCATGTCGCAGTATTCTGGCCCTGCGAGCCAACCTCCCTGGGCATAATGTGGAGTGTAGGCACACCAAGCCTCTCTGGACCAATACATCTACCTGGCCATTAAGTCATCTCAACAGCCACCAGAGCTAAAGATTCTTAGGCTCTGCACCTCAGCTGTTGCTTTCCATCCCTTATGGCGACTCCTATCTTATCCAATCCTCTTTCACTTGTTGGTACACCACTACCTAGAATAAATTCCTCTCCCTTCATCTATTTGTTCCTTCTCTTGAACAACTAAGCCAGGAAGAACAGGGTCCCCAGAAAATGGGGGTGGACTAATTGAAGCAGTCACACAGCCTTGGGACTGTGGTCTTTTGGGACTGCCCCTCCAGATATGAGTGGTCTGTTTTCCACTCTCCCACAGCTTCACAGGAAAAGGGAGTACCAACTCTCTACTAAGATGGAACTACTGCTGACACTTTAGAGATCCCATAAGCTTTTCTATAAATACCTCACCCGGCTGAAATGGTGGTGGAGAAGATGTTTCTTCCCAGGGTCTCCTCCACCTTCCTGCTTATCTGGCTACTAAGTTACTACTCACCTTTCCGGTCTCAAAGCTGCCCTCAGAACTGTCCGAACATAGCTTGGCCCCCTTTTTAACTTTAGCCCCGTTGGCATTCTTGTTCATATTCTTATTGCCATTCTTTCCCCCGGGTTCTCTGGCCACAGAGGACCTCTTCTCTTTGAGCTGGCGGAGCTCTTCCTGGCAGCACTGCAGCTGCCCCTCCAGCTGCTCCTGGATGGCCAGAAGCCGCCCCTGCTCGTCCATGCTAGCCTGGTACTGCAGCTGCAGCTCCCGCAGCTTGGCCTGCAGCTCCTTGATCTGTTGGTAGTGGAGGGCCAGTTACCCAGAGCTGGGCCCATGCAGTCAGCCTGGGCCCTGCTTGGGGGTCACTGGCTCAGGAATCTCCCTGCTAAAGCCCACAGGGAAGTAGACAAAAAAGAAAGCATTAAACTGTGGAAGATGAGCCTCTTCAACAGTTTTACAGACAGCTTCTCTCTAACTTGAGAAACCTGGTGATTTATGAGGGTACTTCAAAAAGTTTGTGGAAAAATATAGTCAAAAGGTAATATGAATCTTTCCATGAACTTTTTGAAGTATCCTCATACATCTAACATGATCAAAAAATGATGACAAATTATGTTTTTTACCGTGACTATCTGGGGAATAACTACAGGGCTGCTACCACTTCTGAACTGCAGTGATTTATTGTATAATTGTCTAAAAAAGGTACCACTACTTAGGGAATTGTATTGTCCCACCTGAGTGTGTCCTGAGGTCCTGTACCTCCCCACTGGAAACAGAGACAAGTTGCATCCCTGCTCCCTAGTCTATGGTTTTGCCTTCGTCGGCTGATGGCAGCACATCGTGATCCCCTGGGGAGGTCCCAATACTAATCAATCCAGGCCCATGGGGCCATTGCTCTCCGAATCTCTCCTTTGTGCGTACACGGTGACCCCACTCTGGCCAGAGACAATGCCTTCTGTCCCATTGCTAGGAATTGCACAGCATTCCTCTTGGCATTATGAGAGGTCCAAAAGAAGGAGACTGGCCCTGTTCTTAAGGTGCTTACAATCTAGTTGGAGAGACAGGACAAATACACACAAAATAGTGAAAGAAAATTGGCAAGTGAAAAAATACAACTCTACAGAAATGCTCTAGGACACAAAGCAAAAGAGAGAACAGAAATGGCAAAGGGAAAAATTATTGAAAGTGAGAAGTCTTAACAGCCAGTAAATGCTAGCACAGTGGGCACAGTGAGAAATATACTAGGGCCTGAGAAATGTCTATCAGGGGCACAGCAGACCGTCCAGCCTCCTGGGATTCACTGACTCTCTGCTCTGTCCCTCTCTCTTTAGCCTCTCTGAAATGGCCATTTCCTCCTCTGGTTCTAGGGAATCCTAGGAGATCCCTGCCTCCCTGCAGCAGTTACCTCATTCTTATCGTTCTGGGGGGCTACAGGCTTCTCCAGGCATTCCATGCACTCCTTGAATTCCTTTTCACAGGCATCCAGCTCTTCCTTCATCTTTTTCTGCTTGTCTAGTAGCTTCTTCATCTGCTCCTGCAGCTGGCTGTGCTCCTCCTGGCTTATCTGGTACATGGCCTGCACTGCCTGCAGCTTTGTCAACACCTTGGCAACCATTTCCTCAAAGTGCTGCAGAGGGTGGGGGAGTAATGACGGCACTCTGAGAAGCACCTGACCTCTGCCCACTCTCTTTGCTAGGCCCTTCCCTGGATGCAAAACAATGGCCACAAGGATCTGGAGCTGCCCAAGGGGAATGCTGTATTTCTCCCCATGAAAAGCACCATGACAGTGTTGATGAAAAGTCCTGGATCTTAGGCCTCCATCCAGATGGGGGCATCTGCATGTGAGAGGGGCTAAGGGGGAGGCAGGGGGGCCATGGGAAGGTGGCCTCACTCCCAGTAGCTCCCCAGGTCAGCTCTGACCCCATTCCCACCTCACTTTTCATGCCCTTCCCCTGGTGATGTATCTCTTAAAAAGACAAGAGCACCATCTTCCCCTATCTGACCTGTCATCTGGCGACTGTTACCTCTATGTCTTCAGGCTCAGCAGGATCGTTGTCGGAGCAGCTGCTGACATAACTCTTGTGACAGGTGTCAGAGCTACTGGTGCTGCCATAACTCTTCTTATAGGTGACACTGCTGCTGCTGGTGCAGTAACTCTTTTCACCGGATTCGCCGGTACTGGTGCTACTGTCATAGCTCTTGAGAAAGCTCTCACTGCTGGCCTGGCTGCTACCATAACTCTTCTGATAGCTCTCGTTGTCATCAGTAGTGCTACCATAACTCTTGTGACAGTTCTCGCTGCTGGGGGCTGTGCTGCCATAGCTCTTCTTGTAGGACTCAAGGCTCATCTTTATGGAAGGGGACTGGACTTGGAGCTGCTGCATTTCTTCCAGGCAGAGATGGAGGTCTGTCTGCAGCCTCTTTCGTTCCTCCAGGAGCCTCCCTTGCTCCTGCTGCAATAGCTCCTGCTCCACCTGACTGGCTTCATACAGCACCTGCAGAGCCTGCATCTGCTCGATGAGCAGCTTGGACTGCTGGGGGTAGGGGTAAGGAGACATTACCATTACTCTAAGACACTTCAATTCTTCTAACTGCACCTGTCCTGGTGCAGAGGTCTGAGGGCACATGTTAGAGAACTGTACACCTATGCTTCACTCTCGCCACAGACTATGTCTTCGACTTAGCCTACAGGTAATTGGTATGTGTCAGTTTCTCGTTCATTTGGGAAAATCTCCCCAGGGCAGATACTTCATGATTTCCAGGCTCCAATTTCTGGGGGTTTTTGCATTCTGGTACATCCCTCTCTCCTTGAAGCAGGGCTGAGTGGGTCTCAAGAACACCCTGGCTCCCTATCCTATCCTCTTCTCAGTCAGGTGTGTCTATTATTCTGACCTTTAGGCTTAGGCCCGTTCCTCATGCCCAATTCTAAAATCAGTGCTGGCCTTGAATGTGGGCATAAAGAATTCCTTCCTCAGAAGATGCAATCTTGAAACCAAGGTCTGACTACGAGTCCTTCTATGTACCTCCTGCCCCAATTCCGAATCTAGCCTCTGGGCATATTTCCCAAACTCTCTGAGCTTCGCTTCTTGGTTGCTGATGCCCAGGATGAGATCTGATTGGTTAAGGAAATATTTTACACCTGGCTCTTGGTTGTGAGACTGAACATAACTTACTCTATCTTGAAAGCCCTTACCATTTGATATGCCCTTTGTGTGAGTCCTGCCCACAGAAGTTATACAGTAACTAGGGGAAGGTAGTTAGAACAATAGGCAGAAACGGCTTGCTGACTATAAAGAAGGAACCTGATGACTAAGTACTGGTATGGTAACAGCTGGTCTGCCTACCCGCATCACAAGACCACCAAAGACAATAATCATTGCCATAAGTATTGACATTAGCTCATTTCCTAGTAATTGCTTCTTGGCTTTCTCCACTGGTCTGTTTGAAATGCCTATATGAACTTAGGCTGGACCAGGGAGTGGTAGAGAGAAACTGCGTATGCTACTGGGCTGCTACCTGCCCAATCCATCATCCTGTAAGTAATTACCCTTTCAATAAAATTCTTTGCTTTACTGTATGGGAGCACCTGCTTCATTTTTTGGTCCTAAAATACCCTCTCAGTTTGGTGGGCATTTTGCCTTAAGCCCACCTTCAGACACTGATCTCTATGTTACCCAGGCTGGATATCTCATGCCCCTGGAATATGACCAAGTCTCACGGTTTGGACTTCTGCTATTCCCTGGTTCTCTCTGTTCAGGCTAGCATTTGAATGAATAGATCCAGACTAAACCAAAACAGTCTACCTGCTCTTCCTTGCCCACACTGAGATCTCAGACCAAATTTATTCCACAACCCTGAATAGACTTGTATGGAAATCTCTGCTTATGTCATCCCACATACATGATGCCTTACTGGTGCTTGAGATGCACTGATTTTCTGGTCTAATCCTCCTGACCTGGCTCTGTTGTTGTTACCAAAATTCCAATGAAGATAGTGTGGTCAGTAAGAACCCCATATGCTAGGAATTCTTCCCTGGAAATGAATGGGCCCGGTTTTGCCTCATACAGAACACCAAAAGGTTATGGATTTTGATCACTGAGAAGTGTACATTTCAGTTCATAAGGAGGACATGTTTAAAGTCAGACCAAAGGAATCCAAACAAAATAACTAAATTGATATTATACATCTAAGAAAAGATATGTTGATGGGATTGAGTGAAATGATCAGATTACAGACTTCTGGGTCATCCCAGTTCTGTTCTAACTGCTCATAGTGCTTCAATTGGGCATGCATCTGGGTGAGGCCCTCAGGCTGTATCTAAAGCCACATCTCAATGGAGTGCATGAGTAGTCCTGGCTGGTGAAGGGCAGGGCTTTAGCCTCATCCTTACTTCTAGCCAAACAGGCCCTCTTAACTCTGACTCTTCTGTGGAGCCCCCTTTCCCCACGAGGCTGTTGTGCTCAGAACTGTTTCCCCATCTTTTGCTATGGTTACCTTGTTTTGATCACATTTTGAGGACTTAGGCAATTTGGAATCCTTGGGATTCTCCAACACTTTCTGGAAATGAGACTCTTTGAAACACCACAGCTCTTCATGCGCCTCTAATTGCTCTTTTAATACACATTCTTGGTTCTGTATTAGTTTTTTCTGTTCTTCCTGCATGCCTTGGTAGAGCAGCTGAAGTTCACATAGGTCCTGTAACTTTGCAAGTAGTTCCTGACTCTGTGAAGCAGAGTGGAAGGAAGGAGGCAAGGAATTGCGGTGGTTAAATGGAAAGACCTATGCCTCCTTCTGTGTCTCATCCCTGCTAGGAACCACTCATTCCCTAAGAATCTCTGTGTTGGCTTCGCACAGCCCATCTGGGGACAGGGGAGAGAGTTTCTGTGGAGACCTGTTAATTGAGTACTAATGATCTCTTAGGTTCGCTTTTATCTTGTAGTTTATAAAGTGCTTTCAGATGCATTTTCTCCAGACGGACCAAATATCCAAATATGAAATGCTGCACAGACTCCAGAGTATAAAATGTATTTTAAGATTTAAAGTCCTTATGTGAAAAGTCCTAATCAGTTCTCTTGAGCTTTTTGGTTTAGAGAGATTGGGGAGAAAGTAAAGAGTGGTTGGTTTAAAAAAAGAAAAAGTTCAAACCCCACCCTCCTATTTTTCCCAAGTATGGTCACATCTGGGAAGCTTCTCTAAGCAGCTTCCCCTCAGCAGCCATCCCCGGCTGTGTACCTTATGGAAAACACCACTTTTGGGTAGCGGGAAGGTGAGCCTGTGCAGCTCTTCTTGCAGCTGGCCCTGTTCCTCTTGCAGGCGCCTCTGGTCCTCCAGGAGCTCGCACTGCTCCATCTGCAGCTGCCCCATCTCATCCTGGCTGGCCTTGTACTTTTCTTGCAGTTCTGTCAGTCTGGCCAGCAGTGTATCACACTGTGGGTGGAGGTGGGTATGGAGGGGGTGGTTACTCTGGAAGGTAAGCTTCCTGGGTGGCTGGTAGAGCCGTTGCATGCTCTCCTGCCTCTTATAATTCACCAGGGTCTCCCTCCCTGTACAGTCACCTTGGACGGATCATCCAGAGCCACACCGTATTCTTACAGACCAGGCCTTGATGCCAAATGGGGAACCCCAGCAGGCTGTTCTTTCAGGGCAGGTAGCTCTTGACTGCTGGTCGCCAGTCGGCTGTGCTCTACCTTTCTTTAACCATGCCCTTCTGAAGGCAGTTTGAGAGGAAGTGCTATTAATGCCCCTCCTTTCTCACTTCCCGCCTTCCTGTTCTCTGGCCCTCTCCTTTGGTATACCCTTTTCCCACCCTGCTGGAAACTCCAGCTCTTGTTCCTCTTATTATCCCCACTTGTTTTGGGACCTAATTACACTCCTTACCAATAAGGACTTACTGTCACCCTAATTCTACTCTTTTTTGTTTTCCTAATCATCTCTTAAAATCTTAGAAAAGTATAAGCTATTGCTAAATTTGGGTCGAGACATCTAAATCCATGGTTCCCAAAATCCAAATCTTCTAATATCAAACGAATTTCAATACTGTTTTATGACTAGAGAAAAGGGGGCTCTGTATGCTAGCATGCTTTTCCTTTCCCATAGTTTCTTCCACTAGGAAAGAAGGTGATGAGCCAGTCACAAGCCCTCTGAACCCCTAAACAGAGTGGGAGTGTAGGAAGGGGGAAATGTGACCCTGGCAGAGAAAGGCAAGCATGCTGTTGAGGCAGCCCAAATAACTTTCCTAATCCTCCACCTTCTGGAGGCCTCTCCCTAGGGATACAGCCTGCTGTTGGCCTTGGCAGGAGCTACTGAATATTCTCACAGAATGGGACCAGCTCCACCATCTTTAGAGACTCTTGCACCTTTTCTCCAACACGCTTCAACACCTTTCCATTTCCTATCAGTAATCAGGAGCTGAAAGTGTGCAACAGGGTAAATGATAATGGCTTGAATTTTATATGCTAGGGAAAAAGAAAAAAATGAATAAGGCCTTATTTATCAACACCAGGATTTATTACTAAAAGGAAGTGAGATAAGAGTAGTATTCTGTTCAATTTAAAGAGGGTAAAATTCAAGCTTTGAGAATTTACTCCAAAGTCAATAAATCCTGGAAGAACCTAGCTCCTTCTAATACCCAATCAGTGCTCTGGGCACAAGACCAGACCCCCTTCAAGAGCATTTGCAATCTACCTCAGAAAACTGGCCCTTCTCTTTCTAGTTCTAACAATAACAGCTGTGTAGATGGGCCTATGTGTATGTTCTTCTCCCAAGTGAACCATGGGCTTTTTTTTGGTTGTTGTTAAAAGATGACTGGTAAAGGGATCTTAACCCTTGACTTGGTGTTGTCAGCACCACACTCTCCTAAGTGAGCGGACCAGCCATCCCTATATAGGGATTCGAACCCTTGGCCTTGGTGTTATCAGTACCACACTCTTTTCTTCTCTACATAAGACTAGATAACACTGCAGTTCTACTACCAATGTATGAATGTCTACACACGTGGACTCATGTGTAAAACCTTCAGGTATGCAGATGGGGATCCATGTATAAAGATCCTATTAAGCTGTGGCTCTGGCTCAAAGTCAAGGTCAAGGCAAATTGTTTTAAAGTTAGTAGTACATGGCTCTGCTGTTTCCTGCCTTAGAAGCCCGTTAAACCCCTCAGCTGGATGACTCATGTTTTGCCTCTGTATCTCTTCTCTCTGGAGCCAGTGCCCAGGAACTCTCACCTCTCTGAACTACAATTACCTTATTAGCACATTTTCCCTTGTCCTCGGCAATGGGCTGGGTGGTCTTGAGCTCTTTCAGCTCCAGCTGGGAGAGCAGGAAGTCCTGCTCAAGCTGGTCATACATGTGCATCTGCCGCTCCAGCTCGTCCTTGCTGGCCTGGTACATGCGCTTCATCTCCTGCAGCTGGGCATGCATCTCTGTGTTCTGGGCAGGTGAGGCAGTTCCAGACATCACCCCAGGTGTCCCCTGCTGCTGCACACTCTCCTCTCAGGCAACGACTAAGGGATCCATCCTCTCATGACCTTTCCAGCCCCCACTTCATCTCACTTGGGACACCCAAGATGAACCTGTCCCTATCAGGCTCAAAACACAGACCTTCTGGGCCTTCCTTTTTGGGGAGGTGGGGAGGGGAAGGGGCTTCCTTTTTATAGGCTGATTTTCTGATGTTAAAATCAAAGGAAGCTGAGAGAATTGTAACTCCTGGATGTCACCTTTCACCCAAGCACCTCTTTGGCCCCTCACCAGCAGCTCTTCCATAGAACTCCTATCATTCCCACACTTCCTCTATACTCTCACTCTCACAGAAGACTCTGCCTGGTTACCTTCCCCTCACCTGAAGCTTCTGTTACCTTCTCATTGCTCTCTTGGAAGGTGTCCACCATGTCCCTGAGGCACTGCAGCTCTGCCTCCTGGCACTGCAGCTTCTCCTGCAGCCGATGCTGCACTTCCAGCAGCTTTTCCTTCTCACATGAGATGGTCTGGTATTGGACCTGCAGCTTCTGTAGCCGGCACAGTAACTCCTGTGGTGGAGGGGGGCTTTGGGAAGTGCCTCTGGATCCTTAACCCATTCTCTCTTCTGTCTGAGTCACTCTCAGAAGCCGACAATCTAAGAATTTACTTCTCCCTGCCCTTCACTTACTGGTTGTCCCAATATCTAACATTGTACTTGAGGGGGACTGGTCTTTACCTGTGGTACTGCCGAGGTGGCAGCTGGAGTTATTTTTAACTTTCTACTCTTATTCACCTTCCCCCAAACCTCAGACAGGTGCTCCCCTCACCTCCTGGTGCTGTTACCTTCTCACTTTGGCTTTCTATGACTGTGGCTTTCATGACTCTGAGCTGCTGGAGCTCAGTCTGAAGCTGTAGTTGCACCTTCAAGAGCTCACTCTGCTCATCCTGGCTAGCATCATACTTTTGCTGCAGGACACACAGCCGGGTCTTCAGCTCCTCATTCTGTGGTGGGGAGGATGTGGGTAGAACAGTTATTCTCAAGAAACAGCGGACCCCTCTACAGATCAGTTTGGTTCCTTTTCAGACACAGATATCTTGAGGAGCTCCCACGGGTCTATGGTTTGGTTTCTTCTGTGAGGCCGACACTCAGTAATGATCACGATTTCTAGACTGCAATGCTATACGACTTCTAGATTGGTCTCCAGTAGACTGTGCCCCTGGTTGCAGGGCAAGAGGCAGCAGAGCATGGCCTTACTCTCTGTGTTCATCCTCCCCTGAAGCAGTGACTCCATGCAGGCCCTTCTGCCCACCCCAGTTGCCACCCCCCGCAGTGTTTACCTGGACAACATTGTGGGAGGTCTGAAACCGAAGCACCTCATTCTGGGCGCACTTGAGCTCCCTCTGCAGCCGCCTCTGCTCCTCCTCACTGAGCCGGTGATGACGCTGTAGCTCTTGAAGCTCACAGCACAATTCTTTACACTGTGCAGGAAATGGAACAGAAGGCTGTTTTACTATAGGTACCACAGGAACTCCAAGAACAGGCTTAGAAAAAGTATGGCATTCCTTTGATTGGAATATTTACATCAGGCAAGCAAGGGAGACCCCAGAGTCCTTTCTCCGACCACAGTGCATGCCTCCTCTGTCAGCCCCGTGCCTACCCCAGGCCAGGAGGAGGTAAAAGAGAGACAATGGACACATTCTATCCCTACCTTGCTTTTCATGTCGTGCATCTTCTCCTCAGCTCCCAGTAGCTGCTGACGCAACAAGTGCATTGCAGGATCAGGCTCCAGGAAATCCACTTCTGAAGTCTGAGACCCTGTCGATGTCATACTCCTTAGTGCTTCGGACTCCAGCCACCTTTCTGTTGCTCTTCGTGTCCTGTAATCCAGAACCCCAGAGCCATGTTGGGAGGGAGCTCTGCCAGGTATCATCAGCCAAGTATGCTTGGTCCTGATGCCTTCATTTTTGGCCAAAGATAGTAAGAGGCCTTCTACTGTGATTCACCTCTCAAATAAACACGTTTAAAAGATTACAGAAAAAGTCTACAAAGGCATGTTTGGCTATGGGAGACCTAAGAGTGCCAGTCCAGTTGGTTTTGAGGCTGGGCCTGGTATGAAGCCGGCTCCAATCTGGAAGCACTGTGCCATTAGATTGAATCACGTCTGTGCAGACAACAAAGGAATATCTTCTGATCTACTTTAGGGCAGAGAAAACCAGACCCTAATGCCTAGAATGGAAGAAACCTAAATTTTAGAACTCACTCAACTTCAGTCCTGAGATAACTGGGTCGAATCCCCATGCCTGCACTAAGTGGTATCTGTACCCTTTGGATAGCATGGAAAGGACTGACTCTCCAGGAGAACAGGAGCACTCATTACCCTGGCATCTGCCTTCAGGAGAGAGCCCAAGGCAGAGTCACACAGATCCCCACTAGCCTCCTGGCTGTACCTCTCGCTCTCCAGATCTGCAAGCTGCCCTGTGAGGCTGCTGTTGCTGTCCTGCAGGGCCCGGTATTCCTCATTCAGGAAGTGGTAGCGTTCCCGAAGTTGCTGCAATTCTTCTGCAGAGGACAAGCAGAGAGCAATAAGATCCTTGGGAGGAAAGCACTGATGACCAGCCCCTAGTTTTTCCTGCCTAGAAACCTGAGAGCAGAAGGCTGAATAGCTTCTCTTTTTCTGAAGACAGAAAAGAGATACCACATGCAGAGGCTTAGAAGACAGTGCCCAGAAAATTCCACAGTGCAATGACTCTTTGTTTTCCTTCAGAAAGCTGCCCTTCTTTTCATCCGATGAGAAGATCTGCCCTGTGTGCTCATCTTCAAAGTTCCAACCAAGGTAGGGTCTTGAGCTTTTAGGAGCTTTTGAGGGTTTAATTTTTTAGTTTATTACATTTAAAGTTTCCATTTAACTGTTTATGATTACCTTCCTATTATGCTTTTAGTACAAAAAGCTGAGAGATGTGAACAGCCAGATTTCACACTGCCAGTCCCTGTATTTCAGAGACAACGCAGGTATTTTGAGTTTCCCCTTATTTCCTTTATCACCACACTGAATACACTGGCCAGGATGTGGTCAAGAATTCTTTCTAATGGTTTTTATCTGCTGACAGAAAAGCCCATTGAAACCAGACCCACATCTCATCCTCGAGCTTCAGAAGAGATCTAGCTGAAATGTTCCAGCACGTGTCCCTACGTAACCATCACCAATGTTTTAATGTCATGATGATACGAACACCCATATCTGTTGTTTCCTCATGATTAAGAATTATTTCTCTTAGAACGCTAATTCTACTGATGTTTAAGGAGCACTAACTTGTTTTAATTAGAACACAAGGCCCACCTTTCCTGCTGGAAGATTCAACACCCTGAAAGTCACTTTTAATGTTTACTCTTTATTCCAATCAGAAGTCCTTAGAATACTGCAGATCTCCATAGAAGGAAAGAAGGACACTAGTCTTTAATGAAAACCAACCATACACTAAGTACTAGACTTGATGGTTTCAGCCTCAGATTCAGTTAGTGTATGAGTGCTTTTAAAATGCTAAACATTTAATTTAATCCCCAAAATAGCCCTGTGAGGTTTTTTTCCTTTAAATAAACTTTTAATGTTAGAATGGTTTACCAAAAAGTTGCAAAGACAGTATAGAGTTCCCGGAGAGAATTCTCACCTAGTTTTCCCTGACTGTTAACATCTTACATTACCGGGTACACTTGTCATAACTAATACTGTTATGTTACTATTAACTAAACTCCACACTTTATTTTGATTTCTCTACATTTTCCTTAAGGTCCTTTTCCTGTTCCAGGATCCCATCTAGCTGTAAGGCTGTATTAACCAGTTTGGGTTCCATATCCCAGATATGAAAACTGAGGCCCAGAGAGAGATAATAACTAGATGAAGTTCATCTTGCTAAATAGTGGAGCTGAGATTCTGAACTCAGGTCTGTTTAGTTCCGGCCCAAGTCTTTCCACTGTGCTAGCCTCCCTCTTCTAGCACCACCAGCCCAAAGTCTCTTCTGAGAGGCCTGATCTAGCTGGGAAAACTTGCAGTTCTTTGACTCCTCGTTGACTGCCTCTGCTTAACCTGGCCAAATATAGGTCCTCCATTATACTCAGATCATAAATCTAGCCTCAGAATAAAGGCAAACTCTCTGATGTCATGAATCCTAGCAACTAACTGGGAGACTCACTGTCTGAAAGCAGGGCTCTAAGCTTTTGAGTTACCTCATGTATTAACTAGAAATAACCTCTCTGCCTCTCCAGCTGTCTTGTGCTCTGATTTGTTGCCCCCTAAACCTTCTACGTTGGGGAGGGCTAAAGGAGCCTAAGAATTCACATCCGGGACCTGGGAAGCAGGACCAGAGGTCCCCCATAAAGCAGTCCAGGTAAAGCATCATGATGCTAGAGCAGCAAGAAGAGTTTCCTGAGGTGACAGATCCCTCTGCACCCATCCCAGAACTGGAAACTTCCCCAGAAAGGGCTTTCTCATAGTCAAATCAACAAAGACCCAATGGCTCTCAGTGGAAGAATTCCCAGGGTATATGTTTATGGTGCTATATCTTACATCATCAAGGACTGGTTATGCAACCTCTGGGTATGTTTTTCTCCCTTACAGTCTTGAATTCAACCTGGAGGGTTTTGTTTTAGAGGTTCCCAATTCACGATCTAACACCACTTTCCATCATCTTCCTATATACTATCTCCTCTCCTCTGTTTGACTTTACTGACAGACCAGAAGGAGGGCTTGCTCTCATACCTTGCAACCCAGAGAAATCTGAGAGGCTTAAACTATTGGATGGTTCAGAGTTCCTCATTTCCATTTCTGCACGGAGGTTGGCAATCTCTATCTCGTAATCTCCCCGAATGCGTTCCATGTCATCGAGTTCATTCTGCATCCGGCAGAGATCCTCCTGCAGGGATGCTATGTCACTCTCATGTTCAGTCACGGAATCCTCCGCTGCTTGCCGCAGATTCTGGATCTCAGCCTGGGCCAAATGCAATTCCTGTTCTATTGCCTTAAGTTCGCTTTCTTTCTCACGCTCTAACAGGGAAATCTCCTCCCGTAGGGACCGCAGCTCACCTGGAAAGCCCAAAAGTTGAGATGTCAAGAGGACAAGTGAACTAATCCACCATGATCTAAAGGCACAAAGTTAAAGGTAGACTTAGGGAGTGACTCTGTGTAGTAAGCTGCAGAAGATAAGTACCTAAGGCCTGGCACCAAAGGCAGCAAATTAGCTTACTGTAAACAAAAAGTAGTAAGGTCTTCTAAGGAATCACCTGACAGTGAAACACCAAACCTAATTTACAGTATTTTATTAATGCCCTGTGTCTTACTAAAAATTCCGTAACTAAAAAAATTTACACGGACTAATTTCACCTAGTCAGCCTGGGAGCTTAGAAATTTCAGAGCCTCACAGTTGGTATGAACTGCCTGTGGTAAGTACTGGACACAAAATGGTGTGTATTTCACGTTCACAGCTAAAATTCAAATGTAAGTTCATTGCACAATAACCATACATGGGATAGTAACTTAAATGTTGATCGATAAGGGACTGTTTAAATTGACAATGGTTAAATAGAATATCATGGCATTTAAAAGAAAGTGGTAGATCTATAGTGAAGATATAATAAGGTTTACACATATATTAACTAGAGAGAAAAATGAGCTGTAAAATATCTGGTATTATCTGATTTTTGCCAAAAATATTTTTATATATAGTATATAACACACAAATGTACAAAGACATAGAAAAAGGCCTAAAAAGATCTATGCCTCAAACCATAAAGAGTAGTTGCTTCTGAGGAGTGGCATGTGAGGGTATCTTTTACTTTCCATGTCATATATATTTCAGCTGTTTGAAATTTCACAATAAGCTTACTTTTTATAATATATATATTAATATACAAAAGAAATGTGTCAGAGCTCTGTATCTGTGGAGCATATCAGGGTTTCTGGACACAGGTACCCAGCTGAGATCAGAAGTAGAGAGAAAGTAAAAGGCACTGACACCAATAGAGAATTCAGGATTTGGGAATTAATGAGGATTGGGTTGGGAGGGTCAGGACCCCCCCACAAACTCTCTGCAAGGCACATTGTCCCCATATCCTGCTCCCAGCCCCTGCCCATTCTATTCACCATTCAGATTTCAACTTTTCCTAGCCTCTTCCCCCACCTCTTCAAAAAACTAAGACCTCCATTAAGTGCCCTCATAGCACCTTTGCACTTTGCAATGTATTGTGTGTGTGTATTTGGTCTCCCCTCACTTGGTTATAAGCTTCATGAAGGCAGAGAACATGACTGTTTTGCTCACCCTTACAGTTCCAGGATGTGGTATTGCGCCTGGTGTAGTATAGCTTAATAAACATCTACTGTATTCATGCATAAATGAGGCAGGGGTTCATCCATTCAACAAACTTTTCCTGAGTACTTCCTACATGTACAGAATTACGTGTTTATTTATTTATTTTTTTAATTAGAAGAGAACCTAGACATTTGAAGAAAAAATATTCGGACATGCTTTAGACATAAATGCTGAATGATCAGGGCGTCTCGGGGGTCTCCTGCCCTACTCCCCTGAGCTCACATGCACAGCTTGGGTCACATCTTTTGCCAATCCTTTCTACTCTAGAATGATCCTAGCTGCCTCCTCTCCTTGGTCTATTCAAATAGTTTGTACTGATCATTAACTCTGTGCCAAACCCAAGCATCTCCACTCAGGTTCTCTGACTTCCTAACTGAGAGGAATTAAGTCCTTGCTCTATCCTCACTACTGATCAGCACAGATGCGGTCCGCGTCTTGGAGCTCAGTCTAGTGGGGGAGACACACTAGTAAACTGGCCATTAGGATAAAGGCCTTAGATCTTGGGGTGGCCTTTCTGTCAGGGGTCGGACCAACCTCCACCTCCCCAATACACCCTTGACGTTAGGGTCCAAATCTTCCTAGGTGATCCTATGGAGTCTGGCCCTAAAAACTGGCATTCTCAGATCCACTGGGGAATGGAAGAAGGTGCAGGGTCGCCGGGGGCGGAGGGCGGGGCCTGGAAGCCTGCGGGGCGGGGCCTATCCCGGAGCTGGGCCCGCCTGCCCCCCAGGAGTTGGAAAGGGCGGACCTGGGTTCCCAGGAGCTGGCGCCCATTGACTAGGGGGCTGGGACCGTCGGGGCGAGGCTGAGGGCCCGGCAATCGAGCTGCTCGGGCTGCGAGGCCGAGAAGTCGATTCTCACTCACTGGTTATGGCCTCCATCTCGCTGGCCCCCCGGCAAGTGGTCTCCCTGGGGGGCCTCCCCGCCCGCCGGTCCGGCCCCCGCGGGGCTATGGCGGCCGGAACGGCCTGCGGACACCAGCTACCTCCGCGGCCGCGCGCGCCCCCTCTCGACGGAAACGGGCAACGCGCGTGCGCGGGGCCTGTGCCCTGTCCCCCCGCGGGCGGGGCTTGGGGCGCCGTCGCCGGGCCGCAGCACCTGGCCTGCGTGACGTCGTACCCTAGACGCAACCCCACTGACGAGGGACATGCGCTAGAGCTTTATTTTCCCAGGCAGTTCCTACTTGCATCTCTCCTAGATTCTCTGACTTCCTGCTTACTTGGAAGGAAGAACATCCGTTCTTCAAGCAAAGGCTCTCCCTTGACTCCATTTCCTTTTCCCTTATTTCCCTGCATCTCTTTAAAGATAACTATTGGAGTTATCTGTACTCACCGTCTCCATTTCACCTCCCATTTCCTCTTCACTCCCAATCCAATCAGGCTTCTATCTGCACTGACATGTTTCAGGGTCCTCCATCTTGCCAAACGTAATGGCCATTTCATCTGACTTAGCAACTTTTGACACAGTGGATCATGATCTCTTTGAGGCACTGTCTGCTCTTGGCTTCCAGAGCATGACATGCTTCAAGAGTTCCTCCTACTTCAGTCTCTTTTGTTCATTTTTCCTTCTATACTGGATCTCTAAGTACTGGAGTGTCTCTAGGGCTGGACCCTTTTCTCTCCTCTTCCAGTCTCTCTCCATGTGATTGCACGGTGATCTCCCATGGATTCTAATGCCATCTACATGCTACTGACTCACAAATTTATATAACCAGCCCTGATTTCTGCCCTGGTTCTGGATTCATCTATCCAACTGCCCCCTTAACATATTCACTCAGATGTCCATAGACATTTCAAACTCGAGAAAACATGTCTTAAATGGCTCCACTAATCCCCAAACGTGTTCTTTGCCAAGTCTTCCCTATTCCGGTAAATGACCTCACCATCCATCTAGTTTCTCAAGGTAAAGTCATCTCTCATGTCTCTTACACTCCACCCAGTTCATCAGCAAGTCCTGAGGGGTCCTCCTTCAAAATATATTCTGAATTATTTCCATTTCCACTGTCCTAATCAGAGCGACCATCATCTCTTGACTGCACTATTACAATAACTTGATTACAGGACTCGCGGTTTTGACTCTCTTCCCTCCACCCAATTTCCACACAGTGGCCAAAGGGCTCATTTAAAAACCTAAAGCTGATCATATGAACTCAGCCCTGGCTAAGACCCTCCCATAGCTTTCCATTACACTTAATAAGCCAAATCCCTCAGCTGGCCTACAAAACCCATTGTAATCTGGCCTCTGACTCTCTGAACTTTCTTTTACCAGGGTCCTCCTCATGCACTTTGCTCCAGCCACAATGGCCTTGTTTCTCTCCCTCAAGCACACATGAAGCTCATTCTCACCTCTGATCCTTTGCAGTTGCTGTCCCTGGTGTGTTCTTCCTTCAGTGGCTGGGCCCTTCTCCTTATTCAGGTTGTAGCTCAAATGTCATCTTCTCAAAGAGGACTTTTCTAACTACATTATCTAAAATAAATTCCCATCCTGTCCCTTCTCTATATATCATACTATATTGCATTCATAGCATTTATTGCCAGCTTGTGTTGTTTGTTTATTTTCCGCCTTCTTCCCATCAGAATGTACTCTTCCTTAGGGCAAGGATCTGGTCTGTTTTGTTCATAGCTAGTCCTCCAAACACAAAGGCACTTAATCAATAGTTGATAACCAAATGAATTAGCCCCATTTTACAGATAAGAAACCAAGTCTCAGAAAGATAAAACTGACTTGCCCAAGATCACAAAGTTTGTAAGTGGCAGAACTGTGCCCAAGAATCGAAGGGATCTGAGACCAATTCCCACACTCTTTTCCCTATACAGCACATCTCCTGCCATTTTTCTCATCTGCATGTCCCCTTCATTGCCTGCTTTTAGTGCATCTACAGATGCTTTTGCCTACATTTCCTGTGCCCTTCTCATCCCCTCCCCCTCTTACACCTTTGCTTGCTTGTTCCTCTCTAGGTCTGCTTCTCTGTTTTCCTTTCTTTTCCATTTATATCTTTATTTTGGCTTGATCTCAGTTCTCCCTAGAGAGTCCCTGCTGTTTTCTAGGGCAGCTCCCCTAAACCTTCTGGAAGGCCACAGACGTAACAAAAGCTGCCTCTTTATTTGGTGGTGCAATGGAATGTGGGACGCCTGCCTTGCTGCTTCCCAGAGACCAAAGGATGTCGGTGTTAGAAGAAAGCGATTTGGAGGCCACACGCTCAGGTCCTAGGGACCAAGAGAAGCACTCTCATCTGCTTCCCTTAAAAGATGCACAGAGTCCCCTCTAGTCACTTCTCATTGGCTCACTGCTCTTTCCCATGATGCCCTGGGACAAAGGAATCTGGCTTGGAATTCAACTGTGATCACCCACCTCTGGCACTGACCAGGAGAACAAAGGAAAAGGGATGCGGTGTGAAAGAGGAGGCTGAAGGAGAAAAGAAAAGAGTTAACCAGAGAGAGAAGAGGTCGGATGAGAGGGCGAGGGAGGACAGAAGAGCCAGGCAGACATGCAAAGAAAAGAAATTAGGGAAAGAGGAGAAAGGAGAGACATGGAGAAGAAGAGAAAAGGGTGGCAGTTGTAGAGAAAAAAGAGATGAAACTACTAAATTAGGTTACTTTTGTCTGCTCTGCTTCAGTCAAATTCTCAGTAAAAAGGTACTTGGTGGGAATTTGGATGACCACCTCCCCTCTGGTCTGAGTCCTGGGAATTACCTTGCAGCTGCTGGATCTGCTTGGTGAACACTTCTGCCTGCTGGGCACTGGCCAGCCGTTCATCCTCCAGGAGCCCTGCAGGAAGAGAAGGGGCCAGCATCAGGCTCGAGTCCAGGGGAGCACAGAGCCTTTAGGATCAGGTCCCCTGACCCCCCCACTGGCCATATCACAGGCACTCACCCTGCAGCTCCAGGGAGTCATCCTCATGCTGCCCTGCCAGTTCCCGGGTCTCCTCCAGCTCTGCCACCAGCTGGAGCACCTGAGCCCTCAGCTCCTCCAGCTCCGTCTCTGTGAGGCTCAGGCCCCGGTGCTTGCCGACAGACAGGGAGCCCATACTACCCCCTTTCTGCACTTGCTCTTCTTCTTCTACCTCTTCTTCATCCTCTTCCTCCTCCTCTTCCTCTTCATAGAGAGCTGGGAGTAACACCTCCCCTAGGAGAGATATCCATCCCACCAGGGAGTCAGCGCCAACTTCCTTTCCACAGTCCTTCCAGGGCCCTCAAACTCACTGTCCCAGGGCAGAAATGGCATAATGGTGCCAACTGGTGTCCCCCAGGGAGCCCCTGGGCAGGACTTGTACTCACGATGAATCCTCAAGTGTGAGGGTCAAGTTTGAAGGCAGCCCCTCCCCCTTTGAGTACCTTTCTGGACCAATATTGCACGTGGTGTCCTCCTACTACTGCCTTGAGGCAGACAGCAGGCTGGTGCTGGCTCAGCCATGTGAAGCTTGCACAGGGATACCTGGATCTTCTAGTCTAGTCTCTGGGTGGTGGGACAAGTAGCCAAGAAAGAATTTAGACACCAAGAGTGTCTTTACAACAAACGGAGCACGAGTTACAATTTGGGGGTTTACAGAGAGTTAAAAAATTATCTAGGTGGCTTGTGAGAAATTAGCCTTTCCATAATAAGGAAGCACTGCCTGTCAGTAGGTAGAGAAAGAAAACATCTAAGGGGCTGGCCGGTTAGCTCAGTTGGTTAGAGTGCAATGCTGATAACACCAAAGTCCAGGGTTCAATCCCTGTACCAGCCAGCCACCAAAAAAAAAAAAAAAAAAGAAAAAGAAAAAAGAAAGAAAATATCTGAACGAAATGATTCTAAACATTTCACTGGAAAAACTCCCTTTCAAATGAATATTATCAAATAACTTTTTGAAATTTTCTATAAGGTCCACCTTGCTTTTCCCTGCTGGGTACTCTGAGGTCTCCTTGCCCCTACCTTCCTCCCTGCTGACCACAAGGAGGTTTTCAGGGGAAGTCTCAGGTTGTACTTGTATGTAAAAGAAAGCCTGCCATTTTAATGCTTTAAAAAACTGGGGTTTGGTGCTGGTCCCCAGCCTCTGGTTGGTGAGCACCCCCTCCTTTACTGCAATGCAGTTCCTGTAAATGGCAAAATCTTGCCTGGATGGTGATTGCTTGCTTTGTTTTAAAATTCTGAATCTCTGGTCTCACTTTCTCTAATATCAGCAGCCTAAGGTTCATCTGGGGCACCTCATGTCATCTGTCCCCTTTGCCCACACTGAATGTGCAAAGAGGCCTGGGGAAACTTCACAGGAAGTCCTGGAAGTGGACATCCTTCCAGGGCCCTGGCATTGGTAGCAACTGCCAAGTCACAGCGGTGTGGTAGGGATGCATGTGTGTTGGGAGGTTGGCCTTTTCACCTGCCCCCCTCCTAGGGTTCTCTCTTGCAGGCAGTAACACATAGAGGACCACAGCCACAAGGCTTCCATTGGAAATTAATGGTGGTGGCCCCAGAAAGGCAGTTCACATGCCCAGTTCCTTGCTTTTTAAAATAAGAGACAGCTTGGGATCTGGGTCGGCAGGCAGTGAGCACACACCCCCTGCTGAAAGGCTGCTTCAAAGCGCTATCCAACAAGGCCTCTTTCTCTGTCTGGCAGCTCCCCGGGGGCACACAACCTGGTTAGCTGGGTGATTAGGGCCCCAAAGGGATGTACCTTGAACTTCCCTCAAAGCCTGAGCTCTGGGGAGGGCTGGAGCACTGACCCGAAGAAGGAGGAGCAGAGGTGAACTGAGGGAAGGGCTGTGTCCTGGCTCAGAGCTGGGGGTGGGGGGTGGGGTGGTCAGAGGGAGGAAGGAGAGGGGAAGGGAATAGGGGAAGAATGAAAGCCTTTTGGGAAAACTCACCCTCCATAGCTTGCATCCCCCGCCGTTCCAGGGACCCCCAGCGTTGGCCTTTCTTCCTCTCACACCCCTCAGACACCTCATAGGAGCCTAAAGTGGTTACTGTGGGTCCTGTGAGCAGGAGACAGGAGGGATTGTGGGATGCCAGGGGCGGCTGAGGCGGGGGGCAGGGGAAGAGAAGGGGACATGCCTTCTAGCCATGTGGAGCCCTGGGATTTCAAATCCCAGTGGAAGGGCCTGACTCACTCTGCCCGGTTCTGCGACTCCCCTCCCTCAGCCACCTGTCACCCTCCGCCTGGCCTGCGGGGACCCCCAGCCCTGCGCTGCCCAACCTCCTCTGCACCCCCTCTCTGTTCCAGGCTCCTCTCCCTTGCACAGACACAGAGGGGTGTGTGTGTATTTAGTCCAGGGGGACGGCGAGGACAGGGGCTAGAATGAAAGCGAGAGGGCAAGACGAGGCTGGAAGGGGCGGGAGGGGATGGGCGGGTGGGAAGGGTTCTGGGCTGCGGATTCTCCGGCTGGACCTCGCCCGCCCTGCCCTCGCCCCGCGCTCAGGAGCCTTCGGGGCTGGAGGGGGTGCAGCGGCTAGGGCCCCGAGGGCTGGACGCACCGTGGAGCTGGAGACACGCGATGGGGTGGGCCGGGGGCCGGCCGGCCAGGGAGGCCCAGGCCGGAAAGATGGAGACCGGCGCGGGAGGAGGCGGGATGGTGGGCGGGAGACGGGGTGGAGAGGTGGGGAGCAGGGGAGGCAGGGAGCCCCTGGGGGTCCGGAGGGAGGAGAGATGGAGAAGAGGAAGGAGTGGCGGTGGAGAGGTGAGGGAGGGGCGGCTCTGACCTGCGCCCGGGCAGCTCCAGCCCGCAGCTCCCGCGCCGGCCCCGGCGCCCGCCTCCATGGCCGCTGCTGCCGCCGCCGCCGCCGCCGCCGCCTCCCGGAGCAGAAGCCGCAGCCGCGAGGCCGGGGACCGGGAGCCGGGGAGGAGGGACGAGGGACGAGGGACGAGGGAGGGCGGGCCGAGGGGGCGGGGCCTGGCCGGCCACCTGACGCCGCCCGCCGCCGCCCGGAAGCCCTCCCTGCAGCCGGAGCCGGTGGCCGCGGGGGGCTGCGTCCCCGATGCGCCCCGAGGCTCGCCCCGGAGGAGCGCGCGGAGCGGCCGGGCTCTGGCAGCCGACGTGGGCTACTCCGGGCTTACGGCTGCCACAAAAGGGAGCGACAAGACCCCTTGGTTCTGGCGGTGGGTTCCGCCCGGGGTCGGTTGCGTGCGGGGACTCCGCCGCGCCAGGTGTCGGGGCCCGGTCCGGCTCAGTGTGGCGGCGCAAAAGGACAAGGATGGACTGTTCCCCCAAACGTGCGGGCACGCTCCGCTCCGGCACCGAGCAGGGCCGGCGCCCGCCCCTCCGCAGATACCGCGCCCGCGGGGCCGCCCGCCCCGGCCCGGTGCCGTGGACTCTCCGCGGCCTGAGGCCGGGGTGTGCGACCGCGGGGACCTGATGTCTCTGCTTTCCCCGCACCCCCACCAGCCGGAGCCGGCGCCCATCCTAGGAGGGGCCCTCCGGTGACCCCACGCAGCCTTCGGTGCCCGGAGACCTCCTCTCCACCGCCCTGCAGCCCCTCCTGGTCCCGCACCCGAGGGCTGCGAGCCACGCCCCCGCTGCAGCCGGCTCTGAGTGGGCGCGGCTGACTCACTCTCATAGAAGGGAGATTTGGAAGCCCCAGAAGGCCTACTTCACTTATTCAACCATTCATTCATTGAAGGAATGTCTGCTGGGTGCCAGACTTAAACGGAACAGTCCTCACATCTCTGCAAGTCTCAGCCAGGGTAGAAGTGGGTACACTTGGGGACCGGGGCTTCCCAGCACATCCAGAAGATTGTTGGGAGATTAAGTCAGGAACACACACCAGACCCTTGTGCATATCCTCTCACAAGGTCATAGGCGTTTATTATCTGGGTTCATCCCCACAGACTCCCAGGTTCACAAGCCCTCCACGGTCCACAGGAAAGCCCTTGCTTGCCTGGACAGCCCCTACTCATCCTTCTACCCTCAGTTGGGACACGCCATCCCTTCCCATTAGATGCCCCTGCTGCCTCCACTCTGTCCTCCGTCCCTCTGTGACAGCACCCGTCACTCACTCTGGATTGTCAGGGTTCTGTCAGCCCGGTTTCTTGCAAGTTGGGAAGTATCTTAGTCATTTTTGTATCTCCAGCATCTGACAAAGTACCTGACACGCAGAATAGCTGAGTAAACGTAAATCACCCAACTACACAGTTAATGCTCTGCCTTACCGTTTAAGGTATGATTTCACGCTTGTGGAATCAAATGTTGCCTATAAGTCTCCCTCTCTCTCATTCCCTCCAGCTTGGTGCTCTGAGAGATGATGAGCAGAGATCAAGGATATTTCATTTGCTCCCCAGGGGACAGGATTCCATTCCTGATCCTGTGGCCAGGGTGATCCAGTCATGGGGAATGGCCATTGAACCAACTCACCCAGACCCCTCTGCAAAGAGTCTGCTGCAGAGGCCAGGCCTGTCCAGACTTGGGGAGCAAGGCATTAGTCAGGGATGGTGGAAAGGGGCTGGCATTGGGTGATTGGGGAACATAGAGGTCCAGTGACTGACAGAGACAAATCTGGAAGCCCAGCAGCTGTTCATTCTGCCCCAGCACAGCTCCTTCTGCTTCTGCCTCAGCCAGCAGAGTCTGGTTAGCAGTTGGCCTTGACTGCTGACCTCCTGGAGAATGGAGGAAGGGACAGGGATGGAAGTTGTCAATTGTGACATCCAGGGCTCCAAGCTCTCTTCAGGAACATCTGATCCCGAGTATTAGGACTAATCTCTCTCTGGCTCCGGGGGTGCATGCAGGTCACCCTTCACCCTTGAATTGGGGAACATTCAAGGGAGACCTAAACCAGTCTATTCCCAAGAGCCAAACCTGGGCAAACCCTGGCCAGACCAGTACTGGGTTGAGGGTGGGGGTGAAGTTAGGAGGCAGGAGGAAAGAGCTTAGGAAGTATGAGGGAGGTGGTCAGGGATGCATCTCTGAAAGGCCAGGAGTGGTGGGCATGTCAGCCAGGTGATCAGCTTAGAGGGATGATCTGAATTAATCCTCATAATCCCTGGACTCTGGACTCAGCCTTCTTCCTAATCCCATCCCAGGAGATCATCCTTTCTGAGGACTGAGGCAGCCATTTATCCCCTTTTACCCTTATTTCTAGATGCCTAGTCCTTTCATTTAAAAAAAATGAGTATTTGAAATATGCAGAAAAATACAGTACAGAGAATAACATAACAAATATCCATGTACACAAGCCTGAACTCTAACAACCATTGTATCTTGCCACATTTGATTCAGAGGCAGCCCTCTATCGTTTTACTTTATAGGTATGTATCCACAAACAATACATAATTTTTTTTAGTAATCTATCTAATGATGTTATATTGTACACATTCTTCTGCAAACTTCCTTTTTTTCTCTAAATTTTTTTACATTTATCTATTTCGTTTCATATAGCTCCAGTTCATGAATTTTAACTGCTGAATACTATTTCATTGCTTGAATATACCACAGTTTATTTATCCATCTTCTGCTAGTGGGCATTTAGGCTGCTTCCAGTTTCCCATATTAAGAACAATGTTGCAATGGACAGTTCTTTTTTTTTTTTTTATTTTTAAGATGACCGGTAAGGGGATCTTAACCCTTGACTTGGTGTTGTCAGCACCACGCTCACCCAGTGAGCTAACCAGCCATCCCTATGTAGGGATCTGAAGCCATGGCCTTGGTGTTATCATCACCACACTCTCTTGAGTGAGCCACTGGCCGGCCCCTGCAATGGACAGTTCTGTGCAGGCCTTGTTGGCATATATGTAAGCATTTCCCTGGGGCAGATAGCTAGAAGTGGAATTTCTGGGTCATAGAGTAGGTGCCTCTTAAACTTAACTGGTTTTTGCCAAATTGTTCTATGAAATAGTTGGACCAATTTAAACACCACTAACAGTAGCTTCATTTATTTATCTTACTTATCCCCTGGCTTCCACTGATTTAGAAGTTACACATTCTCGTTCTACTCTCTTGGTGATTACCTCTTTATATATTTTCTAAACATTCTTACTTAAGTCAACAGTAAATCAATATCATCATACTTTTCCTGAATAATGGAAAGACCTTAGAACATGTTTACTCTGATCTTCTTTCCCCACAATCTCCCATATTTCTATCTACTATTTTAGTTTCACCTTGTTTCTAACTCCATTAAGTCTCATCATCACCGTCACCACTACCACCACTGTCATCATTATCCTCATCACCGTCTTAATGCTTATTTAGATTTACTAACATATTCATAAATTTCTCTGCTCAGCATTCTTTCTTGTAGTCTACTCCTTCCTTCTTACATCAGTTTCCTTCTAATGAAGTATATCCTTTTGTGGCATTTCAATGAAAGTCTTTGAGTAGTAAGCATTCTCAGTACTTGTCTTTAAATGCCTTTATTTCATACCCTGTAAATGGAAAATTAGTGGGCATAGAATTCTAGGTGGCAGTTATCTTCTCTTGGCCTTTTGACTTTTTCTATAATCTTTTGTCTATAATAGGCAACGAAAAGATTTTTTTCTACAATCTTTTTTCTCTAAATATTTTCTATAATCTTTTGTTTTCCATGATCTCTTATTCCTAGTAAGGAGTAAGTTGCCAATATAATTATCTTTGTAGAAAAACAGACTTTTTTTTCTAGTTGTGTTTAAGATTTTTTTCTTTCTCTTTAATATTCTGCAGTTTCACCACAGTGTGTTTATGAACACCTGAGGGCATGTGTCTTTCTTCAACTTTGGAAAATTCTCAGTCATTATCTATTGGAGTATTACATTTCCTGCATTCTTTGAGTCTCTCTCTGGAACTCTTCTTAGATATATATTAGTCTGTCTCAATCTTGTCTCATCTTTTAACTATTCTTTCATATTTTCTCTAATCACTTTTCAACTTTTTAATATTTTGAATGATTTCCTCAGCTCTACCTTCCAGTTCACTAATTCTCTTTTCACCTGAGTCTAATCTACTGTTTAATCCATCATTGAGTCTTTAATTTCAATGGTTATATCTTTAATTTCTTAATTTTTTTTTTCTCCTCAATATCTGCTTTTTTTCCATTGTGGCCTATTTTCATTACAGTTTATTTTCTTGTCTTTAATCTTTAATACTTTTAAGTGTACTTATTATATAGTGTTTTCATGTTGTTCTGTTACACACAATTCTTGGAGTGCTCTCTTGTTTGTGTGCCTGCTGACTCTTCCTTATGATGGACTGCTTCCTTGTCTAGCTTTGTTTTGTCCCAGCCTAACCTGCATCTGGAGCCACCCCAAAAGCAGCAGCAGGGGAATTCCCACAAATGAGTGCCCCAAACTGTCCCAAGATATGGCTGGTTGGGATTCCAAAGAAAGAAGAACTAAATGCAAAGAGGGTGATCAGTTCAAAGCGTTTATTAGGGGATCAGGTAATGGAGTTTATATGAGGGTTTAAGGAATTTGGCTGGGGATAGGGCTAGCTTTTACATATTTAGCAACATGATTAATCTTTCAGTATTTTCAGCAACAACCTAAACACCTTTATCAGTGCCTGGGAAAGTTCAAGGCCCCAGCTTGGGTTCTTGGCTGCAGGGGAAAATATGCTGCCAGCCAGGTCACAGAGTGGTCCCTGTATTTCGCAGTCAGGACAGAGGAAAAAGTGGAAGAAACTGGAGACATTCAAAGTTTATGATATTTTATTGTGAGCTCTTCTTCAGTAGGTTTTGTTGTTGTTGTTGTTGTTATTTTTTTGGTAAGAGTCCCATATTCCCTGGCCTATGAAAACATCCTTAAACAACTTTTTCTTGGTTCTGTGTTATTGTGCAGTATTCCTAGGGACTTCAAGTGTCCTATACCAGATTTATGTTTAATATCTTTGTTTGGATTCAGCACCGTGCAGATAATATAAATCCAGATACTATACAAATGCTTGATCAGGCTTGGGACTTATATCTCTCAGGTTATCTCCACCCTTTTTCTCTGTTTCCTTGGACTGGTAGATGTAGTTTTTAATCCTCTTTTCATGGACAAGGCAGATCTTTGGTGTTCTGAGTTTTACATAAGGGGTTCAGTTCCAGCTCCTTGTCTCTGGTGGGCTAAGTCTACACATCCTATAACTGGAAGCATTAAAACACAGCTCCAGGTCCCTGGGCATTTATGTGTCTGACACCCATTACGGGCCATTGTGACAACCTCTTCCTATTTTTCTTTGGCTTTACATTTCTTCTTTCATTCTGATATCTGGGAACTTACTTTTTTTAAAAAAAATTGCAATTGTTCATATTTTAATTTTGGACCTACTTTATTCAACATCTCTATGTGTGTTTTGGGGGGTGCCAGATGAGGGAATAGCTATACCTTAGTCCAGTCTGTCATGTTTCCAGAAGTTCCCCTTTAGATTCTCTTTATCTTTAATATGATTCCTAACAATCCCTATGTCTGTAAGGTATATTATCATTTCGGATTTAATCCTCCCAACAACTCTGAGAAATAAGTATTATTGTTCCCATTTTACTGAGGGGAAAACTAGGACTCACAATTGTAACTTTAATCCTAGCTCTTGGACTTTGAGTCCAGTGCATTTTGTAGCTTGGGTTTTACATGGAGAGCTTACCTGTTCTTGACCTCCAGCTCAGGCCCAGCCCCCAACGTGTCCTCATCACTTGCTCTTCGTCTGAGGCCCTCTGAGATGCTGTCTTTCTGCTGAATAAAATGCAGCCCCTTTGCTCTAACCTTGCCAGGCTCAGATGCTATGCCAGTCCCTTCCTGCTCAGTTTGGCCTTTGTGAAATAATGGGGTACAAACAGGCCATGGCTAATGGGGAGACTGACTCGCAGCTTGTCCTCAGTGTCCTTTAACCATACACCACTAGGCAATCTTTTTGCTTCAACCATGGAAAGGGCAGGCAGTGTATGTGTATGTGGCAGCATAGCAGGGGAGGGGCAGGAGAAAAAAAGCAGGGCTCGTCCGGGATTTGAACCCGGGACCTCTCGCACCCTAAGCGAGAATCATACCCCTAGACCAACGAGCCATTGGTGCTTACTTCTAACCAGATGTGCCCTCCCTGCCACATCAACAGGAGCAGTAGCAGTTTGTGGTTCCTAGAAGTGGCCTCCCTCCTCCTTCCAGGCTGGCTCCCAGCCCAGGCCGGCTGCGCTCCAGCAGGCCTCGCTCCTGGGTTCACTCCTGCTCCTCCCCAGCCCACCGCAGAGCCACACAGCTCCTATGCCCGGGCGTTTCGCAGGCAGGGCCCTTTCTTCTCCGTGACTACCAGTTCTCCCCCAGAACTATCAAGTGTGGTTCATGGAAGTCCTGCTGGAGAAGGGCAGAGAAGGAGCCAGGCTCCAGTGGCCATCCCTTTCTGGGGTAGCCCAGGGCTGTGAGCCTGGCTGGGACTTCTTGCACCCAACTAAGAACCACCCATCTTTCATTCTTACCTCATAATCAGAACACCAAAAAAAAAAAAAAAAAAAAATTCTCTAAACCCATTAGACTCCTAGGCAAGGACCCGGAAGACTGCCCCAGCTCACCTTTAATTAGGGGACATTTGCTAAGTTACTCAGTTTCTTCACCTACCACTGGGGGAAGGTAACATTGTGAGGATCGGCTGTACCAATGTATGTAAAAACACTCTGCAAACTGTAAAGGACTGTACAAAGGAAACGGGTTATGAAGACAACACAAGGTGTGGGGGAAATACACAATAGGAAAGCAGCCATTTAATGCCTCCTGTGGGCCAGGCAGTGTGCTCTGTGCCCGGCAGATCTTTTTTAACCTTATAACAACCATGTGAGATCAGTGTCACCGCCACTGTGAAATAAAGAAATTTGACTAAATTCAGCTTATTCACATTTGTCTGAATCCAAAACTGTTTTAAATGCAGTACACACTGCTACCCGGACTTTCTAGAAAACCAGAGACCGGGCCCCGCATCTTGTAAGTACCCACATGCCCTCCCCAACGCCACCTGCCCTGCTTGTCCTATCCAGGAGAGCTGCCCCAGAAGAACCTGCTAACAGCCTGAGGGTGGCCTGGGTAGGCGTCCTTCAGCTTAGGAGGTTCCCAAAAGGGAGTGAGAGGGAGATCACACCCCAGGAACTGGGGCCTTGTAGGAGACCCCAGTGGGCTCAGCCAGGCTCTCTCTTTTGTGCTTCCCTGTGCCTGTACCACATCTATCCCACCTGGGACCCTTGCTCATTTCCAGTGGGGCTGTCCTCTGTGTCCTGGGGGCTCTATGGGGGCAGAGACCTGTTTTATTGGTCTTGGCATCTAACTTTGTGTCTGGCCCTTGGCAATCCTGCTGACAATGTAAATGATTTCCAAGAATCTCTGTGTGCCCAGCCTCATGTAAGCACGTTACCAGATTAATCTCATTTAATCCTTAGCACAACCATTGTTGTGGTCGTCACTCAGCATATGTCTGTTGAATGAATGAATGAGTGAACAAGTGAAAGAAAGGAAATCTCGGGAGCGTGCACACACAAAAAATCACTAGTGGCAACAGATAGTCACGTGAATCCTCCCCATGTGGCTTGAAGTAGAAACCATAAGCCTGGAGAAACCCTCCCACCCTCCATCCTTTTAAGCAGGCTTCCTACTGAACCATCCCTCCCTTGGGTAGGCGGGAAGAGTGGATCGGCCAGCATTTCTTTATACCCGGGGATAAGGTTTTATTATTTCCATCCAGGAATGTCTGGACCGACAAATGGCTCTGCTGACTAATCAGGGCCAGAGAGAAAGGCAACAGCCCATCTATTCTCAAATCTAAGAGAGTTTTTGGGTAGTTGTTCGCCAGCTTTAACCTGGTTTATAAATAAAAGCGCACTCAACATGTCATTCTATTACCTCAGCACACATTCTCTAAATTGTTCCTCTTAGTGGGTGTGCCAGGGAGTGATATTGTTCAAAGCTAGGGCTCCTAGGAGGACTTCGCTGAAAATGTTTCAGAGCTGAGACCAGGGTTGAGTCTCAGCCAGTGCTTCTCTCCAGGGGTGCTGTTGGAATTTGGGGCAGGACATTCTTCTTTGTGTGGCCCATCTGGAGCAGCATCCCGTCCACTAAATACCAGTAATCCCCTCTCCACTGTTGTGACAGCCATAAAATACTCCCTGCCACCCACACTTCCAAAGGCCTCCTGGATTGTGGGAGAGAAATGGTTCCCTGGTGGAAATCCATTGGTACCTACCTTCGATTTATTTCCAGGCTAAAGTTACTGTAACCTTGCTCCATCCAGTAGAACTTTAGCCCCTCAGTCACTCTACCATGTCTGCATTTAAGAAGGCACAAATGGAAATTTTTGGGAAGAACTGTGGCTCTACCTCTGCCAGCTTCCTCACTCACCTCCCGCGCGAGAGGATGGCGTTTGGTCAGGCAAGTCCTTGGGTGGTTTCTCGTTTTCACAAGAGCGTGTTAATTCTTCCCTTCTCTCATCACTCCAGCCATATGGGTCAGCGTTTAACAGACAATATGGCCAAAACACATCATCTCAAGCTCACTGTCACTTCCTACATATCAAAAACACAGCAAAAAGCTAACACTGGTTGCCTCTGAAAAGGGCAACTGAGTAGCTGAGAGGTTGAATGGGAAAGAAATTTATTTTTTAAAGTATATTCCTTTGTACTTTTTGAATTTTGAGTTCTGTATTGCACACAGGTATTGATAGTCAACACTGTATCCCACAGATATGTACGATCAATTGTGTTTCAATTGAAAAAAAAGAATTATGAGCTCTGAATCTATGAAAACAAATTAAATTATTGTATTAAAAATCTAGGTAGAGAGAGGCAATAATTAGGATAGGGAGAAACGTATTTAAAGTCTCCTCATAGCTAAAATTTCCTCTGGATCAGAGCAGCTCAGCAGAGCCTGGTGTTTGGGCCTCATCCTCATGGTTTGGTTTATGTACAATTCCCAATTGTGCTTTGTGCTGTGTTGAGTCCATATTGAAGAGTCAGTAATAGGCCCAATCCTGTGAAACTGATTATTGTGTCTACTCAGGGATGTTGTTGAGGACATTGTTTATTGTATCACACCAATGTCTCCTTTGTGAACTCCCCAGGGAGACATTCTTGTCTGTCATAACCCCAAGAACAGTTGGTTTGCATTTACTCTCTGCACATTTTGCATGGTGTAAATGAGTAGCTGCTGGAAAGCCTGGGCTGAATGTATGGTCCATCGGTCACAAGTTCACAGAGTGATCATATTTCAATTTCTTTTCAGACTCTTATAATTGTACATATTTGTGGGGTACAGTGTGTTGTTTCCATACATGTGGACGTTGTGCAATGATTCACTTAGGGTAGTTACAGATCCGTCACCTAAACATTTATCCTTTGTGGTGATCACATTCAAGATCCTCTTTTCTAGCTATTTATAAACATGCAATGTAATATTATTAGCTACAGTCAGCCTAGAACACCAGAACTTATTCTTCCTCTCTGCTAGTAACTTTGTGTTGTTTTGTTTTTAAAAGATGACCGGTAAGGGGATCTTCACCCTTGACTTGGTGTTGACAGCACCACACTCTCCAAGTGAGCCACGGGCCGGCCCTCACTTTGTATTTGTTAATCCACCTCTGTCCCTCCCACCTTCTCCGCCCCAGCTCCTTCTCCCTTCTCCACATCTGGTAACTAGTATTCTGCTTTCTACTTCTATAAGAATCACACATTTTTCTTTTTTTTTTTAATTGTGGTAAAATATATGTAACATAAGGATTGTTATTTGAAGCATTTTTAAACATACAATTACATGGAGTTAATTACATTCACAATGCTGTGTATCCTTCCAGACTCTTTTACTCTCCATGTTCTCTTTCTTTTGTTCCACCATTTGATTCATGGTTTCTTGTTATGTTCCATATAGTCCTGCAAGCCTCCCTTAAAATATTTCTGGAAAAGGAGGGGGTATAAACAAACTTCTAATGAGAATAATAATAATAATAACTGAAACTATTCAGAAAATATCTACTTTTTCTTGGATTTTTCTTTTTTTCTGGACAATTAGAATGGCAGACAAAACAAATTTCCTCTTGACTTTTCCATTCAGTCTCGGGCATTTATAAGTCTAAATATAAATCAATGACTCTCAACTGGAGGGGATGGGAAGGAAGTGAGGAGAGGGGGATTTTATCTCTCGGCCTGTTTGGCAGTGTCTGGAGATGTTTTGGTTATCATAATTGGAATGTTAGTGGTGATTTGGACATCTAGTGGATAGAGGCTGGGGATGCTGTTAAACACCCTACAATGCATGGGTCAGCCCCCACAATAAAAAATTATCTGATGCAATATGTCAATAGCGTTCTGGTCTAAATATACCTCACATGAAGTTCTGTAAAGCCTTAGTGTATTATCATGTTCTTAAATTAATTAAATGGCTTTAAACCTGGAAAAGGCATTGCATAAATTAAATGCACGTAAAATGTCTCCAGTTTTTATATCATTAGCCACCTCTTTCACCCTATGCCCCCTCCTCAGAATCTCCCCGCCTCCTACTCCATGGCTTAAATGACTCTGGAAATTTTTTGTCCCTGGCTTGGGTGCCAGTGAGACTCTATGCTTGGGTGAGGTTCTTTTTGGTATAAACCCCTCAGGGGCATCTGCCCCATCTTAGCTGGGGCTGGATTGCCCCCAGCTTGGGCCCATTGCCCTTCCCTTTAATGTGGAGTGGAATTGGGTGGGAGGGGACTGTCTGGGAAGATGTCAGAACAGTGCTAGGAGATGCCGAAAATGTGGCCACCTAGCCTGCACACTGGGAGTAAGAGGAACTGGGATGCCTTGTACCCACACCAGCTAGACTCCCGTCAGAACCATTTGCAGAAGTGGGCACCTCAGCAGACTCCTGCAGACAGCTGAGGCCAACATGTTCCACTCAGGCCAGCCTAACACATGGTCCATGTGCCCTGCTCAGGGATAGGCACCTTAAAGTGCCTGGTCCTGAGGTTCTTGCCCAGGGCAAGAGATGAGCCGACTCAGGCAATCTGGTGAAAACCAATGGCCTTGCAATTTCTGTACCCTTAACTGGATCTCTCCTGCAGTGTCCACCAGGAATCTTGTCTGTGTGCAAGCATCTGTGTGGGATGTGCATGTGTGTGCATGCACGTGGGAACGCCAGTCCTTCAGAACTGGCTGACAAGTCTCCCATCCAGCCCTTCTAGATCAAGAGCCAAGGAAAATCAAGATATAGCCTGGTCAGCTTAGGATATGGCTTTGCTTTTATTAACCCAAAAGAGAAGACTGTGAGGCCTTGAGGAAGGCCAGGGGCTGGCCAATGCTGCAGACCATCCAGTTTGGGTGACAAGTGTAGCCAAGGCCCTGCAAGAGCCAGCTCACAATGGGGGACCGGTTGGCCTGGTGGATTGGCCACTACACTTAGACTTCTGTAAGTGCAGAGAAAGGAAAAGGATAGAAAGAGAAGGAGCCAGCATGGGATCACCAAGAAAAAGTCGTATCAAACCCCTTATTTCCTTTTAAACATTTTTGGCAGTGCCAGTAAGATGGTTTATCAAAGCAATATCCTGAGGCAGAGACTGTCTGGATTTCAGGGAGGCATTTGACACATTTGTTGAACAATCAATATTGTTTGATTGGACAACAGTAGGCAGATGAAGGAGTGGCTGAAGAATGGTGCCCAAAGGTGAGCCAGGAATGAGGTCTTGAGTGGAGTGCCACAGATCTCTGTCGCTGGCTTGTCTAATGCCCTCTATCCTACAACGAGGGTGGGCATGGGCAGGGAAGAGGAGTCTCCCTATGCAGATTGTTTTCTCGTGTTAATATGTTCTTAGAGGAATAAGATCATTTTTATCATTCAGCTTGGGTTGAGCCAATAAGCCCCAATAGTCAGTGAGGCCTAGAGCTTTAACCAGTTCCCTTGCTTGAAGAGGAAAGCAGCCAAAAAAAGGAGAAAAGGGGTGTGTAGAAGGCATAAATCAGTGACCACTAAAGCTCCTCTTGATGTATATTTGTGCTGACAGTGAGCGAGATAGGGGAAGCATTTTACTTTTGTGCCCACCTGGACTAGAGAGAAAAGGGGAGCACCGGAGCCTCTCCTCTGACTGTTTGCTCTGGGACCACATCAGGGGCCAGGGTGGGAGAATAGCCAGGAGCAGGCGACAACCACAGTGGACAGGCCTCGGGGATGTGCAGGACCAAGCAGAGACAGAGACCCTGCACCACCCCACCCCCGCTGCCCCCAAGCACACAAGCTTTCCTTGTATCTGGCTCTTCCCTCCTACCTTGGAGGATTTGTGCACTGTATGTTTAAGAGGCAGCCAGAGCCAGGAGGTGAAGCCACCTCACTGGTGAGATTCCACAAAGGTCTGGCCAAGCTGGAACAACAGGACACACCCGAAAGATGAAATTCAGAGTGAACACAAGGCCTAAACTTGTCCCCAATCCACAGGAGCACTTTCGTGACCCCGTGTGTGAAAAAGATTCCATTTATTGATTGTAGGTTCACTGGGAGTCCACAATGTGCACGGCTGCCAAAAAACCCAGTGCAGGCTCAGACCCAGTGACAGTGGCCACAACAAGGGAGAAGGTGTTCTCACCCTTGTTTTGCTCAGGCCCCTCTGCAGGAGAGCTCCTAGTCTGGCTCTGCAGTGTCCAGGCACCCAAGGGCCTCCAGGCCCGGGCCCTGCTCACGCTTAGCCTGAAGACAAGGACGTCCATGGGGAGAGGACAGTCTCTGGACAGTGGCTGGTGATGGGGAAGCGGGATGAGGTAAACTGAGGGAGGCTCCAGGGGAGAATGGGAGTCAGTGGAAGAAGATGCTGGGAAGGGAGGTTTGGTCTCACAGCAAAGGAGAATTTTCTATCTGTTGGAGCTATCTAGAGATGGACCTGGTGGCTTCAGGAGGGAGTAGGGGGCATCCTGATTATAACAGCAAGTATACATTTCCTGAGTAATATGTGCTGGGCCCTGGGCTGGTAGCTTCATAGGAGATTTCTTATACAATCCTTCCAACAAACTTGTGATGTGGGGCCATTGTTAGCCCCATTTTGCAGATAAGGGAATAGGGTCAGAGGACCACGTCCCAAGGTCACATGGCCAGTAAGTGATGGAATGCAGCTGCCACCCTGGGCAGTCTGGCTCTGCAGCCCCCATTATTACTCACTGTGGTATTCTCCCTCCTTGGTTCTGAAGGATCAGAGCACAGGCTGGAGAATGATTGTCAGAGATTCATTCACATATTCAAGCAACAAAACCCATAAGTATCTGCTATAATGCTCCAGGCACAGTGCTCGGAGCTTGGATAGAATGAATGAGGCACACATCCTGGTCTCAAGGAGCATATAAGCCCAACCCAGCAATGTACTCATTTAGAACTCTGCGTCTAGCTTCTCTTTCTGCAGCTGGGTCTCCTTTGAGCCTGTCCCAGACCCCAGATACTGGGGGACACTGCTGTCGTAAACCATGTTGGTGGTCTTTTGGAAGCTTGAGGGAGGAGGGACTGGAAGACCTAGGGTGTATACCAATCTATGTGACAGAAACTTGGCATGGGCCTTGACCTTTTTGAGGATGGAGGATCGGAAATCAGGAGACCTGGGTTCCGTATAAATTTATCAGGAGACAGTAAGCACTTCTATGGACCTCAGTTTCCCTGTTGGCAGATTTCTGAGGATCCTTCCAAAGTCCAAAATTCTGGTTAATTTTAGAATATACTTGCCTCTCTTATAGTATCTAGGAATCTTCAAAATGGTGATGGTGGGCAAGTTCCTGTCATGAGGGGGCTGGAAAACCTGTAACTGTTGGCTGATTCCTGCTGAGGAGGTGCTTGAGACAGGAGAGAGCTCTGTGTTCAGTTTTGCTTCAGGTTTCATTGATTTTCCCTATTCTTTATTCATTTCCAATTGCATTTTGTTTTCTGCTCTCATCTTTAGTATCTTCTTTCTATTTATTTTGGGTTTAATTTGCTCTTCTTTTTTAGCTTCTTAAAGTGAAAGTTTAAATTTTAGACATTTCTTCTTTTCTAATATAAATATTTAAAGCTATGAATTTCTCTCTAAGCATTGCTTTAGCTGCATTCCTCAATTTTGATACATTGTTTTTATTGTCATTCAGCTCAAATTCTTTCAAATTTCCCTTATAGTTTCTCTTTTGACCTATGTGGTATTTGGATGTATATTGCTTATTCCTAAGTGTTTGGGGATATTTCACATATCTTTTTGTTACTGATCTATAGTCAAGTTCACTGATCCTTTCTTTTTCTGTCCAATCTGCTGTTAAGCCATCTAGGAAATTCTTCATTGCATGTATTGTGTTTTTCAGTTTCAGAATTTCCATTTGGTTCTTTTTTATTCTTCCCATTTCTCTGTTGAGATCTGTTAACCCATTTTTTCCTTTCAGTCCTTGAACATATTTATAATAGGTGTTTAATGTCCTTTCCACTAATGCCAACTTCTAGGTTTTCTCAAGGTATGTTTCTATTGAAGACTTTTTCTTTTGGCCATGGGTCCACTTTCCAGTGTGTTCTTAATTTTTTTCCCTTTCACTTGCCTTCTAATTTTTTATTATGTGTTAGACATTATAGATAGTTCACGTTAGAGATTGGATTCTGTTATCTTCCATCGAGGAGTGTTAATTTTCATTCTAACAGGCAGTTAAATTACTAATTGATCACTTTGAACTTGTTGAGGCTTGATTTTATCCTTTGCTAGTACGAGTCAGCTTTGGTTTTGCCCTTAGTGTTAGGGTATATCTTTCATACTGGAACACAAACTTTAGCTCTACAGTATGGCATTTTGGGAGTTTTAAATGGAAAGCCTGAGGTGTTTACCCAGACCTCCTAAGTTGGTGGGATTCAAACTCAAACTCTTTCTATACTGTGGTGAGTTAGCAGTTAAAATCTTTGGTCATCTCTTTCAGATCTCCAGCTGTTGCCTTTTGCTGTCAGACTACAATTTAAGGAAAATTTATATGCAGATTTGAAGACTTCCCCTTCTGTGGCTCCCTTCATTCTAGGAAATTCACCTTAAATTTTCAGCTGCTTTGGAGTCCCAAACTCGGTCCTCTGACTCTTCAAGCTAATGAAAGCTGGGGCTTTCTGCAGGAGTTCTAGTTGTCCCACACCATTTATACTGGGGAGTGCACACAGGAAAAGATCCATTTAAATGTAGATGGTTTCTTTCATGCCAGAGTTGAGTCTTTCAGTTTCTACCTGCTTTTGGATTCTTTAGGTGCTTTCAAATAGTTGTTTTTCATATTTTGTCCAGTGTATAATTTGTTAACTTTGGGAGGATTCATCTGATAAACTACTCTGCCATTACTGGAATATCCTTTTACTTTTAACTTAGCAATATTTAAAGTGTGCCACTTTTAACTCATCTATATATTTAAATCTACTGAGGTGGGGAAGAAGATATGTTCATAAAGTCTAAAGTGTAGTGTTGGGTGCAAAAGCAGGTGAAGCTCAGAGCAGAGCAGGCATCCCTGAGGTAGGCTTCACACAAGAGGTCTTTGTGAGGTGGGCTGTGAGGGCTGGACAGGACCTGGATGAACAGACAGGAGGAAGACTGTGGTAACTTGGGCACTGTTGAGCTAAGGGTAGGGGTAGGCATGAACATAATGTGAGGACAGTGAGCAGACTAACCTCAACCTGGCTAGAGGCCTGAGTAGGAAAGGTACATTCTCTGGGTAAATGCAGCAGGAAAAAATGGAGGCAGCCTGGCTAAGGGATGCCCTAGATGTCCAGGCACTGTCAAGTTGCCTCTGCCCTGTTCCATGAAGGCTGTTTTCTAAGGTACTTCCAGGGCACTTCCCATTCCTGACCCCTTCCTGCAGCCTGAGGCTGATTCCCAGCCTCCTGGAGGAGATTTAGCTAGGCACCTTCCACAAAGGGGCAGCTGAGGTGCAGAAACTTTTAGGGATATAGGAGTGCCAGAGGCCAAAAGAAGATAGTTGCCCTCTAAAGCTCCAGTCAAAGAACAAGAAGGTGGAAGTGTCTTCACTGAATATGGGTCAGCCCACTTCTGTTCATCCCAGCAGCCAGCATTACAGATCCAGATTCTTTGAGCCCAATCTTTTATCCTCTGAAGAATACAATCGGCTTTGGGACCACAAAAGGTTTAGGTGGGGGCTTAGGGGTCTCTAATCCCAAACTTTGTCCTTGGGAGGCTTAGGATCAGTACTGATCATTCACAGAGCCCAAGTGTCTTTAGAGAGGTTGTGGGGTGGTGGGGGTGGTGGGGGGAGTGGTGGAAAGGTAATCTATAAGAGGAATCAGAGGGGGTGGGGGAGTACCCCATGAGCAAGATGTCAGAGGAAGAGGAGTTTTATCTGTTCAAGAACACCTCTTTGGTGAAGCCGTGGGATGGACCTCAGTACCACATTGCCCCTGTGTGGGCCTTCCACCTCCAGGCAGCCTTCATGGGCTTTGTCTTCTTTGCAGGGACGCCACTCAATGCTTCGGTACTGGTGGCTACGCTGCGCTACAGAAAGTTGCGGCAGCCACTCAACTACATTCTGGTCAATGTATCTTTGGGGGGCTTCCTCTACTGCGTCTTCTCTGTCTTCATTGTTTTCGTCAACAGCTGTAAGGGATACTTTTTCTTTGGCCGGCATCTTTGTGCTTTGGAGGCCTTCCTGGGCTCTGCAGCAGGTACTGAAAGGGAATGATGGGGGGAGGTAAAGGACTCTACTCTAGGATTGGAACCAGGAACCAGGCTTTTGGGTTGGTGGGGGCCCCTAAAGAGGAATCTGGGCAAAAGGAGTTTGGTGCCCATTTGAATACTGGGGTACCAAGCAACCCAGACTAGAAGTTTGGCCAAAATAGGATTAAGTCTTAAACTCCACTCCAAACATCAGTCCAACCCTGTCTGTCTCTGTGCTTGTTCCACTCCATCTGTATTCCACTCTGCCAGCCAGGCGGGGTGGGGCTCTGTCTACCCCATTACTCTCACATTTCACTACAGGTCTGGTGACAGGCTGGTCACTGGCCTTCCTGGCCTTTGAGCGCTACCTTGTCATCTGTAAGCCCTTCGGCAACTTCCGCTTCAGCTCCAAGCATGCACTGATAGTGGTCTTGGCTACCTGGACCATTGGTGTTGGCGTCTCCATCCCACCCTTCTTCGGCTGGAGCCGGTGAGAGCAGGGGAGTGGTGCCGACTTAGCTAGTTCAGGTGGACGTGGGTAGAAAGTGAGCATGGGTGTAACCTTTCAGGTCTTTGACCTCTGCTTTTTAAGGAGTTGGTGGAGTAGGTGAGGTGAAAGGGCTCTGGGAGACAAGTGCTAATGTTTACTAGGCAATTGGAATTGCTGTAGCCTCTGCTGGTGAGGACCGAATATCCCCCTGCTCAAAGCCTTTTGGCTTTCCCTGGGTTCTAAGCGGAGAACACAGTCCAGGAGTCTCAGCTCCCATTCCACTAATTCTTGCGCAGAGCCCAGAGTGAGCAGGTGGTTGTTCCTTGGGTGAGTGCTTGATCCTTTGCAGGTTCATCCCTGAAGGCCTGCAGTGTTCCTGTGGCCCTGACTGGTACACCGTGGGCAGCAAATATCGCAGCGAGTACTATACCTGGTTCCTCTTCATCTTCTGCTTCATCATACCTCTCTCTCTCATCTGCTTCTCCTACTCCCAGCTGCTGGGGGCCCTCAGAGCTGTGAGTAGCTTTTGAGAGGGTCAGGGAGAAGTGGGTCAGGGGGCTCCAGGTGAGTGCTCTAGGACATAAGACACCTAGAAATGTGCATAGCCAGATGGAGGGGGTACCTAAAAGAGGTGAAGGAAGTGGGGGTAGGAGGAATAATGAAACAGAATAAAGAATAAGGTAGAGTCATCCCTACTCAAATAGGTGTCAAGAGTCCATGTGATCCCTTCCAATGTCACAGACCAGAGCGACCTCCACCCTACCTTCCTCAAGGAAGGAGAGCCAAAGGAACTAGCCCAGAAGCTGGGACAGAAGAGAGGCGATCGTGGAGCCCCCCTACCCCAGGGCCCAGATCTGGGAGGTAAGGGCCAGAAGAGGAATGTGGTGCTCTCTGTGCTCTGCCCCAGGTTGCAGCTCAGCAGCAAGAGTCAGCCACAACCCAGAAGGCCGAGCGGGAGGTGACGCGCATGGTGGTGGTGATGGTGGGATCCTTTTGTGTCTGTTACGTGCCCTATGCTGCCCTGGCCATGTACATGGTCAACAACCGTAACCATGGGCTGGACTTACGGCTTGTCACCATTCCTGCCTTCTTCTCCAAGAGTGCTTGTGTCTACAATCCCATCATCTACTGCTTCATGAATAAGCAGGTAAAGCTCTCTATTCTATCTTCCCTGTACTTGTCTGCTGAGGGGGCTACTTCCGATTGTCTTTCCCTCCAGTTCCGAGCTTGCATCATGGAGATGGTGTGTAGAAAACCCATGACAGATGAATCTGAAATATCCAGCTCCCAGAAAACAGAAGTTTCTAATGTCTCTTCTAGCCAAGTTGGCCCCAACTAAGGCCCCCACACTGGCCTGATAGCAGCAACTAGAATTTTACATTTAAGTAAGTTTCTACTTTCTCTGTCAAAAACCAAATAACTAACAACACAAAAAATATGGGAAGGGGAGTGATGGCAGTTTGGGGAGTCAATTCTTCGTGTTCTTACTATTCTCTTCCTGCCTACAAAGCTACTACTGTTCTCAACTGGGTCTACTTCAAACCACCCAAAGGCCATCAATCATCAGTTTCTACTCCTAAGTGGCACCACTCACAGCACTTGGAGAACTGATTTCTACACGAGGCAACTATAAAGGAGTATGAGTCTGGCCAGTTAGCTCACTTGGGAGAGCGTGGTGCTGATTATACCAAGGTCAAGGGTTCACCCGTATGGGACAACCGCCGGAAAAAAAAGATGGCTGATTTTTCAGTGTATGGATAACTACTTCCCTTTTCAGTAACTTTTTTTTTTCCCTACTGGGGATCTGCTCTGATATATATTCTGAAGAAAAATTAGAAGAAACTTAAGAAAACACCTTAGAAATGGGAGACATAAAGAAAAAACAAAAAAACCTTTAGTGGGTCCCAAATAAGAGTTGGAAAGCACTTTTTTATGTGATCTCCGACAATAATTGCTATAGCTTTGGAAGGGACAGCCATGTCCACAAGCCCTGGAGCCAGCACGAATTATTCCAGAAGCCCCTTTCCCCCCTCTTCTATTTGGATAAACCTATATATCTTAAGCTTGTGTATTTATTAAAGTTTAATTCCTTTGATGCTCTCAAAATGAACTTGCATATTTTATCACCACTTATAAACTATACCAAAATGTTCAGAAAATTGTTTTACCTTATACTCTATACTCTCCCTCCACCCCCAGAAGAGACTTCTTGAAATAAAAATCAAGATAAATATTGTGTGTACATCTAGGAATGGCTTGTGTTTGATATCAGATAATTACATAATGAGCAGCTGGGTTCCTCTCCAGTTGTAAGGCCTAAGGGGAAGCAGAGATGGTTGCAGCTGTAGTGAGAAAGATGCTAGAAGATTTCAGAAGTAGGAGGAAAGGAGTAACCAGCCTGGGAGAGGCAGTACTTTCTTGCATTGGGAAAGGGTATCGTAAACCTTCTAGGAGAGTTTCCTGTGACATTTTAGAGCACCAATAATTCTAAGTTAGAGCTCCATCTCTTAGAGAATGAAGGACATACATACCCCACAATGAATGTAAACAGTTTTATTTAGAAACAGATTGGTACCTGTTTGCATTATAGAATATAAAACTTGGTTTACACTCTATAAAAAATAAACAATATCCAAATTCAAGAGAGCTAGCATTCACAGAACACACAATGTGGGTGTGTAGCTACTGTTCACCAGTCTCAGGCTTGATTTAAACCAAAACAATTATCCAAGGGTATCATTAGAGGTTAGAGTACAATATTTGCTGCTGAGTCCCCAGCATCCAGAAGTTGCTGTTTTAGCAGATTAAGGTTTGCTTTCTAAGTGCATGATTTTAACATAAGGCCTGGGTTCTCTGCACCTAGTGAGCACTGAGGCTCTCTTTCCACACAGTTCATGATGTGTCCTCTCTAACTAAGCCAGGGTTGGTAGCATTATTAATGACCTCTGGTCTTCTTACAATAAAATTTGGGAATCTGGAGGGCAGAGAATTTCCATTACCCTATACTGGGGTTAAACTTGAAAAGAGTGAATCTACTATCAAGAGCTCAATGCAAAGGCTGGGGTGAAGTTACATGATGCCTGGCTTTTTACCATTCCAAGTAGCCCACCTCAACATGATCACAGAAGACCAAAAGATATACCTAGGTTCAGATTATAATAATTACCCAGCACCACCTGAATGTATTAACCAGAAAGATGCAGGAAATAATAAAGGTTATGTATACATATATTTATCTTAGTAACCTGAGGGCTACAACTTGGAATATAATAACTTCTTGAAAGAGGTCCATCTGTAAGAAAGGGACCAAAAAGGACAGAGATCGTGTTACATAAAACAGGGGTCAAGTGGAGCTTGGGAACAGAGGGTGGTTTCTTTAGCTTTTTCTACAACATCCTTCTCTCTGAAAAGGACTGGCAACCTGTTGATCCATGATGTACTTTTCTTTTGGCAGCAGGGAGAAGGGGAGATGAGGGAATGAAGTGTGGTGGGTTGAAGGCAGGAAGGGTGAGCAATGGTCCTCAAACCAAAGAGCCCTCTCTGTAGGTCCTCTCATCTTTGAGTCTGATCTCAAGCTCTCCATCAGACACGAAAAGAAGCCTGGTAGTAAGTGGTTTGCGTTCTGAGGTATGAGGATCCCTGGTAAATTCAGCAGCATGTGGTTTTTGGAAAGAACACTGCAGCCAAGCTAGATAACTAATACTGCTAAATAACTACTGTTCAAAAGAGAGAGGGAAGAAAAAAAAATCCCCACTATATTGGGAGGTTCTAAGCTTTCACATAAGGTGGTCCAAATAATCTTCTCTTTATTTTATATTAGGGTTTCTTAAGAGAATTCCCTTTCAGTGATCATTCCTCTTACTTAAAGGCACTTTCAATGACATGATTGGAAAAGAATGAATTTTAACTGCAGTGAAACCAAGATTAATTCCTCAGCACACCTGGGGAAGAGGAGCCGGATGGGGCACTTACAGTGATTTCAACAGGCAGATAATTATGTCGTGAGCATTTCAACAGATGCACACCCAGAAAAAAACTGTATGCCTTGAAAGCACTCACATTTTTCCTTTAGCTTTCCAGCTATTTCTATCTATAGCTCTGTAAAGAAATCACATTCACTACATGATTTTTAAGACTCTGGCCCTAACTCTTCCCACCACAGCTGTGCTTGACAAAATTAGCAAACAGCTAGTCCTACAGGGGGAAAAAAAAAAGAATAAAATCAAGTTGAGCCAAGCTTTCTTACAGCATAGAGATCTGTCCTTGCCCAGATAATGGCAGGATCAGCTGCTGGATCCACAGCAACTGAATGGAAATGTGTCCCCTACTATTTGTTAAATGTCAGACTTTTCGATAGGTAAGAGTAAGTGTTATCTCTCTAATCTAAATTGTGGGGTATATTTTTTTCCTTTTCTCTCTCCTGCACATTTCTTATTGATCTCAGGCTTAAAAAATTAGTTAAGTGAGAATTATAAAAATTATATAAGGGGTTGAGAAAGAGTAAAGGGCTAATGTTTGCCTACAAGTGTGACTTGAGGATCTTGATCCTTCATATCATACTCCCAGCCAGAGAACAAATACAAAAATAAACACATCATGTTATACATAATACAAAGTGTAACTCTACAAACACAAGTGTACTAGTTAGAGTTGTTCCTCAGAAGCACGGTTTCCCTCCAGTCCCTCAGAGAGGAGGAGGAGGAAGAGGGACGGGATTGTTTTCATTACGCCTTTTCACGTCTTAAAAAGTTTGTAAGAACAGTCTCAGTAGCGCAAACAATTTAGTGTGAAACCAGAGGCTGTAAAAATAAATTACTTTTGAGTAAATGCAGGTTCCTCTGTCTGCAGCTCAGAACTCATCATGTCGTACTAAGGCCTCCCCGAAATCTGTGGCTTGGCTGCCCACAAATAAATCATACTTGTCAACAATCTCCTCCTTGGTAAGCTTACCATCCTGCAATTAGAGAGAGCAGTAAATTAAGGCAGAATATATTTTCCATTCCAAATTCAGAAATACTGCCATAGAATAACAGGTGTTAATCAGGATTTAAGATTCTATTTCCCACTAAATTAAATGTGAACTTCAACTTTCATCCCTCACCCCCACATACCCAGAGGGAGGAAAATAACAATTAAGAAATTTCTCTTATTAAGAAAGTTAAAAGTGGGAGAATGGAGTACAGCTCAACAACTCAATGCTGGAGATACAGCATTTACTGAGGAGAAAACTCTCTTTAGAGCAAATATGGGACTTCTAGATATGGGTGAGAGATGGTCAAAGATAATCGGGCAAATACTTCAATGCAAATCTGTTATTGTCTAATAGGAACAAAAAAAATCTACCAATATCAAGCGTAGTCTGCAACTTCACTCTGCCCTAGCTACCAATCAGATTACAGACACAATCCTAAATGGAGGCTCAGACACTCATCTCAAACATCATCTAGTTTCTCAAGGGATGACCACATGAGTTTCCTTTTCTCATATCTCAGGACACAGTACCTAGCTATTGAAGTGACTCTGAGCAAGAACTCAAAACAGACCAATCCTCAAAAAAGGCTCTAAAATAAGAAACTGCATTTGAAGCTGAAGACTAGCCTAGATAAATGAATGTTCAGAACACTAAAAATCCCCACCCTGAGATTGGTTTCAGCTTACTCCAAGCAGAACATTCAAATCTCTGAAAAAGGTGACAAGGCTTAGTGGAATACCACACTTAATGAACTGAATGCTCTAGATAATTGATCAAGGACAGTTTTAACAGGTTCCAAAGAAAAGCTGATTTATAACCTACTACAAAGGACCTAATTTTAAAAAGTATATTTGATTTAAGAAGAAAATAGCCAGCTTTGAGTAGGCAGAATGAACCTGTAATAGATAAAAGAATAAAGGAAATAACAAGAAGAGAACCCCCTCCCCCCCCCAAAATTCCTGGGGATGCAAAGATAACAAATGATGATGCATGCTGGGCATAGGCAACATACAGAAGCTCTTTCTGCAGCCCAAATTCCTTCAGTGAAATAAGCACTGGCAGAGGGACTTCTAAAATGAGATAAGACAGCTATCATTGCCCAGAAAGTTTTCAATCACCAAATTTAGATCCTTAGCAGACTTGGACTAAGTCCTTAAATGCTCTATGTACCTTAATAGAGATTTTTTAAGCAATCCCCTAGAAACAGACTTCAGTCAATGCTAGATTGTTCAGGCCTTGCCAGACTTACCTTGTTCTGGTCTGACTCGTAGACCAGGTGCCTGGCTTCTGCCTCTGCATGATCATAGTCTGAGGGGAGGATCCAATCTTTGGTCTCTTCCTTATCCATCTTCCCATCACGGTTCTTATCTCGAAACTCAACAAACTGCTCTCGCTCTGTCTTTACCCACTCTGGCTCATCTACATTTCCATCATGGCTGTACATGTCACCTGTGTGCATAGAAATACATACAAAAGAAGGGTTTGTCTTCTTTCAGAGACTGCTTCCTCCTAATCTGGCCTGACCTTCCTCCTCACCCCTCTGTTTGCAACCTAGTGACAATTACAAGGGTATTTCAGGGCAGAGAAACCTTAGGAAGAAAGATATTCTCTGAGGCTTAATTACTGATCTCAAATAAGAATATTTCTAGCTACTCATTTTGAGTGACATGAGAGCAAAGAGTTCTTATACCTTTAAAAAATGCAGAAATAAGAAGGGATAACTAGCATCAAGAAAAATAACTAGTCTTTATCCCCTCATTTCATTTCACCCCCAAGTAGCTAATTAAATTGGACCACTGGTTTTTAGAAAAATGCAGTTTAAATTCTCAAGGAGACTAGGGAAGTATATATTATAAGCCAAAACTGTCTACCAACCAGTTACCACATAAAGTACACCAATGGCCTTCAGATGGGGCAAGTATGCCCCTGGAGAAACAGGAATACCATCAAGGAGTAAACTGGAAGGGGGCTGGCCCGTGGCTCACTTGGGGGAGCGTGGTGCTGACAACACCAAGTCAAGGGTTAAGATCTCCTTACCAGTCATCTTTAGTTGGGGGGGGGGGGGGGAAGGAGTATACTGGAAAAGGACAGTCATGAGAGAATCTGCAGGGAAAGTGAAGGAAAATGGTCAGGGCCCCTTGGATGTTCAGAATCTTGCCGAGCATTTGATATAAATATGCACGTGTGCCCAGGTGTTCCTTGATTATTGTCTAATGTAATCACACATGTGCACCCGGGTGTCCTGGGTTATGGACTTAAGTATAAAGGATGAGTGGCTCCGATCCATGGTGGCCACCGCTGCCCCCACCCCCGGTCCCTGGGATGGCCCCAGGGAGGCCGCTACTGCTGCTAGAGGCTGTTGCTGCAAGCTGTTGCTGCCAGTGTCCCCGGATGCCCTGAGAGGCCACCGCTCCTGCTGCTGTAAGCTGCTGCTACGATAAGCAGCTGCTGCTACTGCTAAGGACTGAGCTCGTGTCATCTACCAATGGCTCCCGGGATCTTTCCCAATTACCTGGCGTGGATCTGCGTGTGAGGGGTCTGGTGACCCAGTCTGTACAACAGGTTTGAAGGATCTGAGCCCTAGCCCTGACAATACAAATGGAAACTTAGTATAACTAAACTAATGAAACATTTTGGCTTTAGTTATGAAATGCTTGGCCATACAATTAGCATAGCTATTACCCTAACCCAACAACTAGCATAGTCACATAGCAATACAGAATCAAATTCCAGATCTTCAACTTCCACATATAGTTTTTCCTAAAAACTGATCTGCATAAGAACTTATCTCTGGCTATCAAGCTTCTTTCCCATTTCCCCTTTCACAATAACCCTTCTCCCACTTTAAAAAAGAAAGGCATATTCTCACCTATCTTGAAACTTACTAGAGTGTAAAAAGCTCCAAGATGATGAAAAAGGGACAATTAGAAATATTATTGTTGGTTCTGAGAAAGATATGTAAAAAACAGGTAACAAATTCTTTTGTATGTGAAGAGGTTTCTAATTCCTCACTTTAAAAAAACTGAGAGGGTCTAACTCAATTTTAACTAATGGATCATTAAAAATAATTTTTGATGACAGATCACATGATTTCTGACATAACTCAAAAAGAGTTTCAAGAATGAAGTGACACTGCTGAAACAAATCTTCCATTCTCATCAATTTATTAATTTATACAAACAAGGTCTCTCAGTACTTCCTCTACAAAAACAAAAATCAAGAATTGGTGCTGAACAGGTTTTACTCTAACAATAATTGTCATCTGTGGATACAAAACTACTTGAAAAAATGTATCAGACACATTTTGGTCTAATAATATAAACAAAATGTTTGCAAGAAATGTGACTGTTTGTATATTAATAATCATAACACTAACTTAACCTGGAAGACTCTTTAAAAACCCTTAAGAGCCTTATAACAGAAAATAAGTATTCTCATTTCAATTTATATACACAATATTCTTGTAGGTAAAGTATGTCAAGGTTATTTAAGGCTTTTAAGATAAAATACGTTAGGATATAATTCTGTGGGAGAAGTAAATTGAAAAATAATTTAAGAAGAAACAGGAATGGTGTAAAATTTCCAATTATTAGAGAACAGCGTTTTTTTTTTTTTTTTGTCTTTTTCATGACCAGCACTCAGCCAGTGAGTGCACCGGCCATTCCTATATAGAATCCGAACCCGCTGTGGGAGCATCGCTGTGCCCCCAGCGCCGCACTCTCCCGAGTGCACCACGGGCTCGGCCCGAGAACAGCTTATTTTTTGAAGACAATACTATTTATTATCCATCTTCTGACTTAAGTGGCATAAACACCCCCAAATCCCTGTAAGATTAAATGAAAAAGTGTGACCAAGCAACGCTCACACTGTTGCAAACCAAACACTATAATTTAAAAAAATACAGTACCAAAGTACCATTTCCTTTTTATTATTAAATGCAAAAACAGTGGCTAATATTCATCGAGTGCTTACTATATATTCTAGGCAACATAATAAGCATTCTACATATATTATCACTTTTGTTTTCATTATGGAAACTTGCAAGCAAATACAAAAGTAGAAAATAGTCCAAAGAATTCCCACTGACCCATCAAACTCAAGTTATCCAGCTTTTGCCACACATGCTTCTCTATCTCTTTTTTTCTCCCCAGAATTAAGGCAAATCCCAGACATCACTTCACCCCTATATATTGTAGACTGTATCTCTAAAAATTATGGGCATTTTCTTACAGCCATGATGCCATTATCCTATTTCACAAAATCAATTCCTTCATATCCTTTAATACCCAGCCCAAATTTGAATTTCCTGATTATCTTTTTAAAGTCGGTTTGTTTAAACTATTCATATGAACGACGGTAGGTAAGAAGTTGCTATGATATTTAAATTTCACAGATTTATTTTAGAATTAAGCTACTTTAAAATGTCAGTATTTAAAACCAACAGAGATTATTCTTTATAACCGTTTAAGCTTCTAATTAAATATTTTAGATGCCAACTTTAAAATGTGTAAGGGAGGGCCGGCCTATGGCTCACTTGGGAGAGTGTGGTGCTGATAACACCAAGACCATGGGTTCGGATCCCTATATAGGGATGGCCGGTTAGCTCACTTCGGAGAGCATGGTGCTGACAACACCAAGTTGAGGGTTAAGACCCCCTTACTGGTCATCTTAAAAAAAAAAAAAAGTGTAATGGAATGTTGTTTATCAAAATCCTTTCAGGAGTTATGTGAGTGAACCACATAACTGAAGAACTCCTGAGACTTGATCTAACATATGAAGATGTTAGACTCTGAAGACTCCTGAGATTTCATCTAACATTTAAGTAAGTGCGCCTGCCTCTCATGTAAGGTGTGGGAACACACCTAATACAGGGTGAGTATCCCTAATCTGAAAATCCGAAATCCAAAATGCTCCAAAATCTAAAGCTTTTTAAGTGCCTACATGACTCTCAAAGGAAATGTGCACTGGAACATTTTCGATTTGGGACACTGAACCAGCAAGTATAATGCAAACACTCCAAAATCTGAAAAAATCCAAAATCCAATAATCCAAAACACTTCTGGTCCCAAGCATTTCGGATAAGAGATGCACAACCTGTAGAAACCCAAATAGTTTGTAGCGGTTTTAAGATAGTTATTTAGCTAATACTAGGAACTTGAGAGTTAAGGGTAGAACTATTCCCTCTGTCTTAAACTCAAAGTAGAAGTTTTTCAGAGCAGCACTTGCCAATTTCCCCCCATGCTATATATAGCACATTCAGAAAAGGTACTTGGGGCTGGCCAGTTAGCTCACTTGGTTAGAGTGGGGTGCTGGTAACACTGAGGTCAAGGGTTTGGATCCCTATACCAGCCAGCCGCAAAAAAAAAAAAAAAAGAAAAGAAAAGAAAAGAAAATGTATTTGTATGTTCCACTGGCCAGGGCCCTGCCCTAGCTGTCTTGAGGGTTAAGGATACCTATTCACAATACACAGATTAGAAAATTCTGAATTAGAGAATAGATGTATGCTTAAAAGACATAATTTTAATAGAAGCTAGAATATATGAGGGGCCAACCAGTGGCTCACTTGGGAGAGTGTGGTGCTGAAAATGCCAAGGCCGCAGGTTTGGATCCCTATATAGGGATGGCCGGTTAGCTCACTTGGGAGAGCGTGGTGCTGACAACACCAAATCAAGGGTTAAGATCCCCTTACCGGTCATCTTAAAAATAAAAAAATAAAATTAAAATTAAAATTAAAAAAGAAGCTAGAATATATGATATAATGTAAATGCATTTTAAAGCAACATGAGTAAAAATTTTAAAAAATTATTTCAATTTCTATTTAAAAAGGATTTAATCTATTTGATATTAAGGAATTATTAATTTTTTTTTGGTTGAGATTATCTAAAACAAGTTTTTAGAAATATGTAATGTATCTTAGAGATACATAACCAAATGTTTAGAGAGGAAATTAGATGATGATTGGGATTTACTTCAAAATAAGAAATAAGGTAAGGAAGTGGATGTGGCTGAAAAAGGATTGGCTGCGGGTTGATGGTTGTTGAGACTGGGGATAGGTACATGAGGGCTCATTATAGTACTGTATTTTATAATTTTGTGTATGTTTGCAATGCTCTATAATAAATTTTAAAAGAAGAATTAAACAGCATAACTCTGGTGGCTTGTTATTAATGCTAAATGTCAGAGGCAAATAATTTTACTTCTTTATGATCCTCAGTAGGGCAGAAACTGACACATCTCTAGAAACTGGAAGATACTGTCTGGAAGAATCTTAGGTTTATACAACCCAGCAACCTAGATGTAAAAGCATTTGCATTAGTTACTGACTTGCAAAAGCAAGCCACACACACACACACACACACACACTCTCTCTCACACACACACACTCTCACACACTCGCTCACACACACTTTCACACACACACACACACTCTCACACACTCAACACGCACACTCTCACACACACACACACACACTCTCTCTCGATATTTTTGGTAACTTTAAGATATAATTCCTCTGCCTTGAATATGATGCAGAGGGAGACAAAAATATCTCCTTATTTGGCCTCAATGCTTGGTAAGTGATGGTACTTAACAGTTACAAAACTTAATTCCTCTCATCAGGTCATTCAAACGAGTTCCTCAGTTTTAGCAATGGTGATAAAATGGCAAAAGCCAAGATTGAAAAGATAAAATACTTAAAAGTAGAAAATCCTATAAATGTCAACTCGGGCTCAGTAAATGCCCCCAGGCATTTATCCACTGTCTTGAGGAACTCCACTAAAAAAAAAACAGAATTGTTTTGGAAAAAACCCTTATCTTCCATTGCTCATCCCTCTTTCCCTAAAAAGCTCAAAGTACATCAAGTCTTAGAAGAAAGGGTGGTAAATATACAAGGAGTAATTCAACAGGAATAACTCTAGAATATAAATAGCAGGTAGGAGTAGACAATATCTATGTAAAGAAGTGACCGGTTCAATACAGTTTAATGACAGGTAATAGAGGTAGAGCTTAAGTCTCTCTTTCAGGCTTAAAATAAGTAAATATTTCAGGTAAAGATCAAAGATCTAAAAACAAACTGGCTTATCTGAAACACAAAACCAGTGGTGTACCAGAATAAGTTATTATGAGTAAAAATAAAAATATTAAATATAAAAATACTAATACCTTCTGAAATAGAATATTTGTTACAAAGGCATTTACAACAACAGTATTAACATTTTCCATCTCTTCTTCACCCGTTTTAATTTCCATCAGAAATTATGAAACAAGTTGTTCAACTACTTGGTAAGAGAGGCAGCTCTTTTTTAAACCAATTGGAAAATCTTAGAATTATTATGAGGATAATAAAAACAGAACTTTACATGAGAGAACTAAGCCTTGAAGGTATAGCATCCAAAAAATTAAAATTAAAAAAAAAAAATTTACACAGACAACTAAAAGGGAAAATGGCAAAAAGGAACAACTTTAAAAAACAAAATAAGTGCTGGCCGGTTAGCTCAGTTGGTTAGATCATAGTGCTGGTAACACCAAGAACCAGGGCCGGCCCGTGGCTCACTGGGGAGAATGCGGTGCTGATAACACCAAGGCCACGGGTTTGGATCCTATATAGGGATTGCCGGTTAAGCTCACTGGCTGAGCATGGTGCTGACAACACCAAGCCAAGGGTTAAGATCTCCTTACTGGTCGTCTTTAAAGGAAAAAACAAAAACACCAAGAAACAAGGTTTGATCCCTGTACTGGCCAGCCACTCCTCCACACCCCCCAACAAACAAACAAAACAAAACAACAAAAGGAAACTAGTCAGAGAACCATACAGAAAACATGAGCAAAACAAAGTATAAAGGAAAGGCTTTAAAAGGAATCAACAACTCCTGGTCATTTCTTCACTACCTGTTTCTTTTAATCTATTCCCTCTCTCCTTTTCCTGGGTTTCCTAATGCCAGTCTAGGCTCCCTGCAACAATTCCATAGGGCATCCAAGGTATACTGTATTTGTGCTGCCCAGTATAGTAGCCACTGGCCACATGTGACTGCTGAGCACTTGAAATGGGACTGGTCTAAAATGGGATATGCTGTACTTTAAAACTTAATAATTTATATTGATGATAAATGGAAATTACAGTATTTTGGAAAATTAGGTTAAGTAAAATACATTACTGAAATGAATTTCATTTGTTTTCTTTTACTTTATAATGTGGCTATTAGAAAAGTTAAAATTACATATGTGGCTCACATTTATATTTTGACTGGACAATGCTGCTAGAGATACTTTGTCATGACCCACTATTTATCAAATTGGTATGGCTTAATGATCTAGTAAAAGTTAACTCATGGGACAAATTGTTTCTACATCTTCCAAAGCTCCTCTGCATCTTCCAAGAAAAACACTAGAAATAGAGACTTACCAATATACTCTTCTAGATCAATGAAACCATCAGCATTCTTATCTATATCCTCCATTGTTTCCTAAACAGGAAAGAAGAAGAGACTATTAAAGTTAGTCTCTGAATAAATTTGCCAGTAGAGAGTTTGGTATCTAGTTTAGGCAAACATTTGTAATTCATTTAAAGCACACAGACACACACACACACATGCATGCATACGAAATTGATGTTTTTCTAGCTAGAAATGGTGAAATATTAGCAATTTCTTATCCTTCCCCCTAAAATAACTATGAATCTTCTTGGACAAACACTGACACTGCTTAATGATGAACTACCCCACTAAGCCCATGATGATCTACCTGGTTGCACTAGTCATGCTGAAGTCATACTAACAGGAGACATTACCAGTAATTATGTCGACAGCTATAGATAGTCAATGTTATCAGTAACTGCCTTCTGTAAGAATTCTTTAGTATCATTGTTATTACTCAGTGTCTGACAACCGGTCATGGGACATTTTAAAAAATAGGATTTCCCCTCATTCTCACAATATGAAGCTACCAATGAAACGACAAAATACATTATCTGATGGAAAGTATCACGGCACAAATAGAAAGCCTAAGGCACTTAAGAAAAATGACTTGATCAAGGTCACAGAAAAAAACAGTGACTGAATCTGGCTAGTACTTGTATAGCAAGTCATTCTCCCAAATATACAGGAAAGGCTAAAAAGGAAAGATGGCAAAAACAAGAAAAGTAAATGAGCTGCTGTTCACAGTCCTTGATCTCACCCACCTGCACTACTATATCTTTCATGTAGTCATACTCCTCAGGGTGCAGGAAAGCTGTGAACTCCTCCTTTGTGGCAATAAGGTCTCCATTCTTGTCTGCCATTTTAAACCTCCGCTCATCTCTAACCATCATCTGTTTATAGTTAAATCCATCATCAGGGTCTGGATCATCTAGAAAACAAAAGTTTAGGTCAAATCTTAAAAGCTTCCAGAAAACATGAAAGTGCATGGAGTGGAGAATCAACTTCCAAGAAAGATAAAGAAAGCAATGAAGAAATAATTGATTATTTCTTGATTACACAGGTAAAATTGCAACAATATGAAGACATTTAGTTTTGGGCTAAAGCTCCAGTAATCAGACTGCAGAGTCAAGACCAAGTTCAACGTATATGTTTGCCATTCAACATGGAACTCTGGATCCTGGACTATGTAACCTATATGTAATACTTCACTGTTACTGGCATTAAGTTTTCTAGAAGGGTTGAATTTTCCAGTTACATCTGGGAGGAATGGTGGCTCTAAAGTCATACCCTCTGGCTTTGAACTCTATCACTTCCTAGCTGTATGGCCTTGGGCAAGTAACTTAACTGTGCCTTGGTCTTCTCATTTGTAATATGGTGACAGTAAGAGTGCCTGCCCGAAAGGACTGTTATGAGGTTTAAGTGAGAAAATAAATCTAAGTTAAGTGCTTAGAACAATGCCTGGCATACTAGTATAGTTGGCTTTCAATAAATGTCAGGTATTGCTATTTTTATTAAACATTAGGCTACCGTGAAGAAGCTAGATACCAAAGGCCTTCTACCCCATATTAAGGACACTTAGACTCAAGCAACAGAACATTACTCTAAAAGGTCACACTGGTCTTATCAGCCAACCCAGAAATCTACTAAGAGTTAGCAGTACTGTTCATCCCCCATTTACGTAAAATTATAGAAAATGCAAGCTAATCTAGAGTTACAAAAAGTAGATCAGTAGTTGCCCAGGGATGGAGCATGGGGAGGGCAAGAACTATTACAAAAGGACATTAGGAAGTTTTTGGGGTGATGGGTATGTTCATTTTCTTGATTGTAGTGATGGTTTTACTGGTGTATACATATGTCAAAACTCATCAGTTGTGCTCTTAAATATGAACTGTTTATTGTATGTCAGTAATAAAGTGGTTACAAAAAAAATTTAAACATCAGATAACAACCAAATTGAATTTGGACATATCCATCTGTTATGATGCTGAACTGCATAAGTAGCAGTTATCGAGTCTCTACATAAAAATCTAAGAATGAAGTTTAATTTATTTAAGCCGAAAAACTGTAAAGGAGTTAACAGAAAAGGAATAAAAACTTTTTAATCCGAGTTGATGTGTGAACCAAATATGATAACAGATGTTAAAAAACTAAGAGTAAACGAAATTGCATTAAAGGTAAGAAATTATTGTTCCTGCAACATATTAATTAAATAAAAAAGATATGGCACTAGTTTTATAAAAAGACCCATAGGTACCCTTAACAGTAACACCATTTGATACTATAGTTCAACCCTTCCATACTTTAAGCAGTTTTAAATAATAAAAACAAAAAACTATTGCTCCCTTTTGAGAACTGAGCAGGTTAAAGCTTCATTTTTTTGTTGAGCGTTACAAATTCAGTAAGACGGCTTACTGAATCATAATGCTTTGGGACCCTGTATATGTATATACAATGCTGTAATGCTCTGGAGATACAGAATTAAGGAAAATACCACCCTTCTCAGATACTAAGTCATCTCTTCTAAACAAATACAAAACGTTTCAGTACTAATTACATAACATAAGAAAGGTAACAAGACAACTTATACATTAAGACCAGATTTTTAACTAAAAGCCTTCCTCCTCTCCTCCTTGGGGTAAAACATGGTAACTGGAATCAAGTGGCCTAATAGCAACATGCATATATGGGGATGGAAAAAGGAAGATACAAAATTTTATTTTTAATGACAAAACTTATATGTATATAGCCATGCTTGGAGTGTTGTATCTATCCTAAGCACCATTTTATGACCCTAGCTGGCCTGTACACAGTTTTGGGTAGACTCTTGATTTAGTTTTGGTATAGGCAAGGTGGATCTTAGTATTTCATGTTTTACTTGTGGCAGACAAAGAGTTAATGTTCTTTTTGTGGACAGTGAATTCACTGAGACAGATTTTAACTAAGAGCTATGATGATTTATACCTGAATTCAAAATTAAATCAAGAACACACTCTCACAAAAACTCCCAGCACTTCTCTAAGCCGACTCCTTACCCCCTGAGTGCTGTCCACCCACACGCCTCCGGGGAAAGATGCCTTATAAAGACATTGCTTCTCCAGCCAGTGCTTCAGCTTATGCATAGTCTCAGGCAATAGAAATACCCATTACATTGAATCATCTGCTCTGTGAGGTAACAGAGCTCTCAACAGATATTTATACACATAATCACACAAAAGTTAAAGAATCATTCTGGGCAGCAAGTGAGAGCCTATGTCTGAGCTGAGATTTATTAACACACTGTTTTGTTTAGATCACCAATAGCTTATCCGTTGCTTCATATTTATAATTAATTCCAAACAAATTAGGAAGGTGTTGGACCTCAGCCAGAGAGCAAGAGGCATGGATGCCTCTCTGCCTGTGCTGACTTTTTAATACATGTGTTCTTAATTGGGTGAAGGATGTATATGGTTCTTGGCTAAGTGTCAAGCATTGAGAGAGACTGCCTCTTTGGTATTAGGAATGAGAAAAAGCCTGACACAGAAATCAAAGTCTCTTCACCAGAAATGCATGCAGTCCTGTAATTAACATGGACAGCTGGCTAGCCAGTGGGGAAAGAGACCATTACACACTCACTGTTAGTCACTGGGGGAGAACGCTTGCTTTAATCTAGAAATTTGACTAACATCCAGGATAAAAATGCAAAAAGTACTGTTTATATGTTCTTGACTCAAATTGTAACCATGTACAAGAGAGGAGTTTCACTAATAAAAACACTCTGGGTCATTAACTCAGTAAGATCACCACCTAGTATTCAGCAGCAGGCAAGTGTAATAAGTAAAATTAAACTACTAACAGGTGGCCCAAATACACAAGCTACCAAATCAACAGAAAGCAATCAAAGTAACATTTATTTGTCTTGAAGCATCGCAAAGCAGACTGATAAACTCATGTGCCAGAGAAAACAAATGGGAAATTTTCATTTCTAAATTTCAGTAAGCAGACATACTTAAATGGTTAAATTTCATCAAGGAAAACGATTTTATTTGAATTTTATTTTATTAAGGAAAGACAGCAATTTCCCTCCTATTCTCACCAGTTATAAAGGAATCTAATTTGGTTTGAATTTCAGGTCCAACATTTTAATGGGACCATGTCAAGAGATATCTCAAAGCCTCTTGCTTTTGCACTGTTGGAACAATGCAGCTTTGTAAATGAGATCAACTCTAAAAATTGTCTCTATGAGGGATGACAGAAACAATGGTAAAATATATCTGAAATGCGTAGAAGATGCCAGACTTCAGAAAACAAAAATTAAACAAATTAAAAAAATAGTGTACAAATTTAAAAGTAATAAAACAAAGGAAAATCAGCTTAGCATCCAACTATTTAAGATACGCACAATTTCTTCCTTTCCTTTACTGCGTGACCCATTTGTTTCTTTGGCTCAAGACCATGGTCTCTGCCAGGCTGACATCTTGCCCCTTACCCAGGTAAGTGCCATAAGTCACGTTTCTGTACTCATCCCAGGAGATTAAGCCGTCTTGATTCATATCAAACTCCTGCCATTGGTTTTCAACATTGTCATATATGTATTTCTTCTGGGCGTGCTTAATCCAGGATTTCAGCTCCCCCTCCGTCACAAACCCATCTTTATCCGCGTCTATTTTATCTACAATCATTCTACAAGACAAAACAGTTACGTTTCAAGGTGCCAGCTCCACAAGGCTTTTCCCCCAGATAGTAGGGACCTACCTAAAACGTAGCCGTAGGTGGCATTTTTATACTCCTCCCAGGAAACGAGGCCGTCCTCATTGAGGTCATGCCCCTTCCACTGCCGCTCTACATCCTCGTAAATCCAGCGCTTTTGTGCAAATTTAATCCAGTCTTTGAGCTCATCCACAGTGACAAACCCGTCCTTGTCGCCATCTATTTTACTTACAATCTTTCTGTAGAAAATGCAGAGAAATCCAGCAAGAGGTTAAAAGGACACAAGGCTCTGGACTTAGCCAGGTGTGTGCTGTGACCACAGGTGTTGCCCAGGGCTAACACACAGAAATAAAAAATCTTCTCTAAAACAAAACTGCCAGACAGGCAACTGAACATTTTTCTAGGTGGCCCATTAGTGGTCTATAATGAACCATCTGGATAAGGTAAACACAGTCCATAGCTGGTATATATGGATCCAAAAGTGAACCCAGCCTACCTCTTTACAGGTAGGTTTCAGCCTATGGTCAGAGTTCAGGAGTGAATATCCATTCCTATGTGGGTTCTACACTTCACAAACATGTATATCTTCATATTTTTCTTTATTGCTTTTGGAAGAGAATCTCCACATCTTGGTAAATAATCGCAACCACTGACATAGTTTTCTAAAAATTCAAAATATTTAAGTCAGACTTTGGGCTGGCCTGTGGCTCACTCGGGAGAGCGTGGTGCTGACAACACCAAGTCAAGGGTTAAGATCCCCTTACCGGTCATCTTAAAAAAAAAAAAAAAAAAAAAAAGTCATTCTTTAAAAAATGTAGCTGCCTTTTTTCCCCAAGTAATACATTTGGTTTTGGAGATAAATTCACATAACATAAAATTAACCATTTAAAAGTGTACAATACAGTGGCATTTAGTACAATTTAGCTGTGTTTAGAAAAAGATAACACTATTGTTGAAAATATAAATATCAAAAATAATTCTGGGGTCATTTCTACCATAAGGCAAGATTATTTTAAAAAAACACGTACACAGGAGAATGCTTATCTAAAAAATGACTAGCAGCTTTTATATATTATGCTGAACTGGATTTTTACATATAACCATGAAAACAGAGAACTCAGGAAATGATGTGGTAGGAATGTATATCTCTGATTATAAAAATGTTAAGCTGAGAGGGTTAGTGTACAGATTATAAAGCAAAACAGAGCTAAAGAAGCAATATACTTCTCCCTTTATAAGCGTCTTTCTTCCAGAGCTGTCAAATTAAGCATTTAAAAATAAGTGCATGATATAAAATTCCTGTTTAAAGATGCAATAACCTACTTATAGAGGCTAAGACAATCTATGTGAAATCACACATGTAAGCAGCCCAGTTTGGAATAGGAACTTTAAATTAAAACTTCCAAAAGAAGAGAAATCTTGGCATACCAAGATTTAGTATGCACTATTACTTGCAAGACTGAAAAAGACTGTCACTTAGCAGCAAATAATGACTTTCCCAGTTTGTGTTCATTTCATGAATACAACATGGGAAAGTGATTAGAATCAGAGTGTTAGCAACACTATGAAAAGAGACTCATCTTGATATTGATAAGGCGTTAGCCATAACTGTCTATTACCAAATCCTATAATTAACAAGCATTTTACTTTACACAGAGATGTGTAATCTTGTAGCTTTTGTTCTAAAATGCTAATAGAAAAGGTAAAGCAGTAAAAAGCCATCTCTCAAACAACCTTCTCTATCTACATGAACATAAGGACAAAATTTTGCAATTTTAACTTTGTAGAATTTTAACAATATTAATAGATTAAGTTATGCAAGTATTGAAAACTTCTGCATTATCTATAATGGGATCCAGTTTGTGCCAAATGGTATTGGCTACCAGTACTGCCACTGTATAGTTAAGAAAAAAAGACAAGGTATCAGAATCCTTCCCATCCCCAAAAGATATTTTTAAACTATTATAAATAGCCTGAAGAGAAGGATCACCCACATAAAAAAGGGCACATGACTGTTCAAGATGGGCTTTTCTTAATGAAGTTGGCTGAACAGCATTCTATTCAATGGAAATATCCCAAATGGTTTAACCAGTGGCTGGCAAAGTTTTTTTTTTTTTTTTAAAGAAACAGATAGTAAATATTTTTGACTTTGTGGGCCACGTAGAGTCTGCCAAATATATGTAAAAAATTTTTTTCTTTTACAACCTCTAAAAATGTAAAAGCCATTCTTATCTCACTGACCATCCATCCTGTAAGCAGTTGTGAAAGAACACTGGAAATGGGCATGTCCTATTTCAGGAATGAAGTTCTAATCCCTGATCTTTAAAAACCTGTATAAGTTTATGAAGCTAATGGGGTACTATTCCTATGACACTGGAGAAACCTATTGGATATAGCTATAATGCCACTAAGCAAGCATTTATTCTAGGACAGACACAATGCACTTGGTGGATCTCATGTTATTTCTCCTAAGAGGTAACACATGCCTTTAGATTTTAAGTGGAATCACACAAACGCTTTAGTTTTTTAAGAAATTGGGTTATGCTCTGGAAGGGTGCATAATATTCCTGAAATTCTCAGCATGCAAAATTTTGTATTCATATATGTGCACTTTTCTGAGGAAGAGTCCTTAGCTTTCATTAAACTCCTAAATGGTTGGGACCTGTGATCCCCCAAAAGGATAATGAACTGTTCTAGTTCATTTGTATAGCCAATACATCAAGGATGAGAACTTTTTAATATTAAGGACCACCAACTCAAAACAAACAAACCTTCATTTGAATAACACATAAATGAAAATTAAGTATATCTAGACTTTTTTTTTTGGTGGGGATGGGGAGAGAATAATAATACACATGTAAGAAAAAATATCCTACTTGTCAACACTCTTAATTAAAAAAGGGAACTGAAAATTGTATATTAAAATTGTTTTAAAATGCTTCCTGTGGTCTTTTAGATATTATTGCTAAAGATTTCAAAAACTAGTGAATTTGTGCAACTACAGGTGTAAACAATGACTTATCTCATAATAATGACTTGTCTTATAGAAAGATGGAAAAAAGGGGGAATCTGTTATTTCCAACCTCTGATACAGTCACCTACCAAAACAATGTTTAGAAATGCCACAGTAAATAACTTTTTTAAAAAAAAGTTCACCTGGGACTCTTGCTTCCAACAGTATGTCACTGTATAAACTTGGGATATTGTCACTATCTCCAAAATTTGGGAGAAGCAAACAGTACTTACTTTAATCATACATTCCATAAAAAACATGACTCTATCATCTTATTCTAATCAAACAGAATCTGCTCATATGTTGAACTTTTGATATTTACTGATGACAACTTTTTCTCTACTGAAAACTGCTAGCAGAGCTATTTTATCACCTGCAAAGAGCCAGAACATCCTCATTAAAGTACCATCTACCCTAAATGACATCAAACCTAAAGCTTCCTTTATTATTTAAGAGTAATTCTGCCAAGAGATATGTGCAGACCAAAATGTGGGTTGGACATGCACCATATTAATAGGTGTGATATGAAGACTGAGAACACTCTCATGCACCTCTATTTTCAGCCTGGAATGTTAACACAGTTATAAGATTAAAACTGAAAGTGAACATGGTCTCTCAAAGTTAGAAAAGCAACCTAACAGAAGACTGACTTTTTGATATATGTTTTCTATATCTATTTTCAAATGTTCTGGGATAGTTGCTCATTCTACATAGCAAAATCTTTTGATTATTTCTGTCAGTGTTGAGGAATAAAATATTGTACCCTTCAGTCAGCAGACAGCCCAATGAAAGAATAAATGTATTCTGAATTATCTCGCAAAGCAAAGCCTATAATAATGTGTTATCACAGCACTACCCATGAATGGGAAATATTTTTGGACATTTATATGTGGTACAAGTTTCTTGAATACAGTTCAGAAAGTTGCACCAATGGTGCTCACTGAGGAGAAAATTTTCACAAAATTGGCCTGTATTTCCATAAGAAACAAGGCTTTGGAAGAGCCAACAAAAGACATTCTCAGACCCCTAGTTAGAAATAATCACCTGGGATTCCACAGAAATCAACACTTAAGGTAAAAAGCTGCCTACTGAAAGCACCACGGAACCTGACTATGGCCCAGCTATTATTGAAACAGTAACTCATATTCTGACATTAAGACCATTACCTGTTAAAAAAAAAAAAAAAAAAAAAAAAAGACCATTACCTGTTAAAATCTTCTAAAAGGTAAGTTTGGTTTGTTTGGTTTTTGTTTTCTAATTAAACAATTACCTGAGAGTGAAAACAAGGAAGGTGAAGGACACCCTGGAAAATCATAAATTTTACAGAAAATAGTCCATGGGGTCCAATTTGCAGTTTATTAGCCACTCAATGACTTGGCTTGGGCACAATGAATAGGTCACAGACAGTTTTTTAAAATTAAAAGCAGCAGAGATAAGAAGCCCCCCATGTACTGTTCTTCTACGATCAAAATGATGTAGTTCAAAGCTGGGTCTTGTAGAAGTTGATACTTTTATGCAAAAATGGTTTTGCTTTGTAGAATGAGGTACAAGTTGTTATTCAATGGAGAAATGTATGAAAGCAGGTGCTTAATTAAATTTTAATTAAGCAACTCTGTGGTTAGCTTTCAGAAGATGTAGTTCAACACAGCTTTACTGGTGACTAAGCCAGAAAAGAAAAAAGAATTAGTTGATTTATAAAGAATGTCATTACCCTAACTAGCCCCCTGAGAACTGGCATCTTACCCAAGCCTTTCCTTGCTTTCTTCTGGTGTCAGCTGATCAAAAGTCTTTGCTTCTTCAGCACCCAAGAAGGCATCATGGTCATAATCAAAACTCTGATCATCATTGTGAACCTTGTCACTGAGCTGAGGCTCATGATGTACACGATCCTTCTTTTCTGTGGGCTTGCTCATGGCAAAAGCTGTGCACAGGGACAGGCACATAAGAAACTGTCGCAGGTCCATGATAATCAGATCTTAAAGAAAATGAAAGTCAGTTAATGCAGGAGGAGGTATGCTTAATAATTAAACAAATTAAAAGCTGACATCCTAGTTATTACTTTTACATACAAATCTATGCAAGCCTTTTTTTCCCCCCCTCAAAAGATGACTGGTAAGGGGATCCTAACCCTTGACTTGGTGTTGTCAGCATCACGCACTCCCAAGTGAGCTAACTGGCCATCCCTATATAGGGATCCAAACCCACAGCCTTGGTGACATCAGCACCACACTCTCCCAAGTGAGCCAAGGGCCGGCCCCAAATCTATGCAAGTCTTAAATGACTTGCATATATTATTACTTAATCCGTAAAATAAGTATGGTGAAATATCACTCTCCAAATATTATGGTGAGAAATTTTTTACCAGTTTCCTTCATCTGATTGTAGGCTGATAAGAAATTTATAGTTAAAATGTCCGCTTTGTAAGTAGTCTCCCTTCAAAAGACAGCAAAGTAGAACTTTAATCCTTTTGCCCAAGTTTATAAGAGTTAAAAGTGAAAGGACCACAATTTAAATCTTGACTCCAAATCCATCAGTGATCTAGTCTTTCAAAGCTGGCTGGTTATCAGAACCACCTAGGAAGCTTTTTAAAAAAAGTTTCCCCTATTGTTTAGAATCTCTGAAGTTGAATCCAGCCATCCATAACTTTAAGTGCTTCTCAGGTGATTCTATGTTCATCCGATTAGGAATCAATGAAATTCTCAGCATTTTCCTTGGTCTACAGTACCAGGTCTCTCATGTTCAGGCTCAACCTTGAATCATCTTCAAAGACCAAACCATTCAGATGGACTGGTCATAAAACAACTTCTTTATCTTTTTGTACAGTAGTGGTTCTCAAACTTGTCCAAGCATAAGGACCACCTGGAGTCCTGTTCAAAGTACAGATTTCCAGGGCCTACTCCAGAACTTCAGAATCTCTGCAGTCACAGGTGATTCTATGAACAAGCAGAAGGCTAGAACATCTTATTGATAAACATGAAAAAAAAATTTCAGAGAAACTGCAGGAGAGAAAACTGTCTAGCATACTGTATAGATACCCCACAGTACTGTCCAGAGAGGTTAAGGTCTTGGAGTAAAATAACCTGTAAAATTAAAAATCAAGAGAAAGGGTTTCCCCAGACTTTCATATTTTAATTAAACTTTTATCAGTAGAATATGGATTCTGAATGCTTTTTCCCCTTCAGTGAGAATAAATTTTTGCAATTTCACATCTCTTATCTCCTTTATGCCTAATCCCTCGTACCTGTGAATGTGACCTTATATGGAAATAGGGCATTGGCAGATGTAATCAAGTTAAAACAAGGTGATACTGGATTAGGGCGGGCTGGGCCCTAATTCAGTGATTGGTGTCCTTATAAAATGAGGGAAATTTGAACTGTTATGAATGAGATAGAGATTGAAGTGATGCATCTATAGCTCAGGCAGTGCCAAGGATTGCTGACAACCACCAGAAGCTAGAAGAGGCAAGGAAGAGAGCCTTCAGAGAGCACAGCCATGACAGAAAATAAATTTTTGTTCTTTAAACTACCTAGTTTGTAGCAATGTTACAGTAGACACTGCAAGACATGAAAGTAAAGGCATTACCTTATCCTAATCTGCAGATTAAACTAGTGTTGGGCTGGGTCACAGACCCTTCAAACCCATCCTGTGCAGACTGGGTCTCAGACCCATCATATGCAGGTCACGAGCTAGGTAACTGGAAAGATCCTGGGAGCTGCTGGCAAGGTTGACATGCTTTATTCGGATGTGAGCTCAGCCTCCTCACTGATCAGAGCTGTTGTCCTTTATATTAAAGGCAGATGACCAAGGAACACCTGGGTGCACACACGCAATTAACGTATTTACAACAGACAGGCTGAGCCATGCTCAGACGGATATGAGGTGAGGGAGCCTGACCATTCTGTCTCCATTTTCCTCACAACCAGCCATAGACTTCAACTTCCCCAGTATGTCACTAGTGGAACTAGCTAATCTAAGCACTCACATCTTATACTCAGATGCCAAGCATTTGATGTAAATATACACGTATGCCCTGGTGTTCCTTGGTTATTGTCTAATGTAACTGCGCATGTGCACCCAGATGTCCTGGGTTATGGACTTAAGTATAAAGGATAAGTGGCTCTGATCCACACTGTCCCCCACCCCGGGATGCCCCCAGGGGGCCATGGGGAGGCCACTACTGCTGCTAGAGACTTGCTGCCAGGGCCCCTGGGATCCTCTGAAGAGAGGCCGCCATCGCTGCTGCTGTGGACTGAACTTGCATCATCTGCCAATGGCTCCTAGGATCTTTCCCAATTACCTAGCATGGACCTGCATGTGACGGGTCTAGGGACCCAGCCTGGCATGTGAGGGGTTTGTGACCCAGTCTGTACAATGGCTTGAAGGGTCTGAACTCTAGCTCTGACAATATAATGGAAACTTAGCGTAACTAAAATAATGAAACACTTTGGCTTTACTTATGATTTGCCTTACTCAACAACTGGTGGGTGTAGTTGTGTAGCCTTACAGCTTCTAGCTCAGTGGTTTTCAATCCAGACTACACCTTAGAATCACCTAGGCAGTTTTTAGAAAATGTGACTACTAAACCCCATCCCTAACCAATTAAATAAGACACTATCTGGAGGTGAGGCCTGGGCATTAATATTTTTAAAAGGATTCCTAGATGCAGCCAGGTTGAGAACCATTATTCTAACCCAACTCTCAAAGGGCCATAGTAATACCTTAAAGTGTATTTAATATGAAGAAACTGCATATATCTGATCCTGCCACAAAGTTTTGGGAACTAGAATGAAGGGAATAAATTGGGTCAGGGGATAAGGAAATTAAATATGCCAAAACATAACACGTATTTCAATGTATCCATTTTCTTGTAACCCCCAAATAATAGCTAAATGAAGTTATATTGTATAATTAGCTTGGATTTGTAGACTCCTTTGGATTCAAACTAAAAATTTCTTAGTGCAGGTGAACATGTTATATAAAGATTCCTTAAAAGTAAAAGGAAAGCAAATAGAGAAATACATTTAATTAAGTAACATAGCCTAGAGAGCTGATTATAAAGAGGCACAACCTGGGGCCTTCATGAACAACTTTCAGGTTGTGAAATGGCGAGCAAGGGCATTGTATGCAATCACTGGGAAAGCAGCTCAGTGGGGGAAGGTGGGAGGTCCGGAAACGGCAGAGGAGGAAACCTCAACAGACAGTAGAAAGTCTTATAGAGTAAAAAGGACAGTGCCAATAAAACAAACAGAAATTTAGCTAAGGAGATGATGGGGGGTGAGGGGTGGTCACTTCCAAGTGCCCACTCTCCAAAAAGGTACTGTTACTGATGATGTGATGGTTGTTAAGACTGGTGAAAACCCATTAGAGGAAGCAATGTGAAAGCATGATCATGAGACCCAGAGAGAAAGGGGTAGAAGGTGGTACTTTTCTTAAGCTGTTCTCACCAAAGTTAGAACTTGGTTACACTTCTGAAAGTTCTTTAACATTGTTTCACTTGATCCCACTGAAATACCCAAATTTGTATATATATAGATACTTGTATAAAGATGTTCAATGATGATAGTTTACAATGATAAAAAAATTGGAAAACAGATTTGATCACCACATATTGTACACAGGTTCTGATATTCAACTCTATACCCCACAAATAAGTATAGTCAATTATGTTTCAATAAAAAAAATCATCATAAAAAACTGGAAAACAAACTAAACCAGAGAACTGGTAAAATATATTAAATCTATATTATGAAAAAGTGCAGAGGTTAAAGAGAAAGGTGGATCTATCTGTAGTAAATGGAGAACTCACCAAAATATGTTAAGTGAACAAAAAGCAAGCAGCAAAACAGTATCAAGATCTCATTTATGCAAAAAGCAAAGCAAAGTAAAACAATCTCCCCATGTCTTTATTTGTATAAAATATAACACATGCATGAGAACAGTGTGGAAGGATAAACACCCATGTGCAGACAGTTTTAACCTCTAGGTTCAATGGAGAAGAGAGGAGTGGAGTGGACTGGTGAGGTTGGTGTGGAACTGTACTTTAATACTGTACTCTGCTGTGCTAATTTTTGTAAATGAGCACACTCATGTATATTACCTTCTTGTGTATTACTTATTTTTTTTCTTTGTGTGTACTTTTCAATTTACGCGATATTCTAAAAACTTTTCAATATTATGTGACAAAGCAAACATTTTCAAGCCATTTCTCCAGACTGAAAAAGACTGAAAGAAAAATGCATATCTATTCTTAATAAAATGAATGCTATTTTAAAAGTAAAACATATTGCTCTAGGTAAATAACACTCTGGCTCACCCTTTAATAATTCAACTGATCAACCAAATCAGTTCAACAGTAAAGAGAAAATTAAAGAGATATAGTGGCTCTCAACTACAAATCAAAATAAGTATACCTTTTTACTTTAGGACAAAATAAAACTTCTATTTCAAACCACAAATAATTGTTTAGACAAATAAAACTTTAGAAACAAGGAACAGGATTATATGTTTGTTGGGAAAGTGTAGGAAAAATGGTCAGAGCCCCTCAGATGTTCAGAATCTTGCCAAGCATTTGATGTAAACAGGCATATGCGCTCAGGTGTTCCTTGGTTATCATCTAGTGTAATTGTGCATGTGCACCCAGGTGTCCTGGGTTATGGACTTTAAAGGATGAGTGGCTCCGATACACAGCGCCTCCCATCCTTAGGATGCCCCCCTCCAGGGGGGAGGGGGCGGCATGGGGAGGCCACTACTGCTGCTGGAACTGGCGGCTGCTGCTGCTGCTAGTGCCCCTAGGATCCTCTGCTGGACCTCTAAGCTACTGGACCTGTAAGCTGCTGCCACTAAGGAAGCTGAGGACTGAGCTCATGTTATCTGCCAACAGCTCCTAGAATCTTTCCCAATTACCTAGCATGGACCTGTATGTGAGGGGACTGGGGTCCCAGCCTGGCATGTGAGGGGTCTGGGGACCCAGTCTGTACAATGGGTTTGGAGGGTCTGAGCCCTAGCTCTGACAATATAAATGGAAACTTAGTATAACTAAAATAATGAAACATTTTGGCTTTAGTTATGATTTGCCTTACTTTACAATGTTGTTGAGGTTTTCTGATATATCCAAACAATATCTATTATGTTAGAGACTTACAAAATCTAGTAAAATCAAGAGTCATAGTGACAAAGGACTTTCCTTATGCCTATTAATAAGGAGACTTCACATTTAGGAAAATTTTATATATGATTACATCATCAGAATAAAATACAACATCTAAGAACACTTGCAAACCCCAAACATTACAATAGGAAAATACTTAGGCCCTACAACACTATCAGGGAAAGGATAGATACTGTTCAAAGTTTTGAGACATGCAGCATATAGATATAACACATTGACTCATCTGTGATTTAGAGGGAAAACTACATTTATGTTTGAAGCTTAACATCTTGATACAAGAAGTCAATAGAGAATAAAAGCCTAGTGATCTGGCTTTATTTATCCACTTCTCTTTCCTTTCCCCCTCTCTCAATTAGACTTCAAGTCCCACTTCTCTATAGGCTCCTTCATTCTGTCAATCGATACTTCTCACATCTCTACAACCCCAAATTAGTCCTTCCCAGACTATTTCTTCAAGTTTGCTCTTCCCTTTCCTTTTCACAGTTGTCTACATTGCTGCCTGTTTCCTCACCATCCACTGTCACCCTGAAATCTGGCTTTCTGTCTTACCACTGATGAAAATGCCTAAAAGGGTCATCAAGGACCACCTGATGGACAAAGCCAATGGTCCTGCCTAATTGTCTTCATCTCTCTGCAATGGGCAATGAAAAATCTGCACTTTAAATAACTTCCACTTAAAAAAAAAATTCTGTGTGTCCACATATATCAATTCCTGGTTATTAGAAACTAACAAAAGGCCTCTTGTTTTATGAATAGAGACACTACCCACCAAACCCAAAAAGCGACTCCACTAGATTTATCTAAATGCATATACATATAAAAATGTTCAAGTAGAAACAAAGGATAGTCTCAAGACAAAGTATATTTTATGTGGGAAGATGTGAAAAGAAACAGTACAAAATAACTTTTCACAGAAGGCATTTGAAGAAGTACATTAGTGCAGTTCATTTTTGAAACACCTTTCTCTTTTCAACCAAACAATAGAAAGCTAAATGACCCTTCTTATTTTCTTCGCCCCATTCAACATAACTGCACATCAATAACATCAGGAAAAAAATGATATACATAAGTGAAGGACTTAGCTGTATGAGCTTTTACCAAATAATCTAGAAGGTAAATCAATGGTTGTGAAAATGCACCTCATCTCTCATTTTTCAAATGACTTACAAGCTTATCTCTTTAAAATTCTGTCCCTCCCCTACCTATTAGAAGGGTAACATCTAATATTTTTTTCTTAAAAAAAAAAAGTTCTAGGACAGCATTAGCCAGTACAGTAGCCACTAGCCACATGTCACCACTAAGCACTGGAAATGTGGTTAGTGTGAAGTAAGATGTGGCATATAAGTGTTACACTATGTTTCAAAAGAATGGTACTTTGTATGTATTGGATTAAGTAAAATATATTATTAAAATTAATTTCACCTGTTTTAAATTTTCATCTGAAGATTTAAAATTACATATGTGGCTTATATTATATTTCTATTGAATAGCACCATGTTAGAGACACAAAGTAAAGAACTAGAAAAGTTATCAAGTAGCTACCATCCTTATACAGTATATCACCAATGGTTTTTCATGAATTTCCATGAATTGTTCCAGTAATTTATAAGATTAATGGTGCAAGCTTGATTTTAATAACAATGATGAGCCTTAAGAATCAGTTTATTTTATCCACTCAAAAATTTCCTTGAAAGCTCTAAATTCTTACCACTCCCCCCTCCCTTCCCAATCACTTTTGGTAAAAATCGATTAGTTACAGAACACTTAAAAGTACATTGTTTCAGGGAAATTTAAGATGTCTGGATTAAATTCAGCTTCTGAAGAATGTTAACACAGAATGATCCCACAGTTATTCTGGTTGACTAAAGACCCATTGCTCAATGTTAACAAGTGGGAGAAATGGGTGTGGTGATAAAATTCCAGTTCTCTGAGTTGTACATTCAGCAGAAAAGGCTTTTCTCCATAATGCAGTAAAAGCAAGATCTCATTGCCCAAGTGTCTACATCAATTGGGAATTGGGGGAAACAGCTGGATAGCAATTTAAATAAGGCCCAGGTTATGAAATCTAGGAATTAAAGTTATCTACCTGACATTCTTCACTTACAGACTTTAGCACAATTACCACCAATAGACTATCACATAAAAGTAATAATGTCAACTTTCATAATTTGATAAAAGTTATGACACCAACAAACCATTTATTTAACGTTTCTCCAGCGATGGAGCAAATTTAGTTTATTAACCCATTCTAATTAAATTATTTTTGTGACTGAGGAAATACACTTACAATATAACTGAGTATATAAATGTGCAAAATTTGGCTGAAGAAAAGCTCTGAGAATGACTGCAACTGTTACTTAGGCTTCATTAGTTCTATAACCAAAGTAACCCAGAACAAACTTTAAAATTTTTTTGGCTACAGAATCAAAAACTTTTTTTGTAAGAAAAAAGTTCTAGAAATTCTGTGAGAAAAGTTTCCTTTTGGTTGAAACTTTAATACATAATTAATTGCCATATGAATGCTATGCAAAGTGTAGGACAAGAGCTTTAGTGTCTAGTTGTAATTTTGCTGTGCATGTGTAACATGCATAAGTCCTTGAGAATTCAGTAGTTATTTTAGGTTAACCTTCCTTCAGTGCCAAATGTCTATAAATAATTTTAAGATCCTAGATGATCCTATGATCACTCCAGCTGGAAGTGATCTGTACCTATTCCTCTAAACTTTTATAAAACTTGTTTGTACCACTCCATAATAATGATCATAGGCTACTTTAAGTCGTCGTCTTAGCTCCCCTATAGAGTCTACATTTCTGGAAGAATTTCTACAGATCAGCCAATATAAATTATCTTCCCCTCTGTAGTCCAATACACTGTCTTGCACTTTTTAGGTACCAGTACATTTTACTGGATTAATTGGGTGGTACCTGGCAGCAATGTGGCAGCCCTGTTTGCCTGTGCTCGCCAAACCCTAATGCTTCTTACTGGATCTGGCTGTCAGCCAGCAAGAGGCAAAAGTGCTATTTCAGCTGTCTTAACTCTAATACATAAATTACAGCATCAGCAACATCCATATTCAAGAGTTCGTAGAGGATTTTGAGCCTTATGGCCTAGCAAGCATTTCCAATGGCTATCCCTGGCCACCTCTGTCCTTCTAACATCCCTAGTACATCCATGTAACAGAAAAACTGTGTTAATACCAATGTACTGATCTCCTATACTGGTGCAATGTATATAAGGTGCTACTGATAAGTATCTCTTGTCACATTACTGGATGAATGGAAACAATGATTATATTGAGAATGGCGATGAGTTGATTTCAAAGCTATATGGAGTACCATCCATTCCAGCAGACTCAATATATTATTTTTGAGCTCATGGTTCTCCTAGTTATGATTCTAAAAAGAATCCTATTGGAGACCACTGAATCACTGTAAAACATCAGATTAGGCCTAGGCAAACTCATCCTCTCTGCACATATATACAATTTACAGGCTCTCCCTGGTCCCTCGTTTGGATTATACTACATATATTCTTCAGTGATGGCTATCGTTTGGTACTTGATTAACTACTGAATGAGGTCAAATATGTATCTGTCTTGGATCAAGGTCCATTCTATGGCAAGGAATAATTTATCAGAGACTCCAAGGTTCTCTACTTCCAACCTCAATAAACTATTAGAACAGAAAACATACTAGAAGTGAACCTTATTCCCAATTCATTAACACTGACTTTATGGTCTATGCCAGGAAGTGAATGCAATTCAATTCTCAAAGACACTATTCTGGGACTTTATACACTTAGGAATTCAGATCAAAGGCCCAAAAGTTTTAGCAGGAGACCCAGGGAGCTTTTGCCTTGATGCTGTCGAAAATGCAAACCTCTCCACTTATACTCTTAATCATGGCAGCTGTAGGGAATTAAGTTTGCTTCTGAACACAGCATGCCAAAAATCAGAAGGATCTAGAGCTAGAGGCAACAAAACAAGATTAAAAAAAATTCCCTAATAAAAATTTAAAACCATTTTCCATCGCTGATTGAAGTATTTGGCCAAACATGGAAGCTCATTCGGCTTTTCTTTAAAATTACAGGTGTTTTTAAAGTATCACAGTGTCTTCATTCGCTTTTCCCCTTGTTTCTGCATCCTTTAAGTCAGCGAACACGACTTTCCTGGCAGATGTACCCTGCACTCGGGATGTGGCCCTGGGGCGGGGCTGGCACATACAGGCAGGCCGGTGAGGGAGCTCCAACTGCCCTCCGACCTTCAAGAGGCAAACAAAAGTGACCCTCTAGTCCGACGACTCGGTGAGTGGCGGGGCCCAGGGACTGAGAACAAGGACGCATCAAGCCAGGCACAAAACAGTACCCAACAGGACGCAAAGCCAGGAGCCAGAGTTCGACCGGACCCAGCCCCCTCCCTAGAGCGCGCGGTCAAGAGAGCTGCGGCCTCTACCCAGGTTGCGCTCCAAGGGCCCGCGGATCACGAGCAGGCTCAGGCCCGGGACCCCAGCGCTAGCAGAGACACGGGCCCCGTACGAGGGAGGCCCATGCCGCGCTGGGAGCGAAGCCCGGAGGCAGCAAGAAAGCGAATGAAGATGAGGCGGCAGAGAAGGGGCTGAGCACCACACTACCTACCTTTGCTCGAAGCTCCCACAGCCCAGGCTACCGTGACCGCCGTTCACCCACCGGCTAAGCTCACGCGCGCAGAACCACCCAACCGGAAGCGGCTCCGCGCCCCGCCCCCATCCGCCTAGCCGGACGCCTTCCGACCTATCACCGACACACCCGCCGCTGACGTATGGCTTCCCCGGGCAGCCATTGGTCCCACAATCGCGTAGCCGGGATTGGCTGGAAAGCGCCACGTCCCCGCGAGCGCGCCGAGTTGCGTGGACCGGATTCCCGCCCAACTCTGGTCCCGGGGCCTGTGGAGATGGCCAGTCCCAGCCCCCTACTCCGGGCGGCGTGTGGGCGCGGCTGTGTGGCCGCCACGTCCCCATTCACTGCGCGTGACTCTGCCTCCACAGGGCTTCCTGGATTATCCCGCTAGTTATCTTCTTGTCCGCGAGCCCCCGGGCAGCATTAATCCGACCGTATCAGTCACCGACTGTAGTGAACAATCCCGACTTCCTTCCCTTCAGCGCCGCCGCCCTGATATGGTGTCTACCGGAGGCTCTTCACTCTTGGCTACACTGTGTCTTTCAGCTTCATCTCCCGCTCCTCCACCCCGCTCACATGCCTTGCGCCTGGGCCACCAACATCTGGGCGTTCCCTAACAGCCCGTCCTTTCACCTTCTAAAGGTCTTTGTTCATCCTGCGACGTCCTCCGCCTGGAATAAGTGCGCTTTCCTGATTCTCCGTCTTGTGAAAGCCTGTAGAAGTCCCGGTTCAGATTTAGCTCGAGAAGCCTTTCCCGACTCCACCGAACATCATAATTCTTCCCTTATTTGCCTTTATAGCGCTTCTTTGTAGTTTCAGTACACTGCCGAATTTTGCTTTAAAACACTGCTTATCCATCTGTCCTCCTCTAGACTGAGCAACAGGGTAGGGATCTGCCTGTTCATTTTTGTATCTGCCCCTCTGAGCTTACTGCCCAAGTCAGAATAAGTACGTATTCAATAATTGATGGATCTTGGACGTGACCTGCGCCATTGTGCACACAATAAGCACAAAATAGCGCTGGCCTTGTCTTCCGCTCCAGCACCAAGCCCCTGCTCCCTTCCCTTTAGGAGAAGTCTCATGACTTAAACAGAAACCCTTTTGCTTCGCAGTTCTTCACCCTGGTGGCATAGTTTCCACATTAGCATAATGCCCCTCCTTGATGATATCAGCCCGCCCCTGGCCCTCTATATAAGCTCTACCACCCCCACACCTGGTGCTGTCTTCCTTTTTGAGGGCAGCCCTGGGCTGCCCCCAACTTTGAGCACAGCTGGCAGATTCTTTTCCTTTAATAAAGTTTGATCGGTACCCGGCCTCTCGGCTCACTTTCTTTCAATAATGTTAAGTGAACTGAATGGGTGGAACCCATTGCATGTCCCTAGTTTAAGAGGAATACAGGAAATTATTCAGTTTTTCATTTTCATGTGATGAATTTAAAACAAGTATTAAATGAAGGCTACTATATTTTCAATACAGTTGGAATATAAACCTACTGAGTTTTTAGCACATAAAGCCTCTGTAGTTTAAAACACAGTTGACACAAGTAGTAAGCTCATGAAAGAGTTAAATACAAAGCAAACTAGTTTACCTTTAAGTGACAAAATGAAAGGTTGATGGGCCGGCCCGTGGCTCACTCGGGAGAGTGTGGTGCTGATAACACCAAGGCCACGGGTTCGGATCCCATATAGGGATGGCCGGTTGCTCACTGGGTGAGCGTGGTGCTGACAACACCAAGTCAAGGGTTAAGATCCCCTTACCGGTCATCTTTTTAAAAAAAAAAAAAAAAAAAAAAAAAAAAATGAAAGGTTGATAACTAATGCTTCAGGCATTCAGACAAAGGAGGGTCAGTGACCATCCTTGTAGCCAGAGAGGGCTCAGCAAGAGGAGTAACAGGAACAAGGGCAAGTGGGGGACAGAGTGGGAGGTAAATTCCCAGGCCAGATCAGGGATGAGAGAGTCAAAGAGTCATGAAGGGAAAGCACAGCTGTTAAATTTCAATAGGTAAGGAAGGTTTTGATAATCTGAGGAACCTGAGCTGATGGCTGTGGAAATTGTGGGTCTTCCCTGGAAGTTTCTAAGCTTGTGCCTATGTGGGGGTTGGAATGAGATTGAAAGACAGAGGGTGAAAGGGAGGCACATCTTCTAGTAAGAATTAATTAAAGAACAAGTGCCTCAGGAGGTATTATTTCAAAAACTGTTTTGAAAATGCCTCCATGAAGTCAGGCACTTTGCTGGGTGCTGGTGAACCCATCATCAATAAGACATCATGCCTGCCTTTAAGGAACTATAGCCTAGTGGAAGAGTCCCCATCCTGGAAGTGTCCTAGTAAAGACTACACAGGTAGTGAGACTCTGCCAATGATGGGGTCCTCCCACCCTGAGATTCCCTGTGGATAAGGGCCTGGCCTAGCAAGGGAAATGGAAAAGAACCCTTATATATGAGAGACCTTTTAAAAGTGCAAATAAAAAGTCCTGGACTTAATGACCACTTGGTTGAAAGAAATGAAAAGGGAGCACTCAAAAATTAAGGTTTTTTTTAAAGGTTTATTATTATTATTATTATTATTATTATTATTATTATGGGAGACTGGGAGAATGAGATAGATGCATGGAAGATGAGGGAAAGAAGTTGAGTTTGAGACATGTTAAGTCTAAGTGATGGCAGAACATCTACAAATGAAAGAGCTGATAGGCTGGAAAAGATACTTAGGAGAGGGGTCCTTGGCCAGGAAGCAGCTGATAAAGCCCTGAGGACAGATGAGCTTTCTGAGGAGAGAATAGCTGATTAGGCCTCATGGGAGTCCCAGGGTTAGAAAGTAGGTAAAAGAGGAAAAGGATTTGAGGGGTGACACATATAAGAAATGTCACCATCAGTTGCACCCAAGGCCATCCATCCCTGGATTCTGTCTCTGAGAGAAGCTCTGAGGGACTACTCATGGTAGGCATGATGGTATCGAGCAAAGAAAGGCTATGTTCTTCTCCAAGCATCCCAGCCCTGCTCACATGATGCTACTGAACATCCACTCCACAAATGAAAGTACTGAGTGTTTCTGGTGTGCCAGACACTGGTCTAGTCTCTAGGGATACAGCAGTGAACAAAATGTGTCAAACTCGTGGTGTACATAGGGGTGGATGAGACAGCTCATAAACAAGATAAAAAAGCAAAATATGTAGAATGAGAGGTGCTGATAGGTGCTAAGGAGTAAGATAAGGTAGGGAAGGAAAGCAGGGAGTGTCGGGACTATCAGGAATGGTGTTGCTGTCTTAGAAAGCATGGCCAGGGAAGGCTAATGAGAACGTAATGTGAGTAAACACCTGAAAATAGTGAAGAGCATTCCAGGAAAAGGGAACAGCAAGGGAAAGTCCATGAGCAGGGAGCATGTTTGGAGTGTTTGAGGAGCAGCTGAAGCCAGTGTGGCTGGAGTATAGCAGTGAGGAGAGTCGGGGACATGAGGTCAGAGAAGCAGTGGCAGGGATGGAGGCAGGGGTAGAGGGACACTGTGTAAGGCCTTTAGGCCATTGCAAGGACTTTAGCTTTTACTAAAGCTAAAATAAGATGGTGTGGAAGAGACTGGCTATTTACCAAACTGTTCCCTCTTCATTCTGTGATCCCAGCTAGACTACATTTTCCAACCTCCCTTGCGGTGTTGCTTACAACTGAGCTCTGACCAAAGGAAGGAGGGCAAAAATAATGGACACAACTTCCAGTCATGGCCATAGACACCTTCCATGTGCAATTCTCCAAGATCTTTCTCTCTCTGTGACAACCCTAGAAGCCATGTATTGCAGATGGTAGAGACACAAGGAGCCCAGGTTTCTGTTAAAGAGCCATTCACCAGGAATACCCTTTTTGGACTTTTTGTGAATGAGATGTAAAACTTCTATCAGTTATTTTATGCCTTTGATATATTGGGATTTATCTCTTACAGAGCTAGCATTACCCTAACTAATACATATGGGAAGCCACTGGAAGCTTTTGAACAGAGAAGTGACATTATCTAAGATTTTAAAAGGATCACATTAGATTGAAAGGGGTAAGTTAGAAACAGGGAGTGTATTAGGAGGCTTTTGCAACAATCCAGGTGAGTGATAATAATGGCTTTGTTCAGGGTGGAAGTGGTGAGAAGTATCAGATTTTGAATATATTTTGAAAGCATGTATTTGTAAGAATTTCCTGATGGATTGGAACTGGGGTGGAGAGAAAGAGATGAATCAAGGATGACTCCAAGGCTTTGAGTAACTGGAAAAATGGAGCTGCCACTTACTAGGATGGAGAAGACTTTGGGGAGAGCAAGTTATGAGGGATAATATAAAGAGATTACTTTTGGACATGTTGAGGTGCCCACTAGACATTAAAATGGAGATGTTAAGTAAGCAGTTGGGTATGTTTCTCTGGAGTTCACAGTGGTCTGGACTAGAGATAGAAATTTGGGAGTAATTGGTATGTATGTGGTATGAAAGCCATGTGTTTTGATTAGAAGAGACCCAGGGAGTGAGTTCTGGAAATTTCTAATATTTGGAGATGGTAGAGAGGTGTTGAGGATGAACTGGCAAAGGAAGGGAGAAGAAAAGCCAATGAAAGAAGAGGAAATCCAGGAGAATGTCCTAGAAGACAAGTGAAGAAAGTTTTCCAAGGAGAAAGGAGTAACCATATATGTTGCATGCTGCTGACGGTGGTTGGCCACGGGCTTTAGCAGTGTGGGGATCTTTGACAGGTTTGGTGTGGTAGTGGATGCAAAAAGCTGACGGGAGGGGCTCAAGAGAGAAAGAGAGACAAGAAATTGGAAACCCTTTCAAGGAGTTTACTATAAAAGTAGGAGAAAAGTGGAACAGAGCAGGCAGAGGGGCCAAGAGAAGTTCTGTTTTATTTTGTTCTGTTTTCTAATGGAAGAAATGACAGTATGTTTAGGAGAAATACCAATGTATTTGTTGCTGATGGGAAGGATCTAGTAGTGAAGATCAAATCAATGACATAGGGAATGGAAGGGAGATTTGCTTGTGCAACCTCACTGGGTAGGTGAGATGAGATGGGACTTGGCACAAAGGGGGGAAAGCTGGAGTGTGGATAGTTCTTCCATAGTAACAAGGAGAGAAGCCAGAATCTATCGGTCTGGTTCTAGGTTACTGGTAGATATGGTGGTGAGAGCTTGGAGTTCTCTTTCAATTGCTACTATATTGTCAGTGAAATGGAAAGCAGGGCGTGGGGTGGGGAAGAACTATCACAATTCCTTGAACTTGTTAAGACAAGTGAACAGATATGATGTTGATGGGTGGGAGGGGGGAGAGAGGGAAGGGAGGAATGGGTAAAGGAACATGAAAGTCAACTACATTGTATATTTAAAATAATAATAATAATAATAATAATAATAATAATAAAGGTGTAAAATTCATTTTAAAAAAATGGAAAGCTGGATCCTCAGGAGGCACTGGGGGTTTGAAAGGTGTGAAATAACCATTCAGCAGAGTGAACAGACCAGGGGAATGTAGGAAGATTTCCAGGCAGCATGAAAGACACTCCTGAGCCTTGTGATGATGACTTTAAGGTGAGACTGGTGAGTATGTCATGTGGTTTTCTCCAGGCAATTTCAGCAGCATGGTGCAGGCATGGAGTTGATGGAGAGCTGGATTTAGCCAAGTGAACAGAAGAAAGTGAAAGAGACACAAAGTGTTGAGGGTACATGTAAGGGAGTGATAATAATAATAATAATAATGATTGATCACGGAATCTAGGCTAAAAGGGAGGGAAATGAGGAAATGAGGAGAGAGAGGGATAGTGAAAACCTGGTAGGAGCAATAGATTGTAGGACTATTGGACTCAGAAATGATAGGAGGTGGTATATTGCTAGAGAGTGGTAAAAATGAGGTATGTGCAGTTATTAGTGACAAAATCAAGGGTAAAATCAGGGAGTCAGTGGCTGAGGAGGGTGAAGGACAGTACCATTAGAGGTCAGGAGTTCAGGGAACATCAACCAGGGTCTGGGAAGGATCATCTTTGTGGACACTGAAATCACCAAGAGTAAGGATATGACTCAACCTTGGAGTGATAGTTATCCAAGAACTTATAGTTTAGCCCTTGACAACCATTTCAGTCTGAAAACCACCTCTGTGAAGTTTTAAAAAGACCCTCCCAGGATATCCTAAATCAAAGTGAACATCCAAAAAACCTTTCCAATTGGAGATTGAGCAGCTTTTTTGAAAAACTCATAGTCATATTTTAATTGAATGTGAAATATTGTGCATTTTAAACAAAAAGGTCAGTCCATGGGCCATCTGACAGACACTCCTTAGTGCCTCTCTTAATCTCTAATTTGTGAACCTCTGATTTACTTATACGTTGAGCCTGCTTCTCCTCTCTCTGGAGTTGCTAATTTCATAAGTACTAGCAAGGTATGTCAGCATTTCAAGACGGTGTCATATGCAAAAGACATTGAGCCCATGTTTGTAGAGCTGAGGCAGTAGAAAACTTAGGAAGTTTGAACACAAAAGGAAATTCACCCTACCTTACACTCCTTGTCTTCCTCCCGTAGGAACCCTTCCTCAGCCTCCACCCAAACCTCTATCTGGAACACCAGGGCTGGGCTAGTAAGTCCAAGTCAGGGAACAGGCTAAGGAAGGAGGCACAGAGCTTGAAGCAGAGAGAAGGACCAGCAGGAAAAACGGCAAAGAGGGAAACTGAAGTGATATGGCCCCTTGTACTTTTCCAGAGTGGTCTGAGCAGAGAAGAAAACACATTTCTGGTTTTGGTTTGTGGCTTTACTTTCAAGTTTTAAATTAGATAAATAGAAGCTTGGTGAGGCATCTCTTGGCGATGTATTTCTTCTCTTGTCCTCTTCATCTTTTCTCCCCAGTCTCTTCTGCTTCCTTCTGTTACCACTCCTCTGACTTCCTCCCACCACCTTCCTCCCCACCTGCATTTTACTCTCTTCCACCTCTCCTCTGGCCCTGCTTCCCTTTCGTTCCTTCCCTCCTTCTCTCTGTCCAGGCCATGCTGCGGTGGTGGAGTGAGGGTGGGGACACGAAGTTGTGCACAGCTATAGTAAGGAAAGTCTGTGTTGTCACAGTGAGATGATTCTGGTTTTCTCTTAGTTGCAGCTTTCTCCTCCCCTCCATCCAGATAGAATCCTTTGGAAGTCGAATGCTGCAGAGTGGCCTTGGCAAGGGCTGCATAGATTCTGCCCAGTGTGAAAGGAAAGCTCACATAGAACTTCCTGTGGATGCAGGAGAGAAAAGTGTTCAACAGGATATAAATTACTTGAAAAGTTCTTCTGTGGGCACCTAATTTTTAAAATTGTCAACTATTAAATAAGAGGTATCTTGTAAGTATTAATGGTTTATTAATATTTTACTTTAGAAAACATAGACCACCCTTATTTTCTTTAGGAATCTGTCTCTGGTCAGACAAGGGCATATAGAAAGGACTTCACCAATGTTTGTTAAATGAATGGACGTATGGATGGATGAGACTTGGAGAGGAAGAGAGAAGGGCTGGGACACTGGGAAAGTTTGATCCCTTCCCTAGCCCTCTTAGTCTGTCTCCTTCTCCCTCTCTGCACCCCAGCCCCAGCAGCAAGAAGGCATGCTGAGTGCTAGGGAAGGAAAAGGGGCAAGAGCACACAGGGATTCCCCAGAGGCTGCTCCTCACACCTTCCACACAGCAAGGGTCTGGCTGCAGCGGCGCCATTCTAGTTTCTGTCCCTTCAGAGTCAGTTGCAGGAACTCTAGGGACATTGGAGGTGCCACACCTCAGGGTTTCACTCAGCCCAGTTGGAGGTAGAGAAGAACAGGGCAGGAAAAAGAGGTGGAGGTCGCTGTGGCCAGTCTGCCCCAATTCCTACCCACAGCTTTCTGGAATCACCCTCAAGACCCCAGGACCTGAACCCAGCCCTGTGGTGAAACTCCAAGACTGTCCCATGAAGGCAGCCATTAATCCCATCACCGCACCTATGGGTGGGGCCAGCTGTGGCCCAGTGGAGGCTGCCAGAGTGCCGAGAAGGGAGAGGGGCTGTGGCCCAGAAGGGTTCTCTCTTTCCCACTCTCCATAAGTGAACGAATCTCTCCAGCTCAGGTCACGGGTGCAAGGGATGCTGTCTTCATAGGGAATATCTTTCTCTAGGTCAAGAAAAGAAATGTGTTTGTTTGTACCCTGGTTCACAGAGCACTCAGATTTTGGAGGGGGGGGGGGGGTTGTGCTTGTCATGTGCCAGGCACCATTCCAAACAATTGCATGCATTCATGCTCCTTTGATCCTCACAACAACTCTGTGAGCTCAGTGCGGCCATAATCCCCATTTTACCAATGTACAAGGAATCTGAGGCCCAGAAAGGTTAAGCAACTGACTGATGGTCACATAATGAGGAGATAGAGTCAGAATTTAAAGCCAGGAAGCCCAGGTCCAGAGCCAATGTTCTTACTACTATATCACGTGAGCAAGACAGTGCCAGTAAAAGGATCAGGAGATTCAGCAAGCTGAACCGGCAACGGCCTTGAAGCCAGAAAGCCTTAAGCCAGAGCCTGTTCTTGGTCAAAGGTTAAAAAAGGTCAAAAGCTCCAAGGGCTGCTCACAGGGCCAGCACCTTCGGCATCTTCTGGGAGGTGTTAGAAATGCACTATCTCAAGCTTACCCAGAACTGATGGATTCTTTTGTTGTTGTTGTTGTTTTCGTGACCGGCACTCAGCCAGTGAGTGCACTGGCCATTCCTGTATAGGACATATGCTCCCGAACCCAAGGCAGGAGCATCGCTGCGCTCCTAGCGCCGCACTCTCCCGAGTGCACCACGGGCTCGGCCCAGAACTGATGGATTCTAATCTGCATTCTAACAAGATCCACAGGGGACTGTTTGCATACTAAAGCTTGGGAAGCACTGCACTCAAAATTTGGCCACACTACCCTCTGATGGGGAGGTGAAAGACTGAGCTACACAGGTAAGCTTTGGGCCCCTGGTTGGTCCAACTGTAGGTCTCTCTTTTCATTCAAAAGCTCCAAGAGGCTGGGGCATAACTGTCCTTCCAAACTGAGAGGGTGCACTACCTGGCCCAATGAAAAGAGAGTCCAGAGGACAAACCAGAATGGTTAATGGATGTAAAACTACACGACCACGCCAGTTGGGCTCTTTTAACAGCTGGTAATCCTGCCGACTATGCCAATTGTTAGGCTTGGGCTAATGTTGGAATCCTGCTGACTGGGCCAATTATCGAGCTAGGGCCAGGTCTGGAGCTCACAGACCCCTCAAGCCCATTGTCCAGATTGGGTCACAAAACCTTCGCACGCCGGGCTGGGTCCCCAGACCCCTCACACGCCAGGCTGGGTCCCCAGACTTTCCACACTCAGCTCTATGAGCTGGGTAACCAGCAAAATGTTCCTTGGAAGCCTAGGTTGGAAAGCATGCCCACTCCGAAAACGCCAGCCAAATCGCGGCACCCCACAGGCACGCTAACGCTGCCCACACACAACCTGTTCACAGCAAATGCTCGGCAAGATCCTGAACATCTGAGCGGCCCTGACCATTTTCCTATATTTTCCCAACAATGGAAATCAGCCTAGGGACATTTTGGGAGTGGTAGCTCATGATGCAAGATATCCCATGACCCTGAAATTCCAGCTGTTCTCTCAAGTCCCAGAAATAAGTTTGCAATATTCTCTATTTGTATTTTCATCAACCCTAATCTCATGGGGTATATTTTGAGTGTGTACATGTGTGTGTGTTTTAAGTGAGTCACCATTATGTCATCAGTCGCATAACATGAGAAAGCATTCATAGACTCGGAGAAAATGTGGGGCAGCAGCAGCTCTGCTCTCCCACTTAGAACAGGGTTGTGAGCTAGCAGCCTCCAGGCTGAATGGGGTTTGCAGATAGGTTTTGTTTGCCCGCTAAGTGTTGGCCTATAGCGCGCTTTCATTTTTTTATGGGCGGGGGCTATGTCATAAAAAAATCCAGACTTTTGGCTCCTCTCAGAAAAATCAGAGTATCTGGCAACATCAGGCCTGTGTTTCAGTAGATCAACAATTAATCAAAGCCTTAATTGAAATCTTCAACTGGCCCCTAGCAAAAAGGAGACTTTTGGCATGATGAAAATGTTCTATCTTTATTGATGCAGAGGTTACAATGTGCAAACATTGTCAAACTCATCAAACTGCACACTTAATATTTTATTTTAAAATAAAATATTTTATTGTATGTACATCATGCCTTAATAAAATTAATTTAAGAATTTTTTAAAAATTGCAATCTTCACTTTCTCATTGCCACTGTCCCCACCACTCCCTATTGTCTCTTCAATGCTGAAAGCAAATGTCACCTGCTAGCTGCTGTTTTACTTATAACAGAGGTTAGAGAAAAGTTAAACATTTCTTATAACCAAGTCACTGAGAGCTTTACCCATTTATACCACCTGCAGACATATGAGTTTGTAATCCCCACTTGGTATAAAAGTTAGCAGAGCTCTCTAGGGATCTACAACCTCTTCTAAATTTCCAATTATCTTATAACGTGATATTCTGGCTGCCTCCTGAGACAATATGGAGAAATAATTTATTAGTGGTATGGTATACGGATATTTATTGGACTCCCATTGTGTTCCCAGCCCTGTGCTGACCTCTGCGGATAATTCAGAGGCATGAGAACAATTTAGTATTCATCGAAGAAATAAGCCTTAAAACTGTAGAAACAACTAGAGAATAATGCAGGACAGGTTAAGACCAAGGAAAGATTAGTCTGGGCAGGAAGGTATTGTGAGGTGTAGGATTCAGAAGGATAGGTAGGATTTAGAGTGAAGCATTGGGGGAAGGGAGCAAGGAGGATTAAGGAGGTGTGGGGCAGGATAGCTAAGGTCTGACTGGAGCAGAAGATTTGGGCAGAAAATGATGAGGCAGGGGGCTCCTACAGAGAAAGTGAGACGGGTAAGATGAGGAAGTTTATGCAGGGCCACAATAATGGATTTGGGGTGAACTAGAACTTGGAAATAGGAAACTGGCTGCTTTTTCCAGAATGTGCCACACTGCCTCACACAGACTCTGTCTTTTCTACTTGGAATGCCTTGCCTCTTCTGCTTCCACCTGCTCACCTGTATTCACCCTCTGTGACTCAGTTCAGAAACCACACCTACTGGGCCAGCTCCCTGGGAGAAGGGAGGGATCCCCTTCTTTGTGCTCTTTTGGCACCCCCAGGCATGAGCTTTAAATGTTGCCTGGAAGGAGAGGTTTTGTAATTTTGGAATTTACCCATTTGACTCCACCACATTTAAACTCTTTGAAGAGGGCTCTGTGTCTTTATGCATGGTAACCCCAAAGCCTACTACAGTGATTGGCACTTACAAAGCACTCAGTACTTGTTTCTGAATGAATGAATGAATGAACTAGTGGAAGATTACTGCAGGCTTAAGGTGAGAAGGGCTGGGCTAGGTTAGGATCTGTGGGAGTAGAAATGAAGTAAAGAATATAAGAAACATTTCAAAGAAAGAAATTGGTAGGGCTTGGTGCCAAATTGACTATGATGACCAAAGAGCCTATAGGAATTCAAACTATCAGGGATGCAGCACTAGGAAAGTTGGGATGAAGAGCTGGAGGGGATCTTATTCCTACTTCTGCAGAGCAGAACGTTCTCTGCGGCATGGGTGCCCTGTGCCCTCTTACCTGAGCTGTCCTTGTTGGTCTCCATCTTTTTGCCACTCCTGGAACTCCAGCCACTTCAGGATTGAGGAAATAAAGGTGGAAAGTAAAGGAATAGATCATTAAACCCATATTTCAAATCTTGTTCCTGGTTGTATTTTTCCTGATGCAAATGCTTTAGAGACAGATATAAATAGGAAAAAGGCCAGCTGTGTCTATACTGGGTGGGTGTGACGTATATTAAAGTTCCAGAAGACAAAACAGGGAAGGGGAAGGTGGGATGGGGGGAGGTGCGGAGCAGAGCCAGTGCTGCTGATTTTGCAGAGGAGGAGGGGTGTGCCTCCTTTTGTTCAGTTCTGTATGTCAACCATTCATTTTACTTGCTGTTAAGTTGCAGGTTGTTGTCAATGTACAGAAACTAATAATAATTGCAACCAGACTAGAGTCTGCCTGAGTGAGGGGAAAAAAACTCATCACTCAGGGCTTCATTCTGGGAAACTAAAGAGAAGGAATTACATGTCTGTACAAAGCAAATTATTAAGATAAGAGCGAAGCAAAAATTAAGCCTCACCCCCAACCCCAGAGTAGGTTGCCATAGCTTCCTAGCCGGTCTCTCCAAGTCTCTTCTCCCTACCTTCAAATCAACTGTCACACAAGAGCTAGCATAACCTTTTCAAAATGTAAATTGGATCATGTCACTTCCCTGTTTAAGATCTGCTAAAGCTCCCTTTACACTTGGTCTAAATTCCTTCGTGTAGCTTCCCAGGCCCTGCCTGCCTTGACCTCTGCCCATTTCTACCTGTTCTCTTCCATCACTACCCACTCTTCCCCACTGGCCTTCCTTCCCCTTCTTTAAACTCAACAAGCTTCTTCCTCCGGTGAAGCCTCAGCCTCCCACCTATTTGTTCCCTTGACCTGCCTGGCCCTTCTCTACCCTTTATCTGGCTATTGCTTATTTCTCCTTCAGGTCTTAGCTTTCTCTGACCTGGAAGTATTTAATATTCTGGAAATATTAAAAGCTGTCTGTGCCAGGTTGCCAATTGTCCCCCAGTAACCCTTCTTCCCCAATCCCTCGGGGGTAGGGCACCTCATTTGGTGCTGGGCGCATGGCTATGCAAAACGGAGAATGCATTTCCCAGCCTCCCTTGCAGCCGGGTGTGGCCGTGTGACTGAGTTGTGGCTATTGAGATATAAGCAAAGCTGTCCTTCAAATAGTATGTAATCAAAACATCAGTGATTTAATATTTTGACACAAAGTTGCTTCAAAATATCTTGCTTTGTTAGAGTCCAGCACCCTCTAGCTCAGCAATGTGACATCTTATCCAGAAATTACTTAATTACAGATATCTGTATGATACATAGAGTGATGATCTCCAGTATATGTTCAGTATCTAATCTGGGCAACAGATTAACTTGTATTAATATTTTTCTACCTCCAGCCCAAGTTAGAGTTAATAATACAAGTTAATATTTATTGAGAGCTTACTTATACTTGCCTCTAAATCTGCCGAGGAGTGTGCTAAGTACTTGATGCATATGAACTCATTTAATCCTGACAATATCTGGATGAGGCTGGCACTATCATCATTTCCATTTTACAGATCTGAAAACTAAGGCCCAGAAAAGTTAAGCAATATGCTCAAGGGTGCAATCAGAGCGGTGACTTGGGCCCAGGTCTACGCGAGCTCTTCACAGCTATAGAGATTGCCTCCTCTGAGCTGTACTGGTTTTCAGTTTACTACCAGAGCTCAGAAGGAGAGGTGATTCATTCTGCTTCTGAGCAGGTCAAACTTGTTTCTGTTATGGCAAAAATATACTCTCTGACACACTCATTTTTCTATCCTGGTTACATTTACGAGCTTATTTCTGTTCTCCCATTTCTTTTAAACCGCAAATAACATGCACTAGGACCCTGAACCCCACTTTATCTGGGACTGGGTATGCCGATTGTGGTACCCTCTGGTCTAAGTGCTCTCAATTCCTGTCTTCCTTGTACCGAGTAGTCTTAAGACTCAACACTGTTCTGATCCCTATATAGGGATGGCCAATTAGCTCACTTGGGAGAGTGTGGTGCTGACAACACCAAGTCAAGGGTTAAGATCCCCTTACCAGTCATCTTTAAGAAAAAATAAATAAAAAAGACTCAACACTAGTCATCTGTACATACAGGGACATTTCCTCAGTCATGGAGAAGATAGGTCTGTACCATGGAGCTTTCAAGAACAGACTATACATTTGGAAAACAACTCCAGAAACTCCATTGAGTCCAGGCAGAGGTCAGGCAAATAGGTAAATGAACCCAATAAGCAGATGATGTTTTAAGCAATGTTTTGGTTATTTCTCTGTAGCACTAGGAACTGGATTAGAAATTAGGCTTTGCTTTTCTGCTTGTGTTACTAATTCTCATTTTTGGAGAGTTACTTTTACTTTTTGTAAAATTTCTCCTCTGGAGTCAAGCCTACCATGCTTGCTGTATGGAGAAGGAGAATAAGGCGAAGGGAACTGGGAAAAGGTTTCCCCTGAGTCAAGGATAAAGACTGGATACTGAGTGGCAGTATTTCATGCCCCCTCCCTGTGTTCATTAACTAACTTGCTTGGTTTCTGGCTCTCCCAGCCCAGACCATCTGGGCTGCAAGAAGGAATGTCAGAAGCTGGCCTGATTTAAGTCATGTACCTGAACTGGTTCTGCTGGTGCAAGTCGGCAAAAATCTGAGAGAGGGCTTCACTCTCCCCCTTGGCCATCAGCTGCATGAGGCTCTCACTGGGCTGGGAGGCTTGGAATTCCTTCTTTATTAACTATATGAAGAAAAAAAAAAAAGGAAAGCCAGATGGTTAAAGCCTTAGGGTCTCTGCATTTTCCTAATACCATGGTCTAGACTCTTAAGTGTTGGAACTCAAACCCTTCCATTGGGCAGCCACACCAGCTGCTTATAGGGACAATTATGAGGCATATCTGTTTGTTTTTACCCCCTGTAGTGGTATATAAATATCATCTGGTACCTTAAGGGTAAATCTTTATTAAATACTTTTAACATAATTTAATAAATAACGTATTCTTATTAATATAATTTATTAATAGCCTATTAATATATTCATTAAAGTTTATGCTACTTGATTTTATGCTTAAGTGTAGAGAAATCATATATTTACTACAGGAATTTAATAAATGTCTTAAAAATTAATTTCTTTAAGAAAAATTCTATATTGAGCTGCTTTTTACAACTGGGTAAAATGAACTTCTTTCCTGTTGTTTGGAATACCCCCAAAGTGCTCCAGTTGTGTGTGCTGTCCATATTCATTTACTCATTCAGTATTTATTGAATGCCAGCTACGTGCTGGGCACTAGGGATACAGCTGTGAAGAAGACAGATAAAAATCCCTGCCTTCGTGGAGTTTAGGTTGTAGCTTAAGTCAGGCTTATGCCCGTCGTGCTCAAAGACCAGGGGCAAAAATTCCCATGAGGCTTCACTGGTAAATTCTATCAAATGTTCAAAGAAAAAGTAATAACAATTCTTCACAAACTCTTTCAGAAAGTAGAGAAGGAGGGAACAGTTCCCCTCATTCAATGAAGCTAGTATGAGATACCAGAGCCAGGGTATCACAAAAATATCACAAGAAAATTACAGACCAATATCTCTTGTGAACACAGATGCAAAATTCCTTAACAAAATGCTAGCAAACCAATACCAGTAACATATGAAAAGGATTATACACACCATGACCAAGTGGAATTTATTGTGAGAATATAAGGTTGGCTTAATATCAAAAAATCAATTAGTATAATATACTATATTAACAGAATATAGGACAAACCACATGGTCATTTGAATAAATGCAGATAAAGCATTTAACAAAATCCAATACTCATTCATGATAAAAACTCTCAATAAACTAGGAATAGAGGGAACTTCCTCAACTGATAAAAGACATTTACAAAAATCCCACAATTAGCATCATACTTAATAGTGAAAGACTGAATGTTTTTGCCCTAAGATCAGGAACTAGGCAAGGATATCTGTTTTTGCCTCTTCCATTAAACATCGTACTGGAGATTCTAGCTAATGCAATAAGGCAATAAACAAATAGATCCAGATTGGAAATGAAGAAATGAAAGTGTCTTTATTTGCAGATGACATGAATGTATGCATATATGAATGCACGTAGAAATCCCAAGGAATCCACAAAACTACTATAGCTAATAAACAGGATTAATATACAAAAATCAGTTGTATTTCTATATACTACCAATGAATGATCCAAAAATGAAATTAAGAAAACACAATTTCATTCTCAATAGCATCAACAATAATAAAATACTTAGGAATACATTTAAGAAAAGAAGGGCAGAACTTGTTTACTGAAAACAACAAAACATCGTTGAGAGTACTGAAAGACTGAAATAAATGGAAAGACATTCCATATTCATGTATTGGAAGACTTAGTACTGTTAAGATGACAATTTCCCCCAAATTGATGTATAAATTCAACATGTGTTTATCAACATTCCAGCAGGCTTTTTTGTTTGTTTGTTTTGTAGAAATTGACAAATTGACCCTAAAATTTATACGGAAATGCAAAAGACTTAGAAGAGCAAAAACAGTTTGAAAAAGAACAAAATCGGAAGACTTACATCACCCAGTTTCAAAACTTAATATAAATCTATACTAATAAAGACATTGTGGCATTAGCACAAGAACAGGCAAATAGACCAACCTAACAGAATTGAGAACCCAGAAATAAATTCTCACATTGACGGTCAATTAACTTTTGACAAAGGTACCCAGATAATTTAGTGGGGAAAGAATAGCCTTTTCATGAAAAAAAAATTACTTACACTCTTGCCTCATTCTACACGTAAATATTATCTCAAAATCACAGGATCACAGACCCAAATGTAAGAACTAAATCTATAAAACTTCTGGAAGAAGAAAACATTGAATAACATCTTTGTGACTTTGGGTTGAACAAACACCTGATCCATAAAAGAAAATGCTGATAAACTGCACTCCACCAAAATTAAAATTTTTTTCTCCTAAAAAGCCGTCATTAAGAAAAGACAATTCACAGATTGGGATAAAACATTGGCATATTATATATCTGATAAAGGACTTGTCTCCAGAATATAGAAAGAATTCTTACAATGCAACAAGAAGACAAATCCCAATTTAAAAATGGACAAAATATTTGAATAGACATATCACCAAAAAAGATATATGATGACTAATAAGCCAATGAAAAGTTATTCAACATCAGTGGTCATTAGCGAAATCCAAATTAAAACATATCTGCTAGAATGGCTATAATAAAAAAGATAGACAATACTAGTGTTGGTGAGGATGTGGAGAAACTGAAACCCTCATGCACTGCTGGTAGGAACGTAAAATAGTGTAGCTACTTGGGAAAACAGTTGGCCAGTTTCTTTAAAAGTTAAACATAAATTTACCATATAACCTAGTGATTTCCTTCCTTGGAATCTACCCAAGACCAGTGAAAACATGTCTACATAAAACCTGTACACAAATTTTTGTAGTAGCACTTATTCATAATAGCCCAAAGCTGTAAACAATCCAAATGTCCATTAACTGGTGAATGGACAAAGTGTGGTACATCTATACAGTGGGATATTACCCACTAAACGGAGTAAACTATGGATAGTCTGTGACTCTGTTCCATGCTACAACATGGATGAACCTGAAAAACATTATGGGAAGTGAAAGAAGTAAGAGGCTTCTGGTCAAGATGGTAGAATAGACAGTCCCCAGCATCACTCTCCTCCACAAATCAACCAACTGGCAACTATAAAAATGCAACAACAGCAAAGCTGGGGCTGCTAGAACTCAGGGGAAGAGGAAGAGAGACCTACAGAGTGCATGAAGGTGGGAGAAGTCATGATGAGAGAAAGAAAAAACTGCTCCAACTATTTTGTGCTGCAGCCACTTTAAGGCAGAAGCTGCTGAGTGCACAGAGTAGGAGCTGGCAAAAGCTGCAGCTGTGCCCTTCAGATGGCGTTGCTTGGAGGTGGCAGGGGAGAAGAGGGCCTTGGTGGCCCCCAGGCCAGCAAGACTACTAATAGGGTTCCCGTGGACCCACACAGGAGCAAGGAGCCACAACAACTGAAAAAAAGGAGCCACTCAGAGGCCGAAGAGTCATTGAAAGGGACCAGTGCTTGGCCTGTTTCATGGGAATTGTTTCAGTACAGGTGATGGGGGAGATGAGTCCCCTGGGGGAACACTGAGGCACAGCAAGGACAGCTGATCTGCCCTCCAACCAACACAGGACCACTAAGAGGAGACTGGTCAGGAATATAGAATTGCATGGGGTACAGTTTGATGAAAAGACTCAGGCCCAGATCAGAGTTTCTACACAACCCAGGTGCACCGGATCTCTCAAGAGCAGGAAGTACCTATAAAGTCAACCATTAAAACTTGAGCTGCACAAAATGTCTTTCCTAGGGAATCAGCAGCAAAGCAGCAATTTAGCTAAACCACACAGCTCAAGTACTGATCCCCACAGGAAATTCCCCCATTCTAGAAGTAAGCAAAGGACAAAAAATTAGTTTCAGCCCAGGCACACCCACCTTGGGACCGGAGGCATGGAGCTGCTGACCAAACCTCCCCCACAACCAGGCACACTGCCAACACCAAGGAGCATGCCCAAAACATCACGTCCATGTGGGTGGCCCACCACAGCCACCACAATAACCACGGCTGCCACAAAAGTGGCTAGATGCCACAACCACCATGCAGATGGTCTGCCAGCCACGGGAGTGCATTGATACAAGGAGAGTCACCAGCAGAGACCAAAGAAAAGAAGAGGATGTCTCTCTCCACAAAGCTTATTCCAGAGTGACAGAAGCAGCATCTGCTCTACGATAATATTGGGGAACCTAAACACACCTCTCAGCATTGGACAGATCATCTAGGCAACAAATCAACACAGTAACCACTACTCTTTCAGAAGGAGAGATGAAATCTAGGCTAATTAGAGGGGGGAGGGAGACGGTGAGAGATTGGATAAGGGGCATAAAGAATAATTATGATTTGTAACAATATATATGCTAGTAATATTGATTTGATCAACATATGTCAACATTGAACCCCCAAAATATGTATAATCAATTATGATTCAATAAAAAAAATTACAATTTAACTAAGGGGGAAAAAAAAAAAAAAGAAAGAGGCCAGACACAAAAGGTTACCTATTATAGGATTCCAACTCTATGGAATGTCTAAGAAAGATGAATTTATAGAGACTGAAAACAGATCAATGGTTGTGTAGGGCTGTGAGTAGGAACAGGGATTGACTGCAAGTGGGCAACAGGGAATTTTTTAGGGTGATGGAAATGTTCTAAAACCGGATTGTGCTAATGGTTGAACAACTCTATACATTTATTCCAAGTGTTAACTGTACACTTCCAGTGGGTGAATTTTATGGTTGTAAATGATACCTCAATAAAACTGTATAGAAAAGGTCTAAGGCAGAGATAACCTTCACAGTTGCTCACATACCAGCTAGTCTAAGCTCTAGCTCTTAGCTTTGGTCTTGGCTGAAGTCTGGCAATGGTAATCACTTACCTTAGAGTCTCCTGAGGGGCTGAAGTAGTTCTTGGGTACCAGGCAGTGAGTGACCAGTATCCTAGGGTCTTTGGTGGTAATGGACAGGCCCTTTTCCAGAATTTGAACTAGTCGCATCCAGAAGTGGAAAACAGTCTCAGGATGGTCAGGGTGGAGCTTTAGGTAGTAGATCTTCTCAGTGACTGTCCTCAACTTCAGGACACGTTGAAAGCGGTCACAGATCTGGAGCTCCACGAATTTCAATGGGAGAATCCTGAAGTCATGAGGATAGGCACACTTTGACAACCCCATTGCTTCTGATCTGACCCTATCTTCATTAAAATAAGGAATGTCTCCTTTAGGACTGAGGCTTTTGGGGGTAGGAAAGAGAATTCTTAGCATAGCGGTGGTCAAATGTTAGGGAGATCAGATGTGCCTGGGGAGCTTGTTAAAATGCAGACACCTGAAGACACTCCCAAAGATCCAGATTAATTAAGTCTGGGGGTATGGCCCTGGAATCTGCATTTTAACCTCCATGCACCATGATTGTCATGCTGGTGTTCCCTGGACCCTGCTTGACAGAGACAGCCTAGGAGTAGGGTGGCTGGGGTCATAGGGTTTTGCAATTTCCTTCTTGATAGCACAAAGGCAGATGACCCCACCGTACAGCTTGTCCATTTGTTGACATTAATGCCTCACTTACTCTTTCTAAAGGAGAGAAGTTTCAAGAAGCTGACTTCATATCTAATGTCAATCAGCTGGGGTTGTGCTGTACTTGCTATAGATACAGCAAGAACATAATGGAGAGCTTTGTTATGAGGCAGCATGGAGAAAAAAAGGGTTTTTCTAGACATCTAGAAATATCTGGAGATTCCCGAGATGTACTACAGATTATTTGAAGAAGCTCAAACGTCAAAAAGGCTGTTTCATTCCAGACAAGCATGATGTCACTATATTTTCCAAGTGACACTTAGTCCCATGCATTTTACTGATAGGAAAACTAAGGTGTAGCAAGTGACTTGTGATTCAAAAATGATTTGAGTATAGTTAGTTCCATACCAAGGACAAGAAAGAACCTGCCTCTCCCAAAACTTCACCACCACATGACCACCCTTACAAGAAATTCTCAAGGGAGTACTGGGTTTGGTTCCTGAAAAATAACTACCACTGCCATAAAAACCCAAGAAAAATCAAAACCCCCTAGTATAATAAAAATGGCATTCATGGAGAGAAAACAAACAAACAAAAAGGCTATCTACAACCCAAGGAAACAACAAACACAGAAAACAAACAGTAAATCAGAAAGCAAGGAACAAAAGACACCTAAGACAACCGAACAATAATCAATAAAATGCTAGGAATATATCAACACTTTTCAATAACAACTCTTAATGTAAAAGGCTTAAATTCCCCAATCAAAAGACACAGACTGGGGCCGAGCCCGTGGCGCACTTGGTAGAGTGCTGCGCTGGGAGTGCGGCGGCGCTCCCGCCGCGGGTTCGGATCCTATGTAGGACTGACCGGTGCGCTCACTGGCTGAGTGCTGGTCACGGAAAACGACAAAAAAAAAAAAAAAAAGACACAGACTGGCTGACTGGATTAAAAAGGAGGACCCAACTATATGCTGTCTTCAAGAGACCCACCTCACCCATAAAGACTCACATAGACTAAGAGTGAAAGGATGGAAAAAGATTTACCATGCAAACAGAAAAGAAAAACGAGCTGGAGTAGCTATTCTTATATCTGACAAAGTAGACTTTAAACTAAAAACCATAAAAAGAGACAATGAGGGACACTACGTAATGATAAAAGGATTGATCCATCAAGAAGACATAACAATCGCAGATATGTACGCACCCAATGTTGGAGCAGCTAGATTTATAAAACAAACTCTATTAGGCCTAAAGAAGGAAATAGACACTAATACCATAATAGCAGGGGACCTGAACACCCCACTGTCAATATTAGACAGATCATCTCGGCAAAGAATCAGTAGAGAAACACAAGATCTAAACAATACTCTAGACCAATTGGACTAGGCAGATATCTACAGAACATTCCATCCAACAACCTCAGAATATTCATTCTTCTCATCAGCACAAGGATCATTCTCCAGGATAGATCACATATTAGGTCACAAATCAAGTCTCAACAAATTCAAAAAAATTGGAATTATCCCATGTATTTTCTCAGACCACAATGGATTAAAATTAGAAATCAATAACAAATAAAATTCTGGAAACTATACAAACGCATGGAAATTAAACAGCATTCTATTTAATGACATATGGGTCCAAAAAGAAATCAAGCAGGAAATCAAAAAATTTATTGAAATTAATCAAAATAATGATACATCATACCAAAACCTGTGGGATACTGCAAAAGCAGTATTAAGGGGGAAATTTATTGCATTAAATGCTCACCTCAGAAGAATGGAAAGATGGCAAGTGAACCACCTAACACTTCACCTTAAAGATTAGAAAAACAAGAACAATCCAAACCTAAAGTTAGCAGACGGAAAGAAATCATTAAGATCAGAGCAGAACTGAATGAAATTGAAACCCAAAAAACAATACAAAAGATCAATGAATCAAAAAGTTGGTTTTTTGAAAAGATAAATAAAATTGACAAAACATTTGCATGGGTAACAAAAAAAAAAAAAAAAGAAGAGAGAAGATTCAAATAACAAAAATTAGAAATGAAAAAGGTGATATTATACAAGGAATCATTCGAGACTACTATAAACAACTATACACCAACAAAATTGAAAATCTGGAGGAAATGGATAAATTTCTGGACACACACAAGCTCCCAAAACTGAGCCATGAAGACGTAGAAAATCTGAACAGACCAATAACAATAAAGGAGATTGAAGCTGTTATCAGAAGGCTCCCAACAAAGAAAAGCCCAGGACCTGATAGATTCACAGCAGAATTTTACCAAACATTCAAAGAGGAATTGACACTGATTCTTTACAAACTATTCCAAAAGACTGAAACAGATGCAAATCTCCCAAACTCATTCTATGAAGCAAACATCATCCTGATACCAAAACCAGGTAAAGATATAACCAAAAAAGAAAACTACAGGCTGATATCCTTGATGAATATAGATGCAAAAATCCTCACTAAAATACTAGCAAACAGAATACAGCAACACATACGTAAAATTGTTCACCACGATCAAGTGGGATTCATCCCAGGGATGCAAGGTTGGTTCAACATACGCAAATCAATAAATGTGATACACCATATTAATAAAGTCAAACACAAGGACCATATGATCATCTCTATAGAGGCTGAAAAAGCATTTGATAAAGTTCAGCACTCATTCATGACAAAGACCCTCTATAAGTTAGGTATAGAGGGAAAGTATCTCAACATAATTAAAGCCATATAAGACAAACCCACTGCCAATATCATCCTGAATGGGGAAAAGCTGAAAGCTTTTCCTTTAAGAACAGGAACTAGACAAGGATGCCCACTCTCACCACTCCCATTCAACATAGTGTTGGAAGTACTAGCCAGAGCAATCAGAGAAGAGAAGGAAATAAAGGGCATCCAGATTGGAAAAGATGAAGTCAAACTGTCCCTGTTTGCAGATGACATGATCCTATATATCGAACAGCCTAAATCCTCTACAAAAAAACTGTTGGAATTGATAAATGATTTCAGCACAGTAGCAGGATACAAAATCAACACACAAAAATCAGTAGCATTTCTTTTCTCCAATAGTGAACATCCAGAATGAGAAATCAAGAAAGCCTGCCCATTTACAATAGCCACCAAAAAAATAAAATACTTAGGAATTGAGTTAACCAAGGAGGTGAAAAATCTCTCTAATGAGAACTACAAACCACTGCTGAGAGAAATTAGAGAGGATACAAGAAGATGGAAAGATGTCCCATGCTCTTGGATTGGAAGAATCAACATAGTGAAAATCACTACCCAAAGTGATACACAAATTCAATGCAATCCCCATCAAAATTCCAAAGACATTTTTCTCAGAACTGGAAAGAACTATCCAGACATTTATATGGAATAATAAAAGACCACGCATAGCCAAAGCAATGCTGAGCAAAAAAAATAAAGCTGGAGGCATAACACTACCTGACTTTAAGCTATACTACAAAGCTATAATAACCAAAACAGTATGGTACTGGCATAAAAACAGACACACTGATCAATGGAATAGAATAGAGAATCCAGAAATCAACCCACACACTTACTGCCATCTGATCTTTGACAAAGGCACCAAGCCTATTCACTGGGGAAGAGACTGCCTCTTCAGCAAATGGTGCTGGGATAACTGGATATCCATATGCAGGAGAATGAAACTAGACCCATACCTCTCACCATATACTAAAATCAACTCAAAATGGATTAAGGATTTAAACATACACCCTGAAACAATAAAACTTCTTAAAGAAAACATAGGAGAAACACTTCAGGAAATAGGACTGGACACAAACTTCATGAATACAACCCTAAAAGCACGGGCAACCAAAGGAAAAATAAACAAATGAGATTGTATCAAACTAAAAAGCTTCTGCACAGCAAAAGAAACAATTAACAGAGTTAAAAGACAACCAACAGAATGGGAGAAAATATTTGCAAAATATACATCTGACAAAGGATTAATATCCAGAATATATAAGGAACTCAAACAACTTTACAAGAAAAAAACAAGCAACCCAATTAAAAAATGGGCAAAAGAGCTAAGTAGGCATTTCTCTAAGGAAGATATACAAATGGCCAACAGACATATGAAAAAATGCTCAACATCACTCAGCATCCGAGAAATGCAAACCAAAACCACACTGAGATACCCTCTAACCCCAGTTAGGATGGCTAAAATCCAAAAGACTCTGAATGATAAATGTTGGCGAGGTTGCGGAGAAAAAGGAACTCTCATACATTGTTGGTGGGATAGCAAAATGGTGCAGCCTCTATGGAAAATGGTATGGAGGTTCCTCAAACAATTGCAGATAGATCTACCATATGACCCAGCTATCCCACTGCTGGGGATATACCCAGAGGAATGGAAATCATCAAGTCGAAGGTATACCTGTTCCCCAATGTTCATCGCAGCACTCTTTACAATAGCCAAGAGTTGGAACCAGCCCAAATGTCCATCATCAGATGAGTGGATACGGAAAACGTGGTACATCTACACAATGGAATACTACTCAGCTATAAAAACGAACGAAATACTGCCATTTGCAACAACATGGTTGGACCTTGAGAGAATTATATTAAGTGAAACAAGTCAGGCAGAGTAAGAGAAATACCACATGTTCTCACTTATTGGTGGGAGCTAAAAATAAATAAATAAATTCACACACACACACGCAAAACTGGGGCAGGGGGAGAAGACATAACAACTACAATTCCTTGAAGTTGATACGACAAGCAAACAGAAAGGACATTGTTGGGTGGGAGGGGGGAGAGGGAGGAGGGAGAGAGGTTTTGGTAATGGGCCACAATAATCAACCACATTGTATATCGACAAAATAAAATTTTTAAAAAATTATTTGATAATTCAAGGATTTCAATATTGACTGGAAAGTGGACAACATTAAGGAATTATAGGATTTTAAAGACAAGTCATGGTATTGTGAATATGTTTTTGTTACCAAAAAAAGTGAGTTCTTATCTGCTAGAGATATATGCTGCAATATTTACCAGTGAAATGATGTGTTGTTTGAGATTTGCTTTAAAAACTCATCCAGAGGAGTAGGGGTAGGGGAGTGGCTGGGGACAGACATCCCAATACTGGCCAGGCATTGATTAGTGTGACCGAGCTAGGTGCTGAGCATGTATTTGAAATGTTCCCTAATAAACAGTTGGTTTCTTAAAACTTAAAAAAAATAAAAATAAAAAGAACCTGCCTCTCCCAAACCATGCTCCATCAGCCAGACCTCATTGCTTCCTTGCCCATTGTTCAAAGTCGAGAGATTTCCTGTGAATTCAGGGGGATGAATGCAGCAAGAAAGTGGGCATGTGGAACGTCCCCTCACTCCTATCCATGTGACACCTCCCTATGCCCCACTTGGCCTCTGTCCACCAGTGCCTCGGGGACCCACCTGGGGGCCCAGGGTATGGATCCAGGGACTAGACCCCTCTGCCCACACACAGGTACACTGCCGGCACCTCGGGTCCCTCCCAGGGTCCTGGGGCATCAAGCTGGGGACCAGAACCCCTGCCCACAACCACGCACACCACCAGTGCCAAGGAGCATGCCAAAAACATCACCTCCATGTGGGTGGCCCACCACAGCCACCACACTAACCACAGCTGCCGCAAAAATGGCTAGACATCACAACCACCATGCAGATGGCCCTCTAGCCACTGGAGTGCATTGACACAAGGAGAGTCACCAGCAGAGACCAATGAAAAGAATACGATGTCTCTCTCCACAAAGCCCATTCCAGAGTGACAGTAGAAGCATCTGCTCTGTGATAATATTGGGGGACCTGAACACACCTTTCAGCATTGGACAGATCATCTAGGTAACAAATCAACACAGTAACCATTACTCTTTCAGAGGGAGAGAAAAAATCTAGGGTTATCAGTGGTGGGAGAGGGGAGAGGGAGGGAGACAGGGAGAGATTGGACAAGTGGCATGAAGAATAAGTACAATTTGTAATAATATACATATGAGTAATATTGATTTGATCAACAAATGTCAACATTGAATCCCCAACATATGTATAATCAATTATGATTCAATAAAAAAATAAAAAATAAAAATATGACCTAGAAAAAAAAAAAAAGAAAGTGGGCCTGTGGACTGTCCCCTCACTCCTATCCATGTGATGCTTCCCTTTGCCCCACTTAGCCTCTGTCCTTTCAGTGTACACCTGTCTTGGGTTACTGTTATCTAAAAAAATTAAAGTCACTGCTGATAATTTTTCTGCTTTCTCCCCACCTTGAGTTTAGTCACCAAGCAGCCTCCATGTTGGGGCCACCCCTCACCCCTCGTCCTTTGTTGCCATCTGTGCTGCTTACCTCTTCAGGATGATGTTTGGGGCTGTAGATGGTCTGTTCCACGTCTGGTTTTGCCCCTGATGCCATTTGACGCTGGCCATGAGGAGGATGTTGGGAAGGGGCAGGCAGGGCACGGAGGAGGTCACTCCAAGGGCCATGGTGTTGGAGGCTTTGTAGATGTCTATCCAGTTCCTGGCCCTTTTGACCTGCAATGCAGCCCCCAGGCACAGCCTGAGCATTTAGCAAAAGCAGCAGTATGTTTTAGCCCAGGATGTCTCAATAGAGATCTACTGGCACTATGAACATTTTGGGTGGGATAATACTGTGTTGGTGGGTCTGGGGGGAGGATGGGTTGTTCTGTGCACTGAAGGATGTATAGGAGCATCTTTGGCCTCTACCCACTAGATGCGAGTAGCAACTCACCCCTCTCCCACCCCCAGCTGTGACAACCGAAAATGTCTCCTGACATTGCCAAATGTCCTCCGACAGTGGGGGGCAAAATCATTGCTTGTTGAGAACCACGGCTTTAACCTATATTGGTTAAACAACTGTAGTAGTATTTAAACAACCTACTGTTAACAATTGCCTGCAAGAACAACCCAGGAGTTCCCTGGCATCTATCATATTTCTGTGAATCCTCTCTGGACTGTTTCCTGGCTTTTCTTTGAAGAACTTCTCTTCTGGGCCCTTCTCTGAGGGGTCCTATTACCTCCTGCACCTTCACTGAAGGAGCAAGTCCCTTCCAATTCCAAAGTTCTGTTTGTTCTAGGTTCCATTTGGCCTCAGAAAAGCCCAGGCAAGGAACTGAAAATTCACTGACGGCCTGTTAGCCTAGGTACTTTGCTTGCTGTGTTGGTGTGTAAGCTTCAGGTCAATCCAACCCTTTTACAATAGATGAAATGGATTCAGAGCGCTCAGATTACTTGCACAATGACACCTCCCAATGAGAAAACAGAGGACTGGAATGTGAGCCCAGGTCTCCCTGGGTCCCTGGCACCTGTTCTTTCACCAATCGGCATGTCTATTCCTAACCCTCAATGGGGCATCTTGCTTCACTGCCTTTCTGTTCATCTGCTTCAGGTGACAGCCGAGGGGATGAAGTAAACTGGGGGATTAAAACACAAAATCCTCCACTCAGAGCAAAGAACATCTGACCTCTTTGCCTGGGTGACAACTATCTGCAGGAGAAGCCCTGTCTGTGGCTCTGCAAAGCCCAGGTCATGTGTGTGGACTTGCATTCCAGGCCACGAGATTCTCCTTGCCTCAGTTCTCACTCTTCTGCAGTCCCAGGAGAACTAGTTCTCCTGGTCACATCTTGGAAACAGGTTTAGAAGAACCCAGGAGTGCTATTCTGAGACACCCAAGAGTACCTGGACAAAGTTGCTTTCAAACACCACTGAGTCAGGAAACAGGTTGAATTCTGGAGAATGCACCACTTTGCAGAGCAATCCCTCCTCCACACCCAAGCCCACTCCAGGGTTCAATTCCCCATCCACAGGCAAGAGGCCCCTGAATTCTTCCCAGGCATTCAGGGAAGGGAAGGTTGGATAAGATCTTGTGTCTTTTACTGTCTTCTTCGATTTCCACCAAGTCTTTCTATGTGGAACAGATGATAACATTTCTGCACATGCTCAGGGGCCTGCTGCACATGTGTCCTCCTAGGATCTCTTTCTTTCCTCCTGGCCTTGGGCAGCTGGCCAAGCCCTGGGACCACCAATCAGCTCACAATGATGAATGGATGACATCATGAAAAACCAGGACAGGCCTGCAGGAAAGGGAAATGCAGGGGAGCCTCCCTTTTCCTCTCAGTGCTTTTATGACAGTTGTGCCCTGACATTCCCCAGCCTATCTCAGGACCTCAGGACATAGCTCTTCCAAAACTTACAGAAAAAGTAGTGATCAGGGCAGGAAGCAGGATGAAGTGCTGTCAGGAAGCTCCTCCTGCTAAGGGGAAAATGCCCTCCTTGCCTTTCAGCCCTCCCTTACTCTTAGAGCAACCTAACCCAAACAATGTTAAGCGCTGCTTGTCTATTCAAACCAGCTTTCCTGAGCTTTGCACGATGTGGGGCCCCTACACCCTGGTTTATCTGAAGTCGCCTTTTCTGGTTATGGAAGGCGATACAGGGCTGTTGGTGCCTGCTCTGGGCTCTGCTACAGCTGGCTGGTTACTTCTGCAGGATTTATTTTCCTTAGGAGGCCAAACTGAAGGAGCAAGAGAAGTAATTAGTTCCTTACCCAGAGGCTGGCTTTGTCAGGGTGCCAGCTGGGAGGAATAGAACCCTGACGAACAGCTCTGCTGCATCAACGAGCCGTTCCCCCCTTTAAGAGCAACAAGTCCCTCTCCCCTGAGCCAGAGAAAATCCTGGGGCACCTAGAGCAGGGTCAAAGAACCAAGCACAGACTGACTACTATTAAAGGCCACTTCAGGGAAAAATTATATTTTAATCTGGACAAAATTCCAGAATTTATTAAATGATGGATTAATCACCAACATCACATGTGATAAACTTAGAAAAACAGTTTGACAACCATTATACACCAAGTACAAGCATGGAGGTTTATTTCTGTATTTGGTTATAAAGTCAGGGAGAGGGCTAATGGGGCATGAGGCTTTGCTCACCTGAACCCAGCAGCCCTCTCACCTGGTCAGTCAGAGGACACCCCTGCTCAAGCACCTGGGACAGCTCCCTGGTTAGTAAAGCAACCTCAGATCTTAACGCACCTCATTTTCTTTTGTTTATCATGTGGGAAAAATGTCCTCCATGGTAACATTCTCTAAGGATGGGGGTCAGAGACCACTTCCTGTGGTTTATCCTACCCTGCAAACAGCCTGGAAACCGGACACACAATGCAGAAGTGATGGTAATTAATTAACTGATTTATTGCTTTTCACAGTTAAAGCTTAACCACAACAATAAAGCTTATTGGTTTAGATATATGGTCTGGATGTACTTGGCCTTTGAGACATCCAAATGTTGATTGGGAAGATGACTTTCTTCCACACAGGTCTGTTAAGCCACTTCTTTGTGTTCATCAACCCTTAGTGGAAGAAGGTTTTCGTACCCAGTCTAGCAAGCTGCTTGTGAAGACGTGAGCTTTTAGCTCTGAACAAGATGCTAAACAATTGTATAAATGATGCTTTAAGATGTCTACCCCTTCCTCCCTGCACCCACCAAACCTCAAAATCTAGCACACTGCGTCTTTTTAAAAACCCTGTGACAGATGCTTAGCTGTCTGTCCCAATATCCCTTCTGTCCATTTCTTTACTAAGAGAATAGCTGAATTTTAGTTGGTCACAAGGTCTTCTGGAATAAAGATTACATTTCCTGGCCTCCCTTGCAGCTAGATAGGGCCATGTGAGTACGCTCTCTCTGGCAGAAGAGATGTACACTCAAGTGTTAGGTACAATTTCTGTGAGAAATCATTGTAGAAAGAGGGCATGCTTTTTGTTTACTCCTTCTTCTTTCCTCTGACTGAATAAGACCCAATGACTAGAGCATGAGAAGCTCTATTGGGCCATGAAGTAGCATGCTAAGTATGGTAACACAGCGAGATAAAAGGGTTCTGGTTCCTTAATGCTCATAAAACTACTATACCAGTCCTGAACTGTGTACTTCCAGACTTCTTTTATGTACGAGAGAAATAAATTTGAATTTTCTGCTGGCCAGTTAGCTCAGTTGGTTAGAGTGTGGTGCTGGTAACATCAAGGTCCAGGGTTCGATACCTGTACCAGCCAGCAAAAAATAAAATTTAAAAAAATTTTGGATTTTCTGTCATATTGAGCCAGACTTAAAACTAGCTGATACAACTATATAAAACTCCTATGTACACTTGAGGGCTAATTTTAAGCAAGTGATGATACTAAGCAATGAAGAAAATAGGGTTAATTTACAGGAAATTAGGACCTTAAGAATGACAAACTTGTAGCTTCTGGGGAAAGTAATATAAGTGCATAGTCTAATAATTTGAGAAAACATTGCTTTTGTCTTGGCGCTGCCACGATCACTGCTTTTCCACATTTAGTGATGAGAACTTCGGTGACAGCCTCCACAACTATATTGACTGCCCTTTGGTTTGAAGCTAAAGCTACTTGGGCAGTGCGAGGTGTCATTTCAGAGCTTGCTTAGGAGTTATCAGGACATCTGCTTGTCAGTTGAGGCTGGACCAGATTTCGTGAAGCTTAAAGCTAGATTTTGAAGAGCCTTCAAAGTAAAAAGACTGGGTGGAGGGGGGAATAGGGAGTTATTATTTAATGGGTACAGAGTGTCAGTTTAGGAAAGTGAAAAAGTTCTGGAGATGGACGGTGGTGACAGCTGCACAACATTGTGAATGTCTTTAATGCCACTGAACTGTACACTTAAAAATGGTTAAGATGGTACACTTTATGCTATATATATTTCACCAGAATTAAAAGATGCTACAACTTAAAAAGTAAACTAAAAAAGCCCGCAAAGTATGATACAGAATCACTAGAGGTCCTCCTCATAATGCCCATGTAAATAAGGGGCACTGAAGCTTAAGCTTTATTTATCTTTATGGTATGTCCCATTTAAATCTATGTCACTATTTAAAATAATTTACTATTACATAAGCAAGACATATGCTTTGCAGAACATTAGAAAATACAGACAAGGTTTTAAAAAACCCAGTATATTTCTATCTCCTAGAGAACACTACTGTGACAACTGTGTGTGTGTAAACCAAAATGAGATCAGACTCTAAAAATTGTTTTACAACCTTTTTATAACCTGTTTAATTTAGTCAACACTTTCTACCTTTATCTTTCACTGTATTTTCATCTTATCTCTTCTAATTTCTAGGCCATATTACAATTTCTCAATTAACTAAAATTATTGTTACAGCTGGCTTATCCAAATCAGTATCCAATCCAGGACCACATGTTTTCCCTTAGTTTATTTTAATCTAGTATAGTCCCTTTTTTTTAGGACACATAGTGCAAGCAATTGAGTGAGTTGTCCCATGGAATGTCCCAGCTACTATATTCGTTTGGTTGCTTCCTCGTGGTAATGTTTAGCTTGGTTCTCTAGCCACTAATTTCCTGTGAAATAGAAGTTATATCCAGAGGGTTTGGGGATTCTAGGTAAACATTTAAAAAAAATTAAAATAGACACTATTTCTTAGTAAAGATCTACCATGAGATCTATGCAAGATACTACACTCCTCTTCCAAAGATTGTCAGGAGGAAAATACACATTATACTACATATCAGAAGAGAAATAATTCCGGAAAATAGAAGAAGATATTTGACAAGAATTTTCTCTCTCGAGGAAATTAAATATAGTGTGGACCCTATGAAACAAACAAAAAATAGAGATACCAAAATAAGGTGAAAGCGGGACTGGAAGAGGTAAAGAAAGAAACAGAAGAAAAACCCACTAAATATCTGGAAGTCATATTAGAAGCCACAAGAAGTGGAGTTGACATGACAGAAAACTGAGGCAATGATATGAATGAGAGGTTTGAGAATATCGCACAGAACACAATAAAGATGGGTAAAGAGATGAAGTGACTGGAGAGGAATGACAGACAGGTATGACATCTATATCGATCCAGGATACAAAGAGTCCCTGATGAAGAGGAAACAAATAGAACTGAAGAAAAGTACTCAAAAACATAAAAGAAAACAGCCACTTCTGACACAAAAAAGACCCAATTAGGCAAAAGAACGGGATTTACTATATTCCAGGGAAACTGAGTAAAGAAACCATCGAGACTGGAATAGCTCTTATGAACTTCCTAAATCTTAGAGATTAAAAAAAGCTTCCTACCATAAACATCCTGCTAGTAGAAGCAGACAATCTACCAAGGAGAATAAAATGAGACTGGCCTCAGACTTCTAATGGAACAATGTAGAAAGAATGTTGAGGAGAAAGGGATGTGAGCTCCAAATTCTATAAATGGCTAAAGTTCTTTTAACTGTAAAGGTAGCAAAAATAATTGTAAAACATTAAGAACATTAAAGTAAATCCATTAGCTGATTCTTGGAGAAAAAATTAGTTGAACCGCTAGCTAACAGTTTAATTTTTAAAACATGTGGACATAAAACATAATATTTGAGATGAGAAAACATAAATACATTCAAATCAAGAGGAAGTACAGGCTTCTGGGTGAAGGTAGTGGCATGAAGCTGTATTACCGAGGATACAGTCCAGGTAGTCACAGACCCCAAAATATATGACTTCAACAAAATAGGACTTTGATTTTCTCTTACTTAGTAGTTCAAAGGTAGGCAGTCCAGAGCTGGCACAGCATCTTGACATTCTCAACAAGTGACTTCCCTCTCTGGGTTCCACGGTGGCTGCTCCAGCCAGTGCCATCAGGTCGGCATCCTGGCCAGCAAGAAGAGGGAAAGGAAAAGGGAGTGCACATTCATTCCCTTTAAGGGCATGACCTGGAAATGGCGTAATCACTTTTGCTCACATCCCATTGGTCAGAATTCAGACATGTAGCCACACCCAGGTAAAAAGGGAAGCTGGGAGATGTAGCTTCTAGTTGGGTGGCCATGAGTCTGCCTAGAACTGGGGAATTATGTGATTTATTATCTAAGGATGAAGAATATTGATGGACCATTAGCAGCCTCTGAGAAGAAGCCACATCACAGAACTATTCCCTTTGACTTATACATATTAAGTACATAATATTTTTTTTAATAGCAAAAGATTAACTAGTGACAAATAACAAGGAAAGAAATTAAGTCAGGTTGCCAAAGGGTAGGGAGAACATAAAATCTGGGTATGGCCTGATATTAGAAAAGAAGGCCAGTTAATGTAATTGTGTGTGTTCTCACAAATTACCCCCCTCCCCACCCAAACTGGAGAGAGGCAGCCAGAGGTAGGGAGTAATCAGCTCAGAGGAAACCATTCAAGAAAACCCTTTCATCACAGCACTGTCTCAGCTGAGGCAGGAAGGCTCGGCTGGGATCACCATTTTTCAGATCTTCAGGCTGAGGTGAAAAAAAGGTTACCCCATGAGAACAGGATACACCCACAGCTACAAAAGAGGGCAGTAGTTAAAACACTTTCAGAAGAGAATTCAGCCTTGAAAAAGGAAACCCTGCCATTCGCGACAACATGCATGGACCTGCAGGACATTACGCTAAGTGAAAGAAGCCATACACGTATCTTGCTCATATGTGGAACCTAAAACAGCCAAACTCATAGAAGCAGACAATGGTGGTTGCTAGGGGCTGGGGGGAGGGGGAAACGGGGAGACGATGGTCAAAGGGTACAAAGTTTCAGTTATGTAGGATAAATAAGTTCTGGAGATCTCATGTACAGCATAGTGCCTATAGCTAACAATACTGTGTTGTATCATTAAAATTTCCTAAGAATGTAGATCTTGCGTTGTGTTCTTATCAAACACATGCAAAACAACAATGACAACAACAGTAATAATAATAATAAAGGGGACAGGAGGAAGCTTTGGGAGGTGATGGGTATGTCTACAGTCCTGGTGGGGGTCATTTCATGGGTATATACTTATCCCCAATCTCATTGATACTCATTCAGTACCCACTAAATATGTATAGCTTTTTATTTATTTATTTTTTATTTTATTTATTTTTTTTAAAAGATGACCGGTAAGGGGATCTTAACCCTTGGCTTGCTGTTGTCAGCACCACGCTCTCCCAGTGAGCCACCGGCCATCCCTATATGGGATCCGAACCCATGGCCTTGGTGTTATCAGCACCACACTCTCCCGAGTGAGCCACGGGCCGGCCCCCATGTATAGCTTTTTACATGTGGATCATACCTCAATAAAACGGTTTAAAAGAAACTTTCAGGAGAGAGCATAGCCCATGTCCTCTGACAAAAGCTACAGACAGGTCCACTTGAGTCCTTGTAACCCCTGCACCTTCAGGCTACAGAAGAGGAGATATAAACAACACAATATGCAGCCTTCAAAAATCTATGGTAGCCCTTTGAATATTCCCTTCCCAGAGTGGGGGACCTGGCAATAGGCCTGCTGTGTGGCAGTAGGTGGGGAAGGAGACAGCAGTGTGCCCGCTGGCCACGGGGAATGCGGGATGCCAGGAGGGGGTGAGGTAGATCAGGAGGCTTCTTGGAGGCAGAGGGCTTGCTCAGGGAGGGCAGCCGGCAGCTGAGGGAGTCAGCCAGCGTGGCGGAGAGACTGGCTGCATTGCACAGATAAGTAAACATATTGAGGATAATGGTAACCAGGTTTCTCACTGTTGGAGAAGGCACTGATAAATATGGAAAATGTGGGAAGACTAGAAAGAGCCCTGAGATATTGGACTGAAACTGGAGATATCAATATGAACTGTTTTTAAAATATGTGTACAAGCACAGATAGATACACAAATAATTACAGATGCATGATTGTATAAATGTGTATATGCATGAATATATATACGTGTGTATGTGTATGTGTGCATATTTGTTTTCTAAATCTGTTCATTGAGAGGCCTAGGAGCAGTGACACCACAGTAACAAGGAGCACACCAGCTGCCCAGATTGGTTTTCTAAATACCATCTTCCACTATCAGGAATGAGAATTCCTTGGAGAAATGGCTAATTCTGAGGTTGGGACAGGAAAAATGCAGGGTAAGGCTGGAACATCTTGCTTGACAGATAGGAAGGAAGTGCCCAAAGAATGATGAGGACAAGTCAAAAGGACACAGAAGCCACGTTGCAGGCAGGCGCTCCCACTGGCCAGATCTGGGACAGTTTGAGTATCAAAGCAAATAATGATAGTAATGAATTATAAACCCTTAAATAAATTAGAACCCGTGAATCATAGTGACAATAGATGGATAGAGGGATGAAAAGGCAAAACCTTTCCTTACAGTAGAATAACAACTCTTAATTGTAGATGGGATAACGGGAATAGAAAGTCATCATGTGCTATTCTAACACCAAGGTCAAAGGTTTGGATCCCCGTACTGGCCAGCCTCCAAAAAAAAAAAAGAAAAGAAAAGAAAGTCACCATATGGCACCATTGGAGTGGTGGCTGATTCAGGCAGGAGTTTTCAATAGAGGCTATAAAACTGGTGAGTAGTGGAGGTTTGATGAAGAACCGAGTATCGATGCAATCTTGAAATATCTTCACAGAAAATCCTACTGAATTATGGAGGGAAAAATAGCGATGTTGTGGTGGAAAGATCTGGCAGACAACAAAATCAGACCCCCTTCTCTGATTCTGTAAGCTTAACACAGCAGCATTCTCAGGGTATTTCTGCCAAGAAAACACAACCCAAGACTGATCGTGAGGAAATGTCACACAGACCCGGGTGGAAATGCAAAGCCTGCACTAAAACTGCTGAGAATGCGAAAGACAAGGGAAGGCGAAGAAACTGTTCCAGACTGGGGGTGGGGTGAGGCAGTATATTAATCTGTTTCCGTTGCTTATAACAAAGTATTTGGAACTGGATAATTTACAACAAAATGAAATTTATTGCTTACACTTTCTAAGGCTGGGAATTCCAAAGTTCAGGGAACACATGTTGGTGGTGGCAACAGTGACCCAAGGGTCTCACATGACAGAAAATGGCAGAGCAGAGAGAGACTAACCTCTCCCATGCTCTTCTTTTAAAGCCCCCAGAACCACACCCCTGACCACCATTATTAATCCATTCCTAATGCATGGTCCTACAATCTAATTACCTCTTCAAGGCCCAACCTTTCAACTACCATAATAGGATTTCCCACCCTCCCAACAGTCACAGTGGGGGCTACGTTTCTAACACATAAAGCTTGGGGGACTCATTTCAAGCTTCAAAGAGTTGGGGGGACATTCAATCCCTTACATTCTGCTCCTGACCTCCCAAAACTCATGTTCTTTTCATATGCAAATACATTCATTTCATCTCCAAAGTCTTGTTTCAACTCAAAAGTCCAAAGTCCCATCTGTGAAATCAAAACAAGTTATCTACTGCCAAGTTACAATGGTGGGACAAACGTAGGGTACATATTCCCATTCCAAGAGGGAGAAATAGACAAAACAAAGGGGTAACAGGTCCTAGACAAGTCCGAAACCCAGCAGGACAGGCATTAAATCTCAAAGGTGGGGAATCATGTACCTTGACTTCATGTTTGACGTCCTCTGCATGCTGGTATGGGGATTGAGTCCAAGTCCTCAGTCAGCTTCACTCCTATGGCTTTTCTAGTCTGAGGCATGCTTCAGCTCTCATATGCTGATGATGCACACTGGTAGCTTTATAATTTTGGGGTCTCCATGGTGGTCCTGCTCCCGTGGCTCCACCAGGCCTAGTTCTAATGGGGTTTCTCTGCTGCAACTCCAGCCCCACATTTCTGCTCAGCATTGCTCTAGCAAAGTCTCCATGCGGTGACTACCCCTGCAACAGATCTCTTCCTGGGTCCTCAGGCTTTTCCACAGATCCTTTGAAATTGGGGTGGAGGCTCCCAAGCCTCTACAGCTCTCCATTCTGCGAGCCTCCAAACTTAACATCGTGTGGACACTGCCAAGGCTTCCAGCTTATATTTTCCAAAGCTGTGTGTCCAGCCACACCTGGGACCAATTTAGCCACAGCTGCAGCAGCCAGAGCAGCTGGGGTGCTAGTGCTGGAAGCAGCTTCCCAACGTGGCCGTGGGCAGTGAGCCCATGGAGGGTGCCGCAAGCCTGTTCCCTGAGCCCATTCTGTCTCCCTAGCTCGTTGGACCCGAAATGGAAGGGCTGGCCCCAGAGGCTTCTACAGTGCCTTCAGGGCCTTTTCCCCCTTCTTTCGATAATCCCTTTTCTCTGTACTAATCTCCTTAGTAAACAGTTGCTGGGCTGCACCATTGCATTTTTCTCCTGAAAATGCTCTCTGCTTCTCTACCACATGGCCAGGCTAGAAATTTGCCAAATCTTTACACTCTGCTTTCCTTTTAAATTCTGGTTTTATGTCATACCTTTTCCTCCATAACTCAGCATAGGCTGTTACAAGCATGCAGCTTCCTTAATGCTTTGCTGCTTAGAAATTTCTTCCACCCAGTACCCTGGGTCAGTACCTTTAAGTTCCACATTCCATAATACTTTTGGGCATGAACAGAAAGCAGCCACGTTCCTTGCCAGTTCATAGCAAGGGTGATCTTTGCCCCAGTTTCCAAAAAACTCATTATTTCTATCTGAGACCTCCTTAGAATGGCCTTTACAGTCCATATTTTAATTAACATTGTGGTCACCACCATTTAACCAATCTCTAAAACATTCTGAACTTTCCCTGGTTTTCTTGCCTTCTAAACTCCCACCAGGAACTGAAAGGCAGAAGGGAGTGAGGGTCCTTCCTAGAGAATGAAACAAGGGAAGAAGTTTTTTAAAGATGATATAACTTTAGAGATTTCCATAAGCTGAGGGAAAAGGAGTCGATGGAGAAGAAAACCATTGTAAGGAGACACGGTGAGGTCCACTTGTCAGGAAAGTGAAGAAAAATGGTCAGGGCCACTCAGATGTTCAGAATCTTGCCGAGCATTTGATGTAAATATGCACGTGCACCAGGTGTCCTGGGTTATGGACTTGAGTAGTAAGGACGAGCAGCTCTGATCCACAGTGCCCCATGCCCCCGGGATGACACCCCTTGGGGGGCTACGCAGAGGCCACCACCACCACTGCTTCTGAAGAAGCTGAAGACTGAGCTCGTGTTGTCTGCCGATGACTCCCGGGATCTTTCCCGGTTGCCTAGAGCGTGGACCTGCATGTGAGGGGTCTAGTGACCCAGCCAGGCATGTGAGTGGTGTGTGACCCAGTCTGTAGTATGGGTTTGAAGGGTCTATGGGCGCTAACCCCTAGCCTGGACAATACAAATGGAAAACTGTAACTAGAATAATGAAGCATCTTGGCTTTAGTTATGAATTTCTTTAACATTACGATTGCCTACCCTGACATCACTATAACCACAGAAAAGCCAGGCAGGAACCAGATTAAAAGGACCAGTGTCAGCAATGGCCACAATCCAAGAGAACTTGCCTTCCTCGCAGTGAGAAGGAAAGAAGGAGAGATAGAACTAGGAGTGACAGGCTCACAAACTGGTCAAGGAAGAAGCTGAGGAAGTTCTCGACTTGCAGAAATCGACTCTATCTGTGACAGGGACATTAACTTGTGAGAGTGAGAATGGCATGGTTCAGGCCAAAGGAATAAGAAAAAATAAAATAAATAAATAAATAAATAAACTCCCACCAGTAGCTAGGCTTTTTCTAACCTCTTCTTTCAAATTCTTCCAGCCTTTCCTCAACACCCAGTTCCAAAGCTGCTTCCACATTTTCAAGTACTTGTTAGAAGCAATACCATACTTCTCTGGTACCAATTTTCTGTATTAATCTGTTTCTGTTGCTTATAACAAAATACTTGAAACTGGGTGATTTATAAAAAAATGAAATTTATTGCTTACAGTTTCAGAATCTCAGAAATCCAAAGTCCAGGAAACACACCTGGTGAGGGTCTTCTTTGGCAGTGGCTTTACAGCAATGCAGGGGTCTCACATGGCAGAAAATGGCAGAGCAGAGAGAGAGACTCTCACATGCTCTCTCTTTTAAAGCCCTCAGAACCATGCCCCTGACCACCATTATTAATCCATTCATTAAGGCATGGTCCTACAATCTAATCACCTCTTCAAGGCCCCACCTTTCGGTTAGCATAATAGGACTTCCCACCCTCTTAACACTTCACAGTGGGGATGAAGCCTCCATACATTAAACTTTGGGGGGACACAATTCAATCCATAGTACTGGCACAAATAGTGGTATTAAATAATCAAACATTATTGATACTTTAATCACGCTGTACTCACCACTCATTTTTATATTTCTCTAGTAATAACTAATATTTAATTAGCACTATGTGCTAGGCACTATTTTCTAATATCATATTCTCTAATCCTCACAGTTCAAAGATATAGGTATTGTTACTATCTCCACATTAAAAGGTACTCATTTAAAACATAAGTGTGAAGAAAACTTGAACATAAAAATAGAAGGGAAATACACTGTGCAAGCACTAACAAAAAGAAAGCCGGTGAGCTATATTAATGTTAGTCAATGGACTTCAAGCCAAAAAACATTGCTAAAAATAAAAAGAGCCACTGTGTAATGACAAAAAGCTCAATTCACCAGAAAAAAAAATAAATTTAAATGTATAGCCTTCACACATATAAAGGAAAATTGACAGAAGTGTATGTAGAAATAGATAAATTCATGACTGCAGAACGTGGCTTTAATATGCCTCTCTATAACCGGTAGAATAAGCAGACCAAATCGATAAAGATATAGATGATTTAAACATGATTAACAAACTTGGCCTAATAGATGAGAGTCACAGAACACTATACCCAATAATTGCAGAATATGCTTTATTTTTAAGCATACAGGAAAATTTACAAGTAAAAAGCGGATCATGGGCAATAAAGCAAGTTTCAGCAAATTTCAGTCATTGAGTATCATGTAGCAATATTCAAATCTAGGCCACAATGTTCAAGCTAGAAATCAAACAAAAAGATCACTTGACTATCCTCATATGTTTGGAAATTTTAATTTATACCTATATACCTATATTTATATATTGTGGATCAAATAAGAAATCATAATGGAAAAATATTTTAAACTGCGTGATAACAAAAATACTACATTTCAAATTTGTGGGATTCAAAAATCAGAGTGATTGCAAATCAGGAGACTGAAAGCAGCCCTGGGAGTTCTCAAGAAGGACAGGGAGGATGTTGGGGTTTCAGTAAGTGTGGCCTGAGGGCTTGCACCACTTTATTTAGGTAATAAAGGCAACAGTGACCTTAGAAGGTTACAGAACTTTGGAACTCTTGGATTACATAAGAACAAGTGAGTTACTATATAAAAAGTTGTCACTTTTATTTCAACAAAGTGTTTTTTGAGGGGACAGACAGATGGGCACAGAAATTACTTTATTTCTGAATTATTGAAATCTTTATGAACATTGCTTTTGTGATACATGATTTAAAAATATTTTATAAAAAACCAAGCCAAAATCTCATTAAAATGTTCACTGAGTTTAACCCAGTTGGTGTCTCATTAAATACGAGACAAAGGTGAGGTTGAGTGAGGTGACTATGGGGACATGTGCCTGGTTGCCCTGGAGTATTGTAGTGATAAGGACAGCAACAAAGACTTCAGGAGGAGAGCCCTTACCTACCAGAAGACAGTGAGTTAGTTGATACAAGGTGGGGCTGGGGACATGGCAGGACAGTGGCAGGGAACCCTCAGGGGCTCAACTGCAGGAGCAGGGGCTATGCAATGCGGGGGTGTTGGAACTTGGTCTAACTTGATCCCTAGGCAGGAACCCTCGCCTGTACAGACAGTCCACAGGAGACGGGCGATGAGGACCGAGTTGGAGTGAGCGCAGAAGAGGCAGACGCTGGGTGTGGAGCTGGGGAGGGGCAGGAGAGATTCTGAGGAGTGGGAGATGGCCTGGCTGCGACTGCAGCTGGGAGCAGGTGAGGCTGGCAGGAGGAGGTGTGGGAAGAGCTGAGCAAAGGAGCCTCGAGGAGCAGCCCGACTGTGAGATGGAGGTAGGAGGAGAGGCGATTGTGAAGGAGCTGTGTGTCACAGTGTCACCAAAGTCAAGACAGTAGTATGGAGGAGGTCAGTCCTCCAGTACAGTGGTCGTCAGACCCAAGTCCTCACCCTTTCACCATTCTGAAAAGTCATTGTGATTATAATCTACCTAGACGTATGTTTTAACAAATCAATATGCTGCCCCAACTGTAATATTAAAGGTAAAAATATAATAGAAAACACATATGCCAATATGTAAATGCTCGTGAACGACTCCGTTAGGCGTCATGAAATGCAATTAGAAGCTCATACCTGGAATGCAGTGGTTACAAAAATAGAGCCATAAACGTGTATTGAATTGACTACTCAAAACAGTAAAGGTACACCAGAGAGTAGCTGTGGGGTTCGGAACAGTCGGTCGGGGTGGGGTCGCTAAGGGCCCGGCAGCCGCAGAGCCCGTTCTCTGGGCTTCAGCTGCGGTGTGGCGCCACCTGGTGGCAGCTGTCCATTCTGCTGACGTGGCCGAGTGGAAAAGTCGGGGTCTCGGGGCTGGCTGGGGTTTCCACAGGACCGCGGCCGCGCTTCCCGCAGTCTCCGGTTACCTGGCGCCCATTTCCTCGGCTCGATCTGGAGAGATCGGCGGGGAGGACACTGGACCCAGAGGAGCGGCGCGCCCTCCACCGCCGAGACCGGCTGCCTGCCCTCCCTGCCGGCCTTGCCCTTCCCTCCAAGCCCTACTTAGAGTGAATCCCAATTAAAATCGGAACTGCGTAGGGGATCCGAATTCACTTATTAAACAGGCTTTTCTGTACTATGCGCATCTTTGTCACGATTTTCCAAACAGTGAACACTTTTGGTCAAGCGCCAAACAAAAGTATCATCTTCCCTCGATGCACACGATGGTTATGTTCCTGAAAATTTATGTGTATTTTAAAATTGGCCACGGGGAGGAGCGGGAGAGGAGGCACAACGGTTGCTGACTCCAGAGTTAGGCTCTAGACTCAAGTAGTTATAAACAAGTTTTTCAACCTACCAGAACGTTCCTGGTGGATAAGGAAATCAAGCAGAATGCTGGCTACTTCTTTATTCTCTGCAGAACTTGTAGCATTGTGGGCCTCACCTGCCAGATGCCATTAGAGCCCTCCAACCGTGGTGACTCCCCTGTACACCCCCATCAACTAAAAATTTCCAAATGCCTCGTTGACTCAGAGTCTTAGACTTGGAAAAAGTTAACAAACTGGTCAAACATCTCAGTACACAGACAAAAAACTGAGTTAAGAGAGGGACTAGAGAAAGTTATAAAGGCATGTAAAATGATCAAGGTGACATAGGGGACGATGGGACAGGTTAGAACAATGAGAGAGAGAGAGGCAGTTTCAAAACACAAAGGACAAAAAGGTGCATAGAACTTGCACACAAGCATCCACACTTTCTTGGGGACATCTCTTAAAACATGCAAAGTAATTTTGCAAGACATGTTATTTTATGCAATGTGTAGCATATGCATGGAATTTGTTCTACTGGAGATGTTAAAGGAAATACATAAAAATAAAGTAATATAAAAAGAAAATAAAGATGTCCAAGAAAGATTTATGTCATTCTTCCAAACTGCATTCTTCAGAATGCTAGTTTCTAAGGATCTTAACAGAAGTTTCATGAGGAAAAGCATGCTCTCCATCCAGGTGGGCTTGGGCAGTGCTGTATTCTAAACTCGCCTTGTGGTGACTGTGAACATGCTCTGTTCAGACCTCCAACTGCAGGGAGGCCCCCTCTGCTGCCCCTCTGATCCATCACTACATATGTGCCGCTGAGTCCCCGCTCACCATGGCTGCTCGTGCCAGTGACTGAGCACAACAAAGGTGGGGACTAAGGAGTCCATTCCTGGGAGACAGACTCCTCTAATGAGCCACTGGCTTGAGGACTTCTTCTGAGTCTGGCCGAGACTTTCTTTGAACTGTGCCTGCATCTCTTTCTACCAAGTCCTCCTTGCTTCCCCATTGGCCAAATCCAAGCAAAGCCAGAGGACACAGGCCTCAGGGATCCAGTCCATCACAGAGTCCAGCCTCTGGAGCAGAAAGCAGGGTGGAGGACGGTGGAGAGTGGCCTGGCCTGGAGTGGCATGGGGGTGGGGTGCAGGCAGAAGATATCCAGCTTAGTCCCAAAGGACTGGGTTTGGCCTGCACAGATGATCACATCTTTTTCTTTAAAAAGAAGAGAAACAGTGAACTCATAATCTTCTCACTCATAAGGCTCAGGGAGTAAAGCCCTAGTTATTTAAGCCATTGTTAATTGGGTTCTCATTGCTTGCAGCTAAACACTAGACTGATTGGCATAGACCCTAAGGCAAGAAGCCAACTTTCTGTGACGACAACATGGAGCACACAAAGTAGACCAACAGCCTAGGGAGAAAGGAGTCCAGATAATATCTGAGCATAGCAAATTTCAGTCTCGAGTAAAGAAGGCTGGAAGTTCAGACTTCAGAAGTCCATCCATAGTGTTTTTAGTTGGGTGACTATATAGCTGCCTAAATTAACTGCATTGCAAAATATATTTAGTCTTCATTTCAGGGCTTGAGTTTAGTTATTTTCAACAAACCCTTCTCCTGTGCTCATAATCTCCCCAAAAGAGCCCCTCTCTATATACACCTGCATGGAGTGGGTGGACTGAATTCTAATGCTCAAGAGAAAAAATTCTTGTGACCAGTACCCCTTACAGAATTTTGTCTTATCAAAGTTTATTTGTGGGTTACATGTTACGCACATTACCCATGCACTGTTTACTCATCCTTACTCAGCCTACTCACTCTTACTTTAGAAATAAGTAACAGAAACCAGTCCTCCTTTTTATTTAAAAAAAGTATTTGCAATCCCAAATGTCTTCTAAGAAGATAGCTCTTCTTGCTCGGGGGCCTTTTGTTTGCTGAGTGCCTTGGTGATGAGCTTGTGTATCCTGTTTAGACATAGGAGATGGGAGAGCTGGATTACTCTGCATGGTGGAGGAAGAAGAGTTTGGAGCTGGGAGATGATCTGGGAAGAAGGGATGGGGAGCGATATGGGTTGGGAGCGAGGAAAAGCCATCCAGGGTGATGGGGCCCTGTTAAGTGACTTCTCAATTTTTAATAGAGTCCAGCAAACTCACAAAATGCTTCCCATGGATTTCTTTAGAAGCCAACGAAAGTACTAAGTCTTGAGCTCAGAGTGGTTGGGTATAAAATAGTGATGGCACGTATTGATGCTGGAGGCAGAAATTAGTGGAGTGGATGAGAAATGTACACCTGCCTCTCCAAGAGGCAAGAGGTCTGAGCTGTGTCTGGATTACAGATGGTTTTAGGAAACACACTCATCTGATTTCCTGCTTCCCAGGGATTCAAATAGGGCCATGAGGAGGATGGCTAATCAGGTACTGAGATAGCTGTTGTAAGAAGACAGGAAGGAAATGTGACATTCTAGAAATGTTTCCAGGGAACAGGTTAAATATTTTCTTTTTTAAAAAAGTGCTTAAAGTGATAAGATTTAATTGTCTTCAATAAAAGAAGAGGAGATGATTGGAGAAACTGAAGTATTAGATGTTTGATGATATTATGGTGTATGGGAAATAGGGCCAGCTTTGCAAGGGAGGCTCTGGAAAGTCTTAGTGAGGGTGATGTCAGGGACTCGGCTGCACGTGCTGGGGTTAGAGCAGGGCCTGAAACCCAGTAGAAACTGAGTCAACTGGGTGGGGGGCAGGGAAGGTCAGGACATCCACCTGCCCACCATGATTCATCCCAGACTGTACCTGCTGAAGGTTGAACGCCCACAGTACACCCTTCTCTTGGGTGCACTGGTTTAGAGGTGATGCCAGGCTGAGCCTGCAACCTAAAGTCTCAGTGATGACAGCTGAGAGGAATGGGCAAAAAGGTGGCTGATGTCTGTGAGGAGAGGCCCTGAGGCCATCGTCCCACTCACTGCCTGGTGGCCTTTGAGAATGACCAGCTGCCCAAAGCTCATGACTATACTCAGGGCTTATCAATGACTTCAGCTGTTCTGGGCTTTACTTTTCTCATCTACGAAGTATAGTCGGTAATAACAGCTACCATACACAATTCTGAGAATCTCACTAGTTTGTGGATGTGGAGACATTTAAAAAATGCCAAGCATGTGTCCTGCATATGTGTGTGTGACAATTCCATACCACTAGTTGCCACATTCTTCTTGCATCTAGATATGGCCCTTGAATGGCAGCGAGGGGAGGGAGGGATGTAGCAGAAATTCCTTTCCTTCTTTGTCCAGGACAATGTGCTTAATTGGAGACTTTAGGGAGGCTATAAAACCAACTTAGAATAAACTATTTATGAATATTTCTTCACATGTCTTAGATACATGGTGTGTTTTTGGTTAGTATTGCAATTATTAACATTCAAAAACAGGGTTTCACTTGGGCATATTAAAAATTCTAGTGATATTTTAATAAAAAGCATTACCCATATCCCCAGTGGAGAAATAAATTGATTTATTCTAAATCAGGTAGGAATCAGACACAGAGTGTAAACCAGAACTGCCTTCTCTCAGAATATCTCTAGATTGTCATATTTCTGGTTGTTTCCACTCAGGTGATAGCTCCTATAAGTGGCCTTAGTTTTAATAACTCTAAATGTTCATTTTCAATTATGAAGCTTTATCTCTCTCAATGGTTGTTTCCTTCCTTTGAAACCATGGTCTTGGATTTCTCGAGATTGGCCCCTTGTGTTGTGTTTTTTCCTAAATCAATGACCTGTGGTTCTGAGAGTTCATTAGTGAATCCCTTGGCTGCCCAGGAGGCAGGTCAGAACCCTCGTTTCTACGCGTTCAGCGCTCCTAGCTCCTCAGCTTCCTGAACCTGCTGTCTCAACAACACCGGTAGAGTCTTAGTTGACCCACTGTTTATTATTTTTCTCAACTTACGAGGGCATTTGCAAAGTTTTAATCTCATTTCCATCACACATTTTAGGTGGGTCCATCTTGGTGTGATTCCTTGAGGACATTTTCTCTTTTCTCCGAATTCCATCTCAGAAACTTTAAGGTGCATTTTACATTGCTTTGGGGATTGTGTCTGCAAATGTCATGTCCTGGTGGGCTTAAATTGACTCTGGATAACAATGTGTTTTGTTTCTTTTTCTCTTTTAAATGGTGTGTTTATTGGCCATTAAAAGCTTTACCCACCCCTTGTGCGGTGTTATTTTCATCTAAGAAATAGTCTCTAGGAAATCAATTTCAGTGATAGGCCCATTCAGCAAAGTCCGTAGTCTCTTCCCTTGTTTGTGGGGAGGGACAATGTGAGGCAGCCAGAGTGGTTTTGGCAGAAATGGTTTAATAACTTTTAACTGGGTGTCTGGTAGGAACCAGGCACTGGAGGACACACAAATGAGCAGGACACATGTGCTTGGCAAGTTTGCCTGCACAGCAGCCACTTTTCTAGGAACAGCACCACATCCATTACAGCTCATGGTTGTATACACAGAAAGCGATGGACCAACCTAAGCCCAAGGAAATTTATTGGAAGACTTCTGGGGACTCGTGACAGCATCTGAAGCTAAGGGAAGCAGGTGTGGAGAATAGGCTGGAACCAAAAGAGAAGCAATAGCTGGAGGGAAGCCCAGCGACGGTCTCAGCCAGAACTGCCTGGTCAGGATGTTGCCCACTGCCACACCTTCGTGCAGATGGGTGACATCCCTGTTCATGGTATAAAATTCATGCACCTGCAGGGGGAGGGGAGGGAGTGGTTACTGGAATCAGGAAAGAGAGTCTCCCAGAGCAGTTTTCTTCTGGAAGGGACACAGCCAGCCTCGTGTGACCCCAGGGAGGGAATAGTTGTCCTGACCCCAATCTCCTCCCCTCTCTGATCTTGTACCTGGATGTCCCACTGGCTAAACCCACCTGGAAACCAGAGGTGATGAGCCCTTTGAGGTAGTCTGTACAGATCAGCTTGGAGAATAGACAGGAACCAAAGGAGCTCTGGGGCACAGAACTTCCAACTATGGAAGACCAGGATTTCATCTTCACCTTCATTTTCCCTCCCCCTGCTCCCACACTTGCCCTTCACTTATCCTCCAAATATAGCTCTCTTTACCTTTGATTAAATCTATATTCAATCTTTACAGTATCATGAATAGTCACAGAAATAGTATTATACTTCAATTATATTTCTTTTTCATATAACTGTTTCTTCTTGGAGTTAATAATTGCATAAGTACCCCCTTATCCTCACTTTTTCCTTCTGTGGTTTCAGGAACGTGTGGTCAACTGCAGTCTAGATCTATTACAGTATTTTGAGAGAGAGAGAGAGAGAGAGACCACATTCACATAACTTGTATTACAGCATATTGTTATAATTGTTCTATTTTGGTATTAGTTATTGTTGTTAATCTCACTGTGCATAATTTATAAATTAAACTTTATCACAGGCATGTATGTGTAGAAAAAACATAGCATACATAGGCTACTATTAGCAGTTTCAGGCATCCCCTGGAGGTCTTGATACATTCCCACCATGGATAAGGGGGGACTTGGTATATCATTTTTTGTTTGCTTGGTTTTGTATCCCTATTCCTAACATCCCCCTAAACTCTGCCATACGTGTGAATATCCTCTCAGTGCACTAGAACACATCAGGCATTCCACCAGTCTGATCTTTATGGAGACACGTTTAGCAGAGTCTTCTCTCCTACTGCAGTAAGCGCTGGCTGCCCTCCAGGGCTGCTGCTGCGCTGTCACTGTGTGCTTTCCCTTCATCAGCATCCTGGATGTGCCCTTCACTTTGCCCTACACTGAACCCACCCCTTTCCTGGGTCCATGTTTTCCTCTTTCCAAGTTGACTTCATTTAAATGGGGTGCATCCTCCAGGAGTTTCCCAAGAAAGACTTGTAAGAAAAGACTCATAACTTGCATATCTGAAGTTTGAAGATCTTAATACGCTCGGGTGGAAGTGATTCCACCAGGGGTACAAACGTTATTCCATTGATTGGAAATGAAAGCTGATGCTACCCTTTTGGGCTCCTCCTGTCATTAGGGGAACATGGTGTTTATGTACGTAAGGGGGTTCTGGAGTTGTTTGAAGTGGATTGACCCTCCCTGTCAGAGGCAAAAAGAGTGGCTTCTACAGAACGGAGTCAGGGAGGAGTAGGAATGGTACCCAGATGAAACAGAATCTCCTCTTTCCAGCACATGCTCGGTCAACACAAGATCACACAACTCTGCACATGCAAAGCCATCAAGGGTTTAGGTTTTCCTGAAGTAAAAGTTTGTGGTCTCCCTATGAGGGAAAGAACCCCAGTCATTGAGGTGCTGGTCAAAGCAAGACCGTACATGGAACGGATGGAAGAGTAGAAGAGGGAAGTCATAAATGCCAGCTATGACTACCTTGTAACCAAGATGCAGAAACAAGAATTGAAACTCCCACGTGTATTTCCTTCTTTGCAGTGTTATTTGAATGATTCTTTCTCTTATTATTGTATATAGGGTGGATCTGTGACATTAAATTTACCCTTTGGAAAGAAACAACAATCACAATAATATGCTGAACTTTCAGAAGGAGAGAACAGAACTGTGGTTACTAGAGGTGGGAAAGGGGAAGGGGCAGGGAGGTTAGTGAGAAAGTGGTTAATGGACACAAAGAATGTTTACATTTTGTAATGATGAATATGCTAATTATCCTGATCTGATCATCACATATTGTACACAAGTATTGATAGTCGGCACTGTACCCCACAAATATGTATAATCAATTATGTTTCAATTAAATAAATTTATCCTTTGGTCTGTTTCTATTTTTCTTTCTTATTTATTTATTTAATTTTTAGCTCCCACTCTTGAGTGAGGACATGTGGTATTTCTCTGTGCCTGGTTTATTTCACTGAACATAATTTTCTCCAAACTCATCCATGTTGCTGCAAATGGCAGAATTTCACTCCTTTTTATGGCTGAGTAGTATTCTACTGTGTATATATACCACATTTTCCTTATCCCGTCATCCATCGATGGACATTTAGGTTCATTCTACAGCCTGACTATTGTAATACCTTTTGGTCTAGAAGCTTTGGAATACAAAAGTAAGATAAAAACAAACCAGGGCATGAATGGATATCACCTAATGAATCTAGATTTGGAGATGGATACAGCAACTGAGAAAGCTGCTATTGTCTGAATGTTTGTTTCCCCCAAGATTCGTATGTTGAAACCTAATCCCCAAAGTGATAGCACTAAGAGGTGGGAGGCCTTTGGGAGGTGATTAGGCCATGAGGGTAAAGTCCTCTTAAATGAGATTAGTGCCCTTATAAAAGAGACCCAAGAGAGCTTGTTTGCCATTTCCACCATGAGAGGACACAGCAAGAAGTTTCTTTCTATGGGGAACAGGTGCCCACCAGACACTGAATTTGCCAGTGTCCTGATCTTGGACTTCCCAGCCTCCTGAACCATGAGAAAATAAATGTTTGTTTATTTTTATTATATTTTATTTATTTTTATTGAATCATAATTGATTATACATATTTTGGGGGTTCAACGTTGATGTATGTTGATCAAATCAATATTACTAGCATACATATTGTTACAAATCATACTTACTCTTTATGCCCCTTGTCCAATCTCTCACCATCCCCCTCTCCTTCCTCCATGAATTAGCCTAGATTTCTTCTCTCCTTCTGAAAGAGTAGTGGTTACTCTGCTGATTTGTTGCCGAGATGATCTGTCCAATGCTGAGAGGTGTGTTCAGGTTCCTCAATATTATCATACAGCAGATGCTTCTTCTGTCACTCTGGAATGAGTTTTGTAGACAGAGACATCCTCTTCTTTTCTTTGGCCCCTGCTGGTGACTCCCCTTTTGTCAATGCACTCCAGTGGTTAGCGGACCATCTGCATGGTGGTTGTGATATCTAGCTGCTTTTATGGTAGCCATGGTTATTGTGGTGGCTATGGTGGGCCACCCACATGGACATGATGTTTTTGGCATGCTCCTTACCTAGTTGGTGGTTCCAATGGTGGTGTGCCTGGTTGTGGGAGGAGGTCCGGTCCCTGGATCCATGCCTTATGACCCCAGGTGGGCCCCCATGGCGCTGGTGTTGTGCCTGGTTGTGGGAGGAGGGTCTGGTCCCTGGATCCATGCCTCAGGACCCTGGACGGGCCCTATAGCACTGGCGATGGGCCTGGTTGTCCCCCCTTTCTGGCTTGGTAGCCCAGGGGACTTACGGTCCTTACTAGTTAATATCAAACTTTGTTTCTGGTTGTGGGTACTCTGTCTCTTCTTTCAGTTCTGTATTGGATTATTTTCTGTTTCCACCACTTAAACTCTATGCTAGAACTAATTTGTTGTCCTTTGCTTACTTCTAAAGTGGAGGAACTTCCTGTGGGGATCAGTACTTGAGCTCTGTGCTTGAGCTAAATTGCTGCTTTGCTGCTGATTCCTTGTTTGTGCAACTCGGGTTTTAATGGTTGACTTCACAGGATTTTCAGGTTTAGTGAAATCCAATGTACCTGGGTTGTGTAGAAACTCTGGTCTAGGCCTGAGTTTTTTCATCAAACTGCACTCCATTCAATTCTATATTCCTGACCAGTCTCCTCTGAGTGGTCCTGTGCTGACTGGGGGGCAGATCAGCTGTCATTGTTGTGCCTCAGTTTCTCCTGGTGGGCCTGTCTCCCCCACTGCCTGTGCTGCAAACACTTCCCATGGGACGGGCTGTATATCAGTCCCTTCTGATGACTCACCAACCTCTGAGTGGCTCCTTTTTTTCAGTTGTTGTGGCTCCTTGCTCCTATGTGGGTCCACAGGAACCCTATTAGTAGTCTTGCTGGCCTGGGGGCCACAAAGGCCCTCTTCTCCCCTGCTGCCTGCAAGCAACTCCTTCCAAAGGGCACAGCTGCAGCTTTTGCTGGCTCCTGCTCTGTGTGCTCAGCACCTCCAGCCTGGAAGCGGACTGGGCTCAAAACGGTCAGAGTGGTTTTTTCTTTCTCTCATCGTGGCTTCTCCTGCCTTCATGAACTCCGTAGGTCTCTACTCCTCTTCCCCTGAGCTCTAGCGGCCCCAGCATGGCTGTCGTTGCTTTTTCATAGTTGTAAATTAGTTGATTTGTGGGAGAGAGTCATGCTGGGGAACATCTGTTCTGCCATCTTGACCAGAAGTCTAAATGTTTGTTTATAAGCCACCTAGTTTATGGTATTTTTGTTATAGCAGCCCAAACAGACTAAAACAGAGGCTTTGTGTTTTCTCCGTAAAGATGGAGTGCTTTTTCAAAATAGAGGCATTATGTTAGTTGGAGATTATTTTTAACAGTGAAAAAAATGATAGAATAAAAGTGTATGTGGGTTTGGACAGAGAATAATCTAGGTTTCACAGAGGATGGCAAGGGGAAACAATACTCTAAAAAAAATGATAAGCAAGGAAGCAGGTTGACTTACCACAATCACATAGGTGCTCAAAGTAGACGAGGAAATTCAGTGGATCAAAGCAAGACAGTTTATTACTATCAGCACAGCAAACAGCAGGAGCATCAACATGGCCAGTCACCCTGTCCTCAAGCAGCATCATGGGCCCAGATGAGGACTATGCACACAATGGATTGCACTGTAGCTGAGGAACACAGGGCTAAGGGCTCAGTGCCTGTTATGGCAAATAACCGAACTCAAACCAGTGCCCTCCCCTGGAGAGCAAGTAGTCATGCTGTGGTCACCTAGACCTACTAATTGCCTATGTGACTAGCTACAGGAACAGCTCAGGATCAGAGGACTGTTAGATCTTGGAATCTGGTATGCCTAGCAAGGACATGGAAAGATGCTCAAGGCCCATGACAGAGTGCCTCTCCCAACAGAGGGAAGAGTCAGACTACAGAGGATATTTGTTATTATCAGGTACCACACATCCATTTCCCTACTTGTGCTTTTGCAACGCCCCTCAATTTCCTTTGGAGAAACCAACCAGCCTGCTGCAGCATTTGATGAGATGGTAAATTATCCACCCCTGCTTGAATTCCCAGAGCTATTGTGGTGTCAGTGCATTCCAAGACTGGCTCTTTGGTTGTCCCGTTGGTTCTGTGAGCTAACTCACATGTTTCCAATGAATTCCTTTTGGTTTAAATTAGAGTCAGCTTGTCTTACTGGCAATCAAAGAACTCTGATATGAAATGGTATCTGTTCTCAAATAGTTCATAGTTCATAGTTCTCAAGGAGACAGATGTGTAAACAAATAACTACAGTGGTGTAATAGATAATGCACACACAGGGCACAAGAGTAGCATAGCATAACTCCATCAGTAAGGACAAGTATCATGAGGGTAACAGGTAGAAAAAGCAAGAAAAGGTATCTTGGGTAGAAGGAAAGTATGTGTGACATCCTTGTGGTATCTAAAAATATGGTGCATTTAGGAAACCACAGAAACTTTGGCATGATGGGAACATAACGTTCATGGGGAGCAGTGGCCAGTGGAAAGGCTGGAGAGCTCGGCAAGGGCCTGATCACTTCATGTCAGATAGTTTGGTTTTATTCAGGGGGAAGCCCTGGTCAGATTTATGTTTCAGAAAGTTTGCTCTGTTAGAGGCATGGAAGGGGAATGGATTGGGAAGAGATTGGAGAGTCATCAGGAGTAATGACTTTGGAGTTAGATAGACTGGGTTCAAGTCCTGGCTCTGCTACTTACTACCTGCATGACCTTCAGCAAATTCTTAAATCTCACTGTGGCTCAGGCTCATCATCTATAAAACATGATAATAAGAGTATCTACCTCCCATTGCGTTATGATGTGGATTAAGTGGTTTTTGTAAAGTCTTAGAATAGGGTTTGGAACATAGTAAGTTTCCGATGATGTTAGCTATTATTGATTTAATGATGATGGAGTCTGGGGTTATTACAGTAGTAATATTACCTATGAGGGCTGATGGAGGCTTAAACCAAAGCAATAGAAGTAGGGATGGAGATCTTTTAAATGTTTGTACCCCTACCATATTGGTAGGGTGGCAACATAATTTACCATTCATAAAGGGGCACTTCTGAGAATGAAATGGATGAAATTACTAATGATACTAGGACTACAGGCATAAATTGGGAAGTATGGTCACCCTTCGTATTAGTCTCTTCTAAATTCAACCGCTAAATGTCCCTTACCAGCACCAACAATGCTCAGATTACTTGATTATAACATGTCAAAAGGAAATTTGTTTTGTTCTTATTTTTATTGGAGGCAGGAAGAAACACACAAACATTAGGTATCTTCTCAGCTGGGATGTCTTTTCTGAATCAGTCCAGCCAGGATTTATCGCTCAGCCCAACTTAGCATGCACAAGAGGGAGGGCAATCGTGTTCTTTCTCCCTGCAACACACATGTGATGTGAACTATCGGAAACCAGGTCCTCCAGACTTTATTTGCAGACTTGGTGGCTCAAACATCACACCAACCTTAACAGCCTTCCCATGTCTCCAAAATAGGGCTCGGTATCTCTCCCATACTCTCCCTAAGGGCAGGTAACTTGTCCATCTGTCTTATTCTCTCTAATATTCTCAGCATCTATCACACTGTCTAGAACCTAGCAGGAGCTTGGTAAATACTTACTGAAATATTGTGATGGTATTTTTCAAGTAAATATTCCCTACTTTTCTAGAGGTTGGCCAAAGTTCCTGCCCCTCCCCAATACACAAAGACACCATGTCTTTAAGTTTGTTTTCATTAGGTCCTGGGTAGGAAAAGACAAATCAATCAGGATTCCAAGTAGTCACCATCTTCCTTCCCAGAAACCAAGTATTCATTAGCAAGCAAAGTTCGTACAGCCCAGGGTGAGCCTTCATAGTTTTACACCAACACAGGGAGTGGGGAGACAGACTCAATTGCTTGCTTAAGTGGGGCAACAGGGAGGTATCTCCCAGTTGGTCACCATCATCCTCAGGATTTCTTTCCTTTTGGGTTTCTTGTAGCAGCCCTTCCCCTGTTTGCTCCTATCCCATTTGAAAGAGGAAGTTGGATTTCTCCCCTTCCTTTGGACCGGCCTTCTTGGCTTTGCTTAGCTGCTCTGAGATTGCAATTGAGCAGATAGTAAATTTTTTTCCATTTATTTCCCTAAGAAGTGAGCTCCTGTTCCCATTCAGCTTGGAGCACCCCCCCCCCCTCCTTTAGCACAACCCAGCACAACTCTGGACTCATGTGGAGGATTATTGGTGGAAGTAAAGCAGCACCTTGTTATAAACACCATCTTACCTCTCCCATGGTCACTTGGCCCACAGTGGGAAAAGCATCATAGGAGGTTGCAGCACGTGCACAGAAGTCAGGGATGATCACTCCGTTTTGGCTAGGTGTCAGGGCCTCAGCAGATTCTCTCCTAGGGAGCTGGCTACAGGAGCTTGCAGGAAGTGCTCATTCAGATCCTCTTGTTCCCAGAGGCTGTGGCTCAAGGTGGCTCTCATGGGTATACTCAAACTGACTGGAGATGCCACCAGTGAGAGTGTCTTTTCAGAATCGTCTGTTTCAATGGCAGTGTCAGTGTTTCTGTTGGAGCCCAGGGATTTTGGGGTCATTGAAAGCAATAGAAGGAAAAGAAAACATTGTTAAAATCTATTTTGAGGGCACGAAATCAAGATGGCGGCATAGACGGTTCCCAGCATCACTCTCTCCCGCAAATCAACCAACTTAACAACTATAAAAATGTAACATCAGCCAAGCCAGGGCCGCTGGAGCTCAGGGGAAGAGGAGGAGAGACCTACAGAGTTCATGAAGGCAGGAGAAACTACAATGAGAGAAAGAAAAAGCTGCTCTGAGCATTTCGGGCCGCAGCTGCTTTAAGGCTGCAACTGCTGGGATCATGGAGCAGGAGCCAGCAGAAGCCACAGCTGTGCCCTTCAGATGGAGTTGCTTGGGGGCGGCAGGAGAGAAGAGGGCCTTGGCAGCCCCCAGGACAGCAGGACCACTAATAGGGTTACCATGGAACCACGCAGGAGCGAGGAGCCAGAACAGCTGAAAAAAGGGAGCCGTTCAGAGGCCAGTGAGTTATCGCAAGGGACCAACACAGGGCCTGTCCCACAGGAAGTGTTTGGAGCATGGGCAGTGGGGGAGATGGGAACACCGGGAGAACACTGGGACACAGCAAGGACAGCCAACCTGCCCCCCAATCAGCACAGGACCACTCAGAGGAGAATGGTCAGGAATGCAGAACTGCGTGGGGTGCAGTTTGATGAAAAAACTCAGGCCCAGATCATAGATTCTGCAGAACACAGACCCACCGGGTCTCTGGAGAGCCGGAAGTACCTATAAAGTCAACCATTAAACCCTGAGCTGCATGAAAAGCCTTCCCTAGGGAAACAGCAGCAAAGTAGCTATTTAAACAACCACACAGCTCAAGTACTGGTTCCCACAGGAAGTGTCGGTGTCGTCCCCCCCCACCCGTGTTAGAAGCAAAGGACAAAAAATTATTTCCGGCCCAGGCACACCACCAGCACCTTGGGGCCTGCCTGGAAACCAGAGGCTTGGATCCGGGGACTGGACCCCACTCCCACTTCCAGGCAAACTGCACCAGTGCCTCGGGGCCAGCCTGGGAACCTGAAGCATGGAGAAGAGCACCTCAGAGCCCACCCAGGGACCTGGGGCAAGGAGGAGGGGAACGGTCCTCTCTCCCACAACCAGGCACACCGTGCCAGAGCTTCAGGGCCCACCTAGGGACCTGAGGCATGGAGAAGGGGACTGGACCCCTCTCCCACAACTAGGCATATGGTGCCAGTGCCTTGGGGCCTGCTCAGGGACCAGAGGCATGGAGAAGGGAACCAAACACACCCCACAACCAGGCATACTGCCAGTGCCAAGGAGCACACCAAAAACAGCACCTTCACTTGGGTGGCCCACCACAACCACTACAATAACCATGGCTGCTGCAAAAGCAGCTAGACACCATAACCACCACGTAGATGGTCCGCCAACCACTGGAGTGCATTCACACAAGAAGGGTCACCAGCAGAGACAAAGAAAAGAAGAGGATGTCTCTTTCCACAAAACCCATTTCATAGTGACAAAAGAAGCATCTGCTCTATGATAATATTGGGGGACCTGAACACATCTCTCAGCATTGTACAGATCATCTAGGCAACAAGTTAACAGAGCAACCATGATTCTTTCAGAAGGAGAGAAGAAATCTAGGGCAATTAGAGGGGGGAGGGGGTGGGAATGGGAGAAAGGGAGAGATTGGACAAGGGGCATAAAGAATAATTACGATTTGTAACAATATATATGCTAGTAATATTGATTTAATCAACATATCTCAATGTTCAAGCCCAAAATATGTATAATCAATTTTGATTCAATAAATAAAATAAATTTTAAAAATTTTAAAAAATCTATTTCGAAAACCATTTATTTATTTATTTATTTGGCAGCTGGCCAGTATGGGGATCCGAACCATTTTCCTTAGCATTACAAAGTGGTGCTCTAACCATTTTCCTTTTCTCTTTTCTTTCTTTTTTTTTTTTTTTTAAGATGACCAGTAAGGGGATCCTAATCCTTGACTTGGCACTGTCAGCACCATGCTCTCCCAAGTGAGCCACGGGCTGGCCCTTCTAACCATTTTCTAATTATGTCTTTTCCAGCATGAGTGCTGGAAATGAAGGGCAGTGACAATATGCATATATGACAGGATGTATCTAGAGGGACTTGAGGGAGGAAGCTGATGAGGAATGTGACTGCAGCCCTCCTGAAGAAGAACAAACAACTCTCAAACCTTAAGTGTCACTTTGCTACACTGACAGCCTAATGTGTTATGACTCAAAAGCAAAATCTGAACCCACGGGGAGCTGCCTGATGCCCACTTTATCCTGCCAGATCTTCACATCAGCCTAAGTGCAAAGAAAATCTTAAGACAGTTTTCTAAAGTGATAAAACTTAAAAAAAATTACAACCATTTAGTGTGTCTAGAAAAACACATGGCATGGCTAAAAATATTTTTAAAATTCTAATTAGAGGTGAAATACATGTTTGTTTTTAAAGAAAAAAATAGAAACTATAAAAAAGCACCAAAAAGAAAATAAAAAGTATTCACAGTGTAACTATTCAGAGATAAGCACTGTGATTTTTTTTAAAGTGAAAATAATGTTAGGGTTATTTAGTTAAAAATAATATGGCTGAATAATCTAAAGAACGCTGCTGCAAAACACCTAGAAATGCTGGATAAAATGTAATAAACATAATTTTAAATGCATTGTTGAGACAAAAAGTAAAGGAAAATTCCAGGGAGCAAAAGAGAAAGAGAGATTGCCAGCCTGGAGCGACTGTAAGCCCTACCCAAGAGAACTCCTTAAGTGGGTGAGGGGACTCTGACAGCTAGTGCCTGGGTGAGATGCAGAGCCAGGGCCTGATGGGGCAGTGCCCAGATGAAAGGCAGGTGTCACAGTTGCAGTTGAGGGGCCAGGCAGGGGACTTCAAAGAACTCAAGAAGGTTCCTAAGAGAAAAAGTCAGCTTTAAACATTAGAAAACAGAAGGAGAAGAGAAGAAAAATGCAGCCCCCCCCAGGAAAGGCCATCTTCACAGGGGCCAGGCTGGGGGTAGGGAGAAGGTGTGATAAGTTCAGAGGTTTGATCATTTTCAGGGACTGGAAATTTTAATTTTAGAATCGAGTCTGCTTTTGCAATTTAAAGGGACCAAGGGACATTTTATATTCTCAGAGGAGGCCTGTATGCTATGGGGCCTGCCCAGAGAACTAGCTTTTATCCAGGGGTAAGAGGAAAACTTGCCTCACTGAAAAAATTTATAAAGAGAAGACAAAAATCAAATTGTGTTTTGATGATACACTACAAGTTGTACTTTTCAACGTTGGTTGCACTATCTTGCTTTGGGTTTTTGTTGCTTGCTACTGAAGGAGTCTAATACAATTAGTAAATTCGTAAGACTTTGGAGCTAGTGGTAGTATCCCCTTTGGATACTGTCTATTCTGTCCATTTTCTTTCCCCTGTGAAATCTTTCTAGCCATGTCTATTCTGTCCACTTTACAGAAGGGGCAGGTGAGGCAAAGAGAACTAGGGTCTTACCCAGAGGACCCCTGTGATCTGGGATTGGAGATGGTCAGCAGCTAACTCCGTGAGCCTGCTTTATTAGCTTACACTTCTTTGAATTAATTTACTCACCTCTCATTCTTTTTAATGAGCACCTGCCATTGAAAAACACTGGGAATGCCTAGGGATGAATATTCAGATCAAAGTCACAGACCCTGTTTTCAAGGACAGTAAAGTTGAGGGGAAAAGTCATGCACATGACTACCCAGAATAAAAAGAAGGAACTGAGATAGGTTGGTAGAGGGTGTCACTGACCCCAGGACTCTATGCTGGTGGGTGGTGGGGACAGGGAGATGCTGGAGCTGACCACACAGAGGACCCACCTGTCTGTTGTGAGATGGGGCCTTCCTGAGAGTTGTAAGAAACTGTCACTGGTCTGCTCGGCTGCCAACAGCATGAGGGTTTCGCTGGGTTGGGAGGATGTTGGAAGGCTGCTTTCAGGCTGAAGGAAGAAACTTAAGAGTCAGAGGGCCAGGTCTGCTCACGGAGTTCTTGGCTTCTTTGGGGTGGAAACTTGAAGGAACTTGTGGGATTACACTTGCGTTTCACGAGTGTGGGAAAGTCACTTGTATAGGAGCCTGTTCCTTAAGCATTAAGTTCCAGAATCAGGCCAATCCATGTCTCTGACATTATATATAATATATATATACACACATATAATACACACATATATATACGTATAACATAAATATACATATATACACATATTATACACACACATGTATAAAATAAACAGGACCTCTGGCAGAACCACTCCCTCTCTCTGGTGGGCTGGGGTGGCTACTCTGTCCAGAGCACAAGATCTGAATGTTAAGTATCACAGCAGTTATGCTGTAAAACAGCTCCCTTGCAAAGTTGGTGATGACATGCCTAAAGCATTCAATTTAAATGAGAGGAGGAAAGTATTCAGATTCTGAAATCTGAAGGTTTTGAGCAATCCAATCTACCGAGCTTTCCTTCCTGTGCTTCTACACTAAGCAGGGCCTCGAAAAGCCTTATGTGTGTCAAAAAACACCCTGAATAAACTGAAAGGGAAGATCAAATCTTTGAGGAAATATTTGTAAAAACTTGTGACTAAAGGGTTAAAAATCTTGATGTATAAAAAGATTTTATTTTACAAATCAATTTAGAAAAAATACAAGACTGCCAATAGAAAAATGGCCTTTGAACACAAGAGACAATGCAAACATATACATGTAACCATGTTCAGACACTGAAAATCAGAGATGCCAACTTTTTACCTATCATATGAGAAAATCTATTAAAACTTATATTACTCAATTGCGATAGGATATAGTGACACCGACACTCATATTATTGGTGAGAGTACAATTTGGCATGAACTTAATGGAAATAATCAACAGTATGTATTGAGAGCCTTAAAAATGTTTATGCCCTTTAAATTCTATTTCTAAAAGCCTATCTGAAAACAATCAGATATGTGAATGATATATATAAATGCTCATTTTGGCATTATTTACAATAATGAAAAATTAGAAACAACACTAATTGTCTAACATTAGGGAAATGGTTAAGTGAACTTTTAATTCATTCATGAAACCAAATAGAATGAAATTATCAAAATGATATTTACAAAAAGTTTTTTAAAGACATGAAAAAGTGCCTATGATATAATACAAAGTGAAAAAAGCAGCATTCAGAGAGATATATTTATATTATATATACACATGTACATACACACACATACATACACACATGTGATTTCTCTACAGAAATTATATATATATAAAGGAGGGCCCCACTTACTGTTGTTTCGGTGGAGCTGCTGGGCAATTTGGGTACTAGGCAGTGAGTGAATCGGATTCTTGGGTCTTTGGTGGTGATGGATAGACCTTTCTGCAGAATTTTCACCAAGCGGATCCAGAATTGAAAAACGGACTCTGGGTGTTTTTTGTGGAGCCTCAGATAGTAGATCTTTTCAGTCACTGTCCTAACCCTCAGGATGCGTTGGAGCTGGTCACAGATTCGTAGCTCCACGTACTTCAGGGGGAGAATCCTGGGCATGAGCAGAAAATTCCCAAAGCAGAGCCCATGATCTCACCAGCCATGCTGGTGCCTACCTAGAGCTTGGCACAGCTTCACTAGCCTCCCTCCCCAGCTGGAGGGAGAAAGCATGGGTTCTGAGTGGGAATGATTACTAAGACAGACTCCTTTCTACTTTCCAGAACTTACAGCTATTAAAGAATCTCCCCACCTCAATAACAATGGCTGATATTAATGTACAACATCTCATTGAATTCTCACAACAAACCTTTTATGAAAGATAACTGCCATTAATTTCACTTGACAGATTTCAAAACTGAGGCTCAGAGAAGCTAAGTGATTTCCCCGAGTTTTGATCTTATTAAGGAGGAACTAGAACCAAGGCTTCCTGACTCCATTTCCAGTCCTCCTTCTTATATCCTAATCAACTGTGTTGGAAGGGTAAGTAGGATGGATGTCTCCTATACATCCAGTAATTTTTTTTCCAGTTTCAACACCCCATAGTCCTATTTGAGTTTCATATTCCCACCTTTTCTTTGGAAACCCCCTACATCCATCTTGACAAAATAAAAGTAAACAAAAAGAAGCCAAGATCCTCAAAAACTAGGCTCGAGACAGGAACTGTGTACTGCTCTATCCCCAATACCAAGCACAGTGCTTGGTGCTTACAGATACTAAATAAATATTTGATAATCGAATAATGAATGCATTCTGCATAGTTTATACACCAAAGAATGCTGTTCTTTCTTTTGATCAAAAATCTGCCTGTAGGGCCAGCCCGTGGCTCACATGGGAGAGTGTGGTGCTGATAACACCAAAGCCGCGGGTTCAAATCCCATATAGGGATGGCCGGTTGGCTCACTTGGGAGAGTGTGGTGCTGACAACACCAAGTCAAGGGTTAAGATCCCCTTACCGGTCATCTTAAAAAAAAAAAAGTCCACCTGTAAAACAGTGCTTATGCCAATCATCCCACCCTTTGGCCCCTCCCTCAAGCCTTTCCTTACCTTCTGAGGGTGATGAGCGGGGCATCACTAGGTGTGCTCCAGGTGGAAAATTGACCCCGGGGCCAGGTAACATTGGCCATCAGGAGGATATTGGGGAGTGGCAAGGAGGGCACCGAGGAGGTCACCCCGAGGATCACGGTGGTGGATCCTTCAGAGACATCCACCCAGTTCCTGGGCTTGGTGACCTGGAAATCAGCCCCAGGTACACAGGTCAGAGAGGAGCAGAAGAAAGGTGAGGAGGGATACAGGTGTGAGAAAAGGACACTTCATCTTGGTGAAAGGTGTGTGGCACATTGGGCTGGGCCATGAACTGCTATTGATTATTTTTGTTGATCTCCCCCAATTGACTTTAAGCTCATTGGCAACAGGACCCCTGTGTTGCACTTCTTTGTGTCCTATGCATTATCTAACTGTAAAAAGAAGCACTAGGATTAAAAAAAAGCCGAGTGACATTGAAATTTTTATTCCCGCACCCCCGGGGAGGAGAAGCCAGCCCTGGTTTCTAATGGTCTGGAAGGGAGATTGTGCAAAGAAAGACCCAGAGAAGAGCAAGGGGAGAAAAGAACTGTTGAATGGGGAAGACCCAGACAGCCGAGTCCAGGGAGGTGTGGGGGGCTCCCTCCGGGATGAGGGAGGGTGCCCCTTGTTGCTGGGCCTTGAGTGTAGTAAGGGCCTGTTCTCTTGAAGCACCTGGGGGAATGTGGCAGGACAGGGGTACTGGACACCTGGCACTGGGCACAGTGTCCCAGCTGAGACACCCCCCACCTCCCTGTCCAGGGCTGGCAGAAAAACACCAGAGCTGCGGCCACTGAGTCACAGGGGCCAGAATTACGAACATATGAGAAGAGACCCCTGTGTTCCCAAGGCCAGAGGGCCTTCTCCCAATGTTCCGGACTTTGTAAGACTCTCGGAACCATTCATTGTACAGCCTCTGGTGAAACTGGGGACAAGGGGAAAGCCCCAGGAATGACTGAAATTTAATTTCCCACCAGCTTAACCAAAAGGTACTCCAAGAAAAGTGAATTTTGATTTTGGGAAAAGTGACATTTCTGGAACCCATGTTGTGGAATGAAATTCGTATCCCTTACAAAACATACAGGACTGCCCACGTGGAGAGTCAATGCTCAGTAGATGTTTGTGGGTGCTGCTGCTTTGAGGCGATGATGCTGATGGTGATGAGGAGGAGAGGGGAAGACTGAGCGGCACAGCTGTGCTACAGCTGTAATTGTAACTCAGTGCATTGAATCACTTCAAGTAAACTTTGAACATTGCTGTGGGTCAGCCCCTCCCTGTCACATTCTGAATTTCTTGCTGCCTGGATCACTTAGTTCCATTCCGAGACTCTAAACAATTTTAATATTAGGCCAAAGAGAGAACAAATCTGCTACCACAATATCACACCCATGTGTAAATGACTAGAAACTGGATCCCAAGCCTAGATTTCCCACTACTGCTCCTCCACTTAGAGTGTGTTAAGAGCAAGCTCACCCCCAGGTCTGATCCCCCAGCTATGCATTCCCCCGGGGCAGCACAGGGACCACGGAGCACCATGAGCCATAAACACAGCTTCCCAAAATCTGGGGGGCTCATTGTTCTGTGAGAACTCTTCAAATTAAGCCCCAAACCCACCTTGAATTGTTCCTACTCTCTCTCCTACAACTTTTCACAGCTTCCCCTCTCTATCCAAATGGATTCCTGTCCTGCAGACCCTTCTGTACATTTTGCCTCCCTGCCTCTACCCATGTCCTTCGAAGTCCCTCTGCCTTGAATATACTGCCCTGCTCTTTCACTTACCAAAGTCTCAGCAATACCTCAAAGTACCTTAAGAATCTGTCTTCTGAGAAGCCTTCTTCAACTGCCAAAGTGCAGAGAGAGTGCTCTGAATGCCCCCAGCATCCACTTTCTGTACTCATGCTGTGGGGATCAGTTGGCCCAAACTATCTGACAGGGAGCTTGCTTAGACAGTTACCCTTTTGTAACAGGTAAGCCAAATTCATAAGCTTCTTGGCCAGGGACACTGTCTGATCTCTCTTTGCATCTCCTGCCCTGCCCACAGCAGGTACTTATTATGTGCTTGCTGGCTGACTCACTGGTTATGCCACACCAGCAAAGAGCACAGGTGCATAGGTTCAGGCTACACTGCTAGAGAGAGGCAGGCAGCACCTGGTAAGATTTGATCCATCTTAAAACAACCACCCCACACTCACAGTTCTCCATCTCACCATCAGTCAGCTCACCACTCTTTTGGGGGATGACAGAATCTGGACATTTGGATATACCCAGTGGCCTTGCTAGAAATAAGGCTGTTTCTAAACTGCCCCAGAGAAAGGAGGTTGGATTTTAGGGCAGGGTTTCAAACAGCAGCCTTTGTTCCCTGTAACCATCCAGTTTAGACAACTGGCCCAGAGGAGGTGCCTGTGGACCCTGCCTGGAGACTGAGCTCTAATCTCTCCTTTTGTAAGGTATAAATCTGTTTCCTTAAAGCATATGACCTGCAGGGAGCTCCACCATGCTGTAGGCACAAACTGGGGTGAACTTGGGACCCAGACCTTCTGGTTTTCTCAAGCATTAGTGGCTTCTTTCTTCTCCCCAGGGCTTTCAAAAGCCACAGAATTTTCTGACCAACTCCTAGGAACAGGTTTTGGAAAGGGAAAGACAGCTAGACCTGAGCTGCACAAGGGTACCTGGATAAAGTTGCTTTCAAACACCACTGAGTTGGAGAACAGGTTGAATTCTGGAGAATGAATCAGTTGACAAAGAAGACCATCTTCTACCCCAAGTTCCACTCCAGGGCCTGGTTCCTTGACCTCAGGTGGGAGGCCCCTAATTGTACTCATTGGTTCTTGGGGAAAATGGGCTGGGGAACATTTCTGGGGCTCCACGCAGACCCAGCCCAACTCCAAGGTGTTGGTGTGACCACTGCCCCCCACCTCCACAGCTCCACCTGCCCTCCTGACTTACGGGCTATCCATCAGGGCTGGGAGGGCCTGTCAGCTCACAATGGCAGGAATGACATCAAGGAATGTGATGAGTAACAACAGGAAAGGATAAAAAGAAAAGGAGAGGAAGGATAGAGGATGTTCAGGGCTCTTTTATCCCTCTTTCCACTAGCTGCAAACCAGAAGTAACGTGGCCTATCCCACTTTTCCAAACATTCAATCTTACCCCAGACAGGAGGAAAATGACCCTCCCAAGGTTATGCCAAGACAGCAGTGAGCTGGCTACAACAGCAAGGAAGGCTGTCAGGAAACCAACCCATGGGCTTTAATCCTCTCCCCTCGCAGTGAAGCTTCTCACACAAACTTTCTCTGTAATGTGCGAACTGTTTGCCTAAGGTCAGGCCCTGCCCTGCCCTGTTCTGCCCTGCCCAGAGAAGTCTAAGGGCAGCAGGAGGGCGTTCATCTTCCCTACCCCATCTCATGAGATTTTTTTTTTTTCCAAACACCAGGCTGTTAACAACACAAACAGGCTTTTTAATTTGGAAACGATGAAGGAGGAAGTCGTGGCACAGTGGTATGCTGGAGCCAGCTCAAAACGGGTCATTGAGAGCCAACTGTTAAATGTTCAGGAATTTTATGAGCCAGTTGTTAAAGACAGACATTACTAAAACTTAAACTACATAAACTTGCAATAAAATAACATATCAAAAACAAAGGTAATAAACAGCCCAAACTCATTCACTTCTTAATTATTTTACTACTCTTTCTTTTCTTGAGATTATTTTGCGTCTATTGTACTTACAGGGTAGAAACAGTGTGTAATGGTGTGCTAGTGCATGTCTCTTCCCAGGGAGTGTTCAGGAACTTCATGTTGGTACCTAGCTTGAAATCAGCCATGTTGAGAGTTATTTACACCCTGAGAATCAGCAAATACTACAAATCAGGGCTTATTGTTTTATTGATCATCTAAAGTGATAAAAAAATGTTAATGATTCAAATTAAATTTAAGCATATCTGTAGCTATTATATTGTGAGCACAGAAAAATTTGAGGAAGTCCTCCAATATTTGAAAATTGCTACCTAATTTAGCAAAGGAATCGCTCATGTCATTGACAAATGAGTTAAGCTCCAACATACCTCTTTGTTATTCCACTTTCGCCCTGCTCATTAATGTAAATGAAAGTGTAAACCAATATTCACATCAGAACACTTTTTGTCAGTTGCAACCATAGGTTGGCTAAGAATACAGAGTATGACAAAAATCAACAAAAGCTTTCTGTGAGAATCCATTGGCCATGTGAAATTGATAATAAAGAGTATCATATATTTTATTGTTACTTATAGATTATGTGCGATACCTACTTCATGTCATTAAAATTTATTCAGAAAAACATATATACTTACGTGTATGCATATATATATCCCACCCTGCAGGAGAGCTGGTTATTAAACATTTACTCGGACACCATTGTAGTGGCACCAACTCATCCCCTTCGCTCGCTACCCTCTATCCTTGGTACCAGGACAAGAAACTGTCACCCAAGGACTTGTTCTTCGGTTTGCATGGTGTTGAGGAAGAATGAGGTATTAGTTATCCTTTTCAGGCAGCTTTCTCAGTGCTTATTCAGGGAGCAAGCCAAGGGGTCGAGCCAGTTCTCTGATGTCTTCTAATCTCTCAAGAAACACACTACTGAGGTCCTGCCTGCGACTGGGGTTGCAACTCCTGGCACTTCTCTTATCATCAGGAGGGACACCTGCTTCTCATTCACGTTTCCCCAGAGCTGTGACATCAGAAGCAGGAGCTTATATCTCATTAGCTTATTTCTTCTTAAGGCTTGCTCATTAGAAGAGGAAACTAACTTTTAACTTTTCTTAGTGATACAAGGTTTATAACACCAGAAATTCAAACCTTCAAAGTTGTTACTTTTGCTTATCATAGCACTCTCTATTGTTGACATTTTTTCTTTTCCTTGTAAAAGAAATAGGAGATGTCTTTTGCAATGTTTGTATCATATACACCAAAAATCTAAATGACAAAGAGAACATCAGCATGGCCCCATGTGCTAGAGACCTCACTTACTTGTGAAGCATGCTCTCACTTTAAGTAAGTAGAAGGACATTCACTGCAACATTATTTGCAATAACCAAAGACTGGAGACAATTTAAATGTCTGTTAGTAGGGCACCAGTTAAACAAATGATACATCTATATGATATAATGTTATGCAGCCATTAATAAAAAGGCCACTTTATATATACTGATGTGGAATGATCATCAAGATTTACTAAGTTAAAAATTGATGCAGAACAGTATATATAATATGCTATCACTTGGGTAAAAGGAAAAAAAAAAGGATATATACACATAGGCTTGAACATGCACAGACAATTTTGGGGAGGATAAAAATGAAATCCAACCATGGTAGCCTTAGGAGGGTGAGAACATCGGTAACTTCAGTGAAAAAAAGACTTACTTTTTACAGTATGAATTTTTGTACTGTTTGAATTATTTACCATGAGCATGTATTTCTTATTTAAATAAATAAATTTTATTACTATTTTTTCACTTTTATTTATATTTATTTTTGTGGGGTACAGTGTGTTGTTTCAATTCATGCATGTACTGCACAATGATTCACTTAGGGTAAATAGCATAGTTTTGTACCCTTTAGTTCACTCTGTCCCCTCCCATCTATCCCCTCCCCTCCCACCCTCTGGTAAACATTATTTTACTCTCTACTTCTATGAGAGACCATGCGGTAATGGTCTTTCTGTGCCTGACTTATTTTGATTTCTTGCTATTTATTTTCAGCATATTTCTTATAAGTTTTTGTGTTATGGTTAAATAAATAAATTTAAAAATAAAAAGTGTTAAAGAACCAGTCTGGCAAGTTAGCTCACTCTGTTAGAACATGGTGCTGATAATGCCAAGGTCAAGGTTTTGGATCCACATACTGGCCAGCTGCCAGGAAAAACAAACAAACAAACAGAATACATGGCTACAAATACAGCTCTACAAATATTTACTATACACAGCTCTACAAATATTTACTGAGAAGCAAATATATGCAAGGTATGCTAGGTATTGCAAGAGACATTACTAGTTCTAAAAGTGCTCTGATCAGATTTGTGGACACACGAACACAGCTCTCTTGGAGATAACTGTTTACTTCCTGAGGTAGAGATATATATTTGAAAAAATAATGGCTAGAAATTTTCCAAATGTAGTGAACACTATAAACCCACAGGTCCATGAAGCTCAATGAATTCCAAGCATGATAAATACTAGGAAAACCTTACAAAGCACATCATAATCAAATTGCTGAAAATCGATGATAAAAAGAAAACTTTTAAAACACTTGATAAAAACACATTATGTATAGAAGAAAAAAGGTAAGAATTACAGCAGACATTTCAAGCCAGAAGACATTGAAACAAAATCTTAAGATTGCTGAAAGAAAAAACTACCACCCCAGAATTCTATATGCAGTGAAAATATCCTTCAAAAACAAAGGTGAAGTAAAGAAGTTTTCAGAAAACAAAACCTAGAAAAATTGTTTCAGTGGACCTGTGCTACAAGAAAGAAAAGGAAAGTTCCTCAGGAGAAAGAAAAATAATAACAGGTATTAACATGAATCTATATCTATGCAAAAAATAAGAACACTGAAAAATTTAAATACATGAGAAAAATATATATTAAGATATATAATATTAAGTATATATAATACAACTTGTAAAATTAAATATATAATAAATTTAAAATATATAATTTTAAAAGTTCTTTAAATAATAATTGTTTAAAAAATTATAATGAAGTAATGTGGAGGAGGGGGGCGCACTGGCCAGTTAGCTCAGTAGGTTAGAGTGCAGTGTTATAACACCAAGGTCAAGGGTTTAGACCCCCTTACCTGCCAGCCCCTGAAAAAACAAAACTAAACTGAACAAAAAAGTAATATGTAATGTCAGGTTTAGAACATATGTATAAGTAAAGTATATGACAAGAATGGCACAAAGGATGAGGGAAGAAAAATAAAGGTGTATTGTTGCATGGTTCTTACATTATACATGATGTAGTATAACACTATGGGAAGGTAGACTGTAATAAGTTAAAGATGCATATTGTAAACTCCAGAAACCATCAAAAATTAAACAAAGGGGATAGCTAATAAATCAGTAGTAGAGATAAAATGGAGCACTGAAAAATACTCAATCCAAAAGAAGGTAAGAAAAGAGGAAAAAGAAACAAGGAATAGATGGAAAACAGAAAACAACAACAACAAGAAGATGGTAGATTTTAAATCAACCATATGGATAATTACACTAAATGTAAATGACCTAAACACTTCAATTAAAAATCAGATATTGGGGGCTGGCTGGTTAGCTCAGTTGGTTAGAGTATGGCCTTATAACAGCAAAAACTATGAACTGCAATTAAAGCAGTGCTTAGTAGGGGAAATTATAGATTCATATGCTTATAGGAGAAGAGAAGTCCAAAAATCAATTATCTAAGTTTCCATCTAAAAAAGCTAGAAAAAGAGCTTGAAATTTGGCTTCTGGCCAAGGTGGCAGAATAGACAGTCCCCAGCATCACTCTCTCCCACAAATCAACCAATTTACAGCTATAAAAATGCAACAACAGCCAAGCTGGGGCTGCTGGAGCTCAGGGGAAGAGCAGGAGAGACCTACAGAGTTCATGAATGTGGGAGAAGCCACAGTGAGAGAAAGAAAAAACTGCTCAGAGTGTTTCTGCCTGCAGCAACTTTAAGGCTGGAGCTGCTGAGTGCATGGAGCAGCTGTGTCCTTTGGATGAAGTTGCTTGGAGGTGGCAGGGGAGAAGGGGGCCTTGGTAGCCCTCGGGCCAGCAATACCACTAATAGGGTCCCTGTGCCCACAAAGGAGCAAGGAGCCAGAAAAACTGAAAAAGGGGAGCCATTTAGAGACTGGTGAGTCATTGTGAGGAACGGGCGCACAGCCCGTCCCATGGGAAGTTTTTAGGGCACAGGCGGTGGGGGTGATGGGCCCACCAGGAGAAAGATGGGACATGGCAAGGACAGCCAATCCACCCTGCAGTCAGCACAGGACCACTCAGAGGAGAATGGTCAGGAATATAGAATTGCATGGGGTGCAGTTTGATGAAAAGACTCAGGCCCAGATCAGAGTTTCTATGCAACCCAGGTGCACTGGGTCTCTGGAGAGCTGGAAGTATCTATAGGACTGACCATTAAACCCTGAACTGCACAAAAATCCTTCCCTAGGGAAAAAGTAGTAAAGCAGCAATTTAGTTCAACCACACAGCTCAAGTACTGGTTCCAACAGGAAGTCCCCCCATTTTAGAAATAAGCAAAGGACAAAAAATTAGTTCTGGCCCAGGTACACTGCCAGTGCCTTGGGGCCCACCTGGGGGACTGGAACCCCCCTCCCACAACCAGGTACACTGCCAGTGCCTTGGGGCCTGCCTGGAGGTCTGGGGTATGGAGCCAGGGACTGGACCCCCCCACAACCAGGCACACCACCAGTGCCAAGGAGCATGCCAAAAACATCACCTCTATGTGGGTGGCCCACCACAGCTACCACAGTAACCATGGCTGCTGCAAAAGTAGCTAGATATCACAACCACCACGTAGATGGTCCACCAACCACTGGAGTGCATTGATACAAGGAGAGTCACCAGCAGAGACCAAAGAAAAGAATAGGATGTCTCTCTCCATAAGGCCCATTCCAGAGTGACAGAAGAAGCATCTGCTCTATGATAATATTGGGGGACCTGAACACATCTCTCAGCATTGGACAGATCATCTAGGCAACAAATCAACAGAGTAACCATTACTCTTTCAGAGGGAGAGAAGAAATCTAAGATTATCAGTGGTGGGGGGATGAGAGGGGGGATAGGGAGAGGTTGGACAAGGGGCATAAAGAATAAGTACAATTTGTAACTATATATATATATTAGTAATATTGATTTGATCAACATATGTCAATATTGAACCCCCAAAATATGTATGATCAATTATGATTCAGTAAAATAATAAATAAATAAATAAATAAATAAAAATTAAAAAGCTAGGGAAAAAAACCTAACAAATTAAATAAATTAAATAGGAGTAAATATTAAAGATAAGGGGGGGAAGTCAATAAGACAGAAAATGAACAGAGAAAAATCAATGAAACCAAAAGTTAAAAAACTTTAAAAGAGCAATAAAATTGATGAAAATTGAGAAACTTGTAACTAGAGTGATCTAGAAAAAAGAGAGAAAAAACAAATTACCAACCTGGAAGAAAAAGGGGATGTCACTATAGACCTTATGGATTTTGAAAGTACAGTAAGAAAATAGTTTTAGGGCCGGCCCGTGGCTCACTCGGGAGAGTACGGTGCTGATAACACCAAGGCCCCGGGTTCGGATCCCATATACGGATGGCCGGTTTGCTCACTGGCTGAGCGTGGTGCTCACAACACCAAGTCAAGGGTTAAGATCCCCTTACCGGTCATCTTTAAAAAAAAAAAAAAAAAAAAAAAAAGAAAATAGTTTTAGCAGCTTGATGCCAATAAAGTTGACACCTCAGATGTTCTATACATATGCCACCACAGAGAAATTATTAAAACTGACTTAGGAAGAACTTTTAACTGCCTTTTCAAAACTGACTAGGAAAAAATTGAATATATACGTACATTCATACAAGAAACTGAATTTGTAACTAAATATCTCCTCACAAATAAAATTCCAGGTCCATATGGCTTCACTGGAGGAGTCTATCCAACATTAAAGGAATAAATAATATCAATCTTATACAAACTCAGGAAATGAAGTAAGAAACAGTTCCCAACCCATTTTATGAATCCAGCATTACCAAAAACAGATAAAGACAAGACAAGAAAAGAAAGCAACAGATTGCAGACCAGCATTACTCATAAACATGGATGCAAAATTCCTTATCAACAACAAAAACAGAGATATACTATGTTCATGGACTGGAATATTCAATATTAAGATGTCAATTCTCCATCACCTTGATCTGTAGATTCAATAAAATCCCAATCAAAATTCCAGAAGACTTTTAAAAATAGAAATTGGAAAAGATTGATTATAAGTATTTTTAAAATAACATTTTGAACAACTAATACATTCACAAGATACAAACATCAAAAAGTATCAAAAGGGAGACAGTAGAATCTCCCTCCCACTCCTGTCATTGGCTCAGCTGCCATACCCTTCCCTCCAAATGAAGCAACTATTTTCTTGTTTATCCTTTTAGAAAATGTTTACACTTATTTTTGACAATATAGTACATTTAACTTTTCCTCTCCTTTTTAACATAAAATTAGCATACTATGCTAATTTTTCTGTACTTTGTTCTTTTAACAATATTTTAAGGTACCCTTTCTATATAACACATAAAGAGTTTTCTCTTTTCTTTTTATACCCTAGCCTCCAGCCAACCCACACTGGACATGTAGCATTAGTGAGACATAAGGGAAAAAAAAACTTTGTAATTTTAAGCCACTGATATTTTGAAATTGTTTATTACCTCAAATATCCTAGCTAATCCTGACTGGTAACAAGAATAAATTCTTAGAAGTACAATTGCTGGGTCAATTCTACTGGGCCAATTGCTGGTATATGTGCTGATAGACACTACCACGATGCCTTCATAACAGATCTACCAATTTACATTTCCACCAACAATGTTTGAGAGTTTGTGCTTCCCAAAGTTCCACTGTCTCACTGTGCCATCAGACTTTTGAACTCTTACCAGGCTGACAGATAAAAAATGATATGCCTCGATGTAATTTTAATTGAGCATCTTTTCATTTGTTTTTTATTTTTTCTAGGCATTTTCATTTCATGACATTTGCCAATTTTTCTATTAGGTTATTGGTCTTTTTCTTATCTATTTATAGGCATTCTTTTCATATTGGAAAGATCAACCTTTTGTCTGTGATATGAAATGCAATTTTTTCCCCTAGATTGTCATTTGTCATTTGTCAAATCAATGACAAAGAGATGTAATGTACTATATAATAAGTGATGTTGGATAATTGATAGCCATCTGAGGAGATACAGACGAACATATTCTCTCTAGACTTCAAATCACATAACCAGAAAAAAATCTAGATGGATTAAAGCCTTAGGTACACAAATTCACAATGACAATAATGTCATTGTGAAGCTGATCTGTACCATGGTGTCTCATTTTCCAAATTAGGACTTTCTCATATTTCTACAATTTCTGAAAGCATTATAAAATTTGTCATTGTTTTTGAAATCAGAAGAAGTTTTAACATGATACGAAATTATTTAAGAATATTTATACCTTAAAATGTTACAAAGTAATATATGTTAAATATGGAAATATTTACGTTAAAAAATGAGTAACATTAAGATCCACATCTAATCACTAGGATCATAAGTTCACAGTGTGTGTTAACATTATGTCAGTATCACATGCATATACTGTATGTTACAAAAATATAGCCACTGATTCATCATTTGCAGATTTGTCCCACATGACAATACTCATTTTTAAAAAAATTTGGTATTTCCATGTCTATAGTAATAAAAACCCAAATGGGAATATAATTTGTCCAGAATCTATTCTTTCTCCATTTCCTTTTAAAATTGTAATTGGTGCACTGAAATGAATCTGCAAAAATAAGTAATTTTTAGACTTATATATATATGCCATCCTGATTTGGTCAAGTTCTTGTAACTATTGAGGCCCCAGGAACGCTGTCTTCAGGAAATCTTGTTAGCCACAATTAGACCTCTCAAACATTCTAGACAATGTTACTTTTGAAGGATTTGCACATCATTCTTTTAGTGCTCCCTAATGCATATTCATATATGCGCACAGGCAGACTTTGAGTGTTCTAGCACGTGAAATTTTAATTCTTACCCTCCTTCTCAATTCAACACTTTATAACTGTCTTGGCCATGGTCTATTCATTGTTTACTTGCAGAGACTTGTATAATAAAGATCTATAAAAAATGTATCCTTTGATTATGCCCACAGCCACCTCTGTAGTAACAAAGTCCTTGTAAGTGACCCAAAAAGGAAAAGGCAACTGTGGCAGCCAGTCTCCAAGAGGGCCCAGTGATCCCTAATCCCCACCTCCTGGTGTTTCAGCCTCTAAGTAATCCCCAAGACCCCATCTACAGCACATCAGGGTTGGTCTGTGTGATGCAAAGAATAGGCAGAAGTAGAAGGCAGAAGAACCATGTCACTTCCAAGACTAGGTTATAAAAGGCATTGCAGCTTCCGTCTTGGTAGTTCTCTGTCTCTTTCATCATTCTCCCTGGCGGAAGCCATCTGCCATGTCATGAGCAGCCCTGAGGAGGAACACACATGGAGAGGAACTTAGACCAATAGCCATCCAGCACTAAGGCCTGCCAATAACCATGTGAGAGAGCCTACAAGCCAATCCGCCAGCGCTGATGAGACCTCCCATGGCTGCATTCCCAGCCAACAGCATGACTGCAACCTCCTGAGAGATCCCGAGCCAGAACCACCCAGCTAAGCCACTTTCAGATTCCTGACCCTAAGCAACTGTGTGAGAGGATACAGGTTGAGCATCCCTCATCTGAAATGCCTGGGACCAGAAGTGTTTTGGATTTTGAATTTTTTCAGATTTTGGAGTATTTGCAGACTACATACTGGTTGAGCATTCCTAATTTCAAAACCTGAATCTGTAATACTCCAATGAACATTTCCTTTGAACATTCTGTCAGTGCTCAAAAAGTTTCAGATTTTGGAGCATCTGGGATTTCAGATTTTTGGATTATGAATGCTCAGCCTGTAATTGCTTGAAGCTGCCAAGTTTAGGGATAATTTATTACACAGCAATAGGCAACTAATATATTAACCCCCCAAAATACAACCCACCACTACCAACAACAACAACAATGCCCTAAAAAGAAAGGAAAGCTTTACACAAAAAGGGAAAGAGAAGCAGATTTCTTTTTGGTTACTGGATAATAATTTAGTCTTCCTTTGAAGTGCTTTTAGCACCTTTCCAGTAGGTATTGTCTAGCCTTCTCTGCATTCTTCCATCCAATTATTAAATTCCTTCACACCCGGGCACCTAAGATCTATTACAGTCTCAGAATTTTATATAGTTTTTATTTATTTAACATTATATTTTACTAATAAGTCTTATGAATATAATGTTATCCAATTTAAAATTCCTCAGAGTACATAAAACTTCCTACTTTTATCAATTTAGTTCGTACATTGTTATAAAAGGAAAAAAAGGAAAAGAGTCCAAATTGCACTCACACTATTGCAATATAGAAATACCCCATGTGTATGGACAAGGACTAGAAGGAAGCAGCAATAAAAACAATTAGTGTTGAAGTGATGAATTGTGAGCTATTAATTTGGCCTATTTTTGCCATATAAAACAAAACAAGTGTATAGGTACTATTGATGTTCTATGGGCAAAGCAGCATTCTAAGTTACACACATTTTATAATTTCAAATTTCTTTACAATAGGTTTTCTTTTTTAAAAATTCCACATGTTCCCACATAAGAATTGCCTCAGGAGTGAAAAAGCTCATTATTAACGTTTTGTTATATTACATTTTAAAGAATCCTAAAAAAAATAAAAAATAAGAAAATAACTATAATGTAGAGAATAGATCTGCGTACTGGGAATTGACAACCAACCTATTAGCTCAGTGACACTGTACTGTCCAGTACTGTAGCCGCTGGCCACATGTGACTATAGAGCACTTGAAATGTGGCTAACACAAGGTGAGATGTGTTGTAAGTGTAAAATGCCCACCAATACAAGTATATAATCAGTACAAAAAAGGAACATAAAATAACTCACTAATAACTTTTTATGTTGACTGTACGTTGCAATGACAGTATTTTGAATATGTCGGGTTAAATAAGTTAAAAACACCTCCTCCTGTTTCTTTTTACTTTTTAATGTGGCCAGTAGAAAATTTAAAATTATATATGTGGTTTGAATTATATTTTTATTGGACAGTGCTAGGCTAGATCATGTCTTCCAGCCCTTAATATTCTGATATCTATCTTAAACTTTAGAGGCACAGCCTTTCAGATCCAGAAAGCATTACACAGCATATATATTTATAGTGCACCCTTCTTCCTTAGAGTCCACTAGATGGCACTAGAGTTTGGCTGCAAGCTAATTATTAATAGAGATTTAAAATTTATATTTGCAGTTTTCTAATGTACTGTGTGCACAGACTCATCCATGACTTTGCTCACATTGTTCCTTCTACTGAGAAACCCTTTTCTAACTTGGCCAACATCCCACAAACCTATTCATTTTTAAAAATTCAGGCTGGCTGGTTAGCTCACTGGGTTAGAGCATGGTGCTGATAACACCAAGGTCCAGGGTTCAATCCCTGTACCAGGCAACTGCCAAAAAAAAAAAAAAAGAAAAAGAAAAAGAAAAAAATCAGATCCTCTAAGGGAAGCTTTATCCTTAACATCTTCCTCCTTTTTTTTTTTTTTTTGGTGGCTAGCTGGTACAGGGATCTGAACCTGTGCCTTGGTGTTATAAGGCTGCATTCTAACCAATTGAGCTAACCAGCCAGCCTCCTTCCTTCCTACAAATAATTTTATGTACCCACCATCTTATACAATTATTTCTATCATAGAATCATGACCCATTTGTTTACATGCTTTCCCCCTAGTATATTGTGTACATTGTCTGAGGTAGATAGCAATGAGATCTTAATCGACGCCTGGCACCCAAAAGGTGCCGTATGCAATGAATCAGGCAAGACAGGCTAAGTTGTGCTGCATTAGCAAAAATCCCAGCACCTCAGTAGCTTAATACAACAAAGGTTTATTTCCTTTTTATCAGGGATTGGTTGAGGACTCTGCTGCATGGCACCCTAACTACAGGACCTACATTAATGGAATAGTTCCACATGGAGCATTACTGGTCTGCATTACTCCAGCAGAGGGAAAAAGAGTGGCTTTCAGGTTTCTGAGCCAGCACTTAAATACTCCAACTTAGAACTGACATGTCATTCACAACTCATTGGCTAGAACTAATTCCATGGCCTTATCCAACCACAAGGGGGTCAGGAAGTGCAACTCTATAAAGTGCCTGGAAGGTATGGACGTCCACTGATGACCCTTCTAGTCAATAATCATTCAGCTTACTATCTCTTCTGCAGGTGAAATGTACTCACTACACCTACTCTAAAGGAAACAACACAAGAATTCTCTTTAGCTACAACATCAAGTTCAAATTTAAGAATCTCTGAGTGATGTACAATAATTTCTATACCAGTTTCAGATGTAGCTTGAGGAGGAGATCTTTTTGAAGAAAAAGCTCATGGAAAGAGTCATATTATCTTTTAATTCTATTTTTCCATCAACTTTTTAAAGTACCCTAGTGTAAACTAAAAAGATAAGCCATGTGCCACTACACATCCCATATATAATAATGGAAGAGGAACAGGCTAAATGCACTAAGGGGGGATGGGAAGAATATGTGACACAGCAGCCTAGTGATTGTGATATCCAACTGAGCAGATGTTGTGAGGGCCCCTTATCCTGGAGGAAGGGACTATGTTTTGCTTAGGCCTCTATTCTGCTTCCTGGGAGGGCATCCTTAGGCAATTGTTCTGTTTTAAGCTTTAGAGTTCTTGCTGCAGCATAACCTAGCCTAATGTGTCCTTGACTGATACAGAAACTAGAATCTAGAGGGGGGTGCTGAACAATAAAACAAAACAAAACAAAAAACAACCTGATGTGTGTGACATAAACTTAGATGGAGGGGAGCAAAGAGATCTTATTGGAGGCTGGAAGAATGGCAACCCTTGTTATACGGTAGCAAAATATTTGGTAGAACTGTTGTCTGCAGTGATTTAGAAGACAGATATATCTTATCAAATATGCTTGTAGATCTAGGAAAGTCAAAGAACAGAATTTTAGGGCTAGCCAGGTAGCTCAGTTGGTTAGAGTGTGGTGTTATAACACCAAGGTCCAGGGCTCAGATCCCCATACTAGCCAGCTGCAGAAAAAAAAAAAAAGAGAGAGAACTTTAGCAGCATGAATTAGTTACTGTTGGTTGCCATTGACAAAGCACCACAAGAAGAAATGGGCTCAAAAGAGAACTGGCCACTTTGCAAGAAGGCATAAGGGATCTAGAGAGACTATAGAAACCAGTGGCCATTCAAGGTTGAAAGAAGCAACTGTTTCTCATCCTAACTGGTAATAAAATTAAGAACTGTTTGGAGTCACAAAATCCAGTTCGAACTTAGCCTTGTAAGTGGGGTGACCAGCCATCCTTGTTTGCCCAGGGCTGTGCCACTTTAAGCACTGAAAGTCCTGCATCCCATGAAGTCCCTTTTCTTGGTGAACAGGGACAGTTAGTCACCCTACTTGTAGGAAAGATGAAAACTATGATATGGCCATCACATCTGTTCTTTTTTTTTTTTTTTTTTTTTTTTAAAGATGACCGGTAAGGGGATCTTAACCCTTGACTTGGTGTTGGCAGCACCACGCTCAGCCAGTGAGCGAACCGGCCATCCGTATATGGGATCCAAACCCGGGGCCTTGGTGTTATCAGCACCGCACTCTCCCGAGTGAGCCACGGGCCGGCCCACATCTGTTCCTAATACCTCCAAGGGAATTCAATTGTTTTAGAGCAAAGACTTAGCTAAAGTTGTGGCACATCATAAACCACTGCAATTAAACTGCTTGGGGAAGAGACTTGAGGCGCAGCTCCCCAACTGGAAGTTCAAAAATATCCAAATTAGATAGTGATGAGAATGAGAATATATGTCAAACTTTGGAAATATGTCTAGAAAAGGGCAGCTAGTGGCTAGTGCCTGAAATCAGAGAAAAAATCAACTACATTTTTGAGAATACTACGCTAACAAAATACAAGTCATGTAACAAAGTGACCAGCCTACCATATGCCCAGAAAGTGAGAAGCTGTAAATACTTGGTAAATAGCATTAATGACCACCACAGTGCAATAAATAAAAGTGATGCCTATAGCAGTGGCTGCTAGAGCAGTGGCACTTTAAGAACACTCAGGAAGCAAAACTGGTTTAACAGGAGACATGTTCCGCTCTTTCCCTTTGGCAAAAGTAAAACAAATTCACAAACTGATGCACACACCCAGAGAGGAGTGCAAATAGATATATTACCATAGGCAGAGGAGTGAATATGTTTGTACATGGGGCAGGGAATGGAGGTGTGGTGGAAACAAGAAAAAAAAAAAAAACACCGTATTTTTGAGTAACGGCCAAGCTGCTTAGATCTGGGAGAGAGCAGAAATAATCATGTCAGTTGTGGATATTATACCAGCTGAGCTTGAAAACAATCACAATTAAGCAGTCATTTTGGTGAATAAGTAAAAGACATTGAAGTGTACATAAGAAAAAAGCCAAGACCACCTACACTGATAGTCCTCGTTCCTCCAGAGACTCAGGTGAGGGGCTGGAAGAGGTGATCATTTTTCTTCTTCAGAGATGTAGAGTCATGAAAGGACTGTAATTTTCTTGGCTGAGGCTTGGACAACTAATGGTCGATACAGGATAGACCCAAGTGCATCTGCCCCCAAATTCAAAGGTTTGTTGACATTATGTTTTAAACGTAGTGCTTTAAGTACTTTCTTGCTCCAAAGTTTTAAGATGTTAAACATAAAATCTAGGAATTAAGACCCTTCCCCACTACTAATATCAAGGGTAGAAGTCAACATGACACATAGTGGAAATATATATTCAACTTTATTGCATTAGAAAAGTTCATTTAAGCCACATGGTGGCCATAATGCCCATGTCCTGAGCAAGCTTTATCATCCCACCACCCTTCAGACCAATATACACACACATCCACACTACGTTACAGGAAGGACTTAAAAATATAAAACAATGAGAACTGGACACTGAATACTCCATCTTTCCCCCACTACAGCCAACCCACCACCTCTTCAATTGTTATCCAAACACAGGAGCTCTCACAGAAGAGAGGCTGAACACCAAATAAACTGACCATAAGACACCCAAGTTCAAAAGAACACTTGGCAGATGTTTAGGAAGGAGGGCTGAAAACATCACCACCAAATAAACTGACCATAAGACACCCAAGTTCAAAAGAACACTTGGCAGATGTTTAGGAAGGAGGGCTGAAAACATCACCATCTCCCAACAGCTGAAATTGCAGCACAAGTCCCCACCTGAGAGATGTCAGACCCACACTGCCGAGGACAGCAAAGCATATAGTAGACCCTAGGGAGAAGAGTGAGATCACTCCATTCCAAGCCACAGGCAACCCACCCACGGTTGTGTATTAAACAGGCTCTTTTTTACAGGGCAAAGAGCATTTAGTCAGCCAGACCCTTCAAGGCCTAGTAACAGTTAGTTCTCTGGTTAACACTGATGTTCTGAGCTTGCCTGCTCGGAAATGGGACACCTGGATGGACGTGCTTAGGTCAGTGTTCCAAGGTATGGCCAGAGTGGAAGGAGGTCTTATTGCACTCCTCTGGATGGGTGGTCTGGAAGGCCCTTGGGGGGCTCTGTGTTGGGTAGTTGATTTCTGGTGGTCCAGATGCTCCCAGGCGATGGGCTCTCCAGTAAGCCCTCCAGTGACTCCATCAGTCTAACGAAGATGGAGAGCAGGGTCAGCACCACACCTAAGAAGTAGAGGTTCAACATATGCTTCATGGCTGAAAGGATCCCACTCCTCTGCAGAGCAGTAGAGCTGCCTTCTGCTTCTTCTGGAGGGCCTCTGGATCCTAAGAAAAGACAGGAAAGGATTATTAATCTGCAGCCTTTTGGGATATATATGTGTATAGCCCTGACCTTCCTCTTTTCCCATGCACTAGTGGATGTTCTTCCACAGCAGAATCTCCAAGTATATTTACACTGAAAACCCATGGCTACGGAGCCATTTGCTTCCTGGGCTAATTCAAGAGCACTTCTTAAAATTTTTACTTTTCTCGAAGACTTTGTTCCTGCAGGGTGCAATGCACAATCCCTGTGCTCCAGTCTAGGTACCAGTAACCTTCCTGACTGAAGTACAGGCAGAGTACTTTTGTAGCGGGGAGAGGGGGTAATATAAGAACTGTCCTTCAGAAAGCAACCTGCCTAGAAGGCTCGGCAGCATCACAATCAGATTCGTCTCAACTATAAACTTTTAAACTGTCAAAGTATAACTCTTTGAGAGTCAAATCTGTCAAGTTCACTTATTCAACAAACATATCCTTAACACTCACAATGTGTTAGGCACCCTGGAAGGTACTAGGGCTACATGCTAAACCGTGTAGACATGAACCCTGCCCCCGTGGGACAGTTACCACACAACACGCTAAGTGCTGTGATAGAAAAGAGATGTTAAGGGTGCTTTGGGAGGCCATGGCGGGGACGCCTAACCAGCAATGGCGAGCATGGAGTGGGCCACGCGGATCCTAGTTAGGGCCACCCCAGGGGAAAACAGGGCTGGGCGGCCCACTGCGGTTTCCGAGTACGGGCGAGGGCGACAAGGGAGGTTCCGGGAGGCGCAGTCCCACCCCGGGAACGCGAGGCGGCCTGCTGGGCACGCAGCCCGGGAGACAGAGGCGGGGAGCTGGGGAAGCCCACAGGACCGCTCACCTCGAGGGAGAAGAGCAAGGAGTGGCCCGCTGGCTGTGGCAGCACGTCGTGCAGGAGTCGGAAGGAAAGTCGGACAACGAGCAGCGCCAGACCTCAACGCGCAAAGCTCTAGGACGACCACGGCTCGCCCCGCAGGAGGCCGCGCAGCTTGTAGCCGTGGCTCCGCCCCTTGTAGCCGTGGCTCCGCCCCCCGGGGCGGGCGCACGCGCGCTGGTGGCCGCACGCACACGCCGGGGCGCACGTCCGCCGCCGCGCCCCCGAGGCTAGGGCGGTCTTCGGTGGGGGCTGAAAGTGGCTGGTTGCGGGTCGAGCTGTTTCTCAAAGTACACCCGAGAGGTTCTGAGTCATTGCGGTCCGGAGTGGGACTAGGCGTGTGTATTACACTCGACTGCCTTCTCCTGTGAGAAGCTTTTGAAGGATGTTTTGAAGCAAATTTACCCCCTTACCAACTCGGCGGAACACCTGAGGTGACCCCGATCCGAGGGCCCCCGTACCGGATGAAGTCCTGGCATCGGAGGTTGGGTTCTTCACCAGAGATATCAACAAAGTACAAATTTCCACAGGGCGTCAGACCCCCATCCTCCCCCACCCCCTTGTTTTCTCTATTTTAGGGACTGAGAGGGACTTTGTTTCCCTTTAAAGGTACCAAGATTCCAGACACCACCCTCCGCCCTCCATTCCGAATCCTGAGGTTTAATTTGCCATTGATATTTATGGAATGGTGAGGCCTTTTTGCATCATGTTAAGTAAGTTCTGCTCTCTGTGAGAGTTTGTCATGCTATTGAAGAAAATGTAAAATGCTTCTGCCCCCGGTGTGGGCTCCTAACTGCATAGGGCAAGGCCCTTTGTATTCGGCGGGCCTCAGTTTCCCCATCTAAAATGTGGGCGTTGGCCACTAGATGCTTTTTAAGGGTGCTTTCCCCTTGATCTAAAGAGCTAGGAGGTCACAGTCCAGCTTTATGCCCAGATTTGGGGGCTGGGCTGCCTTACTAAGCACCACCCATCCTCCCCAAGCAAGGCAGTATAGACGTTCTGTCGTGAGAGCACGCAATGGACGATCTCAGAAAAGAGTCCTGGGGCACACACTGCGACTGGGGAGGACCTCTGAGAAGGCTGTCGGTGGCCTCAGTGCCTTCCTCCTGGGAAGTGGGCCAAGGCTGGGGGCAGGATGACGCAAGGCAGGTTCACGGAGTTCCAGAGCTAGCGGTTCCGTTGTCCAGGTCAAGTGCTCGGGCTGGATGGGAGAGAAGCCGGGAGTTCCTATAGCTCTGCGGCTGTGCTGAAAAGGGACTGAACGGATGAGAAGGGAGGAGCCAAATCCCCGCCGCGGCCTTTCCCCTACTTTCCGGACTGTCTGTGGTCTGTCGGGAAAGAGTGGGTGGGAAGGCCAGGAAAGGAGAAAGTTGGGGATGGAGACGTGCTGGCAGGCAGACATTTAGAAACCGATTTGCTCATCCCGCAGCAATTTTTTGGTCCTTCATTATACCGAAGTTTCGTCTGATTTTGTGCTTGACTTTGTGACCCTTCTCTCGCACTGTTACTAGGATAGGTCTCAAGCTCTGAGGCCAGGTGTCCCAAACACCACCACTTGCTAGTTGGGGGCCTTGGACAAATCCTTTAACCTTCCTGTATTTTGGTTTCCTCAGCTGTTATATGGGATAATAACAGTCTTTACCTGGAAATTAAGAGTTAATCCATATAAAGCACTTAGAACAGTGCCTGGAACATAGAAAACATTCCATAAATGTTAGCATTATCTGTATTATGAACTACAAAACTCCCAGGGAGGGTCTTTGCTCATTGGTAGCCTATGCTCAGTGAATGAGTGCAGGAATTCCACAATAACCTTTTGGGCTTTACTTCTTGTGAGCTCCATATTTATATTTCACACAGCTGAAGAAGGGGATGGGCACCTCTCCAACAATTCTTTCTCTCCCATATTCACTGCCACTGCCTAAAGGTCATGTCAGATGGTGATAACCAGGGTTTGGGTGAGTATAGCTGTGTTTTTCCGTCTATCAACTACAAACATTACTGGCCATCATCTCTGGGTAGGTGCTGGGCCTACCTATATCAAGGTTTTAGTCCTGTTTCCACCACCTTGGCCAAGTTAAGTAACCCTTTGAGCCTTAATTTCCTTATCTGTAAAATGAGGAAAATAACATATAAAACAGAGGGATATTGTGAGAATTAGAAATAATGCATGTAAAGTGTGTGCAATATAGTAGATGATCAATAAATAGTGGGTATTATTTTACTAAAAAGTCTAAAGCTAGGTTCTTGTCCCAAATAAGCTTGTCACCTGGTTAGGCAAACAAGACTTAAAAAAGATAACTAGCCAGCCAAGGCAGTGTCAGTTAGTGGTTAGAAATCAGTTGAACTTGAGTTCAACTCGAATTCTGCTGTGCAATTTGCTATCTATTGTCCTTGGGCTCTGCGTGCCTCAGCTTCTTCTTTTATAAAATGGAAATAATAATAGTTCTTACCTACTAAGATGGTTATGAAGATTAAATTAAATAATGGATGTAAAGTACTTAGTGTATATTAAGGGCAAAATAAGTGGTGGTATTAATCTAATTAGCTCCTGAGGTAGACTGTGATAAATTTACTAAAGTGCTTGGGAGCCCAGAAATGGAGGAAGAGAGAGAACTGAGTAGTAGAGAAATACAAAGTAAGAACATAACTAGGGTGGAAATGCTTTGCTTGGGGAGCTGGAATTTTAACATTCACTATTGTTATATATTGAAGGAAAGAAAAAAGTGGAGACAAAATAAGCATTCATCAAGTAACTAACATGTGCCAACCATTTCACTAAATCCCTTACATGTGTTATTTAACTTAAATCTCATAACACTGTGAGATAGATATTATTACCTCCCTTCTTTATTTGTTAACCATGCTTTTTCCACGAAAGGAAGAAGAGACCTCTCTGCACCTAGTCTTTTACTCATCCTTCAAATCTCAATTCAAACATATTTCCTCTAGGAACCCTTTGCTGACCTTCAGGCCCTTGTTACAGACTCCAATAGCATGATATACATTCCTTCCCAATGTGTTACTTTACCCTTAGTTGTGTTACTGTCTGCTTCCCTTCGAAAGCCTGAAGATGTCAATGAAAGGAGTGTCTGGTCTGATTTGGTTTTCATCCCATGCCCAGAACCTAGCACCACATAGTAAGCTATCAATAAATATTTGTTGATTGAAGGAATAAATGAATGAATGATTATCTTATCCATCATCTTCAGTGTGTACCCCTTGTTCTACCAAGATAGGGTAGACAGAACCCCAAGACAAACCCTTTTCAGGTTCTGCCATGGCCTTGGGAACTGCAAACCAAGGAAAGTTCTTTATGGGCTGCCCTTGCTCCAAAGCACCTAAAAAGAAGTAATTCTAAAGTCTGCACACACAGGAATACCACACTAAGAATACAATATTTTTAGAAATATGGTACTACAATCTAGTGTCCATTTATAGAACATGTCCCCACATTCTAACCAACTGAGCTAACCGGGCAGCCCCACATGTCCCTGCATTGGTGAATATATATTGGTACACTCCGTATGGAAATCAATTTGGTGATATCCATAAAAATAAAAGCATGCACATGCCCTTTAACCCAGAATTTCACTTCTAGTCTGTCCTTACAGACAAATGTCTACATGTGGAGAATGGAGTATGTAGAGGTAGTCATTGAAGCATTGTTTGTAATAGCAAAAGACTGGACGAAACATAACAGCTCATCAATAGGGGATTGGTTAAATAAATTATGGTACATCCATACAGTGAATTACCATAAAGCCAGCAAAAATGAATAATCAGTTCTGTACATACCAATATGATCTCAACAATATGTTGTTAAATGAGAAAAGTTAAGTGTATCATGTGTGTAGTATGCTACAATTTGTGTCAAAGCAAATACACAAAATAGAATGTACACAATGAGATACCACCTTGCACCCACTAAAGGCTCTAATTCAAACAACATCACACACACACAAAAAGAAAAACAAACAACAACACAAAAAATAACAAGTGTTTGTGAGGATGTGGAGGAAATGAAGCCCTTATATACTGCTATTGGGAATGTAAAATAGTGCAGCCTCTATGGAAAACAGTTGGGCAGTTGCTGTGGGTTGATTGAATTGTGTCCCCCAAAATCCGTATATTGGAAGCTTAATTCCCACTGTAATTATTGAGGGTGGGAAATCCTATTAAGGTAATTGAAAGGTGGGTCCTTGAAGAAGTTATTAGATTGTAGGACTGTGCCTTAGTGAATGGATTAATAATGGTGGTCCGGGACATGGTTCTGCGGGCTTTAAAAGGAGAGTGCATGAGGAACTCTCTCGCTGCTCTACCATTTTTTGCCATGTGAGACCCCTGGGTCACTGTTGCCACCACCAAGACCTTCACCAAATGTGTTCCCTGGTTTTTGGACTTCCCAGTTTCCTAAACTGTAAGCAATAAATTTCGTTTTCTTTATGAATTACCCAGTTCCAGATATTTTGTTATAAGCAACAGAAACAGACTAACATAACAGTTCCTCAAAAAGTTGACATAGAGTTACTATAACATAGTAAGCTCTGTGTTACTAAAAGTAGTTACTTTTAGTTAACTAAAAGTTAAACATAAAATTAACAGTTCCTCAGAAAGTGAAACATAGAGTTAAACTAGAGTTCCAAAATGACAGTTCCTCAAAACGTTAAACATAGAAATTCCACTCCTAAGAGAACTGAAAATATATGTTCACACAAAAACTTGTACATGAATGTTCAAAGCAGCATTATTCATAATAGCCAAAAAGTGGAAACAACCCAAGTGTCCATCAACTGATGAATGGATAAGCAAAATGTGGTAAGATGAAATATTATTCAGCCATTAAAAAATTAAGTACTAATATATGCTACAATATGGATGAACCTTGAAAACATTATACTAAATGAAAGCGGTCAGACACAAAAGGGCAAGATTGTATGATTCCATTTGTATGAAATGTCCACAGTAGGCAAATCCATAGAGACAGAAAGTAGGTTAGTGGTTGCCAGGAGCCAGGGCTTGGGAGAATAGAGAATGACCGCTAATGGGTACAGGGTTTCATTTTAGGATGATGAAATGTGCTGAAATTAGTAATGATAGTTGTGCAAATCTGTAAATATACTTGAAACCATTGAATTGTACACTTTAAAATGGTGAATTTTGGTATGTGAATTATATCTGAATAAAGCCAATTTTTTTTAAAAGGGGACAATTAAAGACATTTTCAGATGACAAACAAAAACAGGGAGTTAACCACCATCGGCCCTCACTAAGGAAACTTCTGAAGTATTTACCTAAGAAAGAAGGAAACTGAACCCAAAAGGAAATAGTAAGATGCAAGAAGAGATGGTGAGTAAATATTTAGAAAACGTGGGTATATGTAAACAACTTATGACCACTCAAAAGTATTTTTAATCATAATGATTAATTTGGGCAAGTAAAAATAGCGAGATAAACTAAAAAAATTAGTAAACATTTAAGAAAGAGCAGTGAACAGAGATAAAGTTGAACAAGTCTTTTTGTTTGGGAGGAAAGTAGATATTGATTAATTTTAGACTTTTTAGGTCTTCATATTAAAAGGTTAAGGGTAGCTCTTCCTCTTCCTTCCCTTCCTGAACAATTCAGTCTTCAAGCCATTTGGAGGAAGAGCAAGGTGCCTGCAATGAAGAGAAGGACTGGTGGCCCAGAGTGGAATGTCTCTTGTATTCCCTGCTGTATCCTGAGTGTCTGAAACAAGTTCAATAAATATTTGCTGAATGAATGAATGGCTTGCTCTCTCATTCCTTGTGGACCCTGATCAAATGTCATTTGTCAGGGAGGCCTTCCTGATCATCCTACGTACAGCAACACTCCCCACCCTCACTCTGCTTCAGTTTTTCTTCATGGGACTCAACACCACCATACCTATTTTATATTCATTTGTTGATTATATAGCTACCCCCATTAGAATTTAGCTCATTGAGAACAGGGACTTGGATTATTTCATCGATTAATATGTACCTAAACCCAGAACAGTGCCTGGCACATAGTAGGTGCTCAACAAATATTTACTGAATGAATAATTTTTGTGTGTCAGATGTTTCATAAATTTTTGTTGGAAAGAACAGAACAGCAGCTGAATAACTAGTTCTATTTATTGGTATTTGTTGTGCAAGAACATTTTCTCTGGGTGATAGGATGATGAACTTTTTTCTTTTTTTACCAGATTTTCTCTCATGTGCATCTATTATTTATACAATCAGAGAAAAATTAAAATTTCCTAACATGTCAGTTTACTGCTTGAGCCACTTTGTGATAACAGATATGCAACAAGGGAAAACAAGTGAGTTTGGATAGGGAAATTGGGTCAAGAGTTTAGGGCTGGCACCTCTACCCTAGGCACAGATGTCCAGACATTTCTACTGCCAGCTGGCTAACTCTGTGGCTCTGCTCCAGATGGGCTAGTGGAGGTCAGGGGGCTGTCCTGCTGACTCTTGTCTCGGCCAAGAAGGACAGAAACTGCTGTTGGGATAGAAGGTAAACAGGGGAAGAGGACACCAGCCTTTGAGGAAGTCCCCACCCTTTTTTCCTTTTCCCAAGTGACCCTTCTTGCCTTGACTATAGCTAGAAGACCAGAGAGAAGGCCATCCAGTCAGAATTGCTCCCCTCCCCTCAATGATGGTGGCCCAGTTGCTCCCAAGCCCTGCTCCTACAAACCCCTCTGTCCCTCATCTGACAGATCCTGAAAGGCAGCTAAAACTACTTGTTACTTGGCCTCCCAGATATTCCATTCGGCCCTGGAAACCTCCCCATCTCCCTAGCTCCCTAGCTCTGGTTCTTCTGCATGTATTACTCAATGTCATAGCATTCAATGTTTATGCCTCTGAACTGGTAAGCGTGTTTTGTCTAGAGAACCTCTTGTACTGTTCTTAAATATTATCACTAACATCTTATTCACTTATCTCCTCTGTTAGATTGTATTACTTTAAAAAGGTTATTTTAAGATTTAAAAATATTTTTTCTCCTTAGTCTGTGCCTTTTACAAACCAGATGCTCAGTGGTTATTTATTGATCAGCATCTTTATTACTCAAAAGCACTAAAGGTCAGTAGATCTCTGCTGAGCTAACTAAACCCTTTAGCTTGACTGAAACTGCCCATTCCACCTACATCACCAAATTCAGGCTCAGCCACTACCCAGCCTGGAGTATTAGGCAGATCTCTTCCCTTCTCCAGCCTCAGTATCTTCGTTGTGAAAACAAACAGACTGAGCTCAATAATGGCTCTAACATCCCTTCTAGCCGATTAGATTCTACAACTAAGTGCTTTTACAGAGTCCTTGCAGCCTCTCTTCCTCAGGCTTCTGGAATAAATTCATCGATATCCCCTGCCTCTTCTCTATCTGGGAGAAGTCGAGGAGAAGGAAAAATAGAGGATTGTGGAGAATCTCCTTTCCTAACAAAGAAAATGGGCAGCTTAGGGACTTGCTCAAAAAGAGGGCTCTACCCAAAATAATGAACTTGGTGAATCATGGGATGTGTACAGCCCAGGGGCTCTGAGTGGGGAAATTAGGACAGGTGTGTATACAGAAGGGCAGGTGTGTGAACACCAGAAAACTTTGCACCTGGCAGTGGCTCCGGGCCTGCTGATGTTCTCATTGTCTGTGTGACTCTGGTGCCCCAGAGTGCCTGGGCCTGAGTGTGTGGTTTTCACAGCCTCCTGGTGCAGGTCTGTGAGTCAGGGTCATGTGATTGTTGATAGTTTTGTGCACCTAAGAATGTGTGCTGGCCTCATCACTGCAGGAAGTTCAGGTTCTTTGGTTGGGTTAGTGAATCACCCAGGAAACAGTGGACATGGGGTGTCTGAGCTACCCTACCTTTTTTTTTTTTGGCAGCTGGCCGATATGGGGATCCAAACCTCTGACCCTGGTGTTATAAGGCTGTGTCTAACCAACTGAGCTAAACGGCTAGCCTCCCCTACTTTTTCCAAGCCAAAAAAGGAGGAAAGTCTGCCCCCTCAAAGGCCAGCATACCTGAATAGCCCCTTCCCACAAAGGAGGTGCACTGTGAAAAGTCACCCTTGCCTCCTGAGGATGAGACTTCATTTATGAGGCCCCTCGATGGAGGGCATAAAGTCAAGTCATTCAATGATATGGGAACAGGGCAGGGGCCAGTAACTAAGTGCAGTAACCAATTCTGCAGTTGCTGAGCCCAAGTTGCATCACCTGGTTGACCAAGGAAAAGACATTTTCATGTGGCAGAAAGAGAAGGACTTTCTCAAGACTGAGAAGTTGTTGCTGTCATCAGAGACCAGGTTTCAACTTACCCTGCTCCTGGGGCTGGGCCACACTGACCTGTCAGGGCAGCACAGAGAGTTGGACCTGCTCAGGAGAGGACATTGCCCTCCTTTGACTCTCTCAAGCTCTCTCCCCAGGACTGCTATCCATCTGCAGAGTCAGATTTCCTTCCTAAAGGGTGGGCTTACTCTCTATCCCCTTCCCAGTAAAACCACATTCTTGCTTCCAAAGCAGGGAGCTTACCTGTGTGTATTTCCTGATTTTTCTGGCCCCTTTCCCCAACTTGGGACATCTGATCATCCTGTCAGGCCATGCAGCAATCCGTCTTCTGCCCTCCTGCTCATCTGAAAAAGGCTTAGCTCAGCTCTGCAGCTGAGCTCTGCATTTTCTAACTAAGTCCCTCTTCACGTACCTGAGGTCCACTTGTCCTCATGCAGTCCCCAGTGCTCTCTTGGAAAATTAATGTGCTAACTTCCATGAGAGGCATCTCTCCAGAAGCCCCCACCCAACCATTCATTCACTCGGGATTTATTTAACATTGTAAATTTTCATTTAAAAATGTCATGTTTTTCTATCAATTTTCCAAGTTTTTGATGTATTAAGGAGTTGAGTCCCTTGCTATTGTATTTATGAAAACATTTCCCTGCCTTTTTTGCTTCTAATTTTGTTTATGAGTACAGTCATTTATTCAACAATTAATTATTAACTGCCAATTATGAAAATGCACTGGGTGAGGCATTTTGGAGATGGAACTACTTGGTTTTAGGATTCTTCTTCCATCTTACCCCCTAGTTATTTAACTTTCAGTTCTAGAAATTTGATTGTATTGTCATACCCTTAGGTGATAAGGCTCTGGGTCTTATTACTTAAATTATTTAAATTGGGTTCATTCCCTGTACTGGCCAGCTGCCAAAAAACCTGCAAGAAAGAAAAACGAAAAAAACCCAACCAAACCAAAAAAATCACTTTAATTTATATATGATGCACTTATATATAATAAAATTTTTAAAATTAATAAAAATATATTACATAATACATATAAATATTATAAGAACTCACTTAAAATTAGTAAAACTCACACCAAATTGACATACAAACGCTTATTAATTTCTATTAAGTTACAGTGAGAGGGCTGGCTGGTTAGTTGGTTAGAGTGTGGTGTTACAACACCAGGGTCAATGGTTTGGATCTCCATACCAGCCAGCCATCAAAAAAAAAAAAAAAAGAAAGAAAAAAATTATAATGAGAAATAAATCTGCTAGGACCTGTGCTGTTGGTCAGTGAGTGTTTTCTTTCCTCTGTACAAAAGTCTACTTGGGGATCCAAAAGACAACAGAAGGTAGCTAGGGGTGGCAGAATCAGAAATGGGGCCACTGGTGAGGGGATCGTGGATGTAAGTATCACCAAGCTCCACCAGCTTGCTGTCCTTACTGTCCCTTCAAGGAGATACACACCATGAGGACTGGGTTTCTTGCTTTGGCATTTCAGAGTATCTTGATTAAGAGCAGCAGCTTCCAGGACAAACCACGGGTCTGGGTTGAAACCCAGCGCCACACTTACTGACTGTGACTTTGGATAGTTACTACCCTTCCTGAGGCTGTTTTTTCTTCAGTTTTCTCTCAATGTAGATGACCATGCCCACCCCATAACACTGTTCTGAAGAGGAAATGAGATTATATAGGCAAAGCATTTAGCATTGTGTTTGACATTGAAGTGCTCAACAAATGTTAGTTATATTTTATTATTATAATTACCCCTATTATTATTATTATTTGGATATTATACAAATAATATACCGGATGCTGGGGATGCAGCAATGAATAAGACAGGATCTCTGCTGCCTGCCCAGGGATCTAATATCCTGATTCAACTCCACACACCTTCACTGGATCAAATGAGACTAAGTTTCCCAGCGCCAAACTCCTTGATTACACACATGGCCTTGTTGTATATCATCTTGCACTGCCTTTTTGAGAAAAGTCACTTTAAACAGAGGAAAATCTTAGACTATAAATTCTTTGAGAGCAAAAATTTTGTTTAATTTGTGTTTCACTGAAGAACACAACAATACATGTTTAGAAAATTAAAGAGTCATAATAACCCCTTATATATGTAGAGGGCTGTCAGTTGTCAAAGTGCATTCATACTCATTTCATCCTGGGCAGATGGCATTTTTAAAAAAATGATTCAATAGAGAAGTATCAATAGAACAACTTTGGAAATTGTGATACCTAGAAGATTCTACAAAAACAGTATTCAATAAGACATCCCTGCAGTGGATTGAATGGCCCCCCAAAGTCATTGAAGCTTAATTCCCCACTGTAACTGTTGAAGGTAGGAAATCCTATTGTGGTAGTTGAAAGCTGTGGCCATGGAGAGGTCATTAGATTGTGAGGACTATAGCTTGTGAATGGATTGATCCATTCTCGGAATAATGGGAGTGGTTCTGGTGGCTTTAAAAGGAGAGCCCATGACAAGCTCTCTCTCTCTGCTCTACCATCCACCATGTGACACCCTGCCTTGCTGTAAAGCCACCACCAGAGAAGACCCTCACCAGATGTGTTCCCTGGACTTTGGACTTCTCAGTCTCCAAAACTGTAAGCAATAAATTTAATTTTCTTACAAATTACCCAGTTCCAGTTATTTTGTTATAAGCAACAGAAACGGACTAATACAGAAAATTGGTACCAGAGAAGTGGGGTGTCAAGTATTTGTTAACATATAACAAATACTTTTGTTAACATATAACAAATACTTTTGTTAACATATAACAAATACTTGAAAATGTGGAAGTAGCTTTCGGAGAGGGTGTTGAGCAGAGGCTGGAAGAACTTGGAGGCATAGGCTAGGAAAAGCCAAGATGCTGGTGAGGAAAGTTTGGAATGTCTTAGAGACTGGTTAAATGGTGGTGACCAGAATGCTGATAGAAATATGGACTGTAAAGGCCATTCTAAGGAGGTCTCAGATAGAAATAAGGAATTTGTTGGGAACTGGGGTAAAGATCACCCTTGCTATGAACTGGAAAGAAATGTGGCTGCATTCTGTTCATGCCCAAAAGTTTTATGGAATGTGGAACTTAAAGGTGCTCACCCTGGGTATTTGGCAGAAGAAATTTCTAAGCAGCAAAACATTCAGGAAGCTGCACAGCTACTTGTAACAGCCTTTGCTGAGTTATGGAGGCAAAGGCATGACATAAAGGTAGAATTTAAAAGGAAAGCAGAGTGTAAGGATTTGGCAAATTTGCAGCCTGGCCATGTGGTAGAGAAGCAGAGAGCATTTTCAGGAGAAAAATGCAATGGTGCAGCCCAGCAACTGTTTACTAAGGAGATTTGTACAAAAGAGATTATCAAGAGAAGGGAAAAAAAGCCCTGAAGGCATTGCAGAAGTCTCTGGGACCAGCCCTTCTTTTACAGGCCCAGAGGCCTAAGGAGACAGAATGGTTTGGGGAATAGGCCTGAGGCACCCTCCATGGGCTAACTGCCCAAGGCCACCTTGGTAATCTGCTTCTGGCAAACCCTGGCAGTTTTGGCTGTTCCAGCTATGGCTAAATTGGCCCCAGATATGGCTGGACCTGCAGCTTTGGAAGACACAAGCCAGAAGCCTTGGTGATGTCCATGTGGTTTTACGTCTGTAGGCTCACAGAATGCCAGAGCTGTAGAGACTTAGGAGCCTCCACCCTAATTTCGAAGTATGTGTAGAAAAGCCTGGGGGCCCAGGAAGAGATCTGCTATAGGGGCAGAGTCACCTCATAGAGCCTTTGTTAGATCAATACCGAGGGGAAATGTGGGGTCTGAGTTGCAGTAGAGAAACCCTACCAAGGCCATGTCCAGTGGAGCCATGAGAGCAGGACCGCCATGGAAACCCCAGACTTGCAGAGCTACCAGCATGCAATGCCAGCCTGCAAAAGCTAAAGCATTACCTGAGACCAGGAAAGCCATAAAAGCTGTGCTGTCCAAGGACTTGGGGACCCAACCCCTGAGCCAGCATGCAGAAGAGATCAAATATGGAGTCAAGGTACATGCTTTGCCAGCTTTGAGATTTGATGCCTGCCCTGCTGGGTTTCAGACTTGGTTAGGACCTGTTATCCCTTTCTTTTGGCTTGTTTCTCCCTTTTGGAACAAAAATATGCTCCCTATGTTTGTCCCACTATTGTATCTTGGAAGTAGATAACTTGTTTTGATTTCACAGATGGGACTTTGGACTTCGGACCTCTGAGATGAAACAAGTTAAGACTTTGGGGACAAAATGAATGTATTTGCATGTGAAAAGGACGAGTTTAGGGGGGCCAGGGGCAGAATGCAGTGGATTGAATGGCTCTCCAAGTCATTGAAGCTTAATCCCCACTATAACTGTTGAGGGTGGGAAATTCTACTGTGGTAGTTGAAAGGTGGAGCCTTGGAGAGGTGATTAGATTGTGAGGACTGTACCCTTGTGAATGGATTGATCCATTCTTATCCATTATTAGAATAATAGGAATGGTTCTGGCAGCTTTAAAAAGAGAGTGATGGATCCCCTTACTGGCTAACCACAAAAAAAAAAAAAAAAGAAAGAAAAAGAAGAGAGAGAATGAATGAGGAGGTTGCTTTCTCTCTCTGCTCTCCTGCTGCCCTGTGAGATCCCTGTGTCAGTGTCACCACCAACAAGGCCTTCACCAGATGTGTTTCCCTGGACTTTGGACTTTCCAGCCTCCAAAACTGTAAACAATAAATATTGTTTTCTTACAAATCACCCAGTTCCAAGTATTTTCTTATAAGCAACAGAAACAGACTAATACAATTTTTAAAAAATTACATAATAGAGAAGAATCAATAGAACAACCTTAGAAGTTGTGACACCTAGAAGATTGTACAAAAACAGCATTCAACTAGACATCCCTTTTGTTTAACTTTTTATTATGGAGAATTTAGGTCATACACAAAAGAAGACAGAGGAGCAGAATAACGTCCATGTATTTAATCCTCAGCCCCCAACAATCCTTAATACATGGCCAATCCTGCCCCATCCACACACCCATGCACTTTCTCCCTCCTGTATTCCTTGAAGCACATCTCATACAGCCTGTCAATTCACCTGTGCATACTCCACATACATCTCTAAAAGTTGAAGTCTCATTTTTAGCAAAGCTATACCATTATACATCTCAAATGTCAATAGCAGCTGGCCAGTTAGCTCAGTTGGTTAGAGTGCAGCCTTACAACACCAAGGTCCCAGGTTTGGGTCCCTGTACTGGCCAGCTGCCAAAAATAAAAAAAATCAAACAAGGAAAATAAAATATCAAGAGTGATTCTTAATATCATTAAAAAGTGTTCAAATTTCCACTTGTTTCATAAAAAGACACTATTTTAATATCTGTAAGAGTTTTGTGGTCTTAAGAGAAAGGAAATATAAGTAAGAATAAAGAATTCAGGTGAATTGCAACCTCTTTAAAATCAAATTAATTCTCCTTCATAGTCATTTAGAATGTTATACTGTTTACTGCTGTAAACAAAGCTGCAGTGACTATCTTTATACTTACATCTTTGCACTCTTGTCTGATTAGTTTCTGAAGATTAATGCCTGAGAGTAAAAACTAGAGAGCGTGCCCTTTTTAAGCTCTTGTTACATATTGTCAAATAGCCCTCCCATTCACACCATATGAAAGTGCCCATTTTCCAGTCTTCCATGCACAGACGGGACAAATTAATACTGTGTCTATTTGTAATGAGGAGATGGAGTGGGGGCACTGGATCAGGATGGGCCCTAATCCAACATGACTAGTGAGCTTATAAGAGGAAAATTTGAACACAGACAGACAGAAGGAAGATGATCATGTGAAGATGGAGGAGAGATTGGAGTTAGGCTGCCACAAGCCAAAGAACGTGTGGGGCTACCAGAAGCTGAAAGGAGCAAGGAAGGATCCTCCCCCAGAGAGGTTTTAAATAACCAAGTTTGTGGTGCTTTATGATGGCAGCCCTAGAAAACTAATTCAGATTGAGTGGAGTGGTATGTAGAATAGGGGAGAAAAACGATTTTGACACAAATTGGCACCATTTACATATTTGCAGGAATATTTCAGATTAGCTCATTTTATTTTAGAACAGCAGAAGACTATGTTGGATCATGGGGAAGGGGATGGGAACAAGGCAGGTGGGGTGGGAGCAGGTGGATAATCCTATAGGACACTATCTACCACAAGGGTGGGTGTCCTTTAGGCTTCTAGGGGTTGAGTATACCTGAGGCCAGATGAGGGGTGAGCTAGGAGCAGAGGTCCAACGAAACAGAAGAAACAAAACCTTAGAAGAGAAGCTTTCCAGGGCTGGCCCGTGGCTCACTTGGGAGAGCGTGGTGCTAACAACACCAAGTCAAGGGTTAAGATCCCCTTACCAGTCATCTTTAAAAAAAAAGAAGAGAAGCTTTCCCATCAGTATCACCTAAAGAGTAACTTTGGGGACTGGCCACACTCCTGGGTTGCCCCAAAGGCAAAGTTTGCTATTTTTCTCACACCAAGGACTCCTTTAAATTAGACTTCATCCATGAATCCACATTTTGATTTTGTCCCTCCCCCAAATTTTTACCAACCAGAGATTTAAATTAACATGCGAGTGGGGGCTAGCCAGTGGCTCACTCAGGAGAGTGTGGTGCGATAACACCAAGGCCCCGGGTCAGATCCCTACATAGGCATGGCCGATTAGCTCACTGGGTGAGCATGGTGCTGACAACACCAAGTCAAGGGTTAAGATCCCCTTACTGATCATCTTTATAAAAATAAATAAATAAACATGTGAGAGCTAATATATATTCATTCATTCACTTCTACATTTACTGTGTGCTGGGTTTGTGCTACTAGGTGATGATAAAACCTGAAGGCAGTGTCTTCTTTATTCTAAGCAACCTAAACTTAATTTAAACGATGAAATGGTGGGGGACAGATTCTGATTTCTCCTAGCTGTTCCCCTAATCCCAGTCAGAACATGTCTTGGCTGGGGGAAGGAGAAACTAGCAAAAGAAAATCTGCTTGACCAAGCAGGATTGGCTAAATTCCTAGGGGTAACACATTCAGTTAATAGTAAGATAAGAGAAGAGTTGATTAAACATACACTTCCTTAGGCTAAGACCTGATCTGAAAGGTCAGGATGTTTGTTTGTTAAAGCAAGGCCTTAGGGCTTAAGATAACATCTGTAACCCCTTTCCTCGAATTGTCTTCGCAGATGACAAAGAACTACAAGCCTGCTTTGAAGTCTAAACACTTCCAGATTCAAAGGAGCCAAGGAGTACCTCAGTCAGGATACCAGAAATAACAGCATTCAATTAGCCATCCCCTTTGTTTAACTTTTTATTATAGAGAATTTAGATCATACACAAAAGTAGACAGAGAAGCAGAATAACCTCCATGTATCTAACCCTCAGCCCCCAACAATCCTTAACGTGGACCTCACCGTTGACCAGTCGGATTCCCACATGACTTCTTGGGACCCCACCTATGCCTTTGCTCTACAGATGCTTGTGATTTTAGGTGGTCAAGGAGCACAAGGTCTTTAAGCTCCTTTGGCGGGCCATCGTGCTCCTTTGAATGGCCATCCAAATAAATGCTAACCTTTAACACTGCAAACTTTGGCATAAAAGAATTCTTAGATATTTGGGCAGCCGATGATGGACCTCTCTTGGTTCAGTAACAATAATTCCAGTCAAAATTAAGTCACTTGACTTTTCAGTTAGTCTAGGGAGGGACTAACTGTGAGGAAGCATATGGGTTACATCAGGCTTTTCGAAGTACTGAAAATAGCCCTAATAAATAGTCCCGGGACATTCTGAGTGTGGAGAAGACTGATGGAAAAAATGTATATACACATGCATACTTTCTACGATATTTTCTAAGTTTATTCAGAAAAAAATATTAATTTAATTCTGCAAGAAAATGATTTAACAGACGGGTAACTTTATTTTTTTCATGCTTACTTGTGTTTTTGAAAATGAAGAAGTTAGAGCTTTATAACTATAATATTAAAGATCATATGTAACCTACAGAAATCTACCTAATTATGTGAAAGAAACAAAACTTTTGAAGAAGCACCTCTCTTTCATGTACTAAAATAACACTGAGATTAAAAAAAAAAAAAAGATTGTATAGCTCAAAGCTAAAGTGAAGGCAAAAAAAAAAAAACTTTATGAAGAATAGGTTACAAAAAATACAGCATTTGGTGCTGGAAGTTGTGACTAGGTGGTGGAAACTGCTTTCCCTTAATTTGCATATTTATAATCAAGCATGGATTGTGCACGACCGACCAGGATTGTGAAAGCGTTCTTCTGTTTGTATTTTTTTAAAGAGAGCTTCTTTAGTTTATTAGATTATAACCTGTTCCCTTTTGTTTTGTAAATAAATGTGCCCCCAAGTTGTTAATGTTACATTAAAAAGGAGGGTCTTTCAAAAAATTAGTTTTTAAAAAACAGAGGTGTTCTGACCTGCAACTTGATTGGGAAGCCCCGGGTAACATAGGTCCTGTCGTGGCCTTTCCTTGACGTGATTCCTTCGTATCAACTTTAACTAGGTGATTTTTTGAAGGGTGTAACCTAACTTCAACTATTTGTTGGTATGTGCAATACTGTGTGTATAAAAAATAGAAAAAAGGAAGAGGCATAAATCTTTATTGCAGATTTATTTTCATTGAAAACTTTAGACATTGTGATTCACTGAAATCATTTTTCTGCTGTCAAATATGTATCTTTTCTTCATGCTGGTATTTTTTCAATAGTAATGTAGCCTTTGTACGGAGACAAATTTTCATTGTTATTTTTAGAAAGATTTTTTGCTAAGAAAAAAATTAAACATATTTACATATTTTTATTTTATTTCATATGATCTTTAAGGCGTGGTTTCTCAATCACTAATAGAGTTATTTCTGGGAGGGACTTTCATATCTGGTCATTGATGCTAATTCTTAAAAAGTTAATTTTTATCATTTTTAACCTGCTGTGGTTTACAGCGGTGTGATGATGATGAAAAAGGTTCAAAGCTTTATGTATTAACTTGCTAATGTGGTTTACAACAGTGTGAGGATGATGAAAATGGTTGGTTATGTAAAGTGATTGTAAATGTAATGGATAATTGGGTAATAAAATGACAGAATGAGAACAGCAACAACAAAAAAGTTAAACAGTTACCATATGACCCAGCAATTGCACACTTTTAAAGGATGAATTTGATTGTATGTGAATTGCATCTGAATAATAAAAATCCTCTCCAAATCTCTGTGCTCTATCCATGCACCTCCCATCTTCAAAGGCAACCACTTTTAACAGTTTCTGCTGTTTCCTGCCAGATGGGGGAGAAAAAAATGTATATACACATGCCTTCTCTCTCACATACTCAAACACACACACACACATATACTCTTTTCTTGGCATAATTAAAAAATTTCATATAAAGGAATATTATTTTGGGCATTTCATATAAATGAGTAATGTAATATACGGCCTTTTGTGGTTGGTTTCTTTCATCTAGCATAATGTTTTCAAGGTTTATCCATGTTGCAGCATGTATCAGAATTTAACTTTTTATGTACAAATAATATTCCATTGTATGGATATACCACATTTTGTTTATTCATTCATCAGTTGATGAACATTTGGGTAGTTTCCACTCTTTGGCTATTATGAATAAGAATACAAGTATGAATTAGTACAGATATGGATGAGTGTAGACACGTTTTTTTTTGTTTTTTTTTTTAAAGATGACCAGTAAGGGGATCTTAACCCTTAACTTGGTGTTGTCAGCACCACGCTCTCCCAGGTGAGCTAACCGGCCATCCCTATATAGGATCCGAACCCGGTGCCTTGGTGTTCTCAGCACCACACTCTCCCGAGTGAGCCACAGGCTGGCCCTGTAGACATGTTTTCAATCCTCTTGGGTATATAACTAGGAGTAGAATTGCTGGCTTGTATGTTAACTCTATGTTTAATATTTTGTAGAATTGCCAAACAGTTTTCCAAAGTGACTGAATCATTTTATAAAACCACTAGCAATATGTAAAGGTTCCAGTTTCTCCACATCTTATCAACACTTGTTACTGTCTTTCTTTTTTATTTTAGGCATCCTAGCGGTTGTGAAGTGGTATCTCCTTGTGATTTTGATTTGTATTTCTTTTTTTTTTTTTTTTAAATTTTATTTTGTTGATATACATTGTAGCTGATTAATGCTCCCCATCACCAAAACCTCCCTCCCTTCTCCCTCCCCCCCTCCCCCCCAACAATGTCCTTTCTGTTTGTTTGTTGTATCAACTTCAAATAATTGTGGTTGTTATATCTTCTTCCTCCTCCCCCCCCCCCCCCCCCCGCTAATGACTAATGACATTGAACATCTTTTCATAGGTGTATTGGCTATATGTCAGTCTTCTTTGGAGAAATGTCTATTAAAGTTCTTTGCCCATTTTTAAGTTGGGTTATTTGTCTTTTTATGTTGAGTTATAAGAGTTGTTTATGTATTCTGGGTACAAGCCCCTTATCGGACACTTGATTTGCAGATATTTTTGCCCATTCCATGGGTGATTTGCTTTTAAACGGCTAAGTATAAAATTCTAATTTGCTGTTTACTTTAGACATTTAAAAATATTCCTTTTTCATCTAGCCTACACTGATGATAGAAGTTGAGGATTTCATGTCATTCATTGCTTCTGAGCCACTATTTCTTGGAATACTGACTTCCTCTACTCTGTTTTTGCCTTACAATGCTCCAATAGTATGAAAGTTAGTCCTACTCATTCTGGTCTTCATGTCTCTTGATTTTTTGTCCCGGTTTTCCAAGTTTTCATGCCTCTCTGCTGCATTCTATGTAATTTTTTAGATCTTCATTTGTTGTTGTTCTTTAGTTTACTAATTCTGTCTTCCATTCTGTCTAATCTACTGTTTAACTTGCCCACTGAGTTTTTAATTTTGATTATCATGGCTCTCATTTTTGAACGTTCTATTTGTTTGTCTGTTCGTTTGTTTTTTCAACTCTCCCTCATCTTTTTTAATAGCATATGGTCCTATTGTCATGTTTTCAGTTTCTTCTTATTTTTCTTTAAACACTTTAAAAATTCTTACCTTCTATTATTGGAAGATGAAAAGGATCTTATGCTGCTGTTTATCACTGATATTTGTTCATGCAGGTTTATTCCCATTTCTCTCTTTCTTTCTCTCTTTCTTTCTTTCTCTCTTTCTTTCTTTCTCTCTTTCTTTCTTTCTTTCTTTCCTTTCTTTCTTTCTTTCTTTCTTTCTTTCTTTCTTTCTTTCTTTCTTTCTTTCTTTCTTTCTTTCTTTCTTTCTTTCTTTCTTTCTTTCTTTCTTTCTTTCTTTCTTTCTTTCTTTCTTTTTCTTTTTCTTTTTCTTTTTCTTTTTCTTTTTGAGCTTTACTAGTCCAAACGTTTTGTTTGGTAATTCTACATAGCCTGTGGTTGAGAGGTTTCTCCTCCAGAGAAACTGTGTGCAAAGCTTCTTCAAGGAACCAATCCACTACTAATTTTTGTTACTGTCTTATCTTGTGTTTTCCCAGGCCATGCATAGTATGCATTCTGTTCTCCAATGCATCTGAAGCCCAAGATTGCAAATTCTCAGTGGGCACTTTTTTTTTCAGGTCCAGAACGCGGCTAGAGACCAATACATTCCCCTGTCCCCTCCTTCTGCCAGGTTTCTTCTGGTCCACTCTTCCTTCAGAGTATAGTCTTCAAAGCAAAGCCTTGAGGGCCCCGCTTTACGCCAGGCCTTGGTTATCAACACTAGCCAACAACTCCAGGTAGCCACAGCTTCAGGAACCACTTATAACAACTCTGGTTTTCAGGCTTCTCTTAGTTCCTTTGCTTTGTATGTTTGTTTGGATGGTTGTTTGGTTTTTGTCCCTGTAGATTTCCCTTCCTCCCCCTCACCCAAGTTCTGCTATGCACTTAAAGGCAGGTTTGTCATGTTGTAGGTATTTTCTATTGGGAAGACTGTCCTATTATTTAGTTTTTGTATTGTTTGAAATAGAACCCCCAGAGGAAAAAAAGTACAAATACAAACAAGGTAATTTCCCTTGTTCACAGTCCCCATAAAGCCCTTTCATGGGTCCATGTGCTCCAGAAGATGAGTAAGTCAGATCATGGAATTCCTATGCAGTTAGATACCTGACGTATGACCTCTCTGGGTAATTTAAAACCTTGACCCAATCAGAATGCATCATCCTTAAGAAGGATGTGGAGATGGGAAATCAGTGCTAGATCTTGCAAGAAGTCCAGGAGGAGAGATATTAGAGACAAAGGTTAGTCTTTCTGAGACTCTTCAGTCAATCACCCTCCACCTAATTTCCCTATTTGGGACTCTAGGGGAAACCCTGTAGAACATGGTGCCTGGCACATAGTAAGTGCTTGCTAAATATTTGCTGACCAAATATTGAATGTACAACTGAGTCATTGTGTCACAAGACAACTCTGATTTTCTGCAGTAAACTTCCTTCTATGTTGATGTGACCAACCCCCAGACCAGTGTTCAGGAATAAGTTTGTTAAAACATTGATACAAAAGAAGTGAGAGTAGGTGAGTGCACTGGAGTGATCTGCCACAGATAGCCATTTCAGATTAATTGAAGAAAGGGGTGGGTTGCTCCAAAACTTACACACTAGTTGGGAATGGGAACATCTAACAGTATGGGGTACTTACCATGTCCCAGCACTGTTCTAAGCTCTCCCCATATATCGATTAATTTAATTCTCCCAACAACCCTAAGAAGTGAGTACCATTATGATTCTATTTTACAAATGAGGAATTGAGGCACAGAAAAATTAAGTAACTTGCTAATAAGCAATGGAACTGGAACTCAAACCCAGGCAGTGCAGCCCACGAGTCCGTGTGCTAAGCTGCTATTCCATACGGCTCAGCTTCGACCTCGGTTCCTGTACACAGAATTGCAGATTGTTCCACAAACACCAGGTCGTGTGAAGCGTCTGAGCCTGGCCTGTACTGTTCTCAGGCTTGAAATGATCTGTTCTTTCTTATCTGGTGAACTCTTATTCATCTTTTTGGCCTCAGCTGAGATTTTTGCTGCCTCCAGAAGCTGACTCTAGTTTGGACAAGGGCAACAAGGACAAAAAAGGAAAGAATCTATACTCTATGATTTTAAGAAAAACACCATTCGCATCCCAGAACTGGCCAGCAACCAGAAAAGAAAAGAAAAGAAATAACAACAAAAACAAAACACCAATAGATTTTGATTTTGTGAGGGGAATAAGGAGCGTAAAGCTACTCGGCCACGCCAGTTGTTGGGCTCTTTTACCTGCCGGTAATCCTGCACTGACTGGGCTGATTGTTGAGCTAGGGCTGGGTCTGGAGCTCACAGACCCCTCAAGCCCGTTCACAGACTGGGTCCCCAGACCCCTCACATGCAGGTCTATGAGCTAGGTAACTGGCAAACAGGTCCTTGGAAGCCGTAGGTTGGAAAAGCATGGCTGCATGTGTGGCAGCCACCACCTGAGGCAGTAGTCAGCCAGCCGCTTCACAAACTCTGAAGAACACAAGAATAGCAACAAAACTAAAAAGATACATTGGCGCACATGCACTCTAACTACACACACACACACACACACACACACACACACACACACACACACACAAATTTGCTTACAAAGGATGTGCTGAACCACACCCAACCAGACTGGAGGTGAGGGCCCTGACCAAACTATCCTATTTTCCCAACAATGAGACTTCCAGGTTACCTCCTGGTCTTGTGGCTCTGGAGGACCAGGGTACAACCTCCTGCGTCTGGGGTGGAGGGAAGGGGTAGAGATGGGAGGATTGATTAAATCATTCTTGGGAGTTTTAGGAAGCATTATTAGCATCTTAGTTCGCAGCTTGCCTTTAGTTAGGACTGTTCTATCCAGCAGGACAACAGAAGTGGTCGGCAGGAAGCATGCTGTGGTGTATTCCATGCAACCTGGCTGGCAATGCAAAACCTGCCTGCTCCAACACATCTCCCTCTTTGTGTGAAACCCCACCCTTTGGGATTAAGTGTTGTCCCACAAAAGACATATTTTAAAATCATATACCGAGTTTGTGCTATGTGCCGGCACCATCTAAGAGCATTACATGTTTTGTCTCATTTAATTTTCACGGTGATCTTAAGAAACAGGTGCAATAATCATTATTATACATTTCACAAATGAGGAAACTGGCCTCTGAGAAAAGACACTCGCCTAGGGTGACAGCTCAAAAAAATGGCAAAATCGGGACGTCAAGCGCAGTTTAGGACGCTAGAATTCGTGTTTTTAACTATCCCTCGTGCTGCCTCTGATACTTACGCCTCCTGGGTATGCATCTATCCCCTGGCTTCTCTCCAGCGGAAAGGGGCACTCATGGGAGAGTTCCCTCCTCTCAATAAGTAATTGCTCTACCACGAAAATCCTGAGCCGGGGAGGTGTCACTCTTAAATGTCTGGATGACACTGTTTGCCCCTGGGGTCGAGGAGCGATGCGATGCGGGGCTGCCCAGTGTGAGGAGGAAGAGGACGGGCTGGTCCCCTGCGCCCAGCCTGGCTCAGCCAGAAACCGCCCTGGGCTGCCCGTGACGGGAAAGGGTCTGTCCTCACTTTCACCCTCCAGCTGAGACATCGAGGCAGGGAGAGGGGGGACAGGCGCAGAACCCAGAATCTCTGCTCGCGGGGCAGGCGCGTTTGCTGGTGATTTGGGGGTACCATGTCTGCCCCGTCCCATGGGGAGTCTGTCCCAGTCACCTTGGAAGCCACTCTCTTCTCAGATCTTAGCAGGGAGTCAGCGGGTGCCTTCGGGGTCCCGTTATACACAGGCTTCCGCATGGAAGGGCCTCCAGAAGGGATGGTCCCAGAACCCAGAACGGAGCTGCTCCACCTGAGGATGGCCTGGGGTAACCTGTGGTGACTGCTGGTGTGGCCCGGGGCTCCCTGAGGGGGAGCCCTAGGGAGCCGCCAAAGCCGGCCAGAATTGTAAACCCCTTAAGGTGGTAGATGCTGCCAAACTCCCTGGGACCAGAGCCCAGTCTTTGGGTGACAGATGTCAGCCTGTTGTGCGAGGTGCCTACCTGCACACCATAGGGACCTGTGCCACAACAGGCAAAGAAGTGGGCAGGAAGGAGGTGAAAGGTCCCTCTCCAGCTAAGCCTCACCCACACCCATGAGGTCAGCAAACCTGGCCTAACAGGGAGGGCCATGGTGACTGAGTCTTTCCCCAAATCTGGAAAAGGCATGGGTCTTGCCCTGATCACAAGCAGGTCAACAACTAAGCAACCAGCTTAAGGTTGTTGAAGCAGTGTTTCTTTGGGGGCAATTTCTATCCTGACTAATTTTGCTTGTAATAAATTTTAAGAAGGCGGTGAGGTTGGTGTTTTGTATTAGGCCACTCAGGGTCCCAGGGTAGGGATGCAGGTGGGTACAGGACTGGTCTGGAGCTTCATGCCCAGATGTCATGCCACCATGTGGACATTAGACAGCAAGCATGTTGAAACTCGCTTTCTAACACCACCCTGTCTTGCATAACCTGGGGATTCCAAAAGTTTAAATAGAATAAGACAAATCATCTCCTCAGGCTCCTTGCCTGTGGTCAGAATTCTGGTGTCCAACCCTCAGCTAAAAAATATCTTTCCCACCTTTCCCTACACTTAAGTTTCTGATGGGAGCAATGAGCTGCCCGAGGCCTCTGAAACTCAGAATGGGTGTGCAGGCACCTTGCCATGTAGTCTTACCTCTGACCCACTGCCCTTGCTGGCTGAGAGGTTAATACAAGCCCTGCCTAAGGCTGGCACTTTGTCATCAGGGCTGCTGGAATCCAAAGCATGTCCATACTTAGGACAACCAAGATGTGAACCAGTCCTGACATACAGGTAGGATGCTAGCCTGGGATCACTAGAGTCTTAGGAAGGTGTGCCTGGTGGCAAGATCAGGGAAGATCAGTGTGGGGATCATACTGTCACGATATGCAGGTGTTCTCACACACACACATCACACAACCGCAAAGGGTATTTACACTGGGGGAACTTGGTAAATTATTGTTAAATGAAAAATTCTGGCTAAATTTTAGACTTAATAAAAGGGGTCATAACCATGGCCCAGCCCTTTGCACTCAGATCCCATACACCATGCTTTTTCATCCCTGGCCTTTTTCCTGTGTTGTCCTGTTTTCTGTGTTTGGAATGCTCCCACCTCCTCACAGACCTCACTCCTCATCCTTTAAGGATAGATGTCACTTCTTTTAGGAAGTCTTTGCCAACTCTCCTAGTCTAGGTCAGTGTCCTTCCTGTGTGCTCCCATAATACCTTCACTTCCTTCCTGTATTAGCCTGTGTCACATGGGAGTTGTTATTACCTGTTTCCTAGCCTGAGTCTTTCATTAGACCCCAGGCCTTGAGGCTTATGGTTCATGCCCCTGCCCCTGTGCCTCGCACACAGTAGATGCTCACTTGATATTTGTGGGATGAATGTGTCAGGGACGCTTCTGCTTCTACTTCCTTCTGTGTAGCTGACCTGGAGTTAACCACCTGTCCGGTGAGATGTAAGATTTACCTCTTGCAGAGAGAGTTGTGTTTTATAAAAGCCTTCAAGCCTGAAGAAATAATATCTAAAGCTCAGGCTCTCCTTACCCCTTACTCCTGCAAATAACACGTGGGGGAGGTTGGTGGTCATCTGTTCTGGGGCTGATTCTTCTAAGCAATGGCAGGAATGTGCCAGTGTCTTGAAATGAACTGGAGGAATTTTTAGGTCTTGAGGATCCCTTTGATCCAGTGGCACAATGTGCAGTGATACAATGGGCAACTGGAAAAGGAGGCGGATATGGACTTCTTGAGTCTGTGCCATACTGTGGGGCTGGCAGAGGATCTCTCAACAGCAGTAGCTATCCATGGAGGATGTGTGGAGAAAGGAGAGAGTAAGATCAAGAACTTATTTTTAGAGTGCAGCCTTATAACACTAAGGTCACGGGTTCAGATCCCCATATCGTCCAGCCACCCCCAAAAGGAAAGAACTTGTTTTATTTGCTTCATTGCCTTTCAGTTTATTTTGTGCTTATTTAATCAGCCAAGATGCTGTGATCATACATATATGTATATGAGTATGTATGTATAAATAATGTGCTTGAGGTTGAGGACTGGGCATAGACATTCTAAATAATAAAAATTATAGGAGTGGGGCCTGCCCGTGGCTCACTCGGGAGAGTGTGGTGCTGATAACACCAAGGCCACGGGTTCGGATCCCTATATAGGGTTGGCCGGTTAGCTCACTTGGGAGAGCGTGGTGCTGACAACACCAAGTCAAGGGTTAAGACCCCCTTACCGATCATCTTTTAAAAAATAAATAAATAAAAAATTAAAAACATAAAAATAAAAATTATAGGAGGTCATTGTTTTGGATGAAGTTTCTACACTAGGCTCCAAAAGACCAGACTGGAAATCAAAATGGAGTCACTACCGGTCAGTTCCACATCACCAAGTCTAAACTAAGTTGTGGTCCGAACTTCCAAGAAATCAGGAGAGAGCTAACAGCCAAGTTCCCAAAGAGGCCAGTTTAAATCTTTAATAGGCGTGATGAAAATGAAGTCCCTTCTGCTTTAATCCTTACACAAAAAGTATAGCCTGAAGTAACCTGATGTTAAATAATCAGCTGTTTTTCTATTGTTCTGTCTCCCTGTCCCACCTTATAAGGAAAATAACTTTGAAATGACCAATTCACTTTTTGTTCTATGTTTCTGCTTTCTTCAGCCTTTTCTGTCTATAAAACCAACCTCCTCTGCTTGGTTCATTGGAACACTTATTCTGTTTTATGGAATGAAGTGTGCCCAATTCCAGAATCACAATAAAGCCACCTAAGAACTTTAAAGTTGTTGTGATTTTTTCCTTTGATAACAGATGATTTTATATATATATAGTGTGTGTGTTTCACACATCTGTGGACACTTGTGTGTTGCTGCGTCTTCAGGTCTGTCATGGAAGTGAGGAGAGAAGAAAGAGAGAGAATATACACTTATTGGGAACCTGCTGTACCAGATACTTTATGATTTGTATCTTATTTAATCTTCACAACAACCCTGTAGAATAGATTTTGCTATTCTCATTTTACAGATGAGGCAACACAGACTCAGAATGTTATTTCACTTGCCAAAGGACATTGTAATAATTTGTGGTCATGACAGTAACATTTAATTTATGTCTGCTCTGTCATTTCCAGGTTCATCCCTATTCATTGTTTAGCGGTTGGCATCTAGGACACAGAAGAAAAGCACTGATTGAGTCCAGTTCAGAGGGATGGTTAAGCATTCAGACTTGGGGGTCAAACTGATCAAATTCAAATTCTACCTCTGCCATTTATTGTGTGGCCTTGGCATTAGGAATGTGCCCTTAGTGTGTCAGTGCCTTAAAAAAAAATACCATAGGTTTACCGTTATTAAACAGTTAGTTCCAAACAACTTAATAAGTACTTATGTCCTAACAGTTTCGCTGTTTTTACAAAATAATGCACATAAATCGAAGAAAAGTATTTTTATTTTATTCTGGAATGACCACAGTTACTTACTGATGGGACATCTGTGCCTGTTGGGCACTGTACTACTTCTCCAACTGCGGAAACAGATTTGACATCACCACATTCATTTCCTGTTCCACGCTGATTTTCAGGCTGGAAAATCCAGTTTTGCAGAGATACGACGTTATTGGAAGGAATGTAGCGCCATCTACTGTAGAAATGGTGAACTACCTCAGGTTAGTGCACATGGTATCGGACAGACGCCGAGCACTGCTGTGTTTCCCCGAACTTTTCCAGAAATCCTGCTGAATCTCTGTGAATGCACTGTCGCCATTTGGAGTGCCTTAGTGAACAGTTTGGGAATTGTGATATCAGGGACTATGCAAGGTAAGTTGGACAACTTATCCTTTCTGTGCCCTGGTTTCCTACCCTGTAAAGTGAATAGTAATACCTAGCTGATGGGATTATGATGCGGTTTAAACGACAAGGCCCCTGTACGATGGGTCTTGATGCTGTACATTAGAATCACCTGGGGGAGCTAATAAAGACATGGGTGTCTCGAACCCTACCTACAGATTCGGATGTAATTGGTTGGGGAGGGGCCCAGGTAGAGGAGTTACTTTTTTAATTACCCCAGGAGATTTTAATGTGCAGCCAGGGTTAAGAATCACTGGTCTTGCACACAGTAAGTAAAGAGGATATTTTAAAAATAAAGGTAGGGATCGGATTCCCATACTAGCCAGCCACCAAATAAATAAATAAAATAAAAGTAATATTTGTATTGTGGTTATGCAGAAAGAACAGAAACCTAGGTATCTGAAGACCTGAGTTCTAGAACTTCTTTCTCATTCAATGGCTGTGTGATCTTGCATAAGTCACTTACTGTCTCTTCACTTATATTCTTCCGTGTAAAATGAGGAAAATAATTTGTGTCCAGTCATGATTCATACGATTATCATGACATGTGAAATAATGAGTGTGAAACTGTTCTTTAAACTGTATAGCACTATACACCAGTGTAAGGCATTGAGAAGCAGGAGATATGGTCTCTTTCCTCAAAGAACTATCCAGAAAGGCTCCTGGTAACCCAGGACACTTAAGGAGCAGTGTGTGTACTAAAAAGAGAATGGATTTTGGAGACAGATAAGTTATAATTAAATATCAGCTCTGCCACTTACATATGTATGATTTCAAGCAAATTTTAAAACCTTTTTATACACACCTGTCAGAATGGCAAAAAACAAACGAAAAAACCTGACCATTCCAAATGCTGGCAAGGATGCCGAGCCGCTGGAACAGAGCATGCAAAATGGCGTGGTTACTTTGGCAAACAGTTTAGCGATTTTTTATAAAATTAAGATATAAATTAAGTGGGGCACATGCACTTACCATATGCCCCATCAACCTCACCCTGATTTACCCAAGAGAAGTAAAAACTTAATTTATACAAAACCTACATGCAAATGTTTATAGTGGTTGTGTTCATAACTGCCAAAAACTGGAAACACCTCAAATGTCCTTCCACTGGTGAGTGGGTAAACGACGTGTGGCACATCTACGTAATGAACTACTGCTCAGCAATAAAAAGGAAGGGCCTACAGACACAAAACTATATGTTTCTCTTAGCACTATGCTAAGAGAAAAAAGTCAGACACAAAAAGGTACATATTGTATGATTCCATTTATGGGACTACTGGAAAGGACAAAATTACAGGAATAGAAAACATTTTAGGGGTTGCCAAGGACTAGGGATGGGGTGGGGGCGGGGCGGGACAGTTGGACTACACAAGGGCAGTTTGAGGTAATGGGAATTGTTCTATCCTTTGACTGTGTTGGCATTTACATGACTTTGTACATTGTCAAGACTCAGAACTGTACATCAGTAACAGTGGATTTTACCATATATACATATACAAAAATTTAAGTGAATTAAAAGCCACATACTGTTTGATTTCATTTATATGAAAAGTCCAGAGTAGACAAAGTCACAGAGACAGAAAGTAGATTAGTGGTTACCAGGGGCTGGGGAGGAGGGAAGAACGGGGGTGACTATTAATGGATGTGGAGTTCCTTTTTGGGGTGATGAAAATGTTCTGGAATTTGGTGATGGTTGTATAACCTTGTGAATATGCTAAAACCCACTGAATTATAGTTTAAAATGTTGATTTTATGGTATGTGAATTATATATCAATTTTTTAAAGTAAATTAAAACATTTTTTTTTAGCTACAGTTTTCTCCTCTATCAGATTAATATTCCTGCTTCATAGGGTGGCTGTGTGGAGTGGATTTAATGTGGTGAACAGCGTAGCACTGATTTCATACTGGATGCTACGGTTCTGGCTTCATCACTCTGGGTGGCCTTGGGAGAACCAACTCCCTTCACCGAGCCTCGTGTTTCTCCCTTGCAAGATGAAAGAGTTGGACTAGATGAACTCTCAGACCCCTCTCACCTAGCAGGACGCTCTGCGGCACCCCTTGATTTATGGAAACACTAAGAACAATAACTTGTGTTTGTGTAATTCCTGACACTTTTCAAAGCACTTTCAAGTAACTTGATTTGTTATCTCAGCTACTGTTTAATATATTCCATCATGGTGACAATCAGTCTTCAGAAAACCGGGTGATAAACCACCAGGAAGACGAGGCCGGAAGTGACAGCGCCAGGGCAGGGGAAGCTAACACACCCATGCAGAAGGGCCCATGGACAGAGCTGCTGCTCATAGCCCCTGTCCCCCAAGACCAGGACAGGTGCCAGGCCTTGTCCCCATGCCAGCACCCAGGGAGACAGCAGCAGAGCTGGTGCACTCAGTGGGTTTGTCACAGACCCCCCCACTCCACACTCCTCCCCCAGCTGGCTCAGGATTCTCGGGGCCACAGGAACCCACTCTGTTGCCGGTTGGTGGTGATGGAAGCTTTCCAAACCACTTCCTAAATCTGCTTTCAGTTTTGGGAGAATTCCTCTTGATTTTGTTGACTGGAAACTCACCAGGGCAGTATCTCACAGCATTTCAAGATTGCAGATATGATGTCTTTTCTCTTTTTTCAGTGCACACAGGGTGAGGGAGACTTAGGGCTCTCTCTCTCTCTCAGGCCTGCCTGGAAGGTGCGGTGGGATTGCGTCAGGGGTGGAAGATGGGGGAATAGAGTGAAGACCACATAGGCCTATAATGCAGGGTGACAAGGAGCCGCAAAGGGTGCGTCTTGTAATCCCACCAAGATCTCATCCGGCCTGGGCTCATTAGGCCCACCTCTGTGCCTCCCCCCTCACTCCAGGGCTGCCCTTCCTGGTACTCCCACGTGGCTCTGGGCTGAGCCGCAGACACATTTAAGGCAGGGGAAGGCTGTGCTGTGGATACAGCTCCAGGCTGCAGGTATCCAGGTGGGGCTTGGGCCTGCACCAGGCCCTGTGGATCAGCCACGAGACCTAAGTCTCCAGGCAAGAGACCCTCGGTGCCCGCTCACACCACCCTGAGGACCGAGCCGGGGTCTGAGCTGGATTGCTTGGGGGGAGGAGTGGAAATGGGGCCCACGTGTCCCCTCAGGGGAGTGAGTGGGAGGGGCAGAGGGAGCTACAACAGCTGTGGGAACCAACCGGGTCTCAAGGCCTGGGAGCAGGGTGGGAGGTGCCACTCCCAGATGTAACCAATTAGGCAAGTAGGAGGCAAGGCCTGGGGCAGGATGGAGGCTGGGGGAGAGCCTGGGACCACCTCTCCTGTGGGTGGGACCATACCCTTCCCCTCCCTCCCAACATCCTGGCCTCCACTGCCCCCTGCCCTCTGTTCTATAAAACCCAGCAGCCTGCGTGCCACCTGAGACCTGGCAGAGGGCAGGGGGAGGCAGGGGCTTAGCAGACAGGGAGGGGGTGGGCTTTTTCTGAACTTTGGACCCAATTGCTGTCCCAAACTTGGACCGGAACATCTTCCCCCTTCTGCTCTCCTGGCACTCTGCAGACTGAAAAGCGCCCACAGCAGCAATTCCGCAGGCCGGCCAATGCAGGGGCTAGGGTGGGGGCCTCTGCTTTCAAGCCCTGGGCAAGAGGCAGGAGTGGGTTGGGGTGAAGGCCGGGGTTTGTTGTGGCTTCAATAATGTCAGGGCCTCCCGGGCAAGAGAAAAGTGTAGCTTGCACATTGCTTACATTTTTCTTATGAGGCCAGAGTGGGAAATGCTTGGAAATAAAATCAAGGGATGGTGGGCAGACTGTCCTCAGAGACACTTGGTGCTCCTGTGCCCCTGTGGGTGAGGGGAAGGGCGTCTCAGAGGGGGTCCAGTGCAGTGGATGCTGTGGCCCCAGGTGGAAGGAACTGCTGTGGTCTCGGCCTAGATGTCTCCTGGGCCAGTGACCCCAGCACTATACCAGCTCTTTATGGCCCAACGTTATCCTCAGTGGAGAAACTGAAGCAGGCACAGCACTGCACGAAACCATCGGCCGGCGAAGCTTTCAGCCTGCTTAAGGCCTGGAGGCCAGGGCCGGGATGAGGACTGGGAGGGAGAGGAGTCATGGGGCCGGTGCCTGGGTCTCCATCACTTGGGCCTGGGTGGGTGGCAGCGATGGGAGAGAGAGCCAGGTTTGGGGCTGTGCCTCCTGCAGGACCTCTAACCTCTGCCCGCTGCTCCTTCTCACCTGGCCTCACCCACCTCCTCAGTATCTGGCACAGGCAGATGACTCTGGCTTCTAAGGCGTCCGGGGCAGCTCCTGGAAATTCACTTCTACTTTCCCCACATCCCATCCCCACATTGTCTCCACTGGCCTAAACCACCTCCAGTTATTCTTTCTTTTCTGCCTTTCATTCTCCTTTTTACCCTTTTCTGACCATGCTCCAGGACGCTTTACCTCAGGGTCCCCAAATGTAGAATGGAGAGGAGAGACCCCAGTCATTCAGAACAGACTTGCAGGGACTGAAGTTGTGTAATGACTGCCTGGGGACCTTCACTGCTCCCTGCTTCTCAGACAGGCCTCAGCATCTGCCCTTGGGTCTCCTCAGAGCATCTGAGTGGGCAGCTCTCGCTTTGCCCCTCACTCCGCCAGCTGAGACTCTGTCCCCACTTCCCCCACTCCAGCAGTACGGAACACCTGTCTGTTCCAGCCCCCTCCTATCCCCACCCTCCCACTTGCTGGCCGCTTCATTCCTAGTGACCGTGACCATGCCTTGGCGGGCCAGAAGCTGTTCTGTTTCTGTTGCACCAGCAGGTTCTCTTCTCAACTGATATTCTGTACTAAATGTGTCTGTGCTCTTTAGAATGGGATTCCATTTTCTCCCAGCCTCTCTCCATTTCTTGCTTGAGAAGTATGTGAGTGTGTGTGTGTTTGGGTTTCTACAGGGCTCCCTTTCAAATAAAGAGACAGGGATGTTCCAGAGTAGGACAGCTGGATTTGGGGCAGAAGGAAGCTTTGGTTTGGGTGATGCCCCTGAAGGTTGCATTTGGCTCCTGGTGGCTGATATCAGCGCAAGATGGGATCATGGCTCAGGTGAGGTAGATTCCACTGGGGAAAGGCCAGGGCCTGGGTAACAGGTGGACTTGGTTCTAGTCCCAGCTCAGAGACCATGACAGGATCCCCTCTCAAGCATTCTGTGTTTCGGTTTCCTCCTCTGTCACATGGAGATAACAAACTTGCCTTACCCAACCTACAAGCCGTGGAGTGGAAATCACATCCCATCCAGGGTGGGTGGCTCACTGCTCCCAGAAACCTCCTAGGTGCCCCCACCTCAGCACTTTGCCCATCTTCCCTCTTGGAATGTCTTCTCCAGGCCCCTCCCTACCTAAATCCTAACTCTCCTTCATAGACCCTGTAGTCCTCTCTCTTCCATGAAACCTTCCCTGATTGCTCCAGCTGATAGTGCTGGGTCGCTTCTTTCAACTTCTGTAACACTCATAGTTGGCATTACCCAATGAGCATGTAATTCTGTAATTCTGACAGGATTTCTCAACCTCAGCACTATTGACATTTTGAGCTGGATAATTCTTTGTTGTAGAGGGTGATATAGATTGAATGCATCTCCCAAAGTTTCATGTATTAGAAACTTAGTCCCCACTGTGACATTGTTAACAGGGTAGGAAATCCCATTATGGTCATTGAAAGGTGGGTGATTGGATTGTGAGGTGATTGGATTGTGAGGACTGTACCCTTGAGAATGGATTGATCCATTCATGGAGTAGTGGGCGTGGTTCTGATGACTTCATAAGGAGAGTGAGTGAGACATGAGAAGCTTAGCCCTGTCTCTCTTGCTCAAGCAGTTCCCCATGTGACACTCTGCACTGCTGTGAAGAGTCACCACACACCCAGAACAAGAAGGCCCTCACCAGATGTGTTCCCTGGACTTCGGACTTCGCAGCCTTTGAAACTGTAAGAAATAAATTTTATTTCTTTATAAATTATGGACAAATACGGAAGCTTACCCTGTGCAGTTTGGGATGTTCAGCAGCATCCCTGGCCTCTGCCCACCGGATGCCAGCAGCACCCTTCTGGCTGTGACAAACAATATTGTCTCCAGACATGGCCAATGAATTCCGGAGGCAAAATCACCCCCAGTTGAGAACTACTACTTTATATTTGTATTTAGCTTTTAATGTTTCAGTTCCCTGGCTAGGTTCCTCTGTACGCCCTCACGTGCCTATGCACAGTTACAGCTGTCATGTGCCACAGTTATCTGTTGAACAAATCAATACAGTCTTTTCAAGCATTAACAACAAAAGAAGTCGGGCTGGCCCGTGGCTCACTCGGGAGAGTGCGGTGCAGATAACACCAAGGCCACGAGTTCGGATCCCATGTAGGGATGGCCGGTTGGCTCACTGGGTGAGCGTGGTGCTGACAACACCAAGTCAAGGGTTAAGATCCCCTTACCCGTCATCTTTAAACAAACAAACAAACAAAAACACAGGAAGTCATCACAGCTACCTTTAGGCCTAGGATACACTTCTACAGGGTGAGAATATTCATATTTGCTTCTAAAAGGTCAATTCACTCTCTTCCCACAATCAGATCATGAGGAACAATTGTTAGCAAGGAACTTTGCTATGTCTACTGCAGAAATTTTGTTAAAATAAATATAATCTACAACAAAAATATTTCCAATACAGGCCCACCACAAAAAAAAAAAAAAAAAATCCAAGCTAAAATCCACTTATTTCAAGTGATATCACTCAGATCAAAGTCTGAATCACAAAATAATCATCCTTTGAAGGCCACTGCAATGGGCTGTGACTTGTATTAGGTTCTCTGCTGATGGCATCAGGTGCTGTGCAATGGAAGAGGAGTTACTAGGAAGATATTTAAAATAACAATTAGAAGCCTGGCTAATTAGTACAATTGGTTAGAGTGTGGTGCTCATAACATCAAGGTCCAGGGTTTGATCCCTGTACCTGCCAGCTAAGAAAAAAAAAAACTAAAAGTAACAATTAGAGTGTCTCCCCTACTCAGAAAGTCTCTCTTGTTTCCCTCCAGGTTGGACCGTCTCCCTCCTTTTGCTCTCCAGAGCTGTTTGTGCCCCTCTTTTGGCAATGCCCAGGCAGTGGGAGTCGTTAGAAAAGGCTCATGTGTTGGAGCAAACAGGCCAAGGGTCTAAGCCAGGCTCCACCAATCATCCCTCTCTGACTGTGGACATGCTGCTTAATCTTCCTGAGCCTCAGCTTCCTTGCCTGAGAAATAGGCATAAGTAAAGCGACGCAGTGAGGATGAATGAGCAGGGTATGCAAAGTGCCTGTCCTTGTGTGTAGTTATCCTTGCTTCTTCTGCCCTCTCACATTGTGGGTAATCCAAGGGCAAGAACTGTATCCAATTCCCCTTTGTATCCCTCTAACACCTAACACGGTGCTTTGCCCACAGTAGGTGCTCCAAACATTTTTTTATTTCTATTTTTATTTTTAAATTAAATTAAAATTTTTTTCCTGTGGCTGGCTGGCATGGTGATCTGAAATTTCTTTTTAAAAATAATTGTATAAATTTATGGGGTACAAAGTGATGTTATGATTTATGAACACAATGTGGAATAATTAAATCAAGCTAGTTAACATATCCATCACCTCAAATTCTTAACATTTTTTTGTGGTGAGAACATTTGAAATTTATTCCTTTAGCAATTTTGAAATGTACAATACTCTGTTAAACTATATTCACCATGCTGTGCAATAGAACTAAAAAATAAAAAAAATAAGAAATAACAACCCAAACATTTTCCTCCTGACTCAGATTTTGTTTTGTACCTTCTGACCATCACCTCCTCATTCCCCTCACCTCCCTGCCTCTGTAACCACCATTCTACTCTCTGCTTCTATGAGTTCAATTGTTTTAGATTCCACATATGAGAACATGTGGTATTTGTCTTTCACTGCCTGGGTTATTTCACTTAGTGTAATGTTCTCCAATTCCATCTCTGTTGTTATAAATGACAGAATTTTCTTGCTTGTTAAGGCTGAATAGTATCTCATTGTGTATATGTACTTTTTTTTTATCCGTTCATCTGTTGATGGACACTTAGTTGATTCCATATCTTGGCTACTGTGAATAACATTGCAATGAACATGGGAGTGTGGACATCTCTTTGACAAATTGATTTCAAATCTTATGGGTAAATAAATACCCAGAAGTAAGATTGCTGGATCAAACTTCTTTTTTTTTTTTTTTTTTGGTGGCTAGCTGGTACAGGGATCGAACCCTGGAACTTTGTGTTATCAGCACCATACCTGTTCCATACTTTTATTTATTTATTTTTTTAAGATGACTGGTAAGGGGATCTTAACCCTTGACTTGGTGTTGTCAGCACCACGCTCACCCAGTGAGCTAATCAGCCATCCCTATACAGGATCTGAACCAGTGGCTTTGGTGTTATCAGCACCGCACTCTCCTGAGTGAGCCATGGGCTGGCCCATGTTCCATACATTTTTGATGCATGGACTCAGCACCTGACTCCAGGAAATCTGGAAGATGAGGGAGTATAGACAGACCAGCACCAGGACTGACCACCACCCCTCACTCTTACAGCCCCCTGTTAATTGCACCCTAATCCTATAAGTATATTTTATTTATATACTTTTATCAAGCTGGAAAGGACCTTTTACATAATCTAAGCCAATACTCTTATTTCTTAGATGAAAGGCCCCACCTCCAATGCTGTTACATTGGGGATTAAGTTTCAACATGAGTTTTGGAGGGGACAAACATTCAAACCATAGCAACACCCTTTCTCCCCTTAGTTGTGACAATAAAAAATGTCTCCAGATGTTGCAAAATGTCCCGTAGAGAACCACTGATCTAGACATTACTGTAGGTAAAATCCCTTCATATGAAATGCCTAAGCCCTCAGGCTATCCCATTGTAATATGATTGTTTTAATGAATAGTTTGCTAGCAAATCTCATTTGTAGCCAACAAGCTCTGGAGATAAGACAGAGCCACTCTATAGTGAGTGCCAGGTCTGCCATTACTTGAGCCTACTCATTATGTATGTGTGTGCCATTATTTTATCATATTCTCCCTACTTCTGGGAGCCTTTAAAGAGGTTCTGACTTTTTTCTCAGAACATCTGGTTCTGTCTGTGCACTGCCCAGGTGTCTGGGCTAGGTAGAGAGGTGTCCTTCCCTGTTAGAGCCATTCTCGAATTGTATTCTGATTGCTTGTTTGTCTCTCTGTCCCACTTGACTTTAAGGTCCATGACAGTAAAAACAATGACCATCCTGTTATCCATTGTGCTCCCCGCATCTTGTTAGCACATGGGAGATGTCCAATAAACTTTCTTTTTTTGTGTGCCTGGCCAGTACAAGAATCAGAACCGATAAACATTTGTTGAATAAATATAAAATAGAAATTATAACGTACTGCATTTAGCTGTGGTCGAAAGTACAGAAATTAGTTACAGCTTACTTAGTGTACAATAATCACTGCTTGTGTTTATTAAGAGCCTTCTATGCACCAGGAACTTTCCATGTGTTATCTAGCGAATCACAAACAACCTTATAAGATAGATAGTACCCCAGGTGAAAGATGAGGAAATTGAGGCTCAGAGAGTGTTCAAGACAGGTGATTAAACAGCAGGAAGCCCAGATTTGGATCTATGCTCACCTAACTACAGAAGCCAGTCTTAGTGTGCCTTGATACACTACCTCTCCTATTTATAGTCATAAACCTGTATGTTGGCTCTTTTTGTGTGCAGAATGATCATTCCGTGAATTGGGACCAGAAAAATGACTTGATCATTGTGTACAATTTAGATCAGTCCAACTTTGTCTCTTTGAGAGATCTGCAGGAATATGGAAATGATCATGTTATACAACATCTTGTCTATAATGCCACTGACAGTGACAAGATTTCACATGGGGCTGGAAGAAACTGTGTTTTAATTCTTATTCTAGGGAGTAGGTGCCTATGTGTATAGGAAAAGGTACCAGGAAGGATAAAGTGCAAGATCTTATCATTGCATAAGTTCACTTTCCTTCGTGAAATAGTTGCTGAAGAGCCTGACCCATAACTGCCTCCTTGGAATGCATCTTTGCAATCCCTCTGCCCACAATCATTCAGTGTTTATCATTTGTTCCCTCAGATTGTCAGGTTTTTAAAAAAGTACAGTCATCCTTCATATTTATAAAATACAAAAATTTTATGAATCTTGGATTGGTTCCAGGATCCAATACCAAAATCTGGGGTTGTTCAAATCCCTGATATAAAAGGGCATAGTATTTGCACTTATATACTTTTAATCATCTCTAGATTATTCATAGTACCTAATACAATGTAAGTGCTATGTAAATAGTTGTTGTACTGTATTTTTTATCTGTATTTTTTATTGTTTTTCTTTTCTCAAATATTTTTGATCTGCTGTTGGTTGAATCCACAGATGCAGAACCCCTGGATATGGAGGGCCAACCGTGTATGGTATAAGAATTATGAGCTGCGAGGTCAAGGGTTCGGATCCCCAAAGCGCTCATACCAAAATAAAAAAAAATAAAAAAGAAAGAAAAAGAAAGAAAGAAAGAAAAGAAAAAGAATTCTCAGCTGCTTATTTTCTTCTTGTCGGGCGTTTGGCCGGTACAGGGATGAACCCTGGACCTTGGTGTTATCAGCACCACACTCTTAACTAACCGGTCAGCCTAGCTGTTTATCTGTTCTGTTTCTTAAAATAAATTGCCTGAGGACAGGAACTCTTACTTTTCCGTGCCTTATCTTACACCTTTGCTAGGTGCTCAGTCGTTGTTGACAATGGTAACAATGATTAAATAGGAGAAGGTGTGCTTTCTAGTCCCTAAATGAACAAGTTTGAGTACGCCGCGTACTCTGCCTCACTCGCTTGTTACGGGGTACCCCAACCGAGGCAAGACTGGGTCCTTTTCCTTAAGGAGCCTGCAGCCTTGTCTGTTTTCTCAAGCAGTGGCTAGTGACGACTGTGGAAATCTGCTTTCCTCCCAGCTCAGGTGGAGTCTGCTGGGTTTGCAGAGGCAGATGGAGAGCGTCCTCCACCTACGTGGCCCTCGCGCGGGAGGTGTGCAGCCGGCCGGTAGGAGGCGCTCCAGGGGACCGTGCCGTCGTCCGTAGGAGGCAAGGGAACGGACACCAGACCCGAAGACCCCGGCCTCCGGCGCTACTCCGCGCTCCTTTCCTCTTCTGGTTTTCTACGAAAGCGCCAGGACAACTGGAAGGTCCGGACAGCCGGGAAGGGGCGGGGGTCCTTTTCAGTGTCACCCTTGGGGAACACCCACCCATCTCCGTATCCCGAAATACTCTCGCTGATCCCGGGATGGGAGAGACAAGCTGAGTCTGGGTAGCCGCGGAGGGCGGCCGGGCAGACCACAGTGCCAAGGGCAGACCACGGTGCCAAGGGCGGATCCCAGTCGACTCCCGGATCCCCCCACCCGGCTGCCCCGCCCCCGGCACTCAAGTCCCGCCCCCGGAGCGCAGGCCCCGCCCCGGCGGCCTCGCCCCCTCCCCGGGACCTGACCGGGCTGCGCTCACCGCCCAGCCGGGGCCTGGGGAGCCTCCAGGAGGAGAGGCTCCCGGCCGCCCTGCGCCGCGGCCTCCGCATGGAGGGGCCACTAGCTCCACCGGCAGGGTCGGTGCCTCTCTCGCTGCTGCAGGGAGGCGGAGCCGCCGCTCTTCCGGAGCCCGGAGCCCGGCAACACTCGGGACACGAGACGGCGGCGCAGCGGTACAGCGCCCGCCTGCTGCAGGCCGGCTACGAGCCCGCGAGGTGACGCCCAGGGCAGAGCGCGCGGGGCGCATCCGGGCGGGCGGCCGTGGGGGGGCGGCGGCGAGGGGAGGGGCAGGCCCCACACACTCTCACTCTCTTACCGCCTCCACCTCTAACTTCCTGAAACGCCGGGCTCCCCGCTTCGGTGGGGGGATCCAGGCGTGCAAAGGCTTCGGTGCTTCGTTGCACAGGGGACCAGGGGAGAGGAAACAGGTCGTGAAAAGTTCCCCAAAGTCTTAGCCCTGGATCGGACCTCGACTACACACCCGACGACACTCGGTCCAAGTGGCTCCAACCCCTGAGGTTCAAACAGTGCTTGTTGGAGTCCCTCTGCGACTTTGCTTACTCCTCCTTAGCTGTTTCCTCCTAGAACTATCTTCAGTAATCTTATTGGCAGGTGTAGGTGTCCAGATGGATCGCCTTTGCAGGGCCAGGTGAGGACACTGTCCCCTCCTCACTATGCACTGAAGTCTGACCAAGCCGCCAGTGCAGCTCACTTGTCTCTCCTAAGACTCAGGACCCCGTGCTGGGGTCTGTAAGGGAACGAGAGTCACTGGAGGAAGAATGGGGTAGTGAGCTGGGTCCCAGGGGGACTGGCTGAAAAGGAGACAGCAGGCTAATCTCTGGATTGTATCGCAGCTTGAAATGCAATCCCACTGTCCTTCCGGTCCAGAGGATTTGGACTTCTTTCTGTGCCCATCTGCTGGTGCTCAGTAGCTTGGAGAGGTGACCTGGCAGCTGGGTTGGGGGGGGGGCCTTGGGGGAATTAGGCCTGCAGGTCTGCCTAGGGGCTGGCCGCTTATGTAAGAACTTTTAACGGCTTAAGGGGCTGCGAGGTGAAGCCTGGCCCCTCCTGCAGGCTGCCTCTCTAGAACTGACTCAGGTGTAAGCAACCTCTGTCCTTGCTCCTATCCTAGAAATCCAGCTACTGGGGCTCAGGGCCCAGGGTGATAGGGAGGGGCCACAGAAGGCGAGGAGACAGGCTGCGGCACTTGGGACTTGTTGAAGACAGTGCCTTGGTTAGAGCAGGTCCTGCAAAAGTATTCCAGAGCTCGGGGCAGGGCCACGAAGGAACATCCTTCTCCAGACTGTACTTCTGCATCAAGGGACCATCCCTGCTCCCCACCCTCCCACCGCTGTCTTAGGCTCAGAAGAGCCTGTGTAAAACTTGAGCCCCAGCCAGGTGGTGTACTGAGATTCAAAACCTGCTGGCTAGACCTCCATCTGCCTTCATCAGACGAGCTGTGGGAAGAGGATGGTTAGATGGAAGTCCTGAGTTTGAGTCCAGAGTTATTGCTCTCTGGCTTGAACTTGGGCAAGCCATGCCCCCTGTCCTAGCTCAACGTGCTAATATAGTTATTACTTCATCTCCTCTCCCCTCAAAAGTGTTTTGGAAATCTTGTTCCTTCAAACAGCTCCAGGCCAGATAGAGACCTCTGGGCTCCCTGCCTGGACCTCAGTGCCCAGCTGGGCACTATTCCCCTACTACTCTGCTTACACCTGCCCTCCTACCTTCACAGCTGCTAGGTTGGGGCATCTCAGGGGACCAACATTCCTTCCTCAGGCTGATGAGGCCCACTGGTTGCCTCAGTGTCTCCTCCCCATGGAGGAAGCAGCTGCAGAAGATCAGGAAGAGGGAGGAGGAAAGCCAGGGGGATGGATTAACAGAGTCACTAGAAAAGGACAGCCTAACCCAGGCTGAGCCCAGCAGCTTAGAGTAATGAGGAGCTCTGAGACAGGTGAAAGCAGGAGGGGGTGCGGGGGAGCAGGAGAAAGGGAGTGGGGCTGTGAAGCCTGTAATCACTGGGAAGGTGACCCTCCCCACAACTTGGCCTGGCAGCTTCCTCCCCTGGGTCTCAGAGTTCTGGGCTGGGGCAGATGTCACATTAAGGTCACCTGAGATGGCAGAACCCAGCTTCTCTCTTGTGCCCCAGCCCTGGCTGAGCCCTGAATAGTACCCTAGCCATTCCTGACCCATGCTAGGGGACAGTGACCCAGAGAGACCACTAGAGCGGCCTGTGTTCTGTAACTGCAATTGGCCCGATAGTCTTATCCTTCTATGCCAAAATGGTGCCCCAGAGTGCTTTCTTTGGCTGGTCTCACTGCTCTGGCTTCAGGTGGCCAGTGAGAGGTCCTAGTGCTAGTCCCCCTTAGCATACTTTTTGCCCCCATATGTCCCAGATTCCCTGGGGGAATCTATGAGTACTGAAGCATCAGAGGTGCTTCCCTGGCATCCCTGGCAAGCTGGCCCCAAATCTTACTCCTTCCTTTCCAATGCCAGAGGGCCTTTAGGGGCCTCCTTTCCTTTGGGCTCCAATGGTAGGGAGGGAAGCTTGGGGGTCTGTGATGTTCCTGTCCCCAGAAGTAAGAGTAAAGAGGACATCTGTGAGTCTCCTCTAACATTCCCGGCCCCTGGGGCCTCATCGCACTAGCTCTGCAGGAAGCCTCCCCTCCCCTCTGCACAGAGATGGAACAGTCTGTGTTTTCCTGGCAGGGTCCCGGGGGCATCACTGGGGGAGGCTGAGATCCCAGTGAGCCTTGTGGCTTGGAGGCCAAGCCTCCCCTGGGCCTGGCTGCCACCACACTGCTGAGAGGTAAACAAACCCAGCCTCCCAGGGCTGGGGAGGGAGGGAGCTCGTGCTGCAGACAGCCACCATGCCAGAGAGAGGACTGTGTGCCTGCTCAGCCTCATTCTCTCACCTCACCAAGAAGTGAGCTGCAGGAACCACAGGAAGACAAAGGGAGGAGACTGTGGAGATTGGGTGGAGGGACCCACTCTCTAGCTTGTGGTCAGGGAATAGCATTCACAGTTCTGGTCACACAAGAGGGAAGGGTCTGCCCCCTGCCACCCTTTCCCCCATGTGAATCAATTCGTCACCTAATCTTATTGCCCTCTTGTAGAAAATCTGGGTCTTGCTGGGCATGCAGAGCCACCAAACTTCTGCTTTAGGAAATTTTCAAAAGTTCCCTATCCTCTGTCCTAATTTGTATGCATACTTATTTGTCTAAGCCAGGTCTGTGATCCTTCTCCCCCCCACCCCCCCATTTTCCCACCACACTACCCTCGCAAATGAAAACAGACTATCCTCTCTGGGGTTAAAACCTTTTTTATCTCTGCCACTTTCTGAGCTGGGGATAGGACGTCAGACTGAAGCATTGGACCAGGAGTCAGAAGCAGTACTGCTTCCTTTCTGAACTGTAGGTTTGGCATCTGTTAAGTGGGGGGGGGGGGGGGGGGGGGGGGGAGGTTAACCTAAAAATTGACAACTAATAGATTATGGGGTATGGGCTGAGCCCGTGGCTCACTCGGGAGAGTGTGGCGCTGGGAGCGCCGAGGCCGCGGGTTCGGATCCCATATAGGGATGGCCGGTTTTCTCACTGGGTGAGCGTGGTGCTGACAGCACCAAGTCAAGGGTTAAGATCCCCTTACCGGTCATCTTTTAAAAAAAAAAAAAAAAGATTATGGGGTAGATGTGATCGTTTGTGAAAAATGCTTTGTAAACTGAAAGGGCTCCAAGGCCACCCTAAGGTCAAGGAGTGTCGTTGTTATTAATGCCTGCCAACTAGAAATGATGTCGGGGGGGCGGGGGGGGGTTAGTAGTTCAATTTCACTCCTGTGAGTTGGGAATAGGTGAACCCACCCGTTTTTCAGGGCTCCAGGCCTTGATCAGCGTCGGTGGATTGGTATTAGGAAAAGGCAGAACCTTGTTAGAGGTACCCCTGCGGGTAGGGAGTAGGCAAGGGGAGGCTCAGGCCGGCGGGGGCCCACTGGCCTGATGTGGCCCAGACTGAGAGCCAACCAGGTGTTTGAGGTCGAGGTCGGGGGCGGGGGGGGGGGGGGGGGGGGGGCGCGAGGTGGCACGCTGCAGGGGTCCTGGGAAGAGCAGCGTAGGGGGCGTGTCCCGGCCTGGCACAGTCCCCTCCCCCACCGGGTCCACGCCCCCTCCCCCGCTGCAGCCTGCCGGGTCTCCGTGCCACTGCCAGTGGCCGGGCCGTGCGCGCAGCGGCGGCGGCTGGGCCGGCTCGGCCGGGCCTTTGTGCGGCGCGGGGCGGAGGCGGCCGCGTCCCGAGGGAGGAGCGGGAGGAGAGGGCGGCGCCCCGGCCCGCCCCGCCGCTGCCGCAGCCTCCGCCCCCGGCCCGCCCGGCCCGCGGCGGCAGCGTGGCCGCGGCGTCAGCAGCAGCTGCAGCAGCGGCGGCAGCGGGGTGGCCCGCGCTGGGGTTTATGTCGGGTCGCGGTGGCTCCCAGCAGCATGGCGGACTACCTGATCAGCGGCGGCACCGGCTACGTGCCCGAGGATGGGCTCACCGCGCAGCAGCTCTTCGCCAACGCCGACGGCCTCACCTACAAGTAAGAGCGGGGCGTGGGGGGGGGCTCGGCCACACCCGGTGCATGCATGAGCACGCCGCAACCTCCCCGGCCCTGCACGTGCACGGCTCCCCCTCGCTGACGCCCACGTTCCCTGGCCCAAAGCAAGTGACTGGGGCGCGGGGGGTGGGGAGGGCTGGGCAAGGGAAGGAAGGAGGCCCGCTCCTGGAGCAGATGGACGTGGCACAGCGATATCGCGGCCTCGGTGCCTTGTCCGGGTTCTGGCCAGATCCGGGTTGGGCCTGTCCCCTTCCTCCTCTTGGGCATCTTGGGCTGCGTGCAGGGGACTGGGGCGTGCGGGAACATGAGATGTGGGAGTTACGGAGAGACTTTAACCAGACCTTGGTCCAGCATCCCTCTCCTCCCAGCCGCACCACGAGGGCAGAGGGACCTTGGAGGCCAGCCGAGGCAGCTGCTTGCATGTGCCCCCAAAGGAGGCCCAGCTGGGCAGTTGGGATGTCTCCTTGTTTCCACAGTCCATTTCTCTCCTCCTTCCACTTTTGCCCCCTGCCCGTCCCCAGGTCGGTACTGATGACCCCCCGGGATATGAGTTTTCTGTGACTTCCACCCCCAAGCCCACCCCACATGTGATTTTGGAGGAGAACGGAGACCTATTCGTCTGCCTCTGGCTTAGTCTGCCTTTTCCGTGGGCCCTCGGCCAGTCCTAGCCTGGCACTAGTTCTGCTCTGGGCTGCGGGACTGTATCCCTGCCAAGAAGGAGCATCAGAACCTGGGACTGGAGCAGAGTAGGGATGCTGACCAGTCAAGAGCATCCCTGCCCTGTCTCCTACCATCCCTGTTTGGCGTGTAAGCATTCCTGCTTGGCAGGCAGTTTCCCTAAACACCAGGATACCCAGTCACTCCTGAGGAGTGTCTCCTCTTGCCTGCCCACAGCTAAGGGGTGAATGTAATATCTGGGAAATGCCAAGAGGCCCAGCCTCCAGCATTTCTTCTCTGGACTCACAGGGGCCTCCTTGCTGTACAGAAGGGCTGCTGCCAAGGGATGGGGGCAGCTTAAATTCTGTTCCTTTGGTGATCTTTGGTGATGGGAAAGTATATCTTTGATATATTTCTTACTGGAGTCTCCTAGAGAAACTCCTTAAGGCAACTTCTAGGAGTTACTCTAGGCCTTGGGGCAGACTAATGACCCTACTCTCATCCACTCTGTGGCTTTTCCTTCCTGCACCAGGGGTGCCTGCTGCTTTGCTTAGCTGGGTTCATAGTGTTCCCAGAGTGTGGGGTGTTTGCTTTTGGATGTGTTTGTAAAGGCCTGCTGTCATTTCAGGGCCCATTGGGGGCCCTGGGCTATGGCCCTGTACCTAGACATACCCTTGCAGGCCTGTACTCTCCTGGGGTTTGCTGTGACCATGGTCACCCCAGTGTTGGCAGCTGCCACGCTTTGTCTGGGGTCCCATGTCATAGTCCTGACTAGGAGGCCTGCTTCCTCCCTTTTCCCATCCTGGCCATATTTGCTGGTTGCTCCATTCCTGAGTGCCTGCTCTGTCAGAACATGCTTTACGCTTAGCTCCCTGGGGTCCCCCCGTGCTGTTCTGAACCTTGTGTGACTCAGCAGCCCAGACACTGGGATGTGCAACCTGTCCTGCACTGGGTCATGTTTGTGCTATGTTGCACTGCAAACTTGTTCTGAGACTCACTCCTATATTTACTTACTGTCTCCCCCTATCAAGATTGAGAAGTTTTCAAGGGCAGGCACAGTATCTGCTGTGTGTGGTGACATGGGGACTTCTGTGTCCCTTGACAAACTCTGAGTCCTGAAGGCAATGGATATTTTCAGCCAGCTGCCTTGGTGGCGCCTCAGGTCCACAGACCTTCTGCTATCTTTGGCTTTAGCTTTGTGGGCTAGAGTTGGCAAGACAGTGATGGGGGCTGCGGGGGGGGGGGGCAGCCTTGATGGGGCAGCAAGGATCAGAGGGCTCCAGCCTCTGCCCCTCTGGCCTTTCCCCCACCCCTCTGCTGCCTCCCCTGGCATGGCAAGCCCTGCCCCTTTCAGGCATCCCTCCCCACCAGTCACACTCACTTTTCTGTCTTCACAGCGACTTCCTGATCCTCCCAGGATTCATTGACTTCATAGCTGATGAGGTGGTGAGTACCTCGTCCTTTGACAAGGGGGAGGGGGTTACATATGAGGTGGAAGAGGCTGACTTCTTGCTCAAGGGCAGCGTGTAGGGAGACTTGGGAATGCGGTGGCTTTATTGTTGCCAGAGAAACTGGTGCCACGCAAAGTGTTATGCCCGGTGGGGCAGAGGGAACCGCTGTGGGACTGAGGGGTATCCTGAGTGGGGGCCCGGCACACAGCCAGAGGGCTTCTGTCACTGCCAGAGCCTGTGTGGAGGTTCAGAAAAGGCCCTGGGAGGGGTGGGCTTGGGTGTGGCTGCCATTTTATATAGATGGTAAGGATTGGATTTGTCTGAGATGCTGAGCCAGGATGTGATAGAAGCCAGTAAAATTATGGAGACTTTGAATCTGGTGGACAGACTTGTTCACTGATCACACAATGTGTTAAGAACTGGCAGGAGGCTTTGAAGGAGTTAGATTTTGGACAAATACTGGGAAACACAGTACCTTGTTCTCCAGCAGGGATTCAACAAGGAGCCAAATCAATAAACAATTTATGTATGATGAACTCAAAGAAGCCAAGGGGGTAGTAATGATGGTATAAGTCATTTCAAGAGAAACTTCCATGATTCTATGATTTCATACATATTTTTTTAAAAAATCGTTTCTTTTCTGTTGCTGTTATTATTGCTATTTATTCTGGTCTGATTCTCATGAAAGACCAGAGGGCCTGAGTGTGCCTAGATCACTTATGTGTTGGCGAAGCTCGTGTCCAGCCTGTGTGTAGCCAGAACAGACCCAGACAGATTTTTAGGGAAAAATTTGGGCTATTCTGGATATTTTCCTTATATCAGCAACTAAGGCAGGCTTTTTGGTTCAGCTGTTCAGCTTAACAAAGTTTACTGAGCACCCAGGTTTGTGCCAGACCCTGGGCTGGCTGCTAGGAAGAGAGGGATGGGAAAGACCCCTGCCTGGTCATCGAGGGTTTCCCTGTCCTGTGGCATCTGTCAGGAAGGTTATAGCTCTTCTCCTGTGGCACGATGGGAGAGGAGAAGATGGCATTTCCTAGGTCACGGGGCTAGGATTTTGAAACAGGGGTTGTGGGTGGACTTCAGGGGCTTGTGAATCTCAAAAATTATGTATCAGAGTCTGTGTCTGAGTGTTTTGGGGGCTAGGATCCACAGCTGTGACCTGAATCTCAGATGGGTCTGTGATTGAGCCTTACATACCACTCACAGGCAGATGACTCCTGAGTGTATGTTTGCAATCCTGACCTCTCTCTTGAGCTCCAGATCTTTACTCACCTACTATCCTGGATGGCTGATAAATACTTCCCGTGCCTCCTTCTGCCTCAGCCCTTCTCACCTGGAATCCATTCTCCACATTGGAGCTGCAATGACCTCTTTAAACAATAAATGAGATTGTGTCTCTCCTCTGCCTAAGACCCTCCATGGCTTCTCCTCTCAGAATAGACGCTGAGCTCCTCTCGGTGGTCTTCAAGGCTATACATGCTTACTCCCCACCTCCCATCTGCCTCCTGCCTCTCCCCTTTAGCTCCCTAGCCTTCTTTTTTTTCCTTAAATGCACCTTGGGAAGAGTTAGGATTAGAGGCAGGGTTTGCACGCACAGCTCCTTCAGTCTGGAATGACAGTGCCCCAGACTTTTATTTGCTTGGCTCCCACTTGTCACCTTTCAAGAAGGTGGCTTTCCCCGGCCACCATGTGCTTCCAGTGGTCACTTGGCCTCATTATTTTTCTTTGTAGCCTTCTTCCTGACTGAAATCATCTTGTCCCTGGGTCTCGAGTCTGACATTTTTCTTTCAAAATAGAATGTGAGCTCTGCTAAGCTAGCAGGGACTTCATCCGCCTTGTTCACTGTCACATCCCAGGCCTGTCCTGGTGCCGGATCACATAGGAGCTTGCTGCATGTTTGTCTGGTGGATGATAGAACTCTTCACCTAGACTGTGCCTCCACCCTCAGGACCTCACTTCAGCCCTGACTCGGAAGATCACACTGAAGACGCCACTGATCTCCTCCCCTATGGACACCGTGACAGAAGCTGACATGGCCATCGCGATGGCTGTAAGTTGTGCACCCGAGTGGGGACCACAGCAAAGATGGGACTGAACAGGGTGGGCTGTGCTGAGGGGCAGGGCTGAGGAGGGTCGGGCCCCGGCTCTGACCACATTTCCCTTTCACCCCAGCTGATGGGAGGTATTGGTTTCATTCACCACAATTGCACCCCGGAATTCCAGGCCAACGAGGTGCGGAAGGTCAAGGCAAGTACCAGTCCTGTCCCCAGAAAGATGTCACCTGGCAGCCCCCACTTCACAAAACCTTCCACCTCCTGTGCCAGCCCTGCAGGCTGCCGCATTCCTTGGCTGATCTCTGGGGAGTCCTGGCTGACTTTCCTCACAGGAGTCCCTCACCCCATGAGGGTCCTGGCTTCTCTGAGGCATAGCCAGGGCCCCCTCTGCCCCTGTGGCCAGGCTGGACACCATCCCTGTCTTTCTTACAGCCTCTTCCCTCTCTGCCCACAGAAGTTTGAACAGGGCTTCATCACAGACCCCGTGGTGCTGAGTCCCTCACACACTGTGGGTGACGTGTTGGAAGCCAAGCTTCGGCATGGCTTCTCCGGCATCCCGATCACTGAAACAGGCACCATGGGCAGCAAGCTGGTGGGCATTGTCACCTCCCGAGACATCGACTTCCTCGCTGAGAAGGACCACACCACCCTCCTCAGTGAGGTGCCTGCAGGGCAGGGAATGTGGGTCTGGGGTGCAGAGGACCCCATCTTCTGGGGCCTTGGGCTGGTGCCTGTGACCAGGGACCAGAGGGAGGCCTGGCTCCTTCTCTCTCACCTGCCAACCTGCAGGCAAATGTTCCTGGCCCCACAGGTGATGACGCCACGGATTGAGCTAGTGGTGGCTCCATCAGGCGTCACGTTGAAAGAGGCAAATGAGATTCTGCAGCGCAGCAAGAAAGGTACCAGGAGCAAACAGAAAACTTGACCCTAGCCTGACTCCCTGTACCCTGGGTCCCCATTCCTTCACAGCCTTGCAGGTTATCCCTGCAACCATGCCGGGCCTTTGGGAAGGTTTGAATAACCCAGGCAGGCTGGAGCACAATTCCTGACATTTTTTCCTGGCTTAGGGAAACCTGTCCCTAGTTCAGCATCTTCACAGTATGTTTCCTAAAATTAGTTCATCATGAAAAAAGGGCTCTATAGTCTTATGAGTCTGAGAAATGCTGTTTTCTATATCCTTCATCTTATGTAAAGAATTGAACAGTAGTCTTATAAAGGCTCTGAGAAGTCCTGCAGTTAAGTATATTTGATATTGGAGCTGGTTACATAATATTCATTAGGTTCCTATGGGCTGCACGGGGAAATGCTCCCTTCGTCCATACTAGAGAGTTCTTTGGGGTTGGTACCAGGCAGGGCACATGTACCTCCTACAGAGCTGCCTCACCTTTGTGCCCTGGCTAGGAGGTTTCAGTCACTGTGGTCTGTGGCCCAGCCAGTGAAAGGCTACCAGTGCTTAGGGGCTGCCCATCCTAGCCTGGCCTGGCTGCAGGGCAGGAAGAGCCCCAGGAACCTACTTGGCTGGGAGGTTTCTTTCATTCCTGTTCTTTGGGAAGAGGTCCAGCTCCCTAGGCACTTCCTGGGTCGGTGCTGTCATCTAGTGGCTGGTTTGGGTACTTTGGTGGAATCTCTGGCACAGTCCATTTCCATCTTCAGTCTTCCAGCAAACCCCGCTGCACCCCCACCCCAAAGCCTGTGTCTTCATCTCATCTCTGCATTCTCCATCAGGGAAGCTGCCTATTGTCAATGACCGCGATGAACTAGTGGCCATCATTGCCCGTACCGACCTGAAGAAGAACCGAGACTACCCTCTGGCGTCCAAGGATTCCCACAAGCAGCTGCTGTGTGGGGCAGCCGTGGGCACCCGTGAGGATGACAAATACCGCCTGGACCTGCTCACCCAGGCAGGCGCCGATGTCATAGTCCTGGTAAGGGCACCGCCTGGGTGGTGGCAAGGATGGTGGGTGCTTCAGCAGAGTAGAGGCTTGTGAGGCCCCAGGTTGCCCCTCGTTATGCCTGTGACCCTCCCTCATGCTCTTCCTCTCTGCTTCTGAGTGCTCCGTGGTGTCAGAGTTAGGAGGGTCACTACCCTCTCTCGAGAGCCCAGAACATACCGTGGGCACCTCTGAGGGCCTTCCTTGCTCATACATTCACTCCAATAATTATAACTCACGTTCACTGAGAACCTCCCACTTGTCAGGCCCTGAACTAAGACCTTTCTGTACACGAACTCATTTAATCTTCACAACAGCCCCCCGAGGTACAGTTGCTGTGCTCAGTTGTCAGATGAAGAAACTGAAGCTCAAAGAGGCCAAGTAATTTCATTTGATGAGTGAGTTGGTGGGAAGAGGAAACGACCCCAGGCAATATCTCCTTGCTGTGAGGATCAATGGGCATGAAAGGGCTTTGTCTACTCCAAGACTGTGCATTAGTGGTGTTTAACTTTTGGGGGGAAAGCAGAACCCTTTGAGAATCAGCTGAGAGTTGTCAAGCAATTTTCCAGAAAATAAAAAGAGCATTCTCCTAACATTTTCCATATGATTTCAGGGGTTCATCCCCCACAAGATCTCTCTCCCCCTGTGAGGATCCTCAGCTGTCTAAGCCTAAGCCTTTCTGTCCCCCTTCCCATAGGACTCGTCCCAAGGGAACTCAGTGTATCAGATCGCCATGGTGCACTACATGAAGCAGAAGTACCCCCACCTCCAGGTGATTGGGGGGAATGGTGAGTGTGGGCTCCCCATCACCCCCTGCTCTTGCCCCTCACTGTGTAGCCCTTCTCTGTCCTTCGGCATCCCCAGTGATGGCATCGCTTCTGGCATGATGGGCAGGGGGCTTTGGTCTCTGGTCTCTGTGAGGGGGGCTGCTCTACAGGGGTCCTAGGAAGCCTATGGGCAGGGAGGGGACATCCCATCCTTATATCGCTCCTCTGCATGCCCCTGCCCCCAGTGGTGACAGCAGCCCAGGCCAAGAACCTGATCGATGCTGGTGTGGACGGGCTACGCGTGGGCATGGGCTGTGGCTCCATCTGCATCACCCAAGAAGGTAGGTGTGGAGGGGAGAGTGGGTGAGTCCTCATTAGGACCCCTGCGGGCTGACCACAGACTCTGGCCTCGCTCTTGTCCCACCGATGTGTGGTGAGGGCTCTCTCTGCCAGGCCTTTCCTGGGGTGGTGGCTCAGAGCAGACCTAGGCACTGACATGGGGCAGCAGGTGTAAGCAGATGGAGGTGCTGTGAGTTTTCGGTGTGCACCAGCCTGCTTCTCAGATTCTGGGCAAGGGGGCCCAGACTGGAGGCCTGAGGCTGGCATGACTGCTTTTTCACTGGAAGCCAGCTCAGGGTTTGAATTAGGTTTGTGACAAGGTAAATGCCTAAGACATGGAAATAGCATGTCCTTGAATGTATAAGGATATTAAGAACCCACATGGTGATAGTAGGTGGTGATAGTAGGTGGGTGGGTCCCAGTCAATCACAAAGCCTTTTTGCAGGGTGGGTTTTGAATGTGGAGGGGGAAAGGGAGACCTTGATATGTGTCCCCCATGTGGCTGAGGGGGTGCTTCCTGGAGGCTGGTGTCTGACTTGTGGGGTGGCTGCCTGAAGGAGTTGGGTCCTGGCTTGGCCTGAGGGGCTGTATCTGGCCCTTCTTGTGAGGGTCAGTTTTCCAAAACACTGCGTGACCCACTTGGCCTTCCCTGCTTGAAACATCTCCCTTTGTTGGTCTTCAGAGCCTCTGATTTTTAAATTTCTACCTTTCACCTTAGGTGGTCACCACGCTGGAACGTGGACCCTTTCTCACTTATTTAACAAATATTAATTGAGCACCTACTGTGTGTCAGGCACTGTTCTAAGCCTTGGGGTATAGTAGGGATAAAACGAATGAAAGGCCTCACCTCTAGTTTATCCAGCCTTGTACCTATCCCTAGATAAGTGCTGGTTCCTTAAAATTCCCATATAAAACCTACCACTTAAAGAAATGCAAACCAGCATCCCAAAGAAGTCCACAAGTACCTAACCCTAGTGACAGTTTTTGCAAATGAAAGCCTGGAAGGGGAACTTGTATATCAAGAACAGGTGAGGCTGGGGACCACCTGTCTGGGGGGTGCTATATGCTGAAGACCAGTACCGATCCCCCCATCTGAGTCCCCTGTAGTGCTGTTAGGGGTGGGGTAGCCCAGGCCACTGGAGTGACTTTCACCCTAATGTTATTTGCTGGCACCTGTCTCATGCCCTCCGCCCTGTCCCTTTTCCCCAGAGTGGAGTACGGCACAAGGAGAAAGGGCTGTCCTGGCCCTGTGCCTGCCCCTGTGTTGCTGTTGACTCCCCTCTGTCTGTGTACCCCACCCTCCCCCAGTGATGGCCTGCGGGCGGCCCCAGGGCACTGCTGTGTACAAGGTGGCTGAGTATGCCCGGCGCTTTGGTGTGCCGGTCATTGCTGATGGTGGCATCCAGACCGTGGGGCATGTGGTGAAGGCCCTGGCCCTTGGGGCCTCCACAGGTGAGGGGAGGGACAGGTGGGGGGCTGGGAGCCAGGTGGGAGTAGCAGGAGGGCTGTGGGACTGGGGGCACTGACTCCTTGACTACCGCAGTGATGATGGGCTCCCTGCTGGCCGCCACCACAGAGGCCCCCGGCGAATACTTCTTCTCAGATGGAGTGAGGCTCAAGAAGTACCGGGGCATGGGCTCATTGGATGCCATGGAGAAGAGCAGCAGCAGCCAGAAACGATACTTCAGGTGTCCTGCCCTGGGGCCCAGCCCTTGGCAGATCAGCCCCCACCCTCCACATGCCACCAACATCCCCAGACAGCACCCTATCCCCATCTTGTAGTTCTGGAAACTGAGGCACAGGGCATTAGCAGCAGACACAGGACCAGCCTGGGCCACCTGCCTCAGTCTGTGCTTGTTTATGCTGTGGCCCAGCGAGTGGCTGCCTTGAGGACCCTTCTAGGTGGTATCCCCTCTGCTTGTGACCTTGGGAGGTGGGGCGGGGTCCTAAGCCTGCGGCTGCTGGACTCAGTCTCCAACCTCCACACAGTGAGGGGGATAAGGTGAAGATCGCGCAGGGTGTCTCAGGCTCCATCCAGGACAAAGGCTCCATTCAGAAGTTTGTGCCCTACCTCATAGCAGGCATCCAGCATGGCTGCCAGGACATCGGGGCCCGTAGCCTGTCGGTCCTGCGGTGAGTGCTGTGACTAGAAGGGCAGCGGGTGGGCGGCAGGTGGGGCACCTGGGAGGTTCCCTCCTTCCTCGCTTGCTCTCTGCTCACCTTGGTGCCCTGACCTGCCCTGCTCACCCTCCTGCCAGGTCCATGATGTACTCAGGAGAGCTCAAGTTTGAGAAGCGGACTATGTCGGCTCAGATCGAGGGTGGTGTCCATGGCCTGCACTCGTAAGTGTGGCAGCCCCCGCACCCTCACTGCCTGGCACTGGGTCAGGCAGGTGGGGCAGGGGTCAGAGGCCAAGCTGAGGTTTCAGGGACCCTGTGGACCAGGGATGGGTGCTGCTGCAGGGTGACCCCATTACCCTCTGCTCCAGTGCCCAGCCCACTCTTGAACCCTGTCCTTTAGCTTCTCCCCAAGCAGGGTATGGGGTGTGGCCACCAATCCCACCCGGGCTCCCCAGCCCTTGCTTGCTCAGGAAGCTTGGTGGCTGGTGGCTGGTGGCCAGTGGATGGCAGTGCTGGGCTCTCACTGGTGGCGGCACCAGGCAGGCAGAAGATGGGGGTTTGAACCCTCTGGTGGGGAGCAGGGCAGAGACAGATGGCAGGGCGGCGCTGGGGCAACCGTGGGTGGGGGCAGTGCTAGTTAGCAGCAGTAGTTGCAGGCATGCGGCCCCATCCGGCCAAGAGGGCCCATCTCCCCAGGCATAGGCGGGCATCTAACCTGTGTCTCTTTCTGCCCCACCCTCCCATAGCTATACCTTTCTGCCGTGTAAGTAACCGCGCTGCCCGGGCCAAGCATAGAGTAGAGCAGGGGCAGTCTGGGTGGGGTCTGGGCTGGGGTGGGCATTGGGGTGGGGGTGGCACTGGGGTGTGATCATGGGACACAGACCCTGGGATTGGGTCCTCTGGCACCATGATGGTGGAAGCCAGCAGTGGCCCCTCATCCAGCTGAACAGAAATCCTCTTCTGGGGTGCAGAGAGATGCCCGTGACAACAGGCCTGAGGCTGCTGCATCTTAGACTGGACCCAGTGACCACAAGAGGCCTAGGCTGCTGGGCATGCAGGGGTGGGGTGGAGACATGGGCAGCAGAGGTTCAGCTTCTGTTTGGAGCTTGCTCTGCCTGCGCTGTCTCTCCACCCCAGGCACTGAGTACAGTCCACGCAGATGTGGCAGTGACCCGAGGGAGCATGGCTCTCTCTGGACACTTCAGAGAGCCCTGGTCTGGGGAGGACAGAGCTCTGGGCCAGCTCGCTGCCCTCCGCCGCCCCCATGGCTGAGAAGCAGGGCTTCTGCAGCTCCCTGCCCTCTTCTGTATCTGGGGACCCTGGGCGTGGGGATTTGGGGAAGGCAGCATGGTGCACACGCCCACTCTTGTTCTCCCTCTTGCCTTGTCCCCACAGTTACGAGAAGCGGCTGTACTGAGGATAGCGGTGGAGGCCGAGGTGGTGGAGGGGGAGCATCCCAGGGTCCCCCTTTGGGCACAGCCACCCTCCATAGCTGAGCGGTCACAGATTTGCACTATGGGTTCCCCAGCTCCTTCCCAGGGAGAGAAGAGGGGAGGTCCTGAGAGGTCTGTGGCCTCTTCCCTGGGCATCCCCTGCAGAGTCAGGACTGCTCCCTAGGCCAGGCTGCCTGGGAGCTCCCCCTGTCCTCCCTCCTTCAGCCCCCTGAGCCCAGCCAGCCCAGGCTCTCAGGCCCTGCGCCTGCCTCAGGTCTTTCTCGCTGCAGCCTGCTCCGGCCTGGCTCCCACCCCTGCGGCAGGTGGCCCCTCCTGGCTTCTCCTGTAGGGCACTTCCCTCCCTCCCTCCCCCCCACCCCAGGAAATGGTGCTCTCCTGGCTCTGCCTCTGGCCCCTTCCCGGGCTGCTGCCCCTTCAGCCATTTGGCACTTCTGGACCTCTGACCTAGGCCGGGGGGAGGTCTCTGCCCCCTTCCACTCGCCCTAGGCTGCCCTTGGGCCCTGCTCCTCAGGCCACTCCCCCATTCCTGGCCCTGGGGAGGAGGTCGCCCCTGATCATGGCCACCTGCCCATCTTCCTGACTCATCAGCAGCCCCAGGTGTACTGCTCCTGCCCTCTCCTCTCAGCTGCAGTTGAAGGCTTTAACTTTGTACACTTTGGGTCAGTTGCTTCATTGTATATTAACTAATCTGAATAAATCAAGCAGGTCTCAACACCTCCGACGTCCTATCTCTGTTCCTGTCCCTTGTCCACTAGGAGGCTGGCCCCCATCCTGGTGTTGAGCTGGAGCCTGGAGCCCCATCAGAGCCGGGCCAAGGGGGACGCCAGGCCCAGCCTCCCCAGGAAGGTGGTGAGGGTGTCACGATATTCCAGGGGGTGCTGGTGCAGGTGGGCCGCATGGCGGGAGGTCTCCCAGGCCTGTGCCCACACCAGCATACCCGCCTGCTGCCAGCTGGCCAGCAGCTCCTGAAGCAGAGAGGATCCACAGAGAGGATCATCGTGGCTGTAGAAGACCAGCGTCGGGGGCCTCACAGGTGGCTGCCAGAAAACATCCACTGCAGCCTCATACTGCCCAACAGTGCAGCCCGGGCACAGGTGGAAGTACAGCATGGCCATGGCCCTGACCACCGGGCTCAGGACCTGTGGCCTCATCAGCTGGGACACACCTGTGGGTACAAGGCAGAGCATGTCATCTCCTACCATTCGTATGTGGCTCAGGACCTGCCTCCCAGCCTCAGACCCCCTGCTGGTGGGAACAGCACTGCCACGTGGGCTGCTGAATATCCACTAGAGTTGAGGGAGCTCGGGACATTGACATTGCCTTTCTGTGCCTCTGCTGTGGTTGGATAGTGGGCACAAAGCTGTCTCACCGAAGTATAGACACCACTCAAATGGGCAGATGCAAGGAAGATGGCTTAGGAATGCTCTGGTGGCAGGAAAGAGCAGAGGGTGAAGATCCACCACCCCTGCTTTTGTTTGTTTGTTTGTTTGTTTTGTGGCTAGCTGGTAAGGGGATCTGAACCATTGACCTTGGTATTACAAGGCTGCTCTCTAACCAACTGAGGTAACCAGCCAGTCCCCTTCTGACAGAGATATCCACTTGCTCAGGGAACTCATATCTGAGGACAGTGTGTCTGAGGCCAGCCTTTAACTGCAGCATTTTCCAGCTTTATGGCATCTCAGGGACGAGAAGGAAAGAGCTGGAAGGCAGGACTGTTGGGTGGGCTCAGAGCTGGTTCGACAGCTGCTCCAAGGGTTGTTGCAAAGTAAATGGGTCATTGAAAGTCCCTGGAGGCCTTGTGCCCTGAAGTCTGTGGCTTAGGTGAGCACCTAGGACTCCAGTGACCCAGCGGGGTGGAGGGAAGATGCCCAGATTCCAGGGGTGGTAGAAGGTGAGGGAGGATGGAGCAAGTGAGTCCCTGTTTCACGGTGTGACTCGCACATTGGTTTACAAAACTGTGCAGGAAGCAGCTTGACCAGCAATTGAGATGGAAGAGATCTGAGGATTTTTAGATAAATGCCAAGTCACTAAGTCAAGAGTTAGTGGTTGATTCAAAGGGAGAATTTTCCTTTTGAACCAGACCTAATTGGTCAATGGAGCTGACCAATAGAATGGGTAGCAAGTCGTCACCTCCCCACTACTTGCAGTGTGTTAGCATGAGTTGGGCCCTCCCAGAGGACGTGTTAGCGCAGTGGTCCTCAAATCCCAGCATGTATCAGAATCATCTGGAGAGCTAATAATGAACACAGAGGCCCAGGCTTGCCAGAGCAGGGTGGGCTTTGGGTCTCCAAATTGTTACTTAGGCCCCACGTTCTGATATATGCTAAAGTTTGAGAATCACTGCTTTAGCAGAAATCTGAGCATCCACTTACATGATTTCTGAGATTCTTTCCAAAGCACGTGTCCTAAGAATTTCAGATGACTCATGTCTCATGGCCTCATTGTAAGGATCACAAGAGAACATGGGAGGTTGTGGGTACTCAGTAAATTAGCCTTATTTCTGTCCTATTTGGCCTCCCCTTGCCCAGAGGAATAGGGGCTGGGAATAAATGGTAAGTCTGGACCCTGACAACACGCTCACTCTGGGTTGCGACTTCAGCCACGGTGGGAGAGGTCCAGGTGGGACAAAGGGACAGAGGCTCTGGGTTGGAAGGCCGCATCAGGTAGATATTCAGAGGCAGCTCAGAGCCATATTTGGGACAGACACATATCAGAGATGCTGTGATCAGCAGGACTGCGTGTCCACCTGCTGTTCAGGCAGGTGTTTGTGGCCCAGGCACCTCACTCACCCAACACCATGCGGTCCAGGCTGCCCACCACCAGGCTGTCGAAGATGTGGCCCCGCAGGCGCCGAGCCACACTGCTGTGGTGCCCCAAGTCCCTGCTCATGAGCAGCAGCATCTGTGCAAAGGTGTAGCCACCCAGGGAGAGAGCGTGCACCAACAGCGGGTGATCAGCTAGTGTCCCTGGTCCCCGCAGCAACGCCAGGACCTGGGCAGCTTGCACCAGGCCCTGGTGGGGGCACAGGAAGTGACTCAGTGCACTCTCCACGGCCAGCACGTCAAAGCCACAGGCCAGGTAGATCTGTAGGTACTTGGCCTGGGCAGCCAGCCTTGCCCCCAGCCAGGGCAGGAACAGGAGCAGTGGGCGGGGCCCGAGGGACCCTGGGAGGCCAGGCTTGCTGTACAGGTGGATGGAGTGGGAGAGTCGAGTTACCGTCACATCAGCAGGTAGCAGGGCCATCTCCGGTGCACCCTAGGGGACAGATGGAAGAGGAGCAGCGGGTGGCCTTTGCCTTTGGTCCCACCTTCCCCCCCACCTCCAAGGGCTGAGACAGGGGCTCTTAGATGGCATGATCCCAGAGTTTAGGAGGGGCCAGACTAGCCTTCTGAGGCCTCTTTCAGCTTCTGTGTATCATGCCTATCAGGAAGATGGGAGGAGGAGTCAGTCCCCCAGCTGTGTGCGACTCAGCTACCCTCAATCCCTCCCTCCACCCCTCTCCTCACATCTAGAGTGGAGTCTGGAGAGGAAGAGGGGACGCAGCCATTGGGGCTGTGGGTGTGTGTGTGTAGACAGCGCCTCCCTTTGCCCTTACACTGAGCTTTTTATTCTTTGGGGATCCGTTCCGGCTTGCAAGGGCCAAATTCCAACCCCAGCCTCTCTGAGCCCCTCCCCAGCATTACACATAGACATGGCTTATTAGGGGGTTGGGGACTGATTCTACCCACCTCATCACAACCCCTGAAGCCCTTCTGCCTCCCGCTGAGGAGTTTGGAGACAGGGAATCTGGTCAGAGGGTTATGGCTGGGTCAAAGAGCCCAGCCCCTTAACATCTCCCAGGCCCCAGCCCCACAACTCCAACTCCTCATACCTGTTGTCCTCAGAGCAGGGCCCCTCACCTGCAGGTTGCAGGAGTCACTGTCACCAGCCTCCTCCTCTGTGACCTTCCTTCCAGGCTCAGCTCAGGAGGGAAGATGGGAGGGGTCAGGGACCCAGGAGACCCCAGTCCCCAGCCTCCTTCTCTGCCTCCGCTTAAGCCCATTGGTGACATCAGCTTCCAGGGCGTCTGGCTCCCATCGGCTATGCCCTGGCCCAGCTACAGTGGGGGAGGGGCACCTGGGTAGCAAGGTATGGTATTAGCTTGGGACAGGTAGAGAGCAGCCTTTCCCTCATGCTGTGCCTCAATTTCTCTACTTGTGATCTTAACCAGGCAAAGAGGAGCATCCCCACCCCCAGGCACCCCAATAGCTTCTTTCTCTTGACCCCACACTTCAGATATTCTACTTCACCCTTCACCTTTTAGGGCAGGCTGATCTCAGTGTGGCTAAGGGCAGGGGCTGCCTGAAGCAAGAATCGGACTCAGGAGTCCTGGTTTCCCATAGCAGGCATCTTACTGCTTCTCCTGCTTCTGCTCCAAGGGGTTCATCTGACAAATGTCACGGTGGGTAGGAAGGTTCTTCCCAGAGAAGAAAAGGAGAGAAAAGGATTAGAGGCACCAGGAGCTGAGTGGCTCAGCTGGCTAGGAAGGAGGGGGAGCCAGAGGGGGATGTTGCGTAAGGACCTAGCTGTGACCCCACACGTCACTGTCACACCCCCAACTTTAACCTCTTCATTCCCATTACTTCCTCCCTGTAGAAAGTAGGCTAGTGGGAAAAAAATGTGTGCCTGCACTGCAGATCCCGAGCTTCGGGAAATCAATTAAGGGGAGGGACTTCCTCCGGACCCCACACCACCAGGAATCCCGCTCCCCTGTCTTCTTTCCTTCTGCGTGGAGAAGGACATCGCTTCCACTCGTCCCCGTGGAGCACAGTGCTTCCAACTCCTTTCCATGCCTCTGGCCTCCAGGGAAATCTGGGGGCAAAAGGAGCAAACAGCTTTTATGTGGAGATGTTGGGGGGAAGAAGTGGGGCAGGGGCAAAGGGGCGTTCCCTGCTCCAGGCTTGTGGGACTCCTGGATTTGGGCGCTTCAGAAGCAGTGTGGCACTGCATCCAGCAGATGGCGCCAGGACCCACGGACCTGTGGGACCCCAGGGAGCCCGGAGTGGGGCAGTTTCCTGGGCAACAGGCAGCATTTCTGAAGCCCTGAAATCTGGCTGCTGAAGGACAAGAGAGGCATGGGGGTAAAATAATCTCTCAGAAAGGAGAGAGGCTGGGGTGGGGAGAGGAGGCTAAAAGACTTCTGCTTTCTGCTGCCATTTATTACTATGCACCTGTCACTTTGCTAACTGCGCCTCATCCTCAGCAACCCTATACATAAGGCAGTATTGCATATTCCTTCAATGTGAGTGGGGAGGATGAGGCTCCAAGAGATAAGGACCTGCCTAAGTCCCCAGCTGGTAGGAACCTGGGCCTGCCTTTAAGTCTTCTGGTCCATTCCGCCTCACGGCGGGTGTGAGGTGCCCAAGCCCCCCCCGTGAGGGCAGCTGGTGCGAGACTTGCTGGGAATCCAGGAGCGGCAGCAGTGGGCGAAGAGAGGTGAAAATGAGTCCAGCCCCTTTCAGCTGAGTTCTTTCCTTGCCCAGCCTGGGTGGGGGCTCCTCTGCTCAGGGCATCCCCTGGCCTCGTGGTGTGGCTTTCCTCTGTGAGAGGACCACAGAAGTGGAGCGAAGGGGACTTAGGAATCCTGGAGGTTACATGAGCCCTCTGAAACCAAGGGCAGCAGAGCTTTCCAAGAAGGATGCAAAGCAGGAGCCCAGCACTGTGCTGGGGAGAGGAGACGCAGCAAAGTGTCACGGACTGCGCAGAGAAGGAAACTGACTTCAGGTGGGTTGAGGGGAAGATTTGGGGGATTTAAATTCAGGTCAACTATCTCATCTGTACATCCTCAAGATCTAATCTCCCTGCCTACTCCACATCTCACACTGAACATGACAAATACTGAACTTTTTTTTTTTTTTCTATAAAGATGACCGGTAAGGGGATCTTAACCCTTGACTTGGTGTTGTCAGCACCACGCTCTCCCAAGTGAGCTGACCGGCCATCCCCATAAAGGGATCCGAACCCATGGCCTTGGTGTTATCAGCACCACACTCTCCTGAGTGAGCCAGGGACCAGCCCTACAAAAACTGAACTTTTGACTCCTTGTATTATTAGTCTGGGTTCTCCAGAAAAACAGTATATTACACACACACACACACACACACACACACACACACACACACACACACACACACACACATGCGAGGTCTTCAAAAAGTTTATGAAAATATTAGTATTATCTTTTAATTCTACTTTTCCATGAACTTTTTGAAGTATGCTAGAGAGAAAGAGAGACTTATAAGAAATTGGCTCACACAATTACAGAGGCTGACAAGATTCAAAATCTGCAGTTGTCAAGCTGCACCCAGGAGAGATGATGGTGTAGTTTTCAGGTTGAGTCCAAAGGCCTGAGAACCAGGAGAGATGATGATGTAAGTCCGAAGCCCAAAGTCAGGAGAAAACCAATGTTCCAGCTCAAAGACAGTCAGGCAGAGAGAGCAAATTCTCTCTTACTCAGCCGTTTTTGTTGTATTCATGCTTTCGATGGATTGGATGAGGGCGGGCCACCCACGCTGGGGAACCCATACTGGGGAGGGCAATCTGCTTTACTCAGTCTACAGACTCAGATACTAATCTCCTCCAGAAACACCCTCACAGATATACCCAGAAATAAATTTAACCAAACATCTGTGCATCCTGTGGCCCAAATTGACATATAAGAGGGGTCTTCAAAAAGTTCACGGACTCATATTATCTTTTAATTCCATTTTCCCATAAACTTTATGAAGTATCCTCATGTAATTAACCATCACACCCTCGCCATCCCAGACCTAGTCCTCCTAAATCTACCCCATCTCAAAAACACAGCAATTTCATTCCTCTAGTCGCTTAGGTGAAACAAAGCAAAGCAAAACAAAACCCTCGGAGTCATCCCCGACTTGTCTTTCACACTCCATGTTGAATCCACCAGCAAGTCCTGTCGGCACTGCCTTCATAGTATTTCCTCAGTCTGACCACTTCCTCCAGTCTCTTCCACAGCAACCCCAGCCCAGCCATCACCATCTCTTGCCTGGGTTACTGCAGTGGGCCCCGATTTTCCCAGCTCCCACTGTTACCTCCTTTTAGAGTTTCCTCAACACAGCAGCCAGAGTGATTTTTTTTGAAGTGTTAGTCGGAGCATGTCCTACCTCTGCTCAAAACTCTCCAGTGGTTTCCCGAGGGTCAAAGTCACAATCTTTACTGTGGCCTTCAAGGTCCTTCCTGATGTGGCCCCCTCTGTCTCAGACGTTGTTTTCTGTTGCTTTCTCCTCACCCGTTCTGTTCCGGTCACACTGGCCTCTCTGCTGTCCTCAAATGCTCCCACCAGGTCAGCTCCCTCTACTGCCCCCAGATATCTTTGTGGCTCACTCCCTCACTTCCTTCAGGTCTCTGCTCAAGGGGCACCTTTTTAGACCTTCCCTGACCCCCTGCACACACTCTCCCCCTCTTCCCCCTTCCTGGCCCTCCTCCTGCTTTATTGTTTTCCATAACACGCCACAAACATACTCTCTGTTCATGTGCATACTGTCTGTTTTCCCTTTTATGTCTTTATCCCCTAAAACAGTGTCATTCATAAATACCTGTTAAATGAATGAATGAACCATAAAACATATTCATCATCTAATACATACCAGTAAGTATAGCAATGCTGAGAGTGCAAAGACAGACAGACACATGTGCCGTTGAGGAACTTGGCACGTAGTGGGGGAGATCAACTCTATTTTGTATTTGCGCACAGTACAGTTTATACAAAATGAGAGCACAAGGCCGGCTGCACTTGGAAGGTTTCCTCTATGCTGGACACTGTGTTTACATGCATTATGCTATTGAATACTGCTCTGTGAAGTGGGGACTATTATCACCCTCATTTCCAGAGGAGAAAACAGGCTCGGAGAGGCAAAGTAATTTGCCTAAGGTCACCCAGCTCCTCAGTTACTGAACTGAAGTGTGACACTATCCTCACTCTCGAACCCCAAAGTCCCTGCTCCTCCCACTGTCCCAGGGAGGTCAGGAGAATCCAGGGCTGGAGAAGGGAAAAAGAAGAGGGGGATAGGGGTACTTCATGTCCAGTGAGGGAGAGGATGAGAAGGACTGAGCTGGAAGGGGCCCTGGGTGACAGGGCACCTCGCCAGCCCCTGCTAGCCACCTCCTTTGGCTTGTATGTCCTCTACAGGTCTGGGGCTGATTGAGCTTCCTCCCCTGGCACCGGCCTTCTTTGCCACACCCCCACCCTGACCTCAGGACTGGCTACACAGGGATCCCTTTCTGGCCCAGTCAGGCATATAACCCCGGGCTGACAGGCATCCGGGTGCCAGGGCGGCAGTGGCTGGCCAAGGGTGAGGTCACAGGCTGAGCACTCATGCTCAGCCCCTCCTCCTTGTCATCACAGGCGCAGTCCTTGCCCTGCCGGTCTGCACAATTCCCCTCTGACCTCCCCCCTGGCCCACAGCTTCACCCCCAGCAGGCTCTGGCCTCTACCTGGCAAGGCCTAGTGTATTAGGTTCCTGTTGCTGATGTAACAAACTCCCACAAATATAGCAGCCTAAAAAATATAAATTTATTGTCTTACTGTTCTGGAGGTCAGAAGTATAAAACAGGTCCTCTGGGTTGCATTCCCTCTGGAGGCTCTGGGGAGAAACTTCTCCCTTGCCTTTGCTGGCTTCTAGAGGCCGCTGAATTCTTCGGCTCGTGGCCCTTTCCTCCATCTTCAAAGCCAGCAGCGTAAGATCTTCAGATTTCCTGTCTTTCTGACTTGCTCTCATTTTCACATCTGCTCTGACTCTGATACTTGCACCTCCCTTATAAGGACCCTGTGATTACATCGGACCCCCTGGCTAATCTACAATAATCTCTTCATCTCAACACTCTTAACCGGATCACATCTGTAAAGTCCCTTTTGCCATGTAAGGCAACCGGGACACAGGTTCCGGGGATAAGGTCACTGACATTTGGAGGGCGTTATTCAGTTTGCCACACCTAGCTAGGATGCTCATCTCCTCCATAACCGGAGGCAGTGTTTACAGCACACTTACCATAGGCCATGTGCCGTCTAAACATGGTCCACATTATCTCACACCATCCTAGTGAGGTGGGTATGGATCTGCACTGTACAGATGGAGAGTTGGCTGACTCCAGAGCCCATTGGTTTGCCAGATCCCAAGTCCATCTCCCCAGATTGGAAATGGACCCCTCCCTGCTGGGAACTCCCCCACAGCCCTTGAGTTTGCATCTTGGTCTGGCCTGCAAGCTCACCTGCTGGCTTCACTCCTCTGACGCTGGCCGTGAGGGCCTGGGTGGGAGCAGCTGCCCGCTCTCCTTTCCCTGACAGAGTCTGGTCCTTCAGGGCAGAACACAGCCTCACTCAGGGTGCCAGGACAAAGCTGTCCTCACCTTTGGGTTCCCCTATCACCTCCCACACTCCTTCCTGCCCTGCATCTCCGTGGTGGTCCCCGCCCTCCAGGCTTTTCCTGCCCTGGACCCTCGGAGACATGACTTCACTCTCCTATCAGCTGTGGCCCCGCCTGAAAGAAGGGGTGGGGTAGCCTGCACAGCAGGGCCAAGGCAGGACTGGAACGCAGCTCTCCCCGTCCCTGAGGAAGGCTGATTCAGACACATTACCAGGATTTCAGAATTTGGGATGGAGGAGGCTGGCCGGTTAGCTCAGATGTTTACAGCACAGAGTTCTAACACCAAGGTCACAGGTTCAGATCCCCTTACAGGCCAGCCGTCAGAAAAGAAGAATTTGGGGTGGAGTTGGACGGATGGCTTATTTCACCTCGTAAAACAGGAAGTGTGTTTGAGCAAACTGCCCCAGTAACCTGAGGTGCTAGTGCTTTGGGTTTGCCCCCTTCTCCCTAGCCCTCATTCCTTGGCAGTTTTCACAACAAGGTTGCAAAACCAGGGGCTCCCCTTCAGTGGGGGTGGGGAGCAGAGTGCAGAAACCGGTAGAACACAAGCTGTTTGCACCCACTCCAGATATCAAAGTGTCCCCTGACTCCCCAGGAGAGGGTCATGGGGGTAAGAGGGAGAGAGAAAAGGAACTAAGGGCAACCTAAAGAATTCCTTTCTTTACCCCCAGGTAAAGATTCAGGCCTCAGATATCGGTAAACAGGGAGGGAGCCCGAGATGAGGGACGAGCCATGCTGGGAGAGCTCTCCCCACCTCTCGGCCTGCAGAGGTGAGTTGGGGGATCTGTACTGGGACTCCTGAGGGAGAGGAGGTATCTTCCCCCATCCTGACTAGGCCTCATGGCCACTGACCTGGTAGCTCTGTTGTTGTCCTCCCTTGGCCTTGACTGCAGACCCCTCAGCTGCTCCTCTGTTCTCAAGAACCTGAGGGGTGGGGCACTACCCAGGAGGGGACAGTGTCCCAAGCAGTAGTTCTCCATTTCCCTGCTGTGCAAAACAGCTGAGTTCTCCTGGCACTTGTGGAAAGCCTTCAGGCTGTCAAAAACCAAACCATGCTGAGGTTTGCTCAGAGCCCCCAGAGCTGCTATTGGCCTATCACCCTATCCCCTTTATCCTGTGCCTGGGTGGTCCATGGGTCTGTGGCAGGATGGGAGGGGCAGGAGTAGGGGACATCTGCTTTAGTGAGCAGGCTGTGTGCTTTTTCACAGTGACACGAGAACCAGGACAATTTTCCCTGGGGCCTCCTCTGCCCTATAAAACTTAAACAGATCAGTCTTGCAGATGGTAGGTAGCACAGTTCCAGCCACCAGCCTTTTACCTCTAACTACTGGTTAAAGTGCACCATCCTGTGGTAAGAGCCCACCTTCCCTAGCCTCTTTCATCTCTTACCTGTCCCCATCCCCTCCTGGGATTCTCCCACCAATCTCTCTGTTCTCTGACCAAACTTCCCCACCTCCTCCATCCCCCCAGCGGCTTTATCTTTCACTCCTGAAATCAGAGCACCGTGGTAATGATAGTAACGAACACACACAACATTTCTGTGTGCCAGGCACTGTTCAAAGCACTCTATATATTGACCCATTTAATGGTCACAGTACTCTATGAGGGAAAGACTATTATTACCTCCATTTTGCAAATGAGGAATCTGATACACTGGAAAGCAATAAGGGTGAGTTAAATCTAAGGGCTAAAGAAGGGAGATAGAGACCCACAAAGCAAGCATTTGGGAACAGCTGTTCTTGTCAAAAGATTAAAATACTGTCGTTGTTGTTTTAATTACAAAGTAATGTGTGCAGCAGACCCCTTGACCCTTGCCCTGTCCACCCCTAATCTCCAAGAGCTAAAGACACAAAGGGATGAAATGCATGAACTCACTAGAAGGAACCTCTGCTGGCTGCTCCAGCTCCCCAGCCCTAAGAGCCACTGGTGGGAGGGGAGAGGGACAGGGACCAGAGCAGGGCGGGGCTCCTTGGTCCCAGGCTCTGTTCCTCAAGCTCTCTGCCTCTCATTCACCCCCATTTTCTTCATTTCTCTTGGAAAGAGGAGGCATCACCTGCTGGCACCCGCCCTGTGGGTGCTGGGGAAGCTGTTCTGATCTGCCTGGGAGACCACAGATGCACAGAACTGGACCGAGGGACCCCATCCCAGACTCATCTCTTCTTGCTCATTCCTGCCATGGCCCTTCCACTCTGTTATCCCATCCCTTTGCCTCTCAGGACCAAGCCAAACTCCACTCTCAGGTGGCTAGTGCATAAGTCCCATGCTGTTCCTCCTGGTACACTGTCCCCTCCAAGGAGGGACTCAGCCCTGAGAATATCCTTGGAATGTGGCCTCACTCTCTGCCCCAGGAGAAGGGACAGAAAACCTCAGAACATCATTAGAGAGGGAGTGATTGAAAATTTTACATCTCTAGTTCCGGTCTCTCCCCTGAGCTCTGGACACATAAATCCAAATGCCTAATAAAATCAACATTTATTTATTGACTACCTATTAAATACCAAGCAATCTTTTAGTGCTCAGAACACAAGGTTGAACAAGACAGACAAGAACTCCTGCAGTTTACACTCTCCGGGGCAGCAAAAGACAGTAAGCTAGCAAGCAAATAAACAAGCAGGATCATATCAGGTAGTGAAAAGAAACAAGGGAACATGGAGTAATATTTGGGCTGCTTCTCTAATGACAGGAGGGAGCTAGCCATACGAAGACCTGGGGACTATCTTGCAGGCAGAGGAGATAGCTAGTGCAAAGGCTCTGAGGCAGGAACCAATATGTAATGTTTGCAGGAGACAAAGAAGGGCAATGTGTCTAGAGTACTGGGAACAAGGAGGAGACACTGCAGATGAGGCTGGAAGAGATGATAGTATAAGATGGGAGGTGGATGGGCAAGTAGGGACCAGGCTATGTAGATAAGCCTTATAGACATCATAAAGTAACTAAATTTTATTTTATTTGCAATGGGAAGACTTTGGAGGAAATGATGTGATATGATTTTTCCCCTATTTTTTGTTTTTGTTTTTTTCTTTTGACTTTTTTGGTTTATGTTTTTAAAAGGTCATCCTAGCATCTGGGTAGAGAGTGAGCTGTAGGAGCAAGAATGGAATGGAAGCTGGGAGTCTATTGTAGTCATCTAAGTAAGGTACGAGTGAGGGTGACAATGGAGGGGTAAGGAGTGGTGGGTGTGAGAAGTATTTTGGAGTTATCTGACAGGATTTGCTGATGAATTAGATGTAGGTGTGAGAGAAAGAAAGGAATCAAGAATAAGTTAGGTTTTTGGTTAGATCAACTTAGTAGAGGAAGATGGTACTATTAAGTAAAATAGGAAAGAATAGAAAAGGTTGAAGGAAAAGTTATTTTGGCAGAGGGATTAACTTTGTGTGTGTGTGTGTGTGTGTGAGAGAGAGAGAGGGGAGGGATGGTTGGGGAAAAAAGAGTTCTATTTTGTATATGGCAAGTGTGAAGCATCTCTTAGGTAGCTAAGTAGAGGTGTCAGGTACGTAGTTGGACAATACAAGTCTCCAGCATACAGGTCAGAGTTGGTATTTCCTAGGTAGATGAGATTACTAGGAAAGATTAGTAGGTGGAGGAGATTACTAGATTATCAGGTGGAGGAGGAGAGTAGCATAGGAGAGCCAAGAAAGTATAGTGTCTTTGAAGCCAAGAGTAATGAGTGTTCAAGGAGGAGTAAGTGAGTGTGATGGTTGATTTTATGTCAATTTGTCTGGACTAAGAGTTGCCCAGATAGCTGGGCACAGGTAAAACGTTTCTGGGTGTGTCTGTGATGTTGCTTCTGGAAGAGATTAGCATTTGAATAAAGAAGATCGCCCTCACCAATAAGGGTGGGTATTACTCAATCCTTTGAGGGCTTGAATAGAACAAATTTGCCCTTCCTCTGTTCCTTGCAGAGGAAGGGCAAATTTTCTCTCTCTTGAGCTGGAGCACGCATCTTTTCCTGCCCTTGAACATCAGCATTTCTCATTCTCAGACCTTCAGACTCAGACTGAGAGTTACACCACTGGCTCCACTGGTTCTCACACCTTTGAGTTTGGACTAGAACTACACCACCAGCTTTCCCGAACCTCCAGCTTGCAGACACCAGACTGTGGGACTTCTCAGCCTCCATAATCACATGAGCCAATACTTCATAAGAAACCCATTTCTATATATCTTATTGATTCTGTTTCTTTGGAGAATCCTGACTCATACAATGATCAGTGATCAACGGTGTCTACTCTTTTAAGGAGGTCAAGGAAGAAGACTCAGGTCCACTGGACTTGGCAACCTAAAGGTCATCATGACTTGATAAGAGCTCTTTCAGTAGAGCAGTGGGATGGAAGCCAGACTGGAGTAGGAGGTAAGAAGATGGAGACAATGGGTGCTGACAACTCTGTGGAGGAGTTCTGCTGTGAAGAGCAAAGAAATGGGCTGGTAACTTCATTAGTAATGCTTCCCACACCTTTGAGCTTCCTGTTGATTCTTGTGCCAGCATTACAGCTTTTTAAAAATCATTGTAGCTTTGCAATATAATTTAACATTTATGAAAATGAATAAATACGTGCTATGCAAAGGAGCAAGTTTCTGCTACACATCCTATTTATAATTCTTGGCGTTTTTGGTGGCTGGCCGGTACAGGGACCCAAACACTTAACCTTGGAGTTATCAACACCATGCTCTAAGCACTCCTCTTTTTCAAAAGGTTCTTAATGATTTTTGCTTGTTATTCTTACAAATAAGCTTTAGAATAATTATTACAAAAATTTAAAAATTCATATTGATATTTTAATTGGAATAGTACTAAAAACATAAATCAAGCTGGAGAGAATTGATGGTCTTATAAATATTGAGGGGATCTATCCAGAACTGAGAATTGTTTCTCCACTTGTCAAGGCTTTTAGATTTCTCAATAAAGTTTTGTGGTTTTCTTCACATAAGTTCTTTTTACGTCCCGATAAACTTTTCTCTCTTTAATGCATTTTGCTTTTATTGAATGGGATTTCTCTCCCAATTCTTACACAGAAAAGTTATTGATGGGGATCTTTAGCTTTAATCTAATCACGTTTTTTTCTTAATAGTTTTCCAGTTGTTTCACAAAATAATGTTATTTTGGCTGGCTGGTTAGCTCACTTGGTGAGAGCCTGGTGTTGATAATATTTTGGCTTCTCCTTTACTTTTACAATATTTTGTACTTATTATTTCTCCTCCTCCTTCTCTTCTCTTTATCATCCTCCTCCTTTTACTTCTGGTCTTATTGCATTGGCTACAACTTGAAAAACAAAGTTTAATGTCAGTATTGATAGCAGAATCTCCGTTTCTAATTTCATGGGAAATCCTCTTGTATTAAGCTGTTAAGTATAGGATTAGCCATTCTTTTGAAAGAGTATTTGTATCAATTACGAAAATATCTTTCCAGTATTAATTTTTGAATATGCCTTTTGAATATCTATTAAAATGATTATATATTTTTCTTTGATGCAATATATTAATGCATTTAAATTTATTGAAAAATGAATCATACATTCAGAAGAGTGCATAAAAGTCTATGTTAATAAAGGAAAATAAAAGTATACCTTTAAAAAAATAAGAAAATGAACACCGATGTAGCCATCACATAGGTTAAGATATAATATATGACCAGTATCCTAGAAGCCCCTTGCGTTGCCTTCCTCAGTCATAAACACTCCCCCTTGCCTCCCTTACCCAGGGAATGGTTCTCTTGACTTTTCGGTTAATCCTTTCCTTGCTTTTGTTTATAGTTTCACCACATATGTGTATATTCCTGAACAATACTGAGAAGCATGCCTCATCCTGACTGTGAAAGGAAAGGACACTTTTGTACTAGATGAAGACTCCCAGGAGAAGAGATGCTGAACAGCCCCTCTGGGTCTTGGTGTGGCTTTAGCTTCCCTGAGAATTTACAGGAACATTTTCTGGGGATGTTAGTGGGCAAGGTCATGAGTAAGGCCTTGGAAACACAGAGCTTACTGCAGTGAGGGCGTGTGGCAGGACTGTAGTGTCCACCCGATCTTGGACATTGGATGGAGAATGTTCAGAGCAGCAGGCTGTTCTGCGCGTTCTGCTTCAGAGCTCGCGCTGTCTCCTCCCAGGAGCAGGTCAAAGTGGAACACTTCTTGATCAAGCAGCAGGGTGTGGAAGGGAGACCAGAAGGCCCGTAGCACTTGGTCAAGATCAGGCAAGTACAAATAAGAGTCAGGGCTAGGCTCACCAGACATTCTGACCTGAAGTGCCAAAGATGGTACATGGGTGGCGGGGATTTTGGTGATGACACCTGTCAATGTGTCTGCCTCCTGAATTAGTCACACTGCTACAGTCTGAGCAGGTATCCCTGTACATGTGGTGCACAGGTGACATCCTGGGATCCCCTTCACCGTCTTCCGAGGGGCTCCCTTTGCCTGTCTCCTGTGGTGGATCTGTTTGCTGCACCCTGCGTCTTCTACTTTCTTGGTTTACTCTCTGGTTTGGGTGGAGCACTTTCTCTAGGAGCTTTTTCAGAAACTGTGCATGGGAGGCAAACCTTTTGAAATCTTGTATGTCTGAAAAAATACATATTCTAACTCCTTGCTTGATCAATAGTCGGAATGTGTACAAATTCAAGATCGAAAGTAATTTTCTTCAAAATTTTGAAAATATTACTTTTAACTTCCAATGTCGTTGTTGAGAAATTCAAAGGCTTTCTGATACCTGAGTCTTTGTATATTACTTTTTTCCCCTTTCTGTAAGTTTCTAGGCTCTTCTCTTTAATTTGCCTCAGTGTGGGTTTATTTTCATCCACAGTGCTGGGGTCTTAATGGACCCACCCCTGTGATCTGGCAACTCATGTGCTTCTGCTCTGGAAAAATCCCTTGAATTAGTTAATTGATGATTTCCTCCCTTCCATTTTCCTCTATTTTTTTTTTCTTTTTAAACTTCTATTATTTTGATGTTGAACTCCTGGAATTATCTTTTAATGTTCTTATCTTTTCTCGCCTGTGTTTTATGTCTCTTAGTGTTTGCTTTACTTCCTAGAGAGACTTAATCAACTTTATCTTCCAGTCTTTCTGTTGAAGTTTTTGTCTCTGCTGTCATGATTTTAGTTTTCAGCACATCATTTCTGCTGTTGCTGTTCTCTCAATGTTCCTTTGTATAGCATTTTATTCTTGTTTCATGGATGCAATATCTTCTCATCTCTCTGAGGGTATTGTTTTGTTTTTTGTTTGGTATTGTTCGGTGGCTGGCTGGTACAGGGATCAAACCGTGGACCTTGGTGTTATCAGTACTATGCTCTAAATAACCAGCTGAGCTGACTGGGTAGCCCCTCTCTCTGAAGATGTTAACGATGATCTTTTTTTTTTTTTTTTTTTTTTAAAAGATGACCGGTAAGGGGATCCTAACCCTTGACTTGGTGTTGTCAGCACCACGCTCAGCCAGTGAGCAAACCGGCCATCGTATATGGGATCCGAACCCGGGGCCTTGGTGTTATCAGCACCGCACTCTCCCGAGTGAGCCACGGGCCGGCCCTAACGATGATCTTTTTGACACCTTCTTCTCTTTGCGTGACCTGTTTCCTCCAAGTTACTTTCTCTGATTGTTTTGTCTTCCTCTTCTGTGTTAGAAAATTTCCCAGATGTCTGGTAATCTTTGGTCATGATGAAGGTTGGGAGATGGGGATGGCAGGCTGCTGAGAAACTCTGAGTTCACAGGTTGGGTTTGCTGCTATAGGGTGATCCAGCAAGGATACTTTTGAGAACCCCCTGTCATTATCTTTAGATCTTCCTGAGCTGGTGAAATGCCCCAGGGTAGAATCTTCCAGTCTCCAGCATTGACAGCAAAGGTCCTGCTCCCACCCCTTTGGGAGCCCAGTTGTAGTAGGCTCAGGGTCTCGCATTCAGCATTCCATGTGACATGGTCACTTAATCCCCTTTCTTTCAGCATTACAGTATAGTATGTCTGTTCACATCTGTGCCTGAAGCTTCCCCTAGGCCAGATACCTTCTATCTTACCTTCCTCAGAGGAAAATCCTCTGGCTGGGATATGGGAGGGACTGTTGCCCAGAGGTTTGGAGTCAGGGAAGATATCTAGAGATCTAACTTCAGTTCATCCCAGTCCTTACTTTAGCAACCTCTGCCACAATTCCAGAGGTACCTTGGACTGCCAGTTTCTGTGCCTTCTGAGAACCTTGCAATGTAAATCAAGTTAGCTCTCAGTTCTCCCGCTGCCAGTTTGAGACCTCTTTTTCCTTGGGGCTAACTCAGTAACTGCATGACTGCCTGCTATCCTGGCTCAAAAATTATGTTGCTGTTGTCTCCTTTCCTGATCTTACCATCCTTGTAGTTTATCTCTTGATTTTAAAATCTCTTTACTGGAGTTTTAGTGGGGCTTGGGGAGGGAGTGAAATTAGATGTACGCATTCAATCACCATCTTAACCCAAAACCCTAATTTCCCTTTTCAATATGTCTTTAAAAATATAATTTCTAGGAAAAACCCTACTTGGTCATAGAGGATTGCTATTTTAATGTACTGGGGTTTATTTATTTCTGTCTTTCCATGTAGAAGTCTTTAAGTGAATGTAATTAGCAGGAAATGGGCCTTTCTATGAAGAGGATTCAAAGAAAATGTCTCCAGTGGGATAACTTTTATTAAAAATATGAGAAAAAATCAGAGGCTGAATCCCTGTATGCAACCTTCAGGCAGCCCCTGATGGGCTGGGAGGGTAGGTAGAGGGAAGACCCTATAGTAACCCCTGAGGATGCATCCAGGGAACACCCTTTGCAATGTTTTGTTTAGAGACCCAGAAAAAATCCCAGACATCATCTCAGTTGGTGGCCTGTTTCAATCTTTTGTCAATTAGGGGGATTCTGTGATAAGGAAGTGGGTCCTGGATGCCTTTTTGAAATGCAATTCATTGTCCATATGAGCCCCAGAATCATTCATTCATTATTCACTTATCAAATAGTAATTGAGCATCTACCATGGGCAAAGTGCTATGCGGAGCTCTCCATAATTGAGGCACAACCCACCCTAGGTAACTCTTTAAACACCCCCCCCCCACACACACCTTTAAGAACAGAAAAGAGGAGTACAGATGGAAAAGAGGCTCAGAGTGACATCCAGGGCTGTAACATGGTGACAATAATTTTTCTGTCTCTGTGGCTTGTGATGAGGAATAAGTGAGGAGATTCTTATAAAGCATCCACCATGGTGCTTGGCACACAGTAGGATGGATGTCTGGATTTTGAGGGAAAGCTTTACATGGTGCAAGGAGCCTCAGGTGTTTTATATTCTCCTGATACGTTTAAATACTAGAATTTTTGGAAGAAAACATGAAGGGATTTAGAGACTCAAAATAACATAAACGAGTCAGTACTACTGAAATCAGTCACTGCTCCAGCACTAACAGGGTCCACGAAGCATCAGTATCCGGAGGGACAGCTCTGTTCTCTTGGTCCTCTTGAACACCGTGTCAGCCTTTGCCTAGGCTCTTATTCGGTGAGGCCGCACATCCCCTTTGATTTTACCGTATTCCTCTCCCCTCCTAGTGGAAACAAGCTGCAGTCCACCTCTCACCAGCAGCTAAGCCCACCGCTTTCTGGCAGTCATTTCTGAAACTCTGTGAATTTTTGAAAGATCAAGCAAAAAGAAGTGTTACACAGCAGTTGACACTTGGCAGTTCACCTGTGAAGTGTTGGAGGCACTCCCGTGGAGCGGTTACAACTGTTGAACACCACCACGTGGGAGAGAGGGCAGGACTGGAGGCTGGGCTCAGGTCTCTGCTAAGCCGTGCAATCTCGGGCACCTTTGGTCATTTCCTGAGTCTTAATCTGCCTGTCTGTAGAATGGGGATACACAGAGGGTTTGGCAAGGACTAATGAGGTGCTGGGGCCGGCTGCCGTGCGTGCGTGCGCGCGGCGTGGGGTGCTCTGGCCCGCGGCCGTGCTTCCCGGGAAGGCGTGCGGGAGGCTGCGTGTGCGGGGCCGCCCTGGGCGTGTGTGGCTGCCGGCTCCGGGCTGGGAACGCGGCACCGGCGCTCGCCGCGGCCGAGTGGCAGCGCGGGGTGAAGGAGCGCGCGTGGGGGCGCGGGGCACCGAGGCGGCCGAGCTCTGCGCTGCGTGCGCCCCGCCTGCCGGCCCGGGTGTGGGGCGGACCGCGGGCGGCGGGCTGGGTGGGAGGAGGAGGGGAGAGGCAGCGGGAGGGCGCGCGAGCCGCGGGGGGAGGGCGGGCCGGCAGAGCGCGGCTGTCGCGGAGCCCCGGCGCGGGCGGCTTCGCCGGGGAGCGAGGCTCCGAGCCAGGAGGCGGCGCCGCGGGGAGGGAGCGCGAGCCCGGCCGCCAGCCCGGTGAGAGCGCTGCGGGCTGCGGGCCGGGCGGGGGACACACGGCGGCAGCGGGTCGGCGAAGCCGCGGTGGCCGGGACGAGCCGAAGGGTCGTCGGGGACTGGGAGGGGGGCGGTGTCCCCATCTCGAGGCGGGGCTAGGAGCGCGACGGAGAGAGCGGGCGAGACATCTCGGAGCGTTGCCCAGCTGGGCGCCGGGGCCGCCGCGGCCGCCCCATCTCGGGGGACTTGGCCGCGGAGACCCGCCTGCGGAAGGGAGCGACAGGAGCAGGTCGGCCGGCCCGGCCCGGGGAAGCGGCGCGCGCGTGTGCAGGGGTGCCTGCGAGGGGTGAGGGTGTGTAGGGGCGTGGGAGGAATGACCGTGTGTGATGTGTGTCTGTACGGGCCGTGTGGATGTGTGTATAGGGGTGTGTGCCTCTCTGTATATGCCGTGTGTGTGTTGCAGGCTGGGAGCTCAGAGCTGGGGTCTGAACCCATGGAGGAGGGAGGGGCTCACCAGGAGGGAATGTGCGTGTGCGTGTGTGTGCAGGGGTGTGTGAAGGGTGAGTGGACGAGTGTCACAGTGCTAGGTGCGGTTGTGTGTGTGATGTAAGGGTGCCGGGTGCACGTGTGTTCCTGGCTCACCGGCCCTTCCCCCACCAGATGTGCGCATGCAGGGGAGAGTTCTGGGGAGGGGTAGAAGTCGGCTGCAGCTGCCCCTTGCCCAGCTTGCCTGCCTGGCCTTCTCCCCCAGGGAGCCAGAGATGGCCAAGCGGCCCCTCCCCCAAAGACTTCTAGGGCCAAGCCCCAGGAAAGAGGGGAAGGGTGGAAGAGAGGGAGCTTCTGCCAGACTAGGCACCCTGCTTCTCTGGTCAGAGACAGGGCGGCCTTCTCCGAATCTGCCAGATCACTCAGGCCTGGGATTTGCCCCTCCCAGGGGCCCTGTGCTCTGGAGGTCTGAGAGAGACAGGGCCAGCAATTCAGACTGGGGCCAGGGCTGGGGGTGGGAATAGGTTGACAGTCATCTGGGAGGGTTTGCTTGTTCACAGCCCTATTACCAGAAGGGTGCCTGGCACATAGTAGGCCTCAAGTCAATATCTTAGGGAGGAAGGAAAGCTAAGCAGAAGAGAGGGAAGGAAGGAGGGAGAAATCTGTCTGGGAGTTCAAGTCTATCCCCTCTGCTATCAGTTAAAGGGCCACTGGTTGCTGTCAGGCCCAAGTCCCCCGGTGAGCAGGTGGGGAGAAGAAACTTCAGAGGAGAGTTTGGTGCTGGGGCCTGAAGGCATGAGAAGGACCTGACCAGAAGAGCCATCAGAAGTCTCTCTCCTTGGGTGGAACACTTCATTTCCTGCCCCACCACCTGTGATCAGAAGCCTCTCCCTGGGGCATCTGATCCTGGGAAAGGGAAGAGGGTGGCAGCAGCCAGGGCTCATAGGGCCTCTCCTCTCTCCAGGACCTTCGTGTTCAAAAGGTGCTGAAGAACTGAGCCCCTGCCCACCAAGGCTGCCTGAGGCCAGGTGGGGCCATGGCAGGCCGTGGCTGTCTGGGGCTGGGGCTGTTCTGCTGGGTCCTGCTCACTGTTCCTGTGGGCCCCCAGCCTACCTCCTCCATCCCAGGTGCCTCTCTCACCACTTTGACCCCGCCACCTCAGAGTGAGGCTTCCATGCTGTCTCTCAACCTGGGACTTAACTTCAAATTCCATCTTCGGGGACCTGCTGCTGCCTGGGGGAGCCCTGTCACAGAGACCCAATCTCTCTCTCCTGGGCCAGGCCAGGAGCCAGGGGAAGAGGTGGCCAGTGGGCTGAGGACTGACCCTCTTTGGGAATTGCTGGTGGGCTACCCTGGGAGCTCTCCCCCAGAGTGGGGCTCCGCCGAAGGCAGCTCTTCGCCTTGGGCCTCCTCCCTGCCTCTGGAGTCCACATCCCCCCTCTCTGGGCCCACCAACCGGCCCACGGTTCCCTATCAGCCCAGGATGGGCACTGTGACCTGGGACACTGCTCTGACGGCTACAGCACCTCCATCCAGAGCTCCCAGGCCCCACCAGAGTGAGCTGGAGCTGAAGTTTGATATGGCGCTGAGAGCAGGTGCAGCCCCCACACTTGGGCATCGAACATTGCCCCTGCTGCCCAGCCTGCGGGCCAGCCTGGCAGAGATTGCTGGGCGCCTGGGACCCTTTGGTAAGTATGCACCCCATCCCAAGAAGAGCCCCTCCTAGGCACCCCTGGCAGATAAGAGGCAGCTTCAGCCTGGGCTCCTTTTGCAGGGTTCTTTGGCACTACTCTGTCTCCACTCCGGAACTTCTCAGGCCCCAGCCCCCCAGGTGCAACTGCATCCCCAAGCTCTGCCTCTGGAGTGTCAGGTTCTCCAGGTGAGTGTTTTCATTGCAACAAATATTTGTGGAACACTCTACATGCCAGGCACTGTGCTAGGGGCCTAACTGGCACCTCCCTTTCTTTCTCAGCTCAGGGGAGGCCTGTATTGCTTGTTCCAGGCCCTGGGACCTGGGCTACTCTCCCGTGGGGAAGCATTGTCTTTGCCATACTGAGTCTGGTTTGGTCCTTGTAGCTTAGCTCATGGTGTACATAAGCTAAGCATGTGGCTGCAATTCCTAGGACAGTGGCTTCCTTAGGGCAAGCTCTAGGGAGGACAGGATTTTCTCCAAAGCCCCAGAAGCCAAGGCTGGCTGGTAGGATGGTACTTGAGCCCCATGTGCTCCCTTTGCAGGGTTCTTTGGCACCACTCTGTCCCCACCCCCATCCCCCCGGGAGAGGAAGCTCTCAAGCCCAAGCCCACTGGACCTAGCTTCTTCCCTAAGCTCTGCCACAATGGCAACAGCATCACTAGGTAAGTGTCCAATTCATTTTGAACTCGACAATTATTTACTGAGCACTTACTACCTACTAGCTACTCAGTGTTCTGGGACCCTTTTGTTTCATTGTTGTCATAATCATAATCACCATTCTCTTTATCATCAACCATGGAGATATACAGAATGATCTGAGAACAAGTGTTGCTGGGGAAGGTCCCACACAGAGTTAAATAATGGTCCTCTGAAGGTTTTGCAATCACAGGCAGAGCAGGATGAAGACAGATGTATCAGGAGTAAACAGACACAGGAACTCCTCCATGATTTTCACAGCCTGGGCACTAACCCCACCCTTCACTCCAGTCGGCCTGGCCTCCCTCCATCCTGTGCACCCCCCACCCACCACACCCCATCCTTCTAACCTTCGGGCTCTTTCTTTTGCTGTCTGATCTGACCTGACATGCTGTCAGATGTGGGCAGTGCTGGGCCTCTTATTGATAAGACATTGAAGAGGGGACCTTGAGTAGACAGATGACACCTTCATTTAAGGGAGCCTTTTAGAACATGCACATAGACAAGCTGGTGGTGCAGAGGAAAGATCACAGACTCTGGAATCTTGAGACCTCGTTTTGAATTCCAGTTCACTTACTTGATGGGTGACTTTGGGCAGGTTATTCAACCTCTCTGAGCCTACATTTTCTCATGTGTCTATGGTTTAATAAGAGTAGTTATTTTGCCAAGTTATTGTAATGCTTCTACATAATGCAAGCTCTTGACAGGACGTTGGGTACAAAGTAGAAGCTCATTAAATAGTAGCTGTTGACCTTGCTTCTTTCCCCAACTGCACTCTACATACACTTCCAGATCCTACCTCTCAGACATCCTAACTCTGGCCGCAAGCTTTGATGGAACAACACATAAGCCACATGGCACAGGGCATAGGTACTCAGGAGAGGTTCTGGTAGATGAGGCCAAGGGGGCCATGGAGAGGGCCACTAGTCCCAGATCTGCTCTGCAAAGGGTTTGCTGTGGCTGTGAAGCCTCCCAGCCACCCCACACGAGGCTCAGCAGTGGAAACCACTGGTCTCCCCGGTTTTTCCAGCTCCAGACTTAACATAGCACCTTTCTCTCCGGCTCACTCTAGCCTGGTCCCTGCACTCCCTCCGCAGGTGGGTGAAGAGGCTGCCATCCCCCCTGTCCAGCCCCGTGTGCAGCAGTGGCTGGGTCTGCTGTGGGATGGGGGGCAGGCTCTGTGCCTCAGGGGAAGGATGCTGGCTGGCAGTCTGTCGGCCTTGGTGACAGCACTGGCCAGGCAGGTTTAATGAGTCTGGACAGTATCAGAGGCAGCCCAGCTCAGCAGGCTGGCAGCCCCACCTCATTCCCCCTCCTCACTGATGGCTGCAGGAGCTCAACCTCTCCCTGGCTGCTCCTCTTGGATAAACCCAGGAGGACTACAGGCCTTGAAGACAAGAGAAGGCCAATAGGTCTTGCTCATGCAAGCAGCGTGTGTGTATGTGTGCACGTGCGTGTGTGTAGTAGTGCTGAGCAGTTACTGGACAAAGGGGGGTCTCTCTGTATCCCCTTTAGGATCTTTCTAACCTAGGTGCAATCAGCCCGTGACTCTTAGGGTTTCCTTGCATTGGGTCTCCTTCACCTTGGACAGAGCTTGTATTTAGCCCATACATGCCAGAACAGTTGTACAAGTCACAACATACTGAAGAACTTTCATACAAGTTGTTAGGTATCCACTGCTCTTAGTCCCCTCAGTATTCCCCTCCATTCCTTAACCACCCTGGCTGGCGTCTGTTCTGATTGGCTGGCACCTGCACCATCCCAGTTTTTAGATATTTTGAGTGTCATCCCTACAAAGTCAGTCCTCCATGACCCTGGAGGTAGGGGTGGGGAGAGGAATGGGGCCAGAGCATGAAGCAGGCTGCAGCTTCCAGCATCCGGAGTGGAGATGTGATTCCCCAGCCCTTTGATCTGGGCAGCTGGTGGATAATCAGGCCTGACTTCTCCATGAATTGAGCTGGCCCCTCCCCAGCAAGCTCCTGCCTCACTAATTACTCACATTGACATCCCATCTCCTCACTTGCTCCTGAGGTCAAGAGGGGCCAGAGGGCCAGAGTAGGACCTCCCTGTAGGGGAGGCCTGCTCAGGAGATGGATCCTGGGAAGGGAGGACCAGAAGATCACTATTGTCTGGACTGTTCTGGCAGAAACTGAAGGCCCTTTCTGGGGAAGCCTTGAATGTGGAAGTAGGAGATGAGGTCAAGTGGACCCTTCCAAGGCAGAAGCTGGGTTTTCTTTTGCTTGTCCCCACCCACACTTGGCCCAGTGTAGGCCACACCAGGCATGCTTTGCCGCCTGGAATCAGTGCTGCTAATTCAGAACTCTCTCTCTGACACTTGAGCTACCTCTGTACTTTGCCTATTTTCTGGTTTTTATTCCTTTTCTGGGTTCTTATGAATGTTGAAATTTGCTGTAGTTGCCATAGTGCTTTGGGCCAGGGTTTCCTGTGGCGCATGGGTGAGAAGTGGAGATGGAAGAGGGGGATGTGGAGCTGACCTCTGAGAGCTGCACTTGTCTGTACAGTGAGCGGGGGGGTGGGGGGACGCCCAACAGGCTGGGACAGATTGTGGGCTCCTGGGCAGGGTCTTTCTGCCCTTCTGCAGATCCCACAAAGGCCACAGAAAGACGAAGCAAACTCATTCATTTTGCAGAAGAACTGGGTTGGATAAAGTCATCTGAGGGGACCAAAGAGTGAGGGGTGAGGGAGTGTGAGTATTTAATCCCAGACTGATGCCCACCCCTGCTCATCAAGCTATCCATTCCCAACCAAATGGTTTCTCATTTAACTGATAGCTGGTGTCTTCATTAGTGTTTAGGGGTTAGGCTAGCAGAATGGTGTTCTTTAAACAGAGTTCATAAGGTGAGACTGTGTTGTTGTTCACTTGTTTGACTAATTGATGTCTTTCTAAGCAAGTTTGAGATGCTAAGGGCCTTTAACACAGACAACAGCCTTTAGTTAGTTAAATCAAGAACTAGTTTGAGGCCAGAAGTGGCCACACTTACGCAGACACAAACTGACGATTGATCAGTCTTGAACATTTGCCAACAATAATGACAATGACAACAATCATATTGAATGATTATTATGCACTAGGCACTCCAAAGAGTCTTACATGCATCGTCTCATTTATCCTCATAACAGTCCTGTGCAGTAGATACTCCTACCCATTTCAGATTTCAGGAATGTGATGCAACGGGCATCAGGGTGCGTGCTGCCATTTCCAGTTGGCAGCGAGCAATGTATATTTAATTTTTGGGCTGTTCCTTTTGAGCCACCCCCAGTTGCACAATTCCATCGTCCTCTCCAGAGCCACCTTCTGGACCCCTCACTCCTTCTCTTTATTCTCAGAACTGCTGTATTTTGCATGTCCCCAGCACGAGATGGCACTGCTGGGGTTGGGGGTGCTCCTGAAGTTTTCCTGTGTTGTCTGGTTGGGGTATGGCCAGGGCATGGCCAGGCAATTGGGGCAGGAGTCTGATTGTCAGGAGCCTTCCCCCCGCTCATTCTACATCTGTCTGTCTACTTCCCCATCCCCATAGGCTGTCCCTGTTTGTCACCATCACTCTTACTTCCTCCAGCCTTGCCTGTAGCTGCAATCCTGCTGAGCCTGCTAAGTGGGGATAGGGACAGGTTCAGCTTCCAGCATCTTCTCTTGCTGCCTGGCCACAAGGAGAATCCTTGGTTCTAACTCTTCCTAAGACTTTTTTTGCTCTGGGAGAGTAGAATTAGGGATCTTATGCCTTACCCTCTCTTAGCTGATTTCCTTTTCCCCAAGGGATGTGGGAAGATGTTGGAGCACAAGGTGGGGCCTGGGGCCTGAGTTAGCAAACCCCAGAGCTCCTGAGGGGCTCACTTACTCAGATGGCATTTTGTCCCACTATGATCTTTCCATTTGTTCCTTTCTGGGAGTTCAAGGACAGCCTCTAAGACCCAAGGGAGTCCATCACAATGTCACCTGTAAAATGGGGGGAGAACCAATGAGTCATCTCTATTAAGAGCCTTGGACCAATGGCTTTATGATTGAGTCAGGATGGGGGTTACAGCCATGAGTAGGTGAGGACTGGGGTGTAGCAGGCAGGAAGGCCAGTGAAAAAGGAGAAATGGTGTTCCCCTCAGAGTGCTGGGGACAGGAGTGTCATACCCCTCCCCGTGCTCTGTAAGTGTGTGTGTGTGTGTGTGTGTGTGTGTGTGTGTGTGGTATGTGTAGGGGGAAGCAGTTGAAAAGGGCAGGGGAAGCTTCTTCAAGCACCAAGGTGGGGGTAGGGAGTCAGGGTGCAGAACAAGAGATAAGCAAACGAGTATTATGAAAAGAATTTGGAATAGTGGAAAGGGGCTCAGATTGATGCTGAGATCTGGATTCTGGTTACAGCTCTGCCTATGTGTAATCATGGACAAGTCACTTTACCTCTCAGCAGAGCCTCACTATCTTTATCTGGCAAATAAGAAGATTCATTTATTCAATTAATATCTGCTCAATGTCAACTATGTGCCAGAAACCATTTTAAGCATGGAGATTCAGATATGAGCAAAGCAAACAAAAATTCTTGTTTTCATAAAGCTTCCTTTCTGGTGGGGAGATTGGACTGGAGGGGGCCTCTACAGTTCCTTCCAGTTGTAAAGTTCTATGACTTAAGAAAAACCCTTTTCAGTAGGAGCTGGGGGGTGGAGGAAACAGGGTCGGGAGGGGGAAGAGGGAAAAGGATGAGAGTGGAAACTTCACTAGGAAGAGTTTGAATGGGGGAGGGGAAGAGGTCAGGCCGAGAGGTTGGGTGAGTCTCATATGTAAGACACGTGCATCTTGGATGCTTTGGCAGACTCTCTGACTGGCATTCAGGCTACTGCTGTGGGGAGGGCAGGGGAAAGGCTGCAAAATTGCTTCAGCCAAATGTTCTTTGCCCACAGACCCCACCATCCCCACCTCTGGCCCAGATGGCCCCTCTCCTGCCAGCTTTGGGAACCCTTCGGTGCAGCCAGAGTGTGGGACAGAGTCCTGCAGAAAGGGAGAATTGCCTGAACACGAGGGGCAGCCTCCTGCAGCCCCATTGCCCCTCTTCTTCCTCACCTTGGAGGCCGACTGGGCAGAGGCCAGGGCTCGCTGGGGGCTGGCCTGGGAAGCCCATGTGTACGGGGTAGGCGCGCTCTTCGGCCTGGTGGCCCTGCTGGCGCTGCTGGCTCTGGCCCTCTTGCCCTGGCGCTGCCCTCCCAGCGCCCCCTGCCTGGCGCTGCTGGACCTGCTGCTGCTCTCAGCCGGGACCACGCGAGCCTTCCCACTCTTCTACGATGCCTACGGGCACCGCGACCGGCTGCCCGCGCTCGCCTGGCTGCTGCTGCAGGACCTTCCGCTGCCCTGCCTGGCCGCGGGCCTGGGGCTGGCCTGCCTGCTGCTGGCCCGGCCGCGCCCGCCGCGGTGCCCTGGCGGCCTGGCAGCGCTGCTGCTCCTGGGGCTGGGGCTGGCGGCCGCCGCCGCCCTCGGGAGCGCCGCGCACCGCCCGCTGCGGCCCCTGCGGCTCGCCTCGCGCGGGCTGCACGCCTTCCTCGTCGCCCTCCTTTCGGGGCTCCTGCTGATGCTCTCCTGCTGGGGGGGCCGGCGGCGGCGGGCCGGAGCGCCCCTGGGGGGCTCTGGCTTCAAGGGAGCCACCCCTCTCCCGCAGGCGCGCAGCCCTTTCGCCCCGCGGGAGTCCTGGCGGCGCGCGGCGCGCACGGCCCCAGTGGCAGGCACCTTCGGGCTGCTGAGTGGAGTCCTGCAGGGCTACGAGGTGCTGTACGCCCTGGGGTATGGGGGTCAACCTGGCCTGGAGGGGCCCTGGCCCTGGTGGGCCTTCCAGCTCGGCCTGCGCCTGGGCGAGGTGGGCGTCGCGCTCCCGTTGGCGTTGCTGGGCCTCTACCCCGCGCTCTGCAGCCCCCGCGTGCCGCCGCGCTGCTGGGCCAAGCTCTTCCGTTTGTCCCCAGGCCACGCGGCCCCGCTGCTGCCCGCAGGCTGGGTCGCCGGGCCTCCGGACAAGGAGCCCCTGGGTAGCGCCATAGCGCGCGGCGACGCGGAGCTGCTGCAGCTGTGCGCCCTGGCAGGGCCAGGCCCTGACCTCCTACTCCAGGGCGGCGGCTGCAGTGGCTTCGACGGCGCGGTGGCCAACCCAGCCCCGTCCCCGGCCTCCTCCCCCTGCAGCGATTACACCGTGGACTTCCGCCCGCCCTCTCCCATCAACCTGCGCCGCAGCATCGAAGAGGCCCTGTGCAGCGAGGCCCTGCTCGCACCCGGCCTCTTCCAGGGCCCTGCCTTCGAGGAAGCCCTGCCTGGGCTCCGTGTCCACCGCACTGCCTCGCTGGGGGCGAAGGCGGGGGTCGGGCCCAGTGGGAGGTCGCAGGAGGCCCCGGGCTCCCCGGCAGCCCCGGAGCTCCCCTCCCCCGGGGCCTGGCTGGCCGGCAGCAGCGCCTCATCAGGCTCGCTGTGCGGACTCTCCCGGGACAGCTCGTCCATGCTGCTGTGCTCCAGCCCCGACAGGCTCCCGCGCTGTCCGCTGGTCTGTGTCCTCACTCCCCCGCGGCCCTCGGGAAGCAGCCCCAGACTCCCGGCCTCGGGATCCTACCAGGCCTTGTCCCCACTCTCCCGCGACTCCCCAGAGCCTGCTCCTGAGCTGCAGGCCGAGGAGGCCTTGCTGCAGGAGCAATTCCTGGACGCCTGCCGACAGATCGACGAGTTGAGCATGGGCAGCGACACCATAGACTTGTGAAGAGGTGGCCACCTCGCTGCCCCCGCCATAGGACGTCCCTTTCAGGCACCTGCTCTGCCGAGACCTGCATACTGTAACCCTTCCCCAATCTTGCCTGGCTCAGATACCTCTCCCGATTCCTTCCCCATCCAGGGGCCCTGGGTGGGTGGGTCAGCAGCCAGGATCTGTTGATTGGGAATGAGTGCCACCTTCTCTGGAGCCCTGGGAAGCTGATGCCCTCAGCTGCAACTCTAGGCTGGCAGGGGTCCCACTTTCCTTGGCATTCACCAGCAATAAAGTTCCAAGGTGCTCCACTCCTGACCACCACTCCCCACTCTGGTGCTGAGTGAGAGGGGCTGTCCTCAGAAGACCTCAGGACGTGCCCCAGGCCACATGCCCACCTCTGCCATGTCCAGGAATCCCACCCCTGAATGAGACTCTCTGTCCTGCAGTGACCTTTCTGCACAGAAGGGTCCATAGTCCATCTAGGTGGCTTTACAGCAGTCGGGTGGAAGGCGAATGCTTTCAGAGTTAATTTATCAATAAAATATTTTCAGAGGAGAAAGTTCTGACCTTCTTGGAAAAGCTTAGATGGGGCAACAGCAGCAGTGGGTCCACCAGAAGTGGAATAGAAGCAGCTTTTGGGTGGGTTGCATTTACCTCAGACCCCAGTGACCTTCACCCAAGACTGAAGAATCTTGTCCTGTGGTTGGGATGTGTAAGGGTCCTAGGAGGAGCCCCTTGAAGACCCTTTGACTCCCTGGGAAGTGGCTTTACACAGAGATGGAACACAGCCCTGAGAGGTGAGGCAGAAACTCTGCAGTCATTGGTGGAAATGCCTGTGTTCCTAGGAGCCTGGCTTCAGGTCCTGGTGGGCTGCTGGCTAGATTAGCTTGTGGTAAGGTCCTTCATGGAGGTGCTAATACAGAAGTAAAAGGGCCTGATCACTTGGAGCTGGGATTCCCAGTGATCCCCCCTGCCACATTCCCGCAGTTTGAGATGCACAAAGATGAAGCTATCTCCTTCACCCACCAACAGGGCCTCTTTGAGGGTGGGCTCACAACCACCCTTCCCTTTCCCTGCAGAACTCTCATCTCCCATGAGTGCGGGTCCTGCCTAGAGAAAGCCTGTGTCCACCTCCCCACCCCAGCCTAGCTCCCAAAGCTGAACTCACAGTGGAGATACTCATGAACACATCCGGCCACCAGGCCCTCCCTTGCCTGGAGCATTTGGCTCTGAGCTCAGTAGTGTGTGTTTGTCATTGGCTAAAATGCAGTGGCTCAGAGTAGCACAAAAACAGAGTTGTAGATTAGGTTCGAAAATGAAAATCTGACAGTGTTTTGGCGGATGTCTTGCCCATCACAGGGCAACCTGCAGGGGCACACGCAGTAGGCTTAAAGTGGAAAAGCAGGAACGTAGATGGTTTTTCTTCCAACTCTGCCCATCAGCTCGTGGGGATTGGAGAAGGGAGACCAGGGAGCCAAGAGGGAAGCAGGCAGGGAGGCCGGGAGGGGTGGGGCCTCAGCCATACTAGGTCCAAAGAACTAGAGGAAGAATCCAAGCACTGCTGTCCTTGCAGATGAAGATCTGTTTTGGCTGAGAGGAGCAACCAGGGCCTGAGACCTCAGAGAGAGGAGGGGAGTGATGTTTGGGGGAGAGTGAGAGTCACAGTAGGGAAAAGAAATGGGAGGAAGGTGGGGCAGGCACAGCTGAGGAACAGGACTGGAGTGGTTCTAACTCTGTTTCCTCCATCACCTGGCCCAGCTTGGCTCAGAAATTCCTGCTGCATCGTCAGTCTGGGCTGAGGCCCAGAGAACTGCCAACCTCCTAATTACAGGCATTTCTCACTATGTCGTAGTGGCTGCAGTGAGCCCAGCACCGTAGCTGTTTTGTGTCTTGTAAGAAGTGCTTGCTGCTCTGAGAAATTGCTCTCTTTCTTTCCCGCTTACCCTTCCATCTGCCTCTCACCTGCCTCTGCCCACTCAGCTCTTCTCTGCCATCTATTCCTCACTGTAATCCTTGCCAGCTGTTCTCTCTCACTTACTGTCCTCATCAAGGTCCTTGATTTTATGCACATACCTCCCAACTGAGCAGTCCAAACCCTGAATACCCCCAGTCAATCTGTCTGTCTGTCTGTCTGTCTGTTTCTCTCTCTCTCTCTCTCTCTCTCTCTCTCTCTCTCACACACACACACACATACACACACTCCTTTTCTGTTTGGAAGTTCTGAATGGGGTCAGGGGGAGGGGCAAGGGAATACAGCTTAGTGTTCGCCAGCCGCAATATTTCTTTGATTTTCCTCAGCAAGAATTATCTCAGCCCTTTGACTTCATAAAGAGGCCAAGACTTTGGTTAGACAGCCCTTTCCTTTTGTTTCATGCCTTAACCCTTACCCAAAGCAGATTTCCCTGAAGGAGTCTAGATAGATCCTAATGCATACACTCTTCAGCTGCAAATCTTCATACTGTGGCGGACTGAGAGAAAAACTCACCTTCATTCATTCATTCATTCATTCAATCTCTTAAAAAATATTTATTGAATGCTTACAATGTGCTAGGTGCTGGGGACAGAGATATACTGGGTGGACACCAGCCTCGAATTTGTGAAGTTGAAGGGCTTTGGGGGGAAGGCAGACATTAAACACTAACCACACAAATAATCAGAATAGCAAAGTAATTAAGTACAGTTGTGAGAAGTATTAAGAACAAGAACCGTTTGGTATTATAAGAAGGTTTGGCTTGCAAGTGGAAGTGGAGCCGGAGGGATGAGGCCTGGGAGAGGCTGGCTGGAACAGCCCACGCCTCTCTTACTTCCTTTCTGGGCTTCTGTACAGTGATGGATTAGGGAGAGGCCAGCAGTTTATTTCCCCTGGAAGCCATGTTGCTAGTGTGGTGCAAGGTACCACGACTCCTGCTATTTATTTAATAAAGAACGCTGCGTGTGTCCTGGGTTGATGGATGAGCAAATATTCCTAATTGAAAAACCACGAGCCCTCCCTGATATGAATGGATAGGAGGGGATGGGGTGAGGTTGAGGCTGGGAGACAGATAGGAAGCCAGGTCTGAACTGTGGGGAGGGTAGAAAGGGTCAGCTGTACTGTTGTTGTCCCTGAGGGGCACAGAACCCCTGCACTGTAGGTGGCTGCTGCCCCCTGATGGGCATAGGGACACAGTTTGGTTTTGTCTTTTAAGGAAGATTTGGGTCCAAAATACTTAAAATTTAGCGTTTGTAGGGGGTGTTGCAAAGGGAGGTTGGAAAAACCTTCTCAGTGTTCTTTTCCTGCAGCCAGGACTGGGAAGACCTTTCCATAGCTGGGGCCCTGAAGCTTGCAATTTGGTCTTTGGGGATAGAATTTCAGTTCCTACGGTGGTGGGGGGGTGGGTGGAGGAGGCAGGAGCGAAGGAGAAAGAAGGAGGAATGTGGAATCCCAGACCCACTTTGTTCAAATGACCTATCACATTCTCCTTTGTCTATTTGTCTCTCTTTATCCTGGATAGAATTAACCCAGTAGGCTTAAAAATCTGTTTTGTATTTCTTTTTCTTATTTATTTACTTATTTTAACATTTACTTTTGGAGCTAGGGATTCATAAATCTGATGTTTGGTATTGTCCCTTCCCCTCCCATCACTACCAACCAGTCATCCGTCCATCCAAAATGTATTAAAGTGGATGGGGCTTGAGGAGAAAGGGAAACTTACTTTTTACTGTACTTTTTATACTTTAAAATTTTTCTACCTACCATGTTACTACTATTTAAAATAGTGATTTAAGGAACACATTCTATTTTATGGAATGAAGCATTGCTCAGTTTGAGAATCACAATAAAGCCAATTGAGATCTTTAAACTAAAAATAAATAAATAAGTAAAAGTAATGATTTTAAAAAGGCCTTGTTTTTTACTGACCACCCACCAGAAAAAAAAAAAACTCCTTGTGAACTTTTTTCAGCTAGGCATTCTGTAGGGTGCAATGGTCTTACACACAGGTCAGTTGCTGAACCCAAAGGGATGGCAAACATTCTCTGTGTTCTGAAATTCAAGAGCACCCAGGTCTCCTCTAGGCCAGTGAGATCTCTCAGATTTGGGTTTGTCTGATAAGCTGACCTGAGGGAGGATCTTCTGTCTCTGGGTGGACTTAGGTTCTAGGTCTGTGTATATAAGCAGATGTTATGTTTGCTTTGGGTGTGTTATTTTATTTTATTTTATTTTATTTAAAAAGATGACTGGTAAGGGGATCTTAACCCTTGACTTGGTGTTGTCAGCACCATGCTCTACCAAGTGAGCTAACCAGCCATCCCTATATAGGGATCTGAACCCGTGGCCTTGGTGTTATCAGCACCACACTCTCCCAAGTGAGCCACGGGCCAGCCCTTTTTCTTTTCTTCTTCTTTTTTTTTTTTTTTAGCTCACCTATTTTATCCCTAATGCCTGGCACTTAGGAGCTCAGGAAATATTTATTGAAAGAATAATTGTGTATGATCTGTGTCTACATGTACTTCGGTACCTATAATTTGTCTATCAGGCCAAGGTGACAGACGTCTCATAATCTCCGAGAATATGAGGATTTTCTGAATGATGTATGTGACATATTTGTGTCTATGTCTGTGAGTTCTGGTGGCATTTTATGCATATAATCTGGGAATCTGTGGAGACACTTCAGAAAATATTTATTGATTGGGCCGGCCCGTGGCTCACTCGGGAGAGTGCGGTGCTGACAACACCAAGGCCACAGGTTCGGATCCTATATAGGGATGGCCGGTTCGCTCACTGGCTGAGCGTGGTGCTGACAACACCAAGTCAAGGGTTAAGATCCCCTTACGGGTCATCTTTTAAAAAAAAAAAGAAAAAGAAAATATTTATTGAACGCCCATTGTATGTCAGATCCTGGGTTAGGCCGGGCAAAAACGACTTCTCCTGTCTGTCTTGGTGAATTCGGGATCGGTCTCCTGGAGGTGAAATTTTAAGCAGGGTAAAAACTGTTGAAGCCAAGTCTCCCTACAGTGGCGGGCGCGGTGCTGGGACAGCGGGGTGGAGCCCCGCTTAAGAAGCCCCGCCCTGTGGGCGTCATTTTTTTTTCATCCGGAACGTTTTATTCATGCCACACCATGCTCTCCTCCGGACTCTTTTGGGAGACAAGCACTTCCGGAGCCTCCCGGCAGCTTGGCGTGGTCCTTCTGCCGAAGCCAGGCTTTCGGCTCTCGTGTGCCGGTGCCTCGCGCCTCACGCGCCTCGGGTTTGCCGGTCTCATGGCAGGCCTGACCCTGTTTGTGGGCCGCCTCCCGCCCTCGGCCCGCAGTGAGCAGCTGGAGGAGTTGTTCAGCCAAGTGGGGCCGGTGAAACAGTGCTTCGTGGTGACCGAGAAAGGTGGGGGGCGGGGCGTCGAGGACAGGCCTGGGGTGGCCTGGGAGCGGGATGGGGGCACAGAAATCTTCCTCAGCTTCAGGGGGCCCAATAATTCTTTTCCCGCCTCTGAGAGAAGAGACTGGGAATTGGGTTTGTTTTCCAAACTGACTGCATTAGATGGAGCCATTGGGGGTCGGTTTAGGAAAGGCAAAGTATTCCCGTACGTTTCTACAGCGCTTTCCGTTTATCATGTGCGTTCACCTATAAGATCTTATTTGGGAATAATGGCAATAGTTTATTTATTTATTTTGCGGACGGCCTTATGGGGATTCGAACCCTTGACCTTGGACAGTAGCTAACTTAATAAAGCGTCAGTAAGGCTTATTGAGAGTCAACTGATTGCTAGGCACCGTGCTGAGTTTGACACAAGTTATTCTCACTTAATTTTCTCAACAATCTTATTTTGTGAAATGTCTTAATCCCGTTTTACAGACAGCAATCTGGGATTTAGGGAAATTTGTAACTGTAAGTCCATACAGCTAGTAGGTAGTAGACTCAGAATTTGATCGTCAGCCCTGGAGCTCTTAGTCAGTATGCTTTTCGTTTGTCCATTTATTTATTCAGCAAATACTTGGTGAATGTCTACTATGTGCCAGGCACTGTTGTAGGTCCTGGGGATACAGCAGTGCGCAACACCAAACCAGAAATCCTTGCTCTTGTAAGTCTTCAAGGTGGGGAAGGCAGCCAATGCGGAAGACAGCCAATAAACAAATAAGCCAACTAGATAGTGATAATGGTGACAAATCCTAAGGAGAAAAGTAAGGCAGGAGATAGGGAGTCTAGGTGTGGGGGGTGGTGGTGGGGTAGTGGGGAGGAGTGGCTGGATAGATAGGGTGGCTGGGGAAGGACTGACTGAGGTGAGAGAGTGAAGATAGGGGGAAGAGCAATCCAGGTAGCAGAAACAGTAAGCTCAAGGATACTGAAGCAGGAGGCCAGGGTGAGGAGTGAAGTGAGTGAAGGGAAGAGAGTTCAGAGATGAGATCTAGAGTACCAGATCATGTAGGACCTTACAGGCTATTGCAAGGACTTTGGCTTTTACTCTGAGATGGGAAGCCACTGGTTTTAAGCAGAGAACATTAAGTATGATCTGGCTAACATTTTGGAAGATTCTCTCTGGCTGCTGTGTTGCGAATTGGCCATTGAAAAATAGGACAGAAGCAGGGAGACCAGTTAGTAAACTTGCAATACTCCAGGTGAGAGATCATGGTGTTGTTTCCAGGATGGTGGCAGTGGAGATAGGAAAAGGTGGTTGAAATATAGACATTTTTGGAGGTAGAGCTGAGAGGACTTGTTGCTGGATCAGATGTGGAGTATGAGAAAAAGATGAATCAGGGAGTCAAGTCTGACTGCAAGGTTTTTGGCTTGAACCACTGGAGAGACTTACTGACTTGTGGAATATGCTGTATGCTTCGCATTCTGTTTGATGCTCATCGCGTCACTATGAAGTAGGGTTGGCATGTATTAGAGTGAGGAAGAATTTTAAGGGTTTTAGTTGTAGAAGCATTTCTTCCTTTTTTCTAGATTGTTAAGGGGCACCTGAGGTGGGCACCTGATGTTACCCAGAACACACATTTGGCTCCCAAGTTACCAGGCTGTCTCTGTAGGTGGCTGCTTCTTTGTCTCTCAGCAGAACAGCTTGTGGGAACTGGCATCTCATGGGACTCCTCCTTTCCCCCATGGTATCTGAGTATGTGAGTAGGCAGGCTAACACATACTAATAATCACCCCATCCTTAGCTTCTCTTTTTTTAGTAATAGAAGTTATAGTTAGGATGGTCAACGTGGTTCTGATACAAGCCATGACACCTGCCTGGTTCTTTGTTATTTTAAGTATAGATATAGCTGAATGAGAGAATGAGTACTATACAATGGTGTTTCTTAAACTGCAAATCATTACCCATTAGTGGGTCTTGAGTGGGTCACTAGAATTTTTAAAAAATGAAATAGACTAGGAGTGCATCCATATATGCTAAAAGATGAATATTTGTAAAACTTCTATTTCAGTTTTATATAAAGAATCTATGTGTGTCCTGGGTTCTAATATAAGTTACATTCCTTACTGTGGGTTGTTGAAACAGTTTGAGAAACACTACAGTGCCAGGTGGTTGTGTTCCAGGGAAGAAAAGGCCATTGAATGGAATTCTCCTTTGAGTCCTCAGAATACAGGCTGCGTGTAACTTTACCTTAAACCTTGTGTACTTAGTCTAAATCCTTAACAAAATTTCTTATTCCCTTTTTAAAAAAACTATGCAGTTTCCTATCCACACAGCTGAGATACATTGGAAAGAGTGCTGTGCTCTATAGGATGGGAATCATGGGATTTGGTGTGAAGATTTCCGCAATAGTAGTGGCATTTCATTTAACTTCTTTAAGATGGGAATAATTTTACAGGGTGGTCGTTGTGCACATTCTAAATGTCCGTGAGAGTGTTTCGTGCAGACATATAAAATGCATGGTATTTATTGTGAGTGTGTGCTTTTATTTGGATGCTGAACTCCACATTTTGGCTGCTTTATTTCTGGTTGTACAGATTAGGAAGGGCCCTGATTTTTCTTGTTATTTTCTGAAAGGTGAGTGGGGAGGCTTTTGTGAGGAGTTCCAAGAGAAAAGAAACCAATTGCCATGTCACAGTATGCTTTCCTGGTGCTAATTATTAACTTTAACCAGTTTATGTGGATTAGTTACTTGTGTTAAAGGGCTTGTATCCTGAAGGAGATTCAAGTGCAGTTGAAAGAGAAGCAGAGCACATGAGTTCTGTTTCTTCTTTTAGGTAGAAGGTAGATTTCTTGGTCTGCGCTTTACCTTTTCGATGTGATAAATTACTTAAAATTTTACTGTACAAAAATGTTAAACCAAAAAAGCATACCAATAAAGGCAAAGGTGAGTTATAGTTGATATTTGTGATTATTCATCTGCTTGGTTCTAATATTCTCTGTGGAGTCCTGCGGAAGAACATGGTGCGGGTAAGGAGGAATTAATTCAGCTACTAACACCCTGTGTGACATTACCCAATTTACTTACTTTTCTTCATCTCAAATTATTCTTTTGCAAAGAGGGGATGATAATATTCACTTTACCTAACTTGGGGTATTCTGAAGATAAAATGAGAGAAGAGATTTATAGCTGTTTTGGAAAGGTTTAATTTGATATTGATAACTAAGGCATTGGTAATAATGGTGATAATATTTCCCAAGGCAGTTTATTGTTTGAAGTTCTTTTGTCAGGGCCTCAGGCATTTCTTGCTGATATATTCTGAGGAGGGGCTGCATTATTATATTCTGATTTTCAAAGCTACCTCACTTACCTTTCCTACCTTCTCTGATGATGTTTCATTCTATTTGATGTTGAGTTCTTCTTTGGGGGCCTAATGTGTGTCATGGATTCTCCATATTCTCGTGATTATTAGGAGTGGGAGAAGAAGAGGAGCTAATACCGAAGACACCAAATTAGAAGCAGGAAGAAATCTAACAGTCTCTGAGCAAAGTCTAACAGTCTCTGATCCTGATCTGTTTCTTTCTCTTCTGAGACTTTTGGCAAACTGATAACAGGATGGCTCGGCAGTATATCTGCTAGCTTAGGCTTTGAGTTACTGCTTTAGAGCTCTTGGCTTACGCTTCTCTTTCCTTTTCCCCACCCCACCCCCTTTCCTTCCCATTCTGTTCCAGGGAGTAAGGCATGTCGAGGCTTTGGCTATGTCACTTTTTCTATGCTGGAAGATGCTCAGAGGGCCCTCAAGGAGATTACCACCTTTGAAGGTTGCAAGATCAACGTGACTGTTGCCAAGAAAAAACTGAGGAACAAATCTAAGGAAAAGGGGAAAAATGGTGAGTTTCTAAAAAATGGTAATCAAAGGGAGTTTTCCCCCAAGGTAAGGAGGTACACAATGAAAATGAAAGAGAGAGGCAGAGTGGCATGAGGGGAGCTTCTAGAACTTAAAGCTTTATGAAGTCTTGATGTCCATAATCTTCCAGTGTATTTCGATATTCGTTTTAGTCCTTTGTTTCCACCTCAGTCTGGAAAATCTGGTGTTCCTGGATATTGCCATGCTTACCCCTGTGATAAATGCCATCTGTTGCTAGTAGCTTTTTTCCTGTGATCTTCTGGCCTGGAAGTGGGTGGTTTTGGAGCACAGACTTATTCCATTGCCTCTTACTTTTAGAAAATTCAGAGTCCCCAAAGAAGGAACTGAAGCCTAAAAAAGCCAAAGTGGCAGATAAAAAAGCCAGAGTAATTATTCGGAACCTGAGCTTTAAGGTAAGTGACAAAGAAAACTTACATTGTGTGTTCTGAAGGCTATTAGAGCCAGGGGTGTGCTCAGTTTTGGAATTCCTTACCAAGATGGTATAATTGGGCTTAATTCCTTCTGGGAATGAAACTTAGCCCTGTCAAATTCAAAAAATGGGCCCGTATAAACAAGAACTTATTAAGGATACTCAGTGTGAAGATACCTTCCTTTTGGGGAAACTACTGTTGAGAAAGGGAGGGGAGAAAAAGCTCTCTGACATCTGTCTTTTTTGCCTCTTAGATACAGAGTAAGATGTCTTCTATTCAGAAATGTTGATATCCTAGTCTCGCAAGTAAAAAAGGAGTAAAAAAGCTCTCTCTAATGAAACAAACTTAGAAGCTAATGTTTCACGTTTACTTGCTGTGATAATATTTCTCTTTTTCTTCACTTTTGGCTTCAGTGTTCAGAAGATGACTTGAGGACAATATCTGCTCAATTTGGTACTGTTCTGGAAGTAAATATCCCTAGGAAGCCAGGTACTAGTAAACTTTCATTTGGTGTGGTTTAGATTAAGATTATTTAACCTGTCTTTTTCCATATTACCCTTGAACTAAGCACCATTTGAAATAGAAATACAAGGTTCATGTCATACTCTTTGTGAGCTCTAGATGATATGATATATGTAAAGTATCTGGCACAGTGCTAGACAAGTAATGAAAACCAAAATAATAGTGCTACTCCCCTGATTGTATTTTTAGTTAGTTCAAAATTAGTTTTAAAAGACAAGTTACAGTTTGAGAAAATGCATTGCTCTTCCCAAACTCGAGTCAGGGTATACTCAGCAAGAGGGTCTAAGCTGTTGCTTTGGAGGAAGGGGCTGGTTAGTTGGCAGGATTTGGGCTATCTTGCCAGCTGGTGTTGCTGCAGTTTCCTTCTTAGTGTTCTGTTGGCTGCCCCCGCTGCCTCTAACTTCTTTGTACATTTGTACACAGATGGAAAGATGCGTGGTTTTGCTTTTGTTCAGTTCAAAAACCTCCTAGAAGCAGGAAAAGCTCTCAAAGGCATGAACATGAAAGAAATAAAAGGTAAGGTTTCTACACCTGTACCACTGACCCAGATTTTCTGGTGTTTGGGTGAATTAGCACAGTAACCCACTTTCTACATTTTCAAAAGGTGTTTGCATTGTTGAAAGTCTCACTGCTAATATGGAAGCTGTTTTAGTGATGTTCTTAGTTCTTGATCTTAGGGTTAAATTTGAAAGAACTCATGCCAGTATTCTTTCCTTTATTTAATAAAGGTGTCCTTTTAATTCTCTAATGAAAAATGTCCCTGAAATAATAACTGACAGATGCAGTTTGGTGTCTGGGTTCCTTTTCCTTGGTTATGATCACTGTTCAGCATACATGGGCTATTAAACTGACTGAGACTGCTCTAGGTATTGATTTATTAGGTATTGTGCCTAAAGAAGGGTTTGGCTTAGAGACTTCCTAACTTCTGAGTAGGGTGTAGATTATTCCAGAATGCCTGTTTTGCTTCTTGCTGGTCTAACTGGAAACACTGTTCTTATTCTTTATTTTTTTACTCCATCTTATCCCAGGTGTGGTAGCTGTGTAGAAAGGCAAAATATCTGTTCATTGATTAAAAAGTTAAGTGTTAAAAAGAGTAGGAAGCTACTAGGAGCTTTATTTAAGGACCAACATTCTCTGAATTGGCCGTTTCTTTGTCTCCACTGGTTCCATTACTGTATTTGAGGAGTAGGAAGTTATTTGTAGGAGGTAGGAATGTCAAAAGGAAGAAAGCCTTTCTGATGCCACTTTTCTGTTTGACAGGGCGGACAGTGGCTGTGGATTGGGCCGTGGCGAAGGATAAATATAAAGATACACAATCACTTTCTGCCCCAGGTAAGAGGTGGTGGAGTTGGGTCAGAGGGGTTATAAGTCCTGGGTGAGAGTGTGGAAGCAACTCTTGTGTTTATGATAAAAGTGTAAGGGAACCTGCTTGTCAGAGTGAAAATATTGGGCTGAAGATACCAAAAGCACAAGATTCACCAAAACTATGGACTAAGCATTCACAAAAAACTCTGAATTCCTACTGGCTCAGAAATGAGCTCAGGGCTGTTTGTCAGTTCATATTGTATCATCTAATGATCTGTTCCCAAATCATAGATCTTTTGAGTCAAAGCCCACCCCTGTGGAGTGGATGTAAGTGAGGAGTAGAGCCTGAATTCATTGTCCCCTCTACTTGCCATCCTTTTCCAGCTTTTCATAATAAGGAGCAATGGAACATTAAAAATAGAGAAACTTAAAACTTGAGTTTTATTTTGAAAACAATTGGCTTTTAAGCCACCAGGATCTCAGAGAACAGAATTCACTGAGATTAAGTTCATGGCTGGGCTCCAGAGTGAGCATTGTGCTGGCCGTGGTGTACAAGTGGTGGGCTATTTGCAGAGGCTCAACTGCTGCTTCTCTCATTTGGGCCAGATTAATTCTAGGCTTCTGATGAATGGGACAAACTCCAAAGGAATCTGGGTGATGAAGGTTTTGTTTGTTTGTGATAGTTTTTTGCTTCTTTCCCCTCATACTTTCTCATTATATACAATAAGAAAAATAAATGAAATTCTGTGAAACCAAAGATACCAGAAACTTGGAGTATTAATTACTCCTGTTAAAATAACCTTGCTTTGGATATTAAATGAATTCCTAACTTTCTTTACCTCCCTCCATAGGTGAGAAGAGCCATGAACTTAACCATCAGGAATCAGTTAAAAAGAATGGCAGGGAGGAAGAGGATATGGAAGAAGAGAAAGGTGATGATGATGATGATGTTGATGAAGATGAGGAGGATAAAGAATCAAATGTGACAAAGTCTGTGCAAATTCGGAAGAGGTAAGCAGATCAGGCTGTTCTGAGATAACAGAGGAGGATTCAGGATTGTCTCTGAGAGGAGAAATTGCCATGTCTTTCCCCGCCCCCATCACTGCAGAATTGACATGTGTAATGAAGTTGAGTAGGTGCCTTGTTCAGCCTGGATCCTGAATCCTTTTTTTGGTGGGGGGCAGGGGGTAGTTGGGGGCTGTCTGGTATGGAAATTCAAACCCTTGACCTTGGTGTTAGATCCTTAGTTTTGAACTGTGCCATTGCAGGGCAGTCAAGAGAGCAACCCCTGCAGAAAGCAGTGAAGAAGATCATTCTGATGAGGACAGTGACCTGGAGGAAAGTGATGGAATTGGTGGAGAGGAACTGGCTCAGAGTGATGCCAGCACTGAAGAGCAAGACGATGAAGGTTTGCTTAGATCTTCATAAATGGCTTTAAGCTTTAAATAAGTTACTGAGAAATGTGCATCAATTCCACTCAGGCCTTCTTTTAAATAGGACCATAAGGTGTTCTATTAAATTTACGTTTAAATGTGAAAAGGAAAAATTTATGTTTCTTTCTTCTGAAGGTTTTTGTGCTTGTTTATTTCTTGTTTGTTTTTTAAATGAGTTTGAGTGGTATTCGAGGATAAATATTCTTTCTCAGGGAGTTTAAAACAGCTTAATGCTGAGGTACTACTACCTCTCACTCTTGATTATCCAAGTTGAATGAATAACTGGGTAAACAGGATATTGTATCTTAACACCAGCGTGGATTTTAAAGAACTCTTTTGAGTTGAGATGGGGATAAGGACTGTATAGTCAGCTTGGGCTGCCATAACAAAATATCATAGACCAACTGGCTTAAACAACAGAAATTTATTTTCTTGCAATTCTGGAGGCTAGAAGTCCTAGCTCAAGGTGCCAGCTGATTTGGTTCCTGGCAAGGGTCTCTTCCTGGCTTAGTGAGTGCTGCCTTCTGGCTGTGTCCTCATATGGCCTTTCCTTTGTGTGCTCAAGGGGGAATAGAGAGAGAATGAGCTCTGGTCTCTCTTTTCTTATAAGGACACTAATCCTATTGGATTAGGGTCCCACCCTTAGGACCTCATTTAGCATTAATTACCTCCTTAAAGTTCCTATCTCCAAATACAGTCATACTGGGGGTTATGGCTTCAATATATGAATTTTGGGAGGGAAACAATTTAGTTTGTAACAAGGACCTCTTGGAGCATTTTGTAAAACTGTTACCAGTCTCCATAGCAATCTCCATTGCTGCCTTTATTGAGAATGTTGGGGGTAATCTCAACTCATTTATTGAAGAAGGCATGTTGTTACAGAACAAGAAATAACCAGTAACTGGTCATTTGATTTGTCTGGGTGGAAATTTTCATTTTTATTCAGCTACTTTTACTCTGCTCCTATTTCTGTAAGTCTGGCATGTTGGTGTGACCATATAAGAAATCTGAGGAAATAAGCTTTCTGTGAGGAGAGACTGGTGGATACCTTAGAATCCAAGAAGCTTTTACACAGAAGGGACTATGAGACCCTGCATTCTACAACTCAGATTCAGTTGTCTCTTGTAATTCTTTCATATGAAAAAAATCATAGCACAGATACATGATAATGAGAGGAAGTTAAATAAAGCATGGAAGAGTGTAATATGGAAAGTAAAAGTTTCCCACCAGTCCTAACAGTTCCCCAAAGGAACCACTGTTGTTTCTTGTGTTTCCTTCCAGAAATTTTCTATGTTTATATAAGCATATATGTCTATTCTTCAAAAGAGATGATGAGTCTCCCTTATACCCAGATCCTCAGCTTCATAGGGTGCTTCCCCATAGACAACCACTGTTATATGTTTCCTGTATATCTAGAGATATTTTAATACATTTACAAGCAAAAACACATGCACACACACACAATACAGTTTTATGTTTGTGTGTGTGAATGTATATGTATGTTTTCTCCTCAAAGGTTCTATGTGTCTTATATTTCCAGGAAGTTTGTAGTATCACAGTAATATATGGGAATGTCTTTTTCCTATACCCTTACCACATTGGATTCCATCAATCTTTTTGATTTTGTCAATCTGTTGGTGAAAAATAGTATTTCATTTCTTATTCTGTTTTTTTTTAATTATGAGTATCTTTTCATGTATTGCATATCCTTTGTTTTTCATTTTATTGATTTATGCAAGATCTTTAGCTATTTAAGAATCTAGAGAATATTTAAGAATCTTTGTCCTATGGCTTACACTAGTCTTTTTCAGTTTATTGTTTTTCTTTTTTACCTTAGATGTACAAGTCACAAAGAAAAAGAAGAGGAAATTACCCTCTGATGTGAATGAAGGGAAAACTGTTTTTATCAGGTATGCCTTTCCACCTCAAGAGCTGCTGTTTGTGTTGCCTTCATAGATCTCTCCTCTTCTCTCCTCTCCTCTCCCCTTCTTTGCCCTCCCTCCTTCCTTTCCTTCCTCCCTCCTTTACTTTCTTCTTCTCTTCCTTCTTTTTGCAACTATTTCTGTTACCTAGTCCAGAAAATTAGATGCCTCTAAGACCGTAAGCACATCTGGTCCCAGGAACATACTAAATAATGGGTAATATAGGAGAATCAGAACTATAACACAGAAGATAAATAGCAGGGGTCTTAATATCTTGTTCTCATTTAGATTTCATTTTTTGTAATTGGGGTGGCATCATTTGGAACAAATCAGCATCCCATCTCTTTCCAGGAAAACTAGGGGTGGGAGTTGGGGTGGAGATAGGTTTTGTTTTATGTTGCTATTGCTGTTTCAGCCCCATTGCAGTAGATTAGCATTTTCATAAGGTCAGGATATTTTCAGTACACCTCAAGCATGCTTTCTTGCCCTTTCTTAAGTACTAGTGTACTAGGGTCATTTGGGTCTGATTTTGAAGGTGTGTATTTTATCTTCTTGTACAATCTTTTAAGATTGTTTTTGTCATACAAGTAATTTATATTCATTGTAAGAGATTTATGAAATCCATGAGCAAAAAGACAAAAAAAAAAAAAAATTAACCTTAATCACTACTCAGAGAACACCCACACTCATGCCCAAATCATAAATATTTACAAAGATGGGCTTAGCCTACATACATGCTGTGCTATAGCCCATTTTCTCACTAACAGCATCTTTCCATATACTTTTTTATTGTGTTATTTGGAGCTGCCATATGAATAAATTTTTATTCATAGAGGATTCTAACAGTAAGGAAGAAACATCACACTTAGAAGGCTGTGACCTCAATACTAAGGATATCATTTCTTTACATATCTTTTAATTAATAAAGAACTTAGGGAAATAAAGGGGTGGAAGAGAGAAAACTATGTACACGAAGAGGCAAATTAGAAGAAATTATGTAGCTAGCATATGCCTTATTGCAGAAAACCTTTTTTATCTGGGTTACTCCATGAAATAGAATCATTTATAGGGTTATTTATTGGGTATAAAAGAAGTAAAATTGTAGATTTTTATAGGGACTGTTCCTTTTACCTATGGAAGAATGTGCATAGCTGGGGAAATGAGGAATCGTTACACTATGTTGGATTTAGGACAACAAAATCTTCTAATATTTTTCAGTCCCATCAAGAGAAATCAGCAGTTTTCTTTTTTTGCGCTTAGCTTGTAAACTTTACCATGTTTGCTTTTGTGTTATTATTTTGAAGGATTTTCTGACTTTTGTAAAATTTTAACCGAAACCTGGATTTCACAGCAACACAGAGGGGAAAAATGGCTAATCTAGAGAGAGAAAGAGAGAGAGAGAGAGAGATTTGACTTTGTTCACTAGCCTGCTGTGAGTCTGGTTGCAGTAAGAGAAAGTAATTTTGGCCAATTTAAGTGATTTGTTGGACAAACACTAGAGTGTCTCATAGAATCAAAGTTATCAAAGAGCAAACCTCAAGAAAGGGCTGAAAATCTGGGCACTTCTGGGACCCCAGTTGCTGGAGGCTCTGGGTCTTTGGAGACACTGATTTTTTTTTTTTTTTTAATAAGGTATAACATATATTCTGTAAAGTATACTAATCTAAGTGTACAACTCAGTGAAATTTTTCATATGTATATATCTATATAACCACTACCCAGGTCAAGATACAGAACATTTTCAGCACCCCAGAAGTTTCCCTTAGGTAGGGCACTGCTATTTTGAAATGGATTTCCACCTACAGCTTCTGATCTTTGTATGTGTATATGTCTGTTTAAGTTTCAAATTCCTGGGAGAGAGAACCTGATTGACATAGGAAGGTCAGTCAGTTGAGACCGAGGGGCAGAGTCAGATAGCAGAAGCCTGGCCACTGGGGGCCACCCCTATGTACTGGTGCTATTTCTGAACAAGGGAGGGTGTTGTAAGGAAGGGAATCACCCCCATTGACATCTAAGTCACCTACCTTTACCAGAACACAGGACGTCATTTTTGTAATTGACCTTCCTTATGACCTCTGGTTGTCTACCATAGAAACCTGTCCTTTGACTCAGAGGAAGAAGAACTTGGGGAGCTCCTCCAGCAATTTGGAGATCTTAAGTATGTCCGCATTGTCTTGCATCCAGACACAGAGCATTCTAAAGGTATTTGCTGTCAGCTGGCTGGCCAGGCCCTAAAAGGTTTAAGACCACTGCTGTGGGCATTGACTAAGTTACATGAGAGCATAATTGTGCCATTCTAAGGGGTCCATGGTCCATCCACCCAGGTTTCTGGATTCCATAGGAGCACCAATGACGTTCTGAGGTTGTCTTCCATGATGCCAAATTCAGCATCTTAAACGGTGCTGCCAGCCATAATTTTGTCTAAGCTTTTTAAACCCTTGCTTGTTTATTTTAGGGTAATGAATTCTATTTGTTGTTCTCCTTTGAATTTCAAATGTGATAGCATCTCATGGGTATTAATCGTTCCACATTGCTTAAAATTACCAGGATCTTTTTTTTTCTGTTGCTTTTGTTAGAGATAGAAGCTGACAGAGAAGCTTCTAGAAGTTTTGTTGCTCTTCTGACATAGCAGCAGTAGGAAGAAAAACTGTGTCACAGAAGCACAGCCTTAGGTTTTCTTTCTCCTAAAGCTATTTGTTTTGAGCTTTAAGGGTTAACCACTCCTTATTCTAGAATACTGTTATTAGGTAAGCATCTTTTCTACCCACTTATAATCTTTGACTTCATTGACTGCAGTTGTTCTTTAAAAGCACTGAGTTCTTAATTTAGTTTGATTCTTGATCCCTTTGCGCAGAAGCTCTGAACCTTCTTCCCAGAAAAAAGGCATTTCTGAGGGTTTGTGAGCTTTCTGGGGCCTATCCATAGATTAAGAACCTCCATTCTAAACCTTATTTTCCAGATTGATAAGACCTGATTATTTTTAGTTTTTTTCTCTGCTAAAAAAGATGTAAATAAGGCAGTACAGTGGGAAGAACACTGAACTGCTTCCTGGAGATTAGGGATCTAATTCCAACTATGCCACGCATCTGCTGGGTGATTTTTGGCAAATCATTTAACGACTATGGGCTTCAGTTTCTTATCTAAAATGAGTGGGTTCAACTAGAGTAATCACTTAAGGTGCCTTTGGCTCTAATATTCAGTTACATGTGTTGGACTTTTTCCATTCCCACTATGTTTTTCTAAAACTGGGCAACTAGAATTGCATAAAATGTTCCAAGTACTGGTATGATATTGCTTTATTTTGATGATGTCCAGTATCTTTTGTCCCTTTTTGAGTGCAATAATATATTGGGTTGATATTTCAGAATGTAATCTGCAGTTGACTTACTAGATGTCTTTTTTGGTCTATTAATGGTCTTAATAAGCATAATTTTAGTTTTTTTTCTTAATATATTGTCTTTTCTTAGCTCATGTTTAATTTTTCTGACATCTTCTCTGCCAACTTATGCAGCCTTGTGCTCCTTCTACACTTTATCCCTCCCAAGAATGCCATTTACTACCTGAAAGAGCTAAATATCATCTGCAGACTTTTAGGGCAATGTTGACTGAACCCAGCACCGACCTTGGAAATTCCAATGATAACATTCTCACCCATTCAGAGAAGTACTCATTTTCTTCATATTGGATGACTAGGCTAATCTGCCTATTAGAAGCATTTTCCTCCATATTTCTTTCTTTATTGTTTGTTTCTTCCTGTTGAGTATCTATTAATGCTGTCCACTCTGGTATGTGCTAGGGATGGAGAAATAGGCAAGAAACGTGGTCCTTATTCCTGAGGCATTTATTTTTTTTGGCAAGATGCCACGTGACCAATGCTATAATAGAGATGTGGGTGGAGACACAAGTGGCAGCACTCAGCTCGGCCTGGAGGAGTCAGGGAAGACCTCACTAGATGGTGACTCTTGGGTTGGCCTGCCACATGTGTCCTTTCAGTTAGTCTGTGGCCACTCATTCTTATAGTGGGCAGAAGAGTGATAACCCAGTAGCTCTAGGAAATAGGGGAGTGTTTTCATATATGAGAGAATACTTAAAATTTAAAGAAATTCTAACAAAGTATAATAAAACTTAAATTTCTTTTTGGGATCTACTATAAGGTAAACATTTTTTCTTTGCTTATAAAAGCTGCTTTTTTGTCAGTAGCATAAATTTGGATGGGTTGATTGGCCCTGCATCTAGCCTATGAAAGGCATGCCTTGTGGAGATCCTATAGCATGAACCAAAAATTGAGCTCATGGCTTTCAGGTTCTCTGCTATATTCATGTAATAGAGGCCAGCAACTTTTACCCCAAGGGGCAAATCTGTCTTATGTGATGCCTCCCAAGTGACTGTGAGATAGTGAGATTTATGAGTCATTTCAGGATTAAGTGATTCTTGCTTCATTTTTTAATCCTCTAATAGGCCCTCTGTAAGTGATGATAAATAAGGTGTTAGTCCGGAATCTCTACCATTTCATATGGATAGTTATTATTAAGGAAAGAATGATGAGTCTAAAGTTCTAAGAAGCAATAGAAAAAATGAAGGAAGTAGTAATAAGATTTCATTGCCAGCAGGTGTGGTATCTTATTTGTCTTTGACTCAGTGCCTAACATAGAGCCTGTCTTATAGTACTTAGTAAATAGATGCTACCTACCCCTTTCACTCTGGGTCGGGCTGCCACCATTTGTAGTGTTGTCTTTGGCTTTCTGGTGGATCATGGGAGTTTGGGATCTCACTTAATTTTATCTCTTTGTGTAGGTTGTGCATTTGCACAGTTCATGACTCAAGAAGCAGCTCAGAAATGCCTTGCAGCTGCTTCTCCAGAGACTGAGGTAAGGAAGACATTTCATTTACCCTATAACATGGGAGACAGTGGGTCCTAGGGGCAACATCTGATGTTTACAAAAGGTTTATTGTTTATTGTCGAAAATAGTGAAGCCAACACTTATTGAGCATTTAGTGTGCATTAGGCCCTGAACTTTACTCGCGTTATCTTATCTAATCATGACATCAGCCCTATGAAGTAGTAGAACTGCTGTCCTATAGCACAGGTGAGGAAAAGAGGTATAATAATGTAGCTGATACTTAATTGATTGCTGTTTGTGTGTCAGCCTCTATCCTAGATTGATAATAAGGACTGGGACAGGAAGGTAGTAAGATCATCTAGGAAGTGGAGTAAATGTTTGAAAGTGTGTGGGTGATAGAGAACTTTTCTGTGTGTTTTATAACCAAGTGTAAATTGTTTTGAGATAAGTTCTCCTGTATTGCCATTATCTCTTCTATTCTCTTGAGTAAACACTCTACTATTTAATTTGTTTTCTTTTTTCTTTCATTCGCTTTCTTTAGAATACTAAAAATTTGCCTTTTATAGATCATATTCCTCAATTTGGGCCTCCTTTAGGACTAATCAACTTCCATAAAATAAGTTCTTTACTGCTGACTGTCCCAGGTACACATGTGGCCTTTTGCACAGCTATGCTAAATATTGTGAGGCTTAGTGATCCACTTTAGAGCCAGCTAGGCTGAAACAACCTGGGCTTGGCTTCCATAGCATAATTGGGGTGTGCTGTTTCCCTTTCCTTGGTGTTCCTTGTCAGGTGCTTAGTTTGTACTCGTTTTGTATTTTAAAAGAGGGTTGTAATCTGTTACAGGGTGGTGGGCTTAAACTGGATGGCCGACAGCTCAAGGTTGACTTGGCAGTGACCCGTGATGAAGCTGCAAAGCTTCAGACAAAGAAGGTGAAGAAGCCAACTGGAACCCGGAACCTCTATCTGGCCCGAGAAGGCTGTGAGTAGTGGAAGGGAGGTGTGAACCAGCCTTCTAAGTAGCTGACCCTGTGCTGTGACAGTGACCCAACAATAGTGTGTTCTGGAGCATGTTTCAATTTAAATATCCTCTTTAACAGTTTTACATTATTCTATTTAGTTGATATGGCTTTCTGTTAGAAACCTTCACCCATTTTGTGGATTAACCAATCCCGTTCTCTTTTTTGCCTGACTGCCTTTCTTTTTTTAGGGGATTGGCAAGGCAAAGAGGGCAGAAACACTCAAATTACCTTTGCTTCTTGTTATCATTTCTAGTAAGAGGTTTTTTGAAGGAGTTAAAATTATTCTTCTGGATTATTCATGGATTTAAAATGTGCACCCAGGACAGGACCTTTCCCCTAATGTCAGAAAGGTAATCAGAAATTAACTTTTAAGTTGTTTATTTTTTAAGTCTATTCTAGGTAAAATGGTATTTATCAGCCTACCTCCTGCACAGCTGTACAGCCTGGACGAAGAATGTTAGTCCATTAGCCTCTGATATTAGGCTTCTATGGCGATATGATTATCTGTTATCCAGGCTGGCTTATCTCACTGTAATGAGTAATGGCCCCCAAGTACATGAGGAGCAGCTAAGTTCCAGAGACAGGTTATAGGTGGAACATTTTGCATTCCAAATGCCTGAAATGTACTTATTTGCAGAACTTCCTCTAGGCCTTTCCATCTGACTTTGGGCATGTACATGAAGCTTCTTTGAGGGGAGAGAAGGAGAAGAGGAACAAAATAAAAAAATGTTCAGAGTTTAGTCCTTGACAGAAGCTCTGAGCCCAGAACTTAGCCCTGTAGCCTATTTCTGGATCTAACCAAATGTCACCATGTCCTGGCCAGTATAGTCCTCTGGGTCTTGTACAAAGAGTTTGCATCATTCAAATCACATTCCTCTTGTTGCTCAGTGAAAATTCCCTTGGTGATGTCTTGGCCTTTTTCCCTCTTTCTGCAGTGATTCGTGCTGGGACGAAGGCTGCAGAGGGTGTGAGTGCTGCTGATATGGCCAAAAGAGAACGGGTGAGTAGATTAGGCACCAGCCTTCAGATTCTTCATAAATCAATAAAAATAATTGTTGAATGCTCGATGTGCTCCTCAAAGAGCCTAGTGTAGGTCATATACCTTACTTACAGTCTTGTTAGACAGAACAGAAGCATACCAGTGAAACAGCAAATAACCCAAGATTATACATAGTATTATATCAGCCTTATATGTCATAAGAACAGGGTCTTATTCTTTGTTTCCCTAATGTTTGCTGAATAGCATGCTGCCAGATCATGCAGCAGATGTTTAGAGGTTAGGGCTGTGTATAATTAGGTGTCAATACAAACTCAGAATAACATCAGAGAGGAAGATTGGTGTGGGCTAGAGTTCTTAGGAAATGAAGGAGATGTGGCTCTTGGAAGGGGAAGTTGAGATGTCAGTTGGGAAGAGTTGCTATTTCCAGATTATAAAATCATTTTAGGAAAACTCCATGTTATGGGAGTTTTCACTGTGAACTGATACCATTAAGTTTTTTTGTAGTTTGGTAACATTAGTTCCCAGTAAATTTTATTTTTACCTATGTAGCTTACTTTTCAAAAAGCTAAGCCAGCCCTGAATGGTAAAGATATATAACCATGAACAGAATTAGGTGCAGGTGATTATGAACAGAGATGAGAATACAGTGACAGCAAGAGGCAGTGTGTCTTTTTTCAGTGTGCATAGGTTCTAGACTAGTGTTCTCAGCTTTTTTGGTAGTGAACATCTGGAAATAATGGTATTTGGGGGCATTGTGTACCCTTTTTAGACCATAAGGCAATAACATATTTAATTTAAGAACTAATTTTGCTAGGAAAAAGCTCACTAGGTTATATGTGTGCATTATAAATTCACAGCAGGCACAGCTTTGCTTGAGAGAGAAATAGTCTGTTGAACTTAGGCATGAGAGCCTCTTCAGATGTCCCTTTAATATTTATTTCCAGAGCACTTCTTTATTTTGTGATTTGTTAGTACCATTACCAAACAAGAAGCAGCAGGACTAAGACTTGATAAAAGAAACAATTTAATTGAAAACTTTTTTCTACTAACCTAATTTTTAAAAACAAATTAGGAGAAGAATGTTATTCTTCATTTCATTTTGGAGATTGGTCACCCTGGGAACTGGTGTTTTGTGGCAGTACAGTTGATGTGGCTCTAAAACCAGAATGTTTCTCTGGTTATGGACACATCTTTGCCTCAGGGTGGCAGAGTTGAGACAAGACACATTCTATCAAGTATTCTTAAAAAGTTTCATTTCCTTTGGAAGGACTAGATAATTAGTTGGAGTTGGTGGGTAGATGAGGACATAGATGTTAACCACAGTGTTATTTATTATTTGCTCTGGGCTGCATTTTGAGCTAGGGATCTTTTTGTTTTGTATGTTATCTCATTTTGGCCTCACATCAGTGCTGAGAGATTCGTGTTGTATTTTGATCTGCAGTTCTATTTCGTAGTTGAAAAATCGAGGCTTAAAAATTTCATGTAATTTCTCCAGTTAGGGATGGCTTTCTAATTCAGATCCGACTCCAGAGCCCATAATCTTCCTACCACCTTACTATTACTGACTCACCATCTTGCTTCTTTGGACCTTTCTTTCCCTATGCTGGACATTTTTTTAAGGCTTCAGTGTAGGCAATTTTCTTCCATTTTCTCTGTGCGTGGTTATGGGATAGGGATTATGGTTCTTTCCTTTTGGATGTTTACAAGCTTACCTTTTTAAAGAGTATCTTATGCTGATACCAACTTGTTCTTTCAGTTTGAGCTACTGAAGCATCAAAAACTCAAGGACCAGAATATTTTTGTCTCCCGTACCAGACTCTGCCTGCACAATCTCCCAAAGGCCGTGGATGACAAACAGCTCAGAAAGCTGCTGTTGAATGCTATTAGAGGGGAGAAGGGAGTACGCATCAAGGAGGTGAGAGTAGCCCTGCCCATGTAGAACTTTCCTTCTCATCCTGGCTCAGACTGAGCATTTACTTCAGGCTGTGGTGCCAGCATGTCAGCAGAGTTTCTTTTGGATGTGTTGTCAGCATGCAAGGCTGAGTTCAGCAGTTTTCTTGATTTTGGTTTTTTTTTTTTTTTTCTTCTAAGAACTATTTTTCCCATCTGACCAAATTGCAGCAGAATGTGAGGAAGTCTCTGTCCTCATGAACTAATTTAGCAAACATTTATTAAATGCCTGCCATGTGTCAGCATTATATTATGTGCTGTAATGTGAATTTTCTTGCAGAGAAAATAATTTGTGTGCTTTGCTTTTTTTTTGGTGTGTGCTTTGCTCTTTAGAAGAGCATTTTAGTACTGATTAGGCTCTTACCCTATGGTAAGAGTCTGCAGTGCCCCATAGTGAGTACAGGGAGCCATGCAAGTCTTTAGCAGTTGAATTAGGAAAACGCTGGGTTCACACCAAGACTTGGTTAGACTCTGTGTGAAGACAGAAACCTCTCCTCTGCCCCTACAGCACGCTCTGTGTATCTCTGTTATAGCACTTAACTATTTCACTGGCTTGAAATTGTGTCAGTGGTTTCTCCTGACCAGACTGAGTTCCTTGAGGACAAGTGTTATCTCATTATCCCCAATCCTAGGCATAGTACCTGGCATGTAGTAATCTCTCAATCAGTATTTATTAAAAAAGTTTAATTACCAGTATTTTGGGTCTGCTTTGCTCTGTTTCATTACTATAAACTTTTCCTGATCCCTGAAAGCCTCTTCAAAATGTAGGTATTGGTATTTGGGAAATTATATGAGAAAATGTGAATATATCAGCACAAATCTGACATTACTTTTAGTAAAACTGCTCCAGGTGTTACTCGCATAGGGGTCAGTTGTATAATTTCTCATGTCAACATCTATAATACTTGGTAAGTTTCTGCATATTTAAAACCTGTCATGATCTAGAGAAATCTCTGTTCTGTAATATTTGCAGTATAGCGAGTTTTTCTCTTTAATTCTTTCATATGTGTAAGTATGGTATCATAGAAAGTAAGCATATCAATGATAGGAATTTCAATGTATACTTCTCTTGTTTCCCCTACAGTGCATGATAGTTCTAGGAACAGAGTAGATACAGGACATAAACCAAATGTAGCATCCACATGTCTCCATTACTTAGACTTTTCCATTACATGAGAACGACTGCTTCCAGGAGTAATAGTGGGTAAATGATCAGTTTTCTCAAAATATCCTATGATACCGCAGTGCTCCAGGATGCCTACTACATCCAGTTTAAGGGTTTAGGGAAAGATCATGCCAGAGAGGATCTGAGCTCCAAGCAAAGAGAGCTGAAACTTCTTCCTGTATGTCTGAGGCTGTATGTTGGGGAGGTTCTTTCCCTTGCCTGAAATGTCTTTCTTATCTACAGCTATCAGGCCTTCTTCTTTATCATGTACCTCTCAACTTGTATGTAAACAGTTAGCTATTATAAATTTTCCTTGGGAAGTTTTCTTTTATTTGTATGTCTGTATTGATGTCTATAAACTCTTAGAAAGCAACAAAATATCTATTTAATTTGTGCTCTCAGTAGGTATATTCTAATAAGATGGAGACTTGTAAGTCCATCTTATTCCAGTATGATTTTTGTGATAGTGATATAAGTGAAGATTCTGTTTCAATAACTTGATTTCTTACTGAATCTGTTAAAGCAGTTCATGTCAGGCAAGCCTTCTCATTCTGTAATTATTGATTCTTTTTCTTATTCTATTTGTAGTGTAGGGTGATGCGAGACCTTAAAGGAGTTCATGGGAACATGAAAGGTCAGTCCCTAGGCTATGCCTTTGCAGAGTTCCAGGAGCATGAGCATGCCCTGGGAGCCCTTCGCCACATCAACAACAATCCAGAAATCTTTGGGCCTCAGAAGGTGAGCCTCATTCTCTGCAGAGACCTGTTCCCTGAGGACCACTTGCAGACACTCAGTCTCCTCCTTCAAGCCCAGTGTCCTCTGACATTTGAGTGGTGGGAAAGAGTAGCAAGTGGACGGGGTTGGGGAGGGGAGTGAGTGGTGATTCCAGGAGATAAGGTGATTTGAAGGAACTCTAAATTGGATAGACTGCTTGCAGAACTGACCCCTTACCTTTAAGTAGAGGAAGTGAGCAGAAGCCTCTGATTTGTCAAAAAAAAAAAAAAAAAAAAAGGAGGGGGGTGTCAGGGGGAGAGAGAAAACTCAGCTCATTGCACTCATAGATTAAGAAGTCTAATGAATGACATTCTGTCTTCCTTTGACACAGAGACCAATAGTGGAGTTCTCTTTGGAAGATCGAAGGAAACTTAAAATGAAGGAACTAAGGATCCAGCGCAGCCTGGTACTGAACTTATTTTTTTACTTGACAGACATAAATTAAACTCTTTATTTTGTTCAGTTTGTGCTTCTCCTCCCTTAGAGTGGTTCTCCACCTCATTAAATTTTTTGTTGCCCTTCACTCCCAGTTCCTTAAGACTCTCCAGGCCATCTTCTCCTCTGCCAGCCCATGTGTGATAGCTCCACAGGAGAAGGGAAAGGAAGGAGAGAGGAGAAGCAGACTGATGTTATTACCAGTCAGCAGTTCTTGTGCAGTTGGTGATGGCACATGTCAAAATTAATGGCTGAGGTTAAGGTTTTACATTACCTATAGATGTCAGTTTTCCCTTCCATAATTCTTTTTTCTTCTTGGATGGCTCCAGAAGCCTGATGCTCTATAGTTTTGGTACTGTGTTTAATCTAGTGTGTACAGAGGAGAGAGCATAGACTTCGGGAACAGGCATATTCATGTTCAAACTCTAGCTCTGTCCCTTTCTTTCTACGTATTCTTTGACATGTTTTTCCCTCCCTGAGCTTCGGTTTGTAAAATGGGTTAACAACATCTTCCTCACATTATTGATGAGAATTAAATGCGATAATGCATATCAGTTGTCTAGCATACTACATGATCAGCATGCAATTAATACTCATTCTCTTACCCATCTTCCCCCAGGACGTATAGGGCCAGATTATTCTTGATTCCAAAATTCTTACAACTCTCATTGATATTATACCATAACTTGCATGTATACCAAACATTTGTAGTCTTTGTGGTATATGCCATGAGCGTGACCAACAGATTGAGCAATTTCAGTTAATGGGCCTGGGTTGGAAAACCTGGGGTCTGGTTATTGTTCAAGGCAACTTTGTTATTCTAGGTAATAGAACTGTTTACTGCCTTAAGCCATTGCTTCGGAGATGATTCTGAAGCTACTGGCTTTGTTTGTTTGTTTGTTTTTATAATATCTAAATAGCTTTATTTGTCACCACCACTTATGTATGTACTCATCTTTCTTTGTAAAAATGCCTCTTTCCCCTGACTCAAAAGGATACTTGTACTACTTTCCATATTCAGCTCAAGTGATCCTCGGGTAGCATTCTCCTGCCTCTCTCAAAAGAGATAAGCCCTCATTAGTTGGACTTACAGGAACTTCCTTAAACTGTTTGGTTGTTTACTTTGCTTTATTTGTGTCCAGTCATCTGTGAGTTCTGAAAGTTAGACACTTTATTCTTTCCATCTGTATCCTTACCACTTAGAAACAAAGTGGCACATTATAGACATATAATAAATGTTGGTTGTATCAATGTGCCTATCTGGACTTTTAAGGTGAAAAGGCAAAAAACCCCACTTATTATTACATTAATTTCACATGAATCTTTTTCTTCCACTTCTGCGCAAATAAATCTGTAACATCCTTTACGCCTTTCTCTCATAGCATCTTTTCCTTGTCTTCTTCACTTTGTTTATTTCTTCTCTAATGCGCTTCCATTCTTTAGGTAGGTCTGAGTTTGTGACCTATGCCATTTTCCTTCTCTCTGAAGAAACTTGTTCAGCATTTCTTGTAAGGCAGGTCTGCTAGTGACAGATTCCATCAATTTTTGTTTGTCTGAGAAAGTCTTTGTTTCTCCTTCACTTTTTTTTTTCTCTCTTGGTGGCTGGCGGGTATGGGGATCTGAACCCTTGACCTTGGTGTTATCAACAACATGCTCTAACCAGCTGAGCTAACTGGCCAGCCCATCTCCTTCACTTTTGAAGGATAATTTCATTGGATACAGAATTCTAAATTGGTGGCATTTTTTCTATCAAAACTTTAATATCTCACTCCGCTTGTTCTTCCTTACATGGTTTCTGAAGAGAAAGCAAGTGTAATCTTATCTTTGCTCCTCTATAGGTAAGGTGTTTTTTTTCTTCTGGCTTCTTTCAAGATTTTGTCTTTGATTTTCTGCAATTTGACTGTGATATGGCTAGGTGTAGATTTTTTGTTATTTATCTTGTTTGGTGTTCTCTGAGCTCCCGTGTCTGTGCTTTAGTATCTGTCATTAATTTTGAAAAACTCTCAGCCTTTATTACTTCAGATGTTTCCTCTGTTGCTCTCTTTTTCCCTTGGTATTCCCCTTAAGTGTTACACCTTTTCTAATTGTCCCACCTACTGGCTTTTGAGTTTTAGGTGTGTACTCTCCCCTGTTTCTGTTATGGAAAGAGGAATGGTTGCTTTGTGTCCCCCACTCAGTAACCATCTGTATTATGGCAGGGCTTGTGAACTACTTGTGTTCACTTTGCTGCAGCCTCCAACTGTGTGGGGGAGAATTCCCCTTCACCAAGCTCATATACAGCTCCTTTTCTGCTGAGTATTTCCAGCAAACAAACCTCATCCGGAAACCAGATGGCAGTTTCTTATTTTATGCAGCAAAAAATGAGATCCAAGCCCGCAACTGTTGAGCCCCGGAAGGAGCAACCAAAGCCTGGAAAAGACCAGCAACAGAAGGCAGCCCAAAACCACACACAGAAACAAAGCAAGGCTCCGCCAGAGCAGAAGGGGAAAGCGGACTCTACCTACTGGGCAGGGTTCCAGACCAAGGCCGAAGTGGAGCAGGTGGAGCTGCCTGATGGAACGAAGAGAAGAAAGGTCCTGGTGCTGCCTTCACACCGAGGCCCCAAAATTAGGTGAGCAGTAGGAGGGCAGCATGGAATGGTGGGTGGCTTCTGCGTGGGTTTGTTTTTGCTTAGCTCTTTTCCTCTTTGTGGCATTTGTTTGGATGAAAGGGATGCATGGTGCTGTGCCAGTCCCACACGAAGGATTACCGTACATGTCTCTCTAACTAGCAGAGATGTCACTCTTGGATCAAACGGCAGAGGGGGCCTCGGAGGAACCTTCCAGGGCAGGCTTTCATGCCATTTCCTCGTCTGTTGAAGAGCTTCCTCCTGTCTAGATGGCCATCTCTGTCAGCTGAGGCCACATACTTGAGATTCACCTGTAGTTTCTGTTTGGGGCAACAGATTAGTGCTATGTACATAGTAGAATTTTACATAATATTTATTAAATAAATGAAGGTTTTTGAGATTCCCATAAGGTTTTAAGGGAAAAAAAAAAACCCCATAGAAAACCAGTAAATATACAGGATATATGTAGGATAGTCTGTTGCAGTATCCTTTTTAGAATGACCTAACTTATCATGGGCTTAGAAAGAGCCAATGTGCAAAAAGCAATTTTATCTCTTGAGCTGAGAAAACCTAGGGGTGCCAATTAGAGGAAGGACTCAGGGTGACACTTACTTGGCCTTCTTATTTCAGGTTGCGGGACAAAGGTAAAGTGAAGTCTCTCCCTCCACCAAAGCCAAAGTCCCAGGTAAACCAGTGGAAGCAAGAGAAACAGCAGTTATCTTCCAAGCAGGTGAGTTCTGCAGGGCACATGGCTTTGGTATGGTGAAGCTCTGCTGAGCTCGCAGCCACTCCTGTACGTTGGTTGGTTGAGCAAAAAGAAAGGGCTTCTTGATTGCAGCTATATGCAGGACTACTGCTTTTTAGAAGATGTTAAGGTACAGTCATAAGAGTGGAGGGAAAAGTAAAATGAGCACCCATATATCTGTAACTCTGCTTCAATAGCTACCTTGTTTTACCTATTCCCCATACATGCTTTTCCCCCACTAGAGTGTATTGAAGCAAACTCTATTTCATATGTAAATATACTTCATGTGAAAATGAGGTATATTGCTTAGAAAAACCTCAGGATGCATCTCTAATTGATCAGGCCTTAAAAATGCGTACATTATGTCATTATATCTATTGAAATTAATAAGAAGCACTTAATATCATCTAATATATAACCTATATTAAAATTTCCCCAGTTGCCTCAAAAATGTTTTTTATACTTGGTTTGTGTGAGTCATGATCCAAATGAAGTCCACACATTACATTTGGTTTTTCTATTTCTCAAATTTTTAAAAATTCTATAATACCCACTCTTCCTTACCAACCCCTCTTCTTCCATGCTGTTAATTTGTTGGGGAAACCAGGTCATTTGCCCTTTAGAATGTATTACATTTTGAATTTAGCTGCTTGCCTCTTGGCAGTGTCATTTAACTTGTTCCTGTGACACCCCATATTACCTGTCAACTGATAGATCTGGAGGCTTGATCAAGTTCAGTTTTCTTGATGAGTATTTCATAGGTGGTGCTGTGTGTTTCCTTGTAGCACATAAGGCACATGTTACCTGGCTGCTCGTTTTTAGTGGTGCCAAGACTGATTGGTAAACTTAGGGATTGTCTGCCTAATCCCTCCATTGATAAGTCCCCCATCAGCCTTTCACTTAATGGCTTTAGCAAACACTGATGAGTGCTGTCTAGATCCATTATTTCATTATGGGTTGCAGAATGGTGACTTCTTAATTCTATCAGTCCTTTTCATTTTAAAACAGAATTCTAGAAAGAAGAATCTTCCCTACCAATAAGATTTTTTTAGTATTATGAAATCCTGAGTTTTTATATACTTGAAGTGTTTCAATCAAATGCAGTCATATTCTTGTCCCATCTGAGGCCAGCAGAAGCCCCTTCAGGCTGTCTCCTGAATCCTTCTGACATGACCATTTTTGTCTTTGGAAGTATCCTAGTACAACAAGATATCCAGGCTTATATTACATACTTTTCCCACAGTCTTGTCGTTAGCCATTTTTCTAAGGAGCTTTGGTTCCTTTTAGTAGAAAATGGTGTTCCTGTGTTCTTGAACATTTGAGGTTAAGCTTCCTTCTCCTCTTCCCTAGTTCTTTCCCTTAAGGGTAAAAGAAGTATTAGCTTCCCATCCTATTCAGGAAATCTGTCTCTGGGAAATTTCTGACCTATTCCATACTAGATTATAGAAATCTGCCTCTGAAATCCCATAAGCAGTATTCTTGGTGAGGGAACGAGCAAGCAAAAAAGCCCAGACTCTGGGCAGACTTGTCTGCATTGAGGTAAAAGTGTGCATTTGGGAGTGAGAGCAAGGAGGTCTCTGAAACCCCTGAATGGCATTTTAGTTGGGCCTTGCTTGCGTGCACTATTGGTCTGATTTCTTAACCAATGGATGATTCTTTTTTAGCTTTCCTCTCTAACGGTCTCTCTCTGGAAGTCAACCTCTTCTTGGTGGACATGATTTCTGTACCTAGTTATTTTCCTTCTTGGGTGGCCTGAGGGTAAGGTGATATTTAGTATTTGAAATTGATTATCTTTTTGTTTCCTTTCCTTTCCTTTGTAGGTACCGAAGAAAAAAGCTAAGGGAAATAAAACAGAAACCCGCTTCAATCAGCTGGTTGAACAATATAAGCAGAAATTATTGGGACCTTCTAAAGGAGCACCTCTTGCAAAGAGGAGCAAGTGGTTTGATAGTTGATGATGCCAGCAGACTGGATGAGAAGCTGGGTTGTGTATGTTTTGGTGAAGCTCCCGGACTCCCTCCACCCCCCATGTCTTTTACTGAGGGAAAGAAAATCCCCAAGGGCACTGCCGCTCTGCTTGGAGGCTCTCTGGGCTGTGCACATCTGAACTTTCGTCCCTCCTCCAGTGTGTGGTTAGTACTATAGTCACAAAGAGAAATATCTGAAAAACATCATGATGCTTCTTGAATATTATCCAGAGTATCGTGTGAAGTTATGTCTGTGATTATTACCCATTTTTATTCTTTGTTTCTCAGATGGAAACAGTTGTAAAAAGTGCTGAATTTTTAAGATGTATATTTTGTTAGGCAACCTCTGTAAGTGTGGCTTTTTAATAACAGACTATCTCCCATTTCTAATATATGTGAATACTTTATTATTTATGAACGTTTTTGACATTCCTAACTAATTCAGTTGCATAGTCCTCCATACTGCAGGAGTTGACTGAGAGCAGAGAAAAATGCTTTCTAACCTAATCTCTGAGTTTGGGAAATGCCTGATAAGTAATTGAGGGCTGCAGCCTGGCAGAGAGCAGCACGTGGTGAGTGTGTGCCAAGTGAGGAGGAATGTTGGCCGTTGACTGGAAATCAGTTTGGAGGCCCGCAGACACTGGCCTAGCTAGTGAGGATTGCATCTCTCTCTTAGAGCACCTCCTCCTGAGGACTTACAGAACTTGTGGACATGGTGGAGAAAGCAGGGAGCGTGAGGCCCAGGCTGTAGCCTAACTTGCATCGTGCTGTGATCTAGAGGCCGTCTCTCTGGATCTTAGTTTCCTCATCTGTAGAATAGGGAATTTAAATGTTTCCTTTGATCCTTCCCAGCTCAGAACTCTTTTTCTAATTCGTATCTGTCCATATTCATATTTTCTAAATTTTAGAGGTATCACAAAAGCTGGGAGGGTTGGTTAATGTTAGAGAATCAAGGCCCACAAGGATCCTGATGGCATGAAGGAATGGACTGAGTCTGATAAGATGAAAATCACTTGGGACAAACATAAATCCCCATTCTTGGGTATAAAACCCAACTGTACAACTTCTGCTGGGAGAGTTTTAGTCAATTGAATTCACATTATGAAGCACCAGTCTGCCACCGCACGTAATAGGACTGTTATTCTGTATTAGTAGACATGTGATGTCTCAACTGAGAGAGCTGCTAGTACTCTGAGCTGGCCAGATTATACCTGTAAGATAAACGTAGTAACCAAGTTGGTAAAGGAAATCAAATTGTCAGGTGGGGGGCTGGCCTGTGGTTCACTTGGGGGAGTGTGGTGTTGTATAAGTACCGCGCGCTAACCGATTGCGCCACTGGAGCTCCGGGGGAGTGTGGTGTTGATAACACCAAAGCCACGGGTTCGGATCCCTATATAGGGATGGCTAGTTAGCTCAGTTGGGAGAGCATCGTGCTGACAACACCAAGTCAAGGGTTAAGATCTCTTTACCGGTCATCTTTAAAAAAAAAAAGTCAGATGGAAGCAGAATTGGTCACGAGTTGATTGTTGTTGAAGCTGGCCATGGGTCAGTTGAGATTTGTTAAACTATTCTCTCTGCATCTGTGAACATTTGAAATGTTCCATAATGAAAAGTTAGAAAAGTCACATGAGTAACTGAAGGAAACTGGTACTGACTTGCCTGAGAAAGGAATTCTTGGGGTGTAATAGCTGTTAGTAGAGCCCAGAAGAATATATACAGAGACAGATGAGTAAAAGTCACAAGGAATCAGATTTTGGCTTAATATAAGGAAGAAATTTTTAATGTAGCTGTCAGAGGGGATGAGTCAATCTCTGGAACAGTCCAAGTGTAGATATGGTAAGTCTATTACATTGTGCAAGGGACTCTGATATGAGAGGGTTGGGCTAGAAGAGAGGGTAAGGATCAGTCAATGCATTAATGTTTGGCCCCAAGATGATCTGAAGACATGCCTCATGTCTCACCACAGCCCCCTCTGAGATCCCTTTCCAGAGAATATCTGGCTGTCATCCTCTATGTATTATCCTTCACACACCTGGTCCTCATTGTCTGCCCCTTGATATGGCTTAGCCCCTGCTTAAAACCCTCCAGTGGTTTCTCATCTCACTTTAATTGAAGTCTCAACTCCTTCCCATAACACATAGTGCCCTAGGCTGTCCAGCCTCATCCTCTCTCCTACCTCATCTTTATCCACTCTCTCCTCTTTGCTCGGTTTTGGCCGTTCAGGCCTTCCTTCCTTCAGTTCTCTTGACTCTTTACCACCTCAGGGCCTTTGTAGCTCTGCCTTCTGCCTGGAAGCTTTTCCCTCAGATCTTCTGCTTATCACTCAGATCCCCACTGGGCCATCTCCTCTTGGGCTCGTCCCTGTCTAAAGTCGGGCTTGTGTTCCTCTCCCCTCTATTCTGCCCAATCACTGAATTCTGTTAGCCTGTTTATTTTCTTTCTAGCACTAACCTCTATCTGGAATTATTCATCTCCCCAGTGACAATGTATGCTTTGTGAGAGGGACTTTATCTCCCTTGTTTGCTCCTGCAGACACAGCACCTATTATTGACCCTGGCACATAGTAGGTATTGAATAGATACAAGGATATTTCAAAAAGTTAATGGAAAAATGGAATTAAAAAGATGATACAAACCTTCCCATGAACTTTTTGAAGCCCCTTGTATTTGTTGAATAAAAAAAATAAGGGAGGAAAGGAAGAACAGTACTCAGTGGACAGAGGAAAAAGTTGAGAACATAGCCCAAAGGTCTAGATTCCCTAGTCCAATTCAGTGCTTTCACTGAACCATTGCTAAGCTAGGATATGGCTATTTCATTGCAATACCTTGAGAAATGAATGAAGGCTCTAAAATGCCCTCAATTGGTTTAGAAATGAAGGGAGGCCATGAAAATATTTAAACCTTTTGTCTTTTTCGTTACCGGCACTCAGCCAGTGAGTGCACCGGCCAGTCCTACATAGGATCCGAACCCGCGGCGGGAGCATCACTGGGCTCCCAGCGCTGCACTCTCCCAGTGCGCCATGGGCTCGGCCCTAAACCTTTTGGAGAGAATGAAAGGACAGGTACTCTATCTTCAGGGTCACCTTGGGACAGGTGACATGGGTGTTGCAGTAGCCTGGCAGCACATCTGTTGTAGGCTAGTCTGTATAGTAAAGTCTGTATAGTAAGGAGAATAGTTATATCATTTTATTAAGGGTATCAAAATAGCCACAGCCTGCCTGTCAGGTGATCAATTTTCCCTTGGCCAACTCTATCTGATCACCAGACACTTTCTTAATATACAAAAATCTTCAACATTCAAAAATATATCTTAACATTTAGGATAGATAAAAATTGGTGTTCATTCAGATAGTGTTGCCAGATTCTCTTAGGTCCAGATATTTCTTCTAACAGCTTTAGCAACCCAGTATGTTAAAATATTCAGTTGCTTGGAAAGTTATTGCACAGTTCTTTAAAAGAGTAATATGAGGATGAGTCATCTTCTTTCCCAACACCCAGATTCCACATATGGTGGCTTCCTTTGGGACACCTTGCCATGGGTTATTTGGTCAGCTCCATTGACCCCTTGCCTTGGAAATGTTAACTCAGTGAGGGTTGTGCTCCCTCTCCTTCAATTTAGAGCCTGATATTTCAGGAAGTGGAGTGTTCTTTTTTTTTTTTTTTTTGGGACCGGTAAGGGGATCGTAACCCTTGGCTTGGTGTCGTCCACACTGTGCTCAGCCATTGAGCACACCGGCCATCCCTATATAGGATCAGAAACCGTGGCCTTGGCGCTCCCAGCGCCACACTCTCCCAAGTGAGCAACGGGTTCGGCCCGGAGTGTTCTGAATTAACATGAAGGTTGAGGTATAGACTGCTTGGTTAAAAAACAACAGCAAATATTTGTTAACATCCAAGACTGAAGGCCAGCGGTCAAAACTATCAAGTTTCAGTAGCACTTTTCTGCTTGATTACACAGTAGCCTGGTTCAGGGATATGACCTTTAAATAAAGTCTTAAAATGATGTGTGGTTGCTTCTTTTCCCTTTGATTTTTTATTTTTTGGCTAGTGTAGTTTTGAAGAATCTTCTCTGCTCCAGCTTATATAATTCGTTCTTCTAGTGTAGCCTGTGGCAAGGCTTATTTATGCTTCACCTGTCACAGAAATGAGACCTATGGCTTCTTCTGTTACAGTTAGGGCATGTGATTCATTCTTGGAAATACTTCCAAATGTCCTTTGGTATGTTTTTTGTCTTGCAAAGAGGTTTTCCAACTAGGAATCCAGACTCTCGAGGCTCCAGAGGTCCCCTTCTCATCGTGCATTTGGCCTTGTCTTCTGAAGAGGCAGGAGTCAGATGTGCCGCGGTGAGTGCTGACCCCCCTGAACCTGCAGTCTTCAGCTCTCCAGCTGGCCCCAGGAGCCAGTTCTCTGCTTCGTATCCCTGAGACTCACTGTGAAGAGACTGACGGGCATCTGCCAATTCTGTCATACATGTAGCAACTCTGCCCATGCAACTCAGAAAGTTCCTGCACTCTCCACAGCCTGCTCTTTTGTGGACAGTCACGTCGTTAGACTGAGGGTGCCTGAGATGACTTTGTTTGCAGTTTGTCTTGGGTGATGCTCAACTCCTGCTTTCAACTTAGCTCTAACTGGTGCTTTAAGGGCCAGGATGGGTCTTCTCTCAGGCCAAGTAAAGATTTCCAAATTTTCCTCTGCCCAGGGTTGACCAATTTAGAAGTCATCCACATGTGTTACCTTGTTTGGCTCTTTTGTTCTTGTGCTGGTATCTCTTCCTTTCCAGGATTATTTGCAGAGTCTGATCTCACATTTATTGGGGTGTTACTCAGTGACCTAAACACGGGGTGAGTTACAGGGATAGTCTGTAACTACTTTGGCTTCTGGTTCTAAACTGGTGATTGGCTGCAGACAAGTTTCTGTGCTGGTGAAGGAACATACGGGGAAGACTGTGGAGGGCACAGACTGGGAACCAACTCTGAGGAAAACTGCTGAGTCCCTGAAAGACCTTTTGGACCACCCCCAAATGGACATCTTGGTAACAAATCCAGTTTTTCTTAGACTTGTTCGTGCTGCCCAGAGCCTGCTGCCTTTAATCAGATAAGACTTCACTGCCATGGGGCCATCTGGAATCTCCTTCACTGGACATTTATTTGATAGAAGGAAAATCCTTTCTGTACTTGAGGGCAGGGACTATATTTTATACTTTTCCACATATCCTGCAACACTCAACATTGATTTACTCCTAGTAAGAGTTTATTTAGTACTGTTGAACTCACTAAAGGCCATCTGTTCCAGAGTTTAGCTGGGCTTGTGAGGGACAACAGGCATTTCCTGAGGTGATATATGTGAAAAGGCCCAGCATACTGAGTGATATTAAAAAAAAAGTAAACTGCCTTGAATGTACCACCTATGTCCTTTCTGCTATGCTCTGTCCATACCAAGCTGGACAGTTTCTCTGTCCTTCCTCCACTCAAAGTGCCATTTAGCGTTCAAGTTCAGGCTCAAGACCTGACCTCCCTGGGGACCTCAACCATCCCAGGGCATTGTGATCCCTCCTTCTGGTCCCTGGCACACTTACTGATTGGTGTCCTCTCACTCGACAAAGCATATGCTACAGTGGCTTACTTGTCATTTCTTTAGGTCTTGCCCTCCCAAGTAGACAGTGAGTCCCTTGATGGCAAGAACTAGGTCCCTGTAGTCCTAGCACCAGGGCCTGGCAGATGGCTGTCCTTGGAGAGTGGATGATGAAGGTGAAGAACATAGCACACAGTCATTTGCTGCAGTGACCTCACCCCACCATGGGCTTTATGTATTTTTTCGTTCTTGCTCAGCCTCATTCCTCTCATAGTAAGTGCTCTCACTCTTTTCCTCTTCTCCCCTGTACTATTGTCTGGCCTCAGTCCACCAGCACCTCCCCTCCGATGTTGCTTCATCTGCCTCATGGCCAGAGCCCATCCATTCCTGTCCCTGGCTACTCAAGGGACTCCCAGTCTTTATGCACAGGGCTGGACGGTGAAGGCTGGCTGTGCGAGAGCCCCAGCTGTGAGACACTGGTTCTCAAGTGCCCCCTCTTCTCACTCAACCTGTCTCCCAGTTTTCCTTCCTCCTTTTCCTGTCCCCTGTGTCTGATACCCTATCATCTGCATGCATTTTCACTGAAAGATACTCAAATGCCGTACTTTTTTTTTTTTTTTTTTTCTCAAAAGATGACCGGTAAGGGGATCTTAACCCTTGACTTGGTGTTGTCAGCACCACGCTCACCCAGTGAGCAAACCGACCATCCCTATATGGGATCCGAACCCGCGGCCTCGGCGCTCCCAGCGCCACACTCTCCCGAGTGAGCCACGGGCTCGGCCCTCAAATGCCGTACTTTTGATGAAGTTTCCCTTTGGATGCTACCTCAGAAAAGGTGCTTTGTATTCTGGTCCACAGTGGAGAAGACACTATCATAGCACTTGGCACCTCGGATGAAGGGAGAGGCCCAGACATTGTTCTGCTATTAACAAGAGCGCAAGATTAAGGTGCACCTTTCTAATAATAAACCTGTTAGAGCACCCCGACAGACATCCCTCCTCCAGCAGCACAGTAGCTATCAGTTGCCAGAGCATGTGAAGTTGTCCAGCCCTCAGAACACCGCCTGCTCTGCAGCAGGGTCCTGGGGAGCAAGGCGGGCCTGCGCTACCTCAGACGTGGGTAATGCCACTAATAAAATGAGTAACTTGGAGGCAGAGCACTTTGGCCCCTTCTGAGCCAGCAGTGTCTGAAAGTCCCCCTCACTGGGTCAGCAAAAGGAAAAACCTCTCAGTACTTGGAAGTGCCCCTGGGAAGCATGTGTCCTGTGGTTCAGGACAGCAGCTGAGAGGTCCCAGTGCCAACTCTGCTCACCTGGATGGTACTCCTGATCCTGAGCCTGCCAACGGGATGCAAACTTTCTGGGGTTTCTGTTGGAAGGATGAATTAACACTGAACCATTTAACACGTCCTACTGACCAATGGCCTACATCCAATGACACAAGTGACTTTGCTGAATCAGACAGCAATCAAACATTTGTGTCAAATCATGGTTGAATTGCAACCACAGGTTCCCTATGGTTATAATAGTTGGCAGAAATCAACAAAAGCATTCTGTAAAAGTCAATTGCCTATATAGAATCACAATAAAAAGCATTGTATGTTTTATTATTAATTGTAAATTATGTGCTGCACATCCTTTTTATCTATGAAATTTCTGATGAACTTATGTACATACATACATACATATATATATTTTTATCCCAGAAAGCCAGTTGTTAAGCATTTACCAGCACACCACTGCCATAAAGCCTTTTTGTCTTCTGCTCTCATGGCTTCTGGAAGTGGCCAGCCCACTGCTTGGGGTGTCCCTCCCTACTTTCTTTTTTAGTTGCCCAATAATGTTCTACCCAATCTTCCAGACTTTTTCTTACCCTTCCTCAAGGCTATTCTGTTCGTTATGCTTAAATATTTTTCAGTCCTGGGCGCTCAGCATTAGGCCCTTGGCCTCGTAGTTAGTTCCTGATATGTGCATGAGTTTTACTAGGAGGAAGTTAGCCCTGCCTGGTAAAAACAGTGACCTGTGGAGACCTCGCCCTTTCTCTTACAGGCTCCTTTTAAGTGGCAAGTGTTATGGGAAGTTCAGGCCAGATAGGTCTTGACATGGAAAGATACTTTTAGTCAGAAGGGGTTCCGAGCCCCTTTCAAACCATACCTAGGGGCAGCTAGCTGCCTATGGGTGGGCTTTGCACAGTCTCACCCTGGCATGGAGAGGACCAGTCAAGGACCATTTTGGCAGAGTTGTCCTCATGATGTGTGTGGGGCTTGGGCACTGCCCCTTTCCCATGAAGACTGGCCAAGCAGGGACTCCTGAGCTAGGACCAGAGCAAAGCTACCATCTGGCCCAGAGCTCTGGCCTGTTTACGGAACTATCTTGTATTTGAAAATGCTTTTTGCCAGGTATTCCAAATGTTTTTTTGTTTGTTTGGTTGGTTTTGTGTTTGGTGGCTGGTTGATATGAGTTACCAAATGTTTTTAGGGTAAAAAATGGTTTCTCTTTTTCAAATGAGGTGGTAAGAAAAGGAAAGGCATTTTCATTCTCACATTCTTTGGATGGTGAAATCTTTTAAGACTTCATGTAATCGATAATGCCAAAATTGTATAACAAATTATTAACTTAAAAATTAAGCCCTTTGCTTCACCAGTTCCTTTCCCTTCTACCCCAGGGCAAAATAAACCAGTCTTGACATATTTTTGTAGTTGTTCCCCACCCTGCCATGCTACCAGAAGTCAAATGCGCTCACGTGTATACAAATACATGAAAAGAGAGTTTGAGCAGTGAATATATTTATTTTGTGATTCCCTGGCGGTAGTCAGGGCTCCATACCTTGGCTTTTACACTGGGGTTTCTAACAGAAAGGGTAGATTGGCTCCACTCAGTTTTATAACTGCCTTTTCCCGAATTCTGCAGACATCTTCATTCCCCTGGAGGTCAGATAATGGCTATTTATTTTCCATAGTCATGAAAATCTCTGGGGAGAGCAAAGGCAATTTGACGAGGGCTATTAAAGGGACATTTGGGTTGAAGTGGCTGCTCAGGAAGTCCCACATCCTTAATCCCCGTCTGCAAGGACCGCTGCCAGCATGAACCAGTTGGAGCCCAGCTCTCCTGCTTGCAGCCAGCCACATGTGGTTGCAGCTGGCCGCCAGCCACTGGAGTGAGTCCAGGGAAGGGGCAGTTTTTTGGAATAAACATTTGCCTCTGCTCTCTCACTCTCTTCAAGAGGGTGGGCACTGTAAACTCAAATGATAGTTACTGACAGCAGGTAACAATGAGTGCTTACTATGTGTCAAGCATGTGCAAAAGATCATCTCATTAAGAAAAATGCTTATCTCATCCTTATTCCCACTCCCAGTGGCCCAGATGAAGGCAACAGAAGAGAAATCTCTGTTTGAGAAGACAAGACATCCCCTTGCTCTCTGCTTGCAGACCTTCAGTGACAAGAAGCTCACTGCCTGCCCTAAGTACCTCCATCATTTTCACACAGCTTGGAACATGTGTTCAGGGACTGGGGCTAATTAACAGAGTGAGTCCCTCCTGGGCACCCAAAGTGCCTCAGGACCCCTCAGCAGAGCCATTTGAAGTCTCTACTTGAAAACAAATATGCTTATTTTTTTCTAATTATAAAAAAAAAAATACATGCTCAATAGAGAAAAATTGAAAAATGCAGAAGAAAGTTTTTAAAAATTAAAATGAACGATTCCTCAGAAAAGTTAAACATAGAATTACCATATAACCCAGCAATTCTGCTACTCAGTATATACCCCCAAAAATTGAAAGCAGGAACTTGAATATATACCTGTACTCTAATGTTCATAGCATTATTCACAGTAGCCAAAAGCTGTAAACAATTCAAATGCTCATCAACGAATGATTGGATAAACAAAATGTGGTATGTAAGTTACATACAATGGAATATTATTCAGCCATACAAGGAAGAAAATTCTGACACACGGATGAGCCTTGAAGACATCATGCTAAGTGAAATAAGCCAGATACAAAAAAAAAAAAATATTCTATGACTCCACTTATACAAACTACCCAGAATGGCAAATTCATAAGAGGTTACCAGAGGCTTGAGCAGAAGGGGGGATGGGGAATTATCGATTAATGGGTACAGAGTTTCAGTATAGGAAGATAAAAAAGTTCCAGGAGATAAAAAAGTTCTGGAAAATCATAATAGTGATGGTTAACAACATTGTGAATGTACTTAATGCCATTAAATTATACACTTAAAAATGGTTAAAATGATAAATATTTAAATTTATATTTTACTAGAAAAAAACAATTAAAATCATCCATAAATCATGCTATCTAGAGGAAAAGATAAATGTTTTGACTTAGTTTAACACTTTTTTCCTGTGGAAGTATGTGCCTTATAAGATTTGGTTTATAATATAAATATAATAATGAGCTCTTTAATTTTACATTTTTATTGCGGTTATTTTCCATGTAATATTTGAAATCACCACCATTAATTGTTGCATAACAACATTACATGGATGTGCCATGATTCCCTTATTGTTGGACATCAAGGCTGTTTCTAATTTTTCATTATTATAAATAATGCAATGATAAACATCTTTGTAGATATTTGCCTAAATTTCAAATAGTTTCCTTAAGAAATATTTTGATTTTTTTCTTTTTCTTTTAAATTTTATTTTGTCGATATACAATGTGGTTGATTATTGTGGCCCATTACTGAAATCTCCCTACCTCCTCCCTCTCCCTCCTCGCACCCAACAATGTCCTTTCTGTTTGCTTGTCATATCAACTTCAAGGAATTGTAGTTGTTATGTCTTCTTCTCCCCCCCCTGGTTTTTTTTTGTGTGTGCGTGTGTGTGTGAATTTATTTATTTTTAGCTCCCACCAATAAGTGAGAACATGTGGTATTTCTCTTTCTCTGACTTGTTTCACTTAATATAATTCTCTCAAGGTCCATCCATGTTGTTGCAAATGGCAGTATTTCATTCGTTTTTATAGCTGAGTAGTATTCCATTGTGTAGATATACCACATTTTCCGTATCCACTCATCCGATGATGGACATTTGGGCTGGTTCCAACTCTTGGCTATAGTAAAGAGTGCTGCGATGAACATTGGGGAACAGGTATACCTTCGACTTCATAATTTCCATTCCTCTGGGTATATTCCCAACAGTGGGATAGCTGGGTCATATGGTAGATCTATCTGCAATTGTTTGAGGAACCTCCATACCATTTTCCATAGAGGCTGCACTATTTTGCAGTCCCACCAACAACGTATGAGATTTCCTTTTCCTTCGCAACCTCTCCAGCATTTATCGTTCAGAGTCTTTTGGATTTTAGCCATCCTAACTGGGGTGAGATGGTATCTCCGTGTGGTTTTGATTTGCATTTCCCGGATGCTGAGTGATGTTGAGCATTTTTTCATATGTCTGTTGGCCATTTGTACATCTTCCTCAGAGAGATGCCTACTTGGCTCTTTTGCCCATTTTTTAATTGGGTTGCTTGTTTTTTTCTTGTAAAGTTGTTTGAGTTCCTTGTATATTCTGGATATTAATCCTTTGTGAGATGTCTATTTTGCAAATATGTTCTCCTACTCTGTTGGTTGTCTTTTAACTCTGTTAATTGTTTCTTTTGCTGTGCAGAAGCTCTTTAGTTTGATATAATCCCATTTGCTTATTTTTCCTTTGGTTGCCTGTGCTTTTGGGGTCGTATTCATGAAGTCTGTGTCCAGTCCTACTTCCTGAAGTGTTTCTCCTATGTTTTCTTTCAGAAGTTTTATTGTTAGGGTGTATATTTAATTCTTTAATCCATTTTGAATTGAGTTTAGTGTATGGTGAAAGGTATGGGTCTAGTTTTATTCTCCTCCATATTGATATCCAGTTCTCCCAGCGCCATTTGCTAAAGAGGCAGTCTCTTCCCCAGTGTATAGGCTTGGTGCCTTTGTCAAAGATCAGATGGCTGTAGGTGTGTGGGTTGATTTCTGAATTCTCTATTCTATTCCATTGATCAGTGTGTCTGTTTTTATGCCAGTACCATACTGCTTTGGTTATTATAGCTTTGTAGTATAGTTTAAAGTCAGGTAGTGTTATACCTCCAGTTTTATTTTTTTTACTCAGTGTTGCTTTGGCTATGTGTGGTCTTTTGTTATTCCATATAAATGTCTGGATAATTCTTTCCATTTCTGAGAAAAATGTCATTGGAATTTTGATGGGGATTGCATTGAATTTGTATATCAATTTGGGCAGTATGGACATTTTCACTATGTTGATTCTTCCAATCCAAGAGCATGGGATATCTTTCCATCTTCTTGTATCCTCTCTAATTTCTCTCAGCACTGGTTTGTAGTTCTCATTATAGAGATTTTTCACCTCCTTGGTTAACTCAATTCCTAAGTATTTTATTTTTTTGGTGGCTATTGTAAATGGGCAGGCTTTCTTGACTTCTCTTTCTGCATGTTCACTATTGGAGATTAGAAATGTTCCTGATTTTGTGTGTTGATTTTGTATCCTGCTACTGTGCTGAAATCATTTATCAACTCCAAGAGTTTTTTTGTAGAGGTTTTAGGCAGTTTGATATATAGGATCATGTCATCTGCAAACAGGGACAGTTTGACTTCCTCTTTTCCAATCTGGATGCCCTTTATTTCCTTCTCTTCTCTGATTGCTTTGGCTAGTACTTCCAACACTATGTTGAATAGGAGTGGTGAGAGTGGGCATCCTTGTCTAGTTCCTGTTCTTAAAGGAAAAGCTTTCAGCTTTTCCCCATTCAGGATGATATTGGCAGTGGGTTTGGCATATATGGCTTTAATTATGTTGAGATACTTTCCCTCTATACCTAACTTACAGAGGGTCTTTGTCATGAATGAGTGTTGAATTTTGTCAAATGCTTTTTCAGCATCTATAGAGATGATCATATATGATCCTTGTGTTTGATTTTATTAATATGGTGTATCACATTTATTGATTTGCGTATGTTGAACCAACCTTGCATCCTTGGGATGAATCCCTCTTGATTGTGGTGAATAATTTTACGTATGTGTTGC